>NC_082712.1:8342234-9542234 GCF_030144855.1 Hypanus sabinus | reverse complement strand
AGAAAAAGCAGGATCTCCCAGTGGCCACACATTTTAATTCCACGTCCCATTCCCATTCTGATATGTCTATCCATGGCCTCCTCTACTGTCAAGATGAAGCCACACTCAGTTTGGAGGAACAACACCTTATATACCGGCTGGGTAGCCTCCAACCTGACGGCATGAACATTGATTTCTCTAACTTCCATTAATGCCCCTCCTCTCCTTCTTACCCCATTCCTGATATATTTAGTTTTCTCCCCTCCCTTTTTTTTTCTCTCTCTCTCTCTGCTCATCACTCAGCCTGTTCTCCATCTCCCTCTGGTGCTCCCCCCCTCCTTTCTTTCTCCTAGGCCTCCTGTCCCATGATCCTTTCCCTTCTCCAGCTCTGTATCACTTTCGCCAATCACCTTTCCAGCTCTTAGCTTCACCCCACCCCCTCCGGTCTTCTATCATTTCGCATTTTCCCCCCTCCCCAAACTACTTTCAAATCTCTTACTATCTCCTCTTTCAGTTAGTCCTGACGAAGGGTCTCGGCCCGAAACATCGACAGTGCTTCTCCCTATAGATGCTGCCTGGCCTACTGCGTTCCACCAGCATTTTGTGTGTGTTGCTATAGACAAATATGACTCACTCAGCTCGATAATTCAGCCAGCACAGGTGAGTTGGGCTGAAGGGCCTGATTCAGTGACTCTGTGCCTCATAAAGGGAGAGGGTTTAAAGAGGTAGTTCAAAGGAAAGCAAGCATTTGCACTGAAGGGCAGAGAACACATTGAGAATCTAAAGAGCTGATGCCCTGTCACCCAGGCTGCTGGAAAGGGGCATCAGACTGGATTGATTTTGCGTTTGTAGCTCATTGAATCCACCTGAAAATGAAACAGGTGACAAAATTCAAAACAATTTCTGTCAGTTCTAGTGAAAGATCACAGACCTGAAACATTATGTATGTTTCACTTTCTAAGGAAGGGTCAGGAGGGTTCTGTCCCAGTCTCCACCAGTTAGGCCAAGGTCTCACTCACTGGTTTCGCAGGAGACTTGGTCAACCTCCCTTCCCCACCTCTCAGTCAGGACAGGGTAAACGTGTGTTGGAGGGACCTGGCAGTAGGGGAGGGGGGGCAGTGGGTTGAATGACGAGGCGAAGCGGAATTATGAGAAGTGTAGATAGGGCAGTAAGAGGCTTTTTCCCAGGGAGGAGATATCAAATACCAGAGGGCACCGGTTCAAGGTGAAGGGTGAGGAGAGTTTAAAGGAAGACTTGCAAGGCAAGTTTTCTATTGCGAGTGGTGGACGTCTGGAATGGGCACCCAAGCGAGGTGGTAGAAACAGATGCACTAACAATGTTCAGGGGGCACTTAGAACAGCAGGTGAGCAGGGCAGCAGATAACACTGGCAATGTTTAGGGGGCATTAGGACTGGCGGATGAGCAGTCAGGGAACGGAGGAATGCGGTAGGCAGATAAGGATTAGTTAGAATGAAATCTAACACAGCCATGATGGGCCGAAGGGCCAGTTCCTTCTCTGTATTCTATGATACAGGAGAGCAAAGATAAAATTAAACTCATCTACTCTGGACTGATGGTAGAGCCTGGATCACTAGTAATAGATGCATTTTGAAAGATTGGGGAACTGTCACAGCAGGGGAGACAGGACAGGTTTGAAGGGCTGAGTGGCCTACTCCCACTCCTATTTTTCTATTTTCTAAAGAGATTGGGTTTCTGTTTTTGTTGAAAGCCAGGTGGGGAGTTACTGTAACCCTCCATTGACTCTCGACATCTCCCCAGCTCCTGCCCCATATTCCCAGTTGGAGCAAAGACCACAAGACCGTAAGACACAGGAGCAGAATTAGGCCATTCAGCCCATCAAGTCAGCTCCACCATTTCAAGATACCTGAATTATTCCTCTCATCCTCATTCTCCTGCCTTCTCCCTGTAACCTCCCTGACTGATCAAAAACTAATCAACCTCCGTTTTAAGTATACCCGATGACTTGGCCTCCACAGCCATCTGTGGATATGAATTCCACAGATTCATCACCCTGTGGCTAAAGAAATTCACCCTCGTCTCGGCTCTAAGGGGATGCTCTTCATTCTGAGGCTGTGCCCTCTGGTCCTAGACTCTCCCACTGTAGGAAACATCCTCCCCACATCCACTCTATCTCGACCTTTCAATATTCAATAGGATCCCCATTTATGTTTCTAAATTGCAGCAAGTACAGGCCCAGAGATATCAAAAGCTCCTTATATGTTAACCCTTTCATTCCCGGGATAATTCTTGTGAACCTCCTCTAGGGGACAGACATAGCAGAGGAGGTGAGAGAGATTCCCCGTGTTCTAAAAGGACTGGGTTCCCACTTTTGTAGAAAGCCAGGCCAGCAGTTACTGTAAAGCTCCAGTGAGTCTCAAAGTCGCCCTGTAGTCCTAGTTGGAGCATAGAGACCGAAGTTGACACAGGCAGCCCCCCCACCCCACCCACCCTGCGGCTGCTCCATGCACTCTCTTGCTCCCACTGTGATTAAACCATTGGGGGCTCTTGTCTATCTCTGGGCTTTTACAAGGAGACTGGTGAAAGCTGAGCCAGTCTTGGGTGCGACCGGGACGATCTGATGAAGGTTCTCTGATTCTGTGCTTGCAGCCCTGTTCTCTGTCCTTTAAAACCGATGGGTGGGTGAGCACAGAAGCGGAAAGCCCCGAGCGTCTCTCCCACCTAAATGGAATCTTCCACCTGCAATGAGACAGGTTCCACAGCCTGATTCCTGCCCTTTTGCGGTGATTACAGGTACTTTCCATATCTTTTCATTCAATGTTGGCGCCAGGGCGCTACTCACAGTGTCTGCGACCTTCGTTTTGCTGGCTGGGGAGGGGCGTGGTGGGAGGAGGCGGCCGGGGAGAGGGGCGGCTCGGTGGGGCTGAAATCCCCGCTCTGCCTTCTTTCTGCCGGCAGTAACTGCGGGCAGAGCTGTTCTATCGACAGAGTCTTTGCTCCAGTTAAACGGGCAACAAGAAGATTCAGTATGTTTTCTAAACATAGTGGGTCACAAAAAAACATTGTGGAGATCTACACAGAAACAAAAATGTGCAAAATACTCTGCAGGTCAGGTGGCTGCTGTGGAGAGAGAAAATACAGTTAATGTTCAGATCACTGAATTTTATTTTTAATTGTGACAACGCAGAACAGGCCCTTCCAGCCCTTCGAGTCATGGCACCCAGCAATCCCAATTTAACCCTAGCCTAATCACAGGACAATTTACAATGACCATTGAACCTACCTACCGGAATGTGGGAGGAAACCGGAGCACCCAGGGGAAACCTAAATGGTCACAGGGAGAACGTACAAACTCCATACAGACAGCGTCAGAACTAAAGTCTGGTCACCTGTACTGAAAAGCATTGCGCTAACCATTGTACTAACACTTTTGATAAGACAGAAAAGATTTTCATTGGAAATCCAAGCTCCAATTGCATGAAACCAAAAACATAGTCATGCAACTTGATTGGAGGTCTGTGCTCAAGTTAGTACCCACGTTCATTATAGAGTTGTAGAGCACTACAACATAGAAGCAAGCCCTTTGGCCCATCTAATCCGTGTCGGCCTGGATTTCTGCCTAGTCCCATCTACCTGTAACCAGACTGTCTCCCTGAAAATCCCTCCCACCCATTTATCTATCCAAACTTCTCTTAAATGTTACAATTGTCCCCGCATCTAACAATTCCACTTCCACTCGTCCCACACTATCACCACCCTGAGGGAAGAGTTTCCTGCTCAGGATCCCTTAAATATTTCACTCTTCACCCTAAACCTATGACTTCTAGTTCTAGTCATCCAACCTGGGGGTGTGGGGGGGGGAAGCCTGCTTGTATATATCCTGTCTATACCCCTCATAAGTTGGTATACCTCTTTAAGATTTCCCCTCATTCTCCTGCGCACCAAGGAATAAAGTCCTAACCTATTCAACCATTCTCTATAACTCAGGTCAAGTCCTGGCAAAATCCTTGTAAATTGTTTCCTGCACTTTTCCAATCTTATTGATTTCTTTCCTGTGGGTAGGTGACCAGAACTGTACACAATTTCCCCAAGTTTGACCTCACCCTATTGAGAGATAAAATACTTTAGATGCTGAACGTCTGAGATTAAAGAGCTGATTGATAATTGGTAGTTGGTTTATTATTGCCATGTATTTTTATTATTCTTCCAACACACTTGTTAGGTTTTTAGTTCTGGTCACTTCATTATAGGAAGGATGTGGAAACTTTAGAGAGGGTGCAGAGGAGATTTACCAAAATGCTGCCTGGATTAGAGAGCATGTCTAATGAGGATAGTTCGCGTGAGCTTGGGCTTTTCTCTTTGGAGCGAAGAAAAATGAGGGGTGATTTGATAGAGGTGTACGAGATGATAAGAGAGATAGATCGAGTGGACAGCCAGAGAGTTCTCCTCAGGGGTAGAAATGGCTAATATGAGGGTCATAATTTTAAAGTGGTTGGAGGAAGGTATAGAAGGGATGTCAGAGGTAAGTTCTTTGCACAGAGAGTGGTGAGTGTGTGGAACTTGCTACCAGATGTGATGGTAGAGGCAGATATATTAGGGGCATTTAAGAAACTGTTACTTAGACACATGGGTGAAAGAAAAATGGAGGGTTATGTGGGTGGGAAGGGTTAGATTGATCTAGGGGTAGGTTAGAAAGTCAGCACAACATTGTGGGCCAAAGGGCCTGGACTGTTCTGTACTGGTCCATATTCTATATTCTAAGACATGAATCTGGGGAAGTGCTGTTGGAGTGTGTTGTAAAGGGTAGGCTGGTCTCCCACTCTGACCACACCACTCCCAAGCCTGGCCTGCTGTGTATGTGGACAATAGTGGGGCAGTCTCGGACCAGAGGGCACAGCCTCAGAATAGAGGGCTGTCCCTTTAGAACAGAGATGAGGAGGAATTTCTTTAGCTGAATGGTCGTGAATCTGTGGAACTTCTTTGCCACAGATGGCTGTGGAGATCAAGCCACTTGAGTACATTTAAGGCAGAGGTTAGTTGGCTCTTGATTAGTAAGGAAGTCAATAGAGAAGACAGGTGAATGGGGTTGAAAGGGAAAACAAATCAATCAATGACAGCATGGTGGAGCAGAATCAATAGGTTGAATGGCCTGATGCCACTACTATGTCTTATGGTTTTCTATCTGGCAGAGCCTAATTCAGACTTCAGGAATGTGGGCATTTTCTTTGAAATTCCGTGAATTCAAGATCTTGTTCTTAATCGGTTGAATTGAACCCCAGAGTTAACCTCACTGTAACCGTACAGCGTAGTAGTGCAGATGTGAGCCCTGAGCGGCTTCAGTCTGAGTGAAGTTGAAACCTGTCATTTACCTAGAGGCACAAGGGACTGCAGACGCCGAGAATCATGAATCAAAGGCGGGAGGGAACTTAGCAGATCAGACAGCACCTGTGGAGGAAAACAGACAGCCTTTATTTTGATTTGAGATCCTTCACCAGGATTCGCACCTCCACAAATGATACTGGCCTGTTGAATTCTTCCAGCCTATTCATTTATTTATTTATTGAGAGATACAGCGCGGAACAGGCCCTTCCAACAACCCACCTATTTTACCCGAGCCTAATCGCAGGACAATTTACAATGACCCATTAACCTTCTAACCTGTAGTCGGGAGGAAACCAGAGCACCCGGAGGAAACCCACGCGCACACGGAAAGAAACATAGGAACTTGCTTACAGAGGACTCCGCACGCCTACATCCGGAGCTGAAATAGCGCTGTGCTAACCTCTACACGACCTTCTGTGCGAAGCTGTAATGTGTTTAGTCTGATTTAATTAAAGATGTCAACCCAGTTTGCCTGAAGACTTGGTCTCAGTCACAGGGCTTGAGCTGAATATTCTGTAATCAGCAATGTTTTGGATGAAGACTTGTAATTAATTACACAGTGTTGAAGCCTAGGATCTGTAGAAACTATCTTCCCATAATCCTTCAGCTAGTTCGGAATCAGAATCAAGTTTAATGTTCACTGGCGTGTGCTGTCTAATTTGATGTCTTGCAGCAGTAGTACATGGCAATACAGTCATTCATTGAATGCCAGGTCATATGCCATGGGCAGTCATGGTCTTTCCATGACCATGATTGTTCTTGGCAAACTTTTTCTACAGAAGTGGTTTGCCATTGCCTTCTCCTGGGCAGTGCCTTTACATTCCAGGTGACCCCAGCCATTATCCATACTCTTCAGAGATTGTCTGCCTGGCATCAATGGTAGCATTACCAGGGCTTGCGATATGCACCGGCCGCTCATACGATCATCCGCCGCCTGCTCCCTGTACTCCTGCCGAGTATTTCGTTGCCACAGATGTAGTCCAATTTAATGTCCATTGGAGAGCAGAATGGACGGGAGAGCCGGTCGGCTAGGGCTTGCTTTTTTCCTGGTACGGACTCCTGCCCGCTCGCCTCCTCGCACAACACTTACGACGTCCCCACCTCCGGCCACCGGCATCAGGCGACTCCAAGGACAGCAGGCCCGATTCCCTCAGCAAGCAGACATTGGACATCAGAATGGACAGGAGGGCCAGCCGACGAGGGCTTGCTTTTTTCCTGGCACGGACTCCTGCCTGCTCGCCTCGCTTCCGCTTCCTCGCACACCGCTCACGACGTCCCCAAATCCGGCCACCAGCGTCAAGTGACTCCGAGGACAGCAGGCCCGATTCCCTCAGCAAGCCGAGGTCGCGCAATCTACCCAGCAGATTTTCATGAAGGATTGTTTTTGGGCAAACTCTGTATTGTAGCAGTATCTGGAGATGGTAGATAGTCACTCTGTTATCCACTGCCCTAAACCCTAATTGTACCTTAAAATTAAATTTAAAAAACTAACTTAAAGTAGCACCAGACCCAAAAGGCCGCTGCTGTCGTGCGCCGCGCTGCCTACATGTGATGTCTCCTCTCAGCTGAATTGAAGAATCTGTAATTTGCTTTTAAAAATCACTGATTGAACTGACCGTGAGTTCTGAGCCTTGAGCACTGGTATCAAATGAAAATGAGTATCAACCTGCCTGAGAAAGAACAACAGGAGCAGCAGAAATGACCCTGATCCAGATTCAAAGACCAAAGAGCATAACACATCGGAGCAGGAGTAGGCCATCTGGCCCATGGAGTCTGTTCTGCCATTTCATCATGGCTGATTTATTGCCCCTCTCAAACCCCATTCTCCTACCTTCTCCCTGTAACCTTTGACACCCTGACTAATTCTGAACCTATCAACCTCCACTTTAAATGTACTCGATGAGTTGGCCTCCACAGCGTTTGCGGCAATGGATTCTACAGGTGCACCACCCTCTGGCTAAAGAAATTCTAACTCATCTCTTTTCTAAAGGGGCATCCCTCTGTTTTCTAAAGGAGCTGTACCACCTGGTCGCAGACTCTCCCACAGTTGGAAGAATCCTCTGTTTCATGTTGTGGGAGAACCTAGAGCTCAGGGGTATAGTTACTTATTCAGTGGGTTCACGGGTAGACAGGGTGAAGAAGGCGTTTGCTAACATTCCCCTTCATCAGTCAGGCCAGTGAGCATAGAAGCTGAGACGTTGTGGTGCATTTGTACAGGACGCTGTTGAGGCTGTAATGGTCCCCTTGCAAGAGGAAAGATGTTAATTTGCACTTTATCATGTTATACCTTCTCAGTAGCTTTTACACTTTATTGTGCATTGTTATTGCTTTTCCTTGTTCCAGATCAAAGCATTGTGCAATGATTTGATCTGCATGAAGATCTGTTTCCCAGAGTAGAAATGTTCAACACCAGAGGGGGTAGATTCAGAGTGGATGTCAGGGGGTAAGTTCAGAATCAGAATCAGAATCCTTTATTATCGCCAAGTATGAGGACACATACAGGGAATTTGATGCCGGTTTCCCTGAGCTCCCTCTCTACAGAATTAAAAGCAAACAAAAACAATAGTGCAAGTAATCATGAACTATGTACAATGAGGTCCACCTCACTGAATGTACAAGTGTTCATAAGACTAATGGCATACAGAAAGAAACTGTTCTTGTACCTATTTGTTCTGGCATACAGTGATTTAAAGCGCCAACCAGAAGGAAGGAGTTGGAACAGGTGATGTCCAGGGTGTGATGGGTCTACAATAATGCTGCTTGCTCGCTTCCTGACTCTAGATGCATATAAGTCCTGGATCGAGGGCAGCTTCACACCAATAATCCTTTCCGCAACCGTGACGGTTCTTTGGAGTCTATTCTTATCTTGTTTGGTAGTTGATCCAAACCAGACAGTGATGGACGAACAGAGAACGGACTGGATTATTCCTGAGTAGAATTGAATCAGCAGCTCCTGAGGCAGGTTGTACTTCCCGAGTTGAGTGCCCTGCCTGATATGGTGGTAGATGTTTAGATAGGCACATGAATGGAGAGATATGGACATGGTGTAGGTAGAATGGCTCAGTGTTTGAGTGTTTTTGATTTGCCTTTTAGCTAGTTCAGCACAACAATGTGGGCCAAAGGGCCTGTTCCCATGCTGTACTATTTTCACTACGTGACAGTAATAAACCAATACCAATTAAGTGGGAGGCACCATAGCATAGTGGTTATGGCAGTCACTTTATAATGCTGGTGATCACCAATCAGGGTTTGATTCTTGTTGCTGTCTATAAGGAGTTTGTATGTTCTCTCCGTGACCGCATGGGCTTCCTCTGGATGCTTTCATTTCCTCCCATATTGCAAAGACGTATGGTAAGGCTTGGAGTTAGTGAGTTGTGGGCAAGCTATGTTGACGCAGGAAGTGTGGCAACACTTTCAGGCCTGTCCCCAGCGCAATCCCCGCTGACTTGATTTGATACAAGTGACAGATTTCACTCTACGCTTCAATGTACAAGAGAACATAAAACTGATCTCCTCTCTTTGCCAATTAAAATGGAAATATTGCAGAAACGATTTACAAGGATGTTGCCAGGACTGAGTAATAATAAGGAGAGGTTGAACAGGTTAGGAGTCTATACTTTGGAGTGTAGGAGAAATGAGAGATGATTTTATAGAGGTGTGCAACATCGTGAGGGCCATAGATAGGATAAATGTTTTTTTTCTGTCATTTTTTGGGAATCAAGACCCCAAGAGTTTAGAGGAAGGATCTTGATGGCAATTTTTCTTTCTGCAAAGGGTGGTATATATATGGAATGAGCTGCCAGAGAAAATGGTTGAGGCAAGTACAACTTGTAAAAGAGGGCAGTTTGCTCGGGAGAGCACGCGCAGAGTCGCCAATTACCGGCGCCATCTTGTAAAAAAAGTTGGACAGGTATATGGATTGGAAAGGTTTAGAGCAGGAGTTCCTTACCTGCAGTCCACAAAATCCTTGGTTAATGGTAGGGATCCATGGCATAAAAAAAAGATTGGGAACCCTTTGTTCAGAAGTTTATGGATCAAATGCTGTCAGATTTAGTTACTTTAGATGGGGCATCTCAATCAGCATGGACCAGTTGGGCTGAAGGGCCTGTTTCATTGCTGTATGACTCTATCCAGTTTAAAGTGAAGATTGCCACTCCCCAAGTTTGGGGTGAAGATTAATACGCATCCAGTTGGCTTGTACTAAAGACTAATTTAAGCCAAGACAAATTACTGCTGGATCCAGATGTTTCTGTGATCCAAAGGTTCTTCAGAAGTCAAGAATGAGGCATAAAACTAGTTCCTTAGGATTGTTTTATTAAGTGTTACAAGGACAAAGAACAAAGAAAAGTCTCAGAAAAGGTAATTGCAGTATTTTCATATTCAGTCTGGAGATACTGAAAACTCCAGTGCTAAAGAAGCCAGAGATTCAAGCCGTGTGACACCTACTGTTGAAAACTAAGAGTTCTAGCAAAGTACAGAAGCAACTGCACGGTTACTTCAGAAGCAACTGGGGCACCACAGTAGCATAGTGGTCAATGTGATGCTATTACAACTTTGGGGTGTTGGAATTCGAAATTTAATTCTGAAGCAGTCTGTAAGGAGTTTGTACATTCTCCCCGTGATCGCTTGGATTTCCTCTGGGTGCTCCGGTTTCCTCCCACATTCGAAAGGTGTACCAGTTAGTAGGTTTACTGTCCTTTAAGTAAGCTAGGGTTAAATAGGTGGGTTGCTGGGCGGCATCAGAAGGTCCTGTACTACGCTGAATCTCTAAATAAAATAAGTTGCAACTGTACTGTAATTACTTGAAAATTCACCAAACAATTACACGTATGTGGGTGATTATATAAAAATACAAGCAAGCATAGGAAAGCTAAATCACAAGGAAAATAACAATTCTACACCCTAATCCTTATCTGCTTGCTGAGTAGAAAAGAATTACAATTTGTTGAAAGGTTTTTCACCTGATGTCGCCTCTTTGTTTGTCCTTGGTGGTGTGTCAGAGAATACAG
The DNA here is from genome assembly GCF_030144855.1 of Hypanus sabinus. Classification (NCBI taxonomy): domain Eukaryota; kingdom Metazoa; phylum Chordata; class Chondrichthyes; order Myliobatiformes; family Dasyatidae; genus Hypanus; species Hypanus sabinus. Next base: position 9,531,884 of record NC_082712.1, on the reverse strand, counting down.
TAAGTGTGACAAGGATACTGTAATGACAGTAATGACTTAAGTGCGGCAAGTGTTTTATTAGGAGAGAGGTAAGCAGCCTGAACATTGCTCAGTTAGTACCGTAACTGATGAGGGGTGTTGAGACACTGCCTACCAAACACAATGACTGCTCTATCAAAGTGTTGGTATTTTTAATAAAACCACTCCTCAGGCTCTGCATACAGCCTTCCAAAATCACGCATAGATGACATTTATATAACAGAAAGTGCCAGGTCAAGCAGTGTCTGTGGAGAAAGAAAAACAGTTGATGCATCAGGTCTGGAATGCGGTCAGAACTGAGGGGTTTTGTGTGCAACTGTGTGTGGGGACAATTACACAGCAAATTATTCCTCCTGGTTTTATTGAGGGTTGCTTGGTTTCTGTGGCGGACAGACCCTACTTGATGAGTTATGTTACTTTAGTAAGTTTGATGAAACATTGTGTGAAGGCATCTTCATCTACATAAACAGTATTTGTTGTTGAAAGCTTGTCATCCTTGGTGCTGTGTGATAACATAATGGAGAGGGGCCATCCACTCCATATTCCTGGTTAATTCAGAGTGGTTTAGAGGGATACGATCCAGACTTGGGAAATAAGACTAGAACAGAGAAATTAGAGCAGTATAGCAGAGTACAGGCCCTTCAGCCCACAAAGTTGTGCCAACCTTTTAACCTACTCTAAGATCAATTTAACCCTTGCCTCCCACATATAGTAGCCGTATAGTAGTGTTGGCACATGGCCAAGTGGTTAAGGCATTCATCTAGTGATCTGAAGGTCCCTAGTTCAAGCCTCAGCTGAGGCTGCATGTGTGTCCTTGAGCAAGGCACTTAACCACACATTGCTCTGCGATGACACTGGTGCCTAATTGCTCTGCGATGACACTGGTGTATGGGTCCTAATGCCCTTCCCTTGGACAACATCGGTGGCGTGGAGAGAGAAGGCTTGCAGTTTGGGCAATTGCCGGTCTTCCATAAAAAAAACCTTGACCAGGCTTGCGCCCTGGGAACCTTCTAAGGCGCAAATCCATGGTCTATCGAAACTAACGGAGGCCTACATACATACATACTACAGTAGCCGTCCATTTTTCTTTCATCGATGCGCCTATCTAAAAGTCTCTCAAATGTCCCTAATGTATCTGCCTCTGGCACTATGCTTGGCAAGGCACACCACACATCCACCACTCTCTGTGTAATAACATAAGGGAAAGGGCACTGAGGAGAGTGGTAGAACAGAGGGATCTAGGAATACAGACCCATAAGTCCTTGAAAATGGCATCACTGGTAGATGGGGTCATAAAGAAAGCAATTGGCATATTAATAATAAGAAGAACTTTTTAAAAATAGCACCTTGCACAGATTAAGATGCAGGTTCAACATGCTTTACATAGATTATAAAGATAAATCAATATAATCATAAAAATATGAGACAAGATTAAAAGTCATATGTAAAGACAAAGATTGCAGTTATAGAATAAAATGTAATTGACTATAGCAAATTTTATAATCAACATCAACAAGCATTAAGTAATCCAGTAAATAGGCTGAATTAAGAAAGTAGGATTTTAGAAGTGTTTTGAAATGTTGCACCGTTCCAGCCTGGTGTATCTCAGTCAATCGAGTATTTCAGATTTTTGGTGCATAAGAGCAAAATGCCGCATCATCATTGGCCTTCATAAACTGGAGTACCGAGTACAGGAGATGTGATGTTATGTTGAAGTTGTATCAGATGTTGGTGAGGTCAAATTTGGAGTATTGTGTGCAGTTCTAGTCAGCTGCCTACAGGAGTGAGACCTTATTCCCTGGAGCATAGGAAAATGAGTGAGATTTGGTAAATGTATACAAGGGTGTAGATAGGGCAAATGCAAGCTAGCTTTTTACACTTAAGTTAGGTGAGACTAGAACTAGAGGTCATGGGTCATGGGTTAAGGGTGAAAGGTAGAATGTTTAAAGGGAACACCTTCACTCAAAGGGTGGTGAGAGTGTGAAATGAGCTGCCAGCACAAGTGGTGCATGTGGTTTAGATTTCAACATTGAAGAGAAGTTTGCTAGGTACTTGGATAGGAGCTGTGGTCTGGGTATAGGTCGATGAGACAAGGCAGCCTAACAGTTTAGCATGGGCTAGATGGATCAAAGGGCCAGTTTCCGTGCTGTAGTGTGGTATGATTCTGGAGGATCTGCAGCTTGTTCCATATTCCTGGTCACTTCAGTGGTTCAGAGGGATAAGGGCCATACGCCGACAAATGTGACTAGGTTAGATGGGACTCTGGGCCAGCATGAGCCAGCTGGGCTGAAGGATCTGTATGACTCCCGAGACCATTTGATATGAATAGGAGATTGGCTAACTTACAGAAACCAGTACTGAGATAAATGGGGGCATTTTTGGACTGTCATTCATTTTCAAGGTATCAGTTCAAAGTTCAAAGTAAATTGTCTGTTTATAATCCACACAGATGTATTAAGTGAAGGGATCAACTCCACCATAGCCGCATTTGCTGATGATACAGTACAAGTTGTGAGGAGTCCACGGAGGGACATAGATAGGTTGGTTAAGGGGTAGGAAAATGCCAGATGGAGTGAGAAAGCATGAGGTTATCCACTATGATTAAAAAGTAAATTGTAACTTAAATGGAATAAGATTCCAAAATATTATGGTAGAAAAGGATTTGGGAAAGCTTGTACATAAAACTTAAAATGTTGGTCTGCAAGTAATTGGTTTCCTGAACCAGGGTGGATAACTTCACTCACCTCCAAAATGAACTGTTCACTGAACACAACCTATGGATTCATTTCCAAGGAGTCTCAATACTATTTATTACTTGTTTACATTTTTGTATTTGTACAATTTGTTGTCTTTTGCACGTTGGATGTTTGTCCATCTTTGCTTGTGTAGTTTTTCATCGATTCTATTGTGTTCCATTGAACCCACTGCAAATGTCCACAAGAAAATGGATCTCAGGGGAGTGTATGGTGACATATATGTACTTTTGAAAAAATTTACTTTGAACTTTTAAAGCACGTACTGTACCACCAGGCTCAAGGACAGCTTCTCTCCCACTGTTATAAGACTATGGAATAGTCCCCTAGTGTGATAAAATTGACTCCTGACCTCACGATCACTCCTCAGGGCCTTGGCACTCTGTAACTGTAACACTTTACTCTGCATCCTGGCTTCCTTTCCAGTCCAGATGAAGGTTTGCAACTCCAGCACACTGGCTGTTTATTCCCCTCCACAGATGCTGCCTGACCTGCTGCGTTCCTTCTGTATTTTGTGTGTGCTACTCTGAATTCTGTTATTTATTGTTCTCCCTTGTTATTACCTTGATGGATTGTTGTCATGAAATTATCTGTGTGGTTTATTATTGTCGCATGTACCGAAGTGGAGTACACAAGCGTTACCTTCCCATTGCCCCTGCACCTTGGTACAACGTGACGATACTAAATCAGCTCCGCAGTTTAAGATCTGCACCAAGGGAAGACTGAGTCGCTCCTCCTTTTATCTTGCCGCAGGCTCCTGTTTCTGGGTGGCAGTCCTGGACGGGAACGTGGTGGGCATCGTAGCTGCCCGAAGCCACGAGGACGACAACACGGTGGAACTGTGCCGCATGTCGGTGGACTTTGACCAGCGGGGCAAGGGCATCGCCAAGGCACTGGGCCGCAAGGTGCTGGAGTTCGCCGTGCTCAACAACTACTCGGCCGTGGTGCTGGGCACCACCGCCGTTAAGGTGGCTGCCCACAAGCTGTACGAGTCGCTGGGCTTCAGACACGTGGGCGTCACTGACCACTATGTGCTCCCCGGGATGACTCACTCGATGCTGGAGCGTATCTTCTTCCAAGTGCGCTACCATCGCTACCGGCTGAACCTTCGCGAGGAGTAAAGCCTACACTCGCACCCCTAACTCCTCCTCCTCCTCCACCCTCCCTCTCCCCTCTAGAGCGCCAATCCCTCGACTATTTTCCGTCCCCTGTCTCCCACCCCACACCCCCAGGACCTTCCTATTTCTGTCACGGGATGAGGGTCCCCCTGATCTTCCCCACCCTGTGGTCACCGGCTGCTTCCCCTCACCAGTACCCTCGAGAGACCTGGGGAACGTTGGTGAGGAGGAGTCTCTCTCCCACCTCCATCCCTGCCCTCCCCTCAATCCACCACCCCAGGAGAAAAAGAAAACACGGACAGACAGCAGGCGTTCAAGATCCACTGCCGAGGGTCTTCGAACCGAGGCACCTAACTCACCGAGTCAGGGCAGCTCATACACCCACAAGCAAAGAGAACTGTCGCTCATGCCACATAATGTAGTGGCAGCAAACACTGCAAGGGTGTCGTGTGTATGTGTGTGAGAGAGAGAGAGAATGACAGAGAAGAGAGGGGGTGGGGATTTCATTGGGGGTCGATCACATGCACTTAATACCACCCTCGTCCCCCACTATCGTCTCCCTGATCCTCACAACCTTCACTTCACCACTATTTTTTGAAGATCAAATTTTGTTGGGGGATTTTTAAATATATCAAACCTGATAAGTCTGGCTTTGCTCTGTTGCTGGAGGGGTGTGAGAGCAGTGCCAGTCATTTGCAGAAAGGTCGTGCCTGACCTCGGCGGTTAACTGGCCCATGGGCTTTGAACAGACGTGGGCTCCTACAGGAAGTTGCATGATCGGATGTACCACAACGTGAGAGAGAGAGAGAGAGAGAGAGAGAGAGAGAGAGGGAGAGAGAGAGAGAGAGAGAGAGAGAGAGAGAGAGAGAGAGAGAGAGAGAGAGAGAGAGAGAAATAAGGTGCATCCAACACCATTGACTGTTATTTCCATTGTCTTCAGAAGCCAACAAGATTGAGACAGTCGCAGACCCCATATTGTATACTGTAAAATAGACAATTCTTCTACATTCCTCTCACCTTCTCCCCCATATCCCCTCCATTCTACACATGTTCATCCCTTTGCATGTGCTCTGGAATATCTGTGCTGCTTCTGTGTTTTATTTTCCTGCCTCTCTATGAACCGTGCTTGCACTGAATGATGTCATTTGAGCAGATGGAGGCTGTGGTTTCTATGGGAATAGATCTGCTCCCCCCCCACCCGCCACTGACACCCATAACACCCCTCCCCACCACTACCACCATTAACATCAACAGAGTCCAGAGAATGGAAAGTAGGGGAGAGGAAATGTGGCTCTTGCAAATAAAAAAAATGCTATTACAACACAAAACGACATAAGCAAAAAAAATCTTATTAATTACTAATAGTAGTTGTGATTGGTCTCTGCAGCCTTGCTTAGTGTTGCTATGGTAGTTGCTTTAATGACATCAAACTTGTGATTCGTAGAATGCAGAAGCAATGCAATTTGGCATGTCTGTACCGAGTGTATGTGTACAGTGCCTGCCTGAATATTGAGGCAAAGGATATAACTCCTTCCTCATGAAATAAAGACATGTATATTTTAACAGAAACCTTCCTCTTGCATGCCGAATGTCTGTCTTGAATTCAGAAATTCAACGAGAAACAAAAAAAGGGGTAGCTGAATTTTAACAATGGAAATGTGTAAATATATACATATTATATAAAAAGCTTTCTGGAAATGCACTTCAGAAATTCTCTAGAGACGCAGGCCCTCGATGATTTGTAAAGGAAGATGTTTGTTTCTGTATTTTCTAATAGAAATATGAAGTGTGATGTGTGTAAAATAAGATACTTTTTCAAAGTCATTTCCTGTTTAAAGAACAAAGATCGGATTGTTTTGTTTATTTTTATTACATTGCTGTGTTCAGAGAAATATCAAAAAAAAAGTAGGCACAAGACAATTTTGTTTTTTCTAAGATTCAGATTTTATTGGCAATGAATATTTCTTAGCTTTTAATGTACAGATAAGCTGTGGAAAAATTAGAGGTGTTCTGACTACTCACTTTAGTCCAAATTCTCCTTTGAATCATTTTTCTGTGGACAGACTTCACCTGACTGGTGATCTTTGGCGTGGTTTTCAGTTATCAGGTTTCCTTTGGCTCCAGCACCCACTCACAGTCAATGCCTGTGCATGGCAGTCAGTGGGATCTGGATGAATCATAACTTTCTAAGCTAAAAAAAAAGATAAGATTGTGTTGTGTTTATCTTTTCCGAGTCTAGTTTTGGATTACAGAATTCAGTTTCTCTCCCCTGCCTTTCCAGATCACCAGCCAGCAGTTTTTGTGACATGATAGCATAATGGTTAGGTTACTGGATTAGTAACCAGAGACCTGGACCAATGATCAAGAGACATGAGTTCAAATCTAACCACGGCAGCTGTGTGAATTTAAATAAAAATAATTAAAATATCCATTTAAGAAAGGAATTTTTAAAAGTCCATCTGGTTCAATAATGTCCTTTTAGGGCAAAACAAAATCTTCTCTTCTGACATGTGAAACATATCAGCATGGTTATCTTTTAATTCCCAGAGATAATTAGGGGTGGGCAATAAAATGTGTGAGTCTACTCGGCAGACTAGGCTAGGAATAACAGTTCAGCACTGACTAGATGGACTGAAGGGCCTGTTTCTGTACTGTAGCGTTCTATGACTTCTTAGTTTAGTAATACCCAAAATGAGAGGTTCAGAGAGCATGGTGCTTGACATATAATTGAGACCCATATCTCAAATATGTTGGGAATGAAAGAAGATCGGTACTTGTGGACTTGCCTCTGTGCGAATCCAGCTTTGATTTTCCAAGAGGTGACTTCCGAACGGCTTTCACCATGGCATATGTTTCACATGTGTTCATTTAAAAGTGAGCTGACTCAGATGCATCTTGCTTTGCACAGTGCTCAGAGTCACCTGAGTTACCTTCAAGCCTGGAATCCAGGGGATTGCAGTCTTCTGAGATTTGGCCTGTAATCTCAATGCGGTGTTTCCTGGGCTGGTTGTACGTACATCCAGAAGTAGAAGGTGACTTTGAATGTTCTGCTATGTTGACCAAGGTGAACCTCTGACTTTAGTGTAACTGCTTTGAATTGCTAGTTGGCTGCTGTTCAAATTGACTGTAAAATCAAATGAAAGATTTGAAGACTGTTGGTCACTGGACTCAGTTTGGATTCGCACCTCTGTCAACTATTCTCCCAACTCAGCTCTTTCTTGGAAAGAAATCATTCTCCACTTTTGTTGCCTCTCCTCAACTGTAAGACTGTCCTACCCTGGGATTAACTACCCTCAGCTCTGGGGAATTAGGAGGAAACCTTCTTGGTTCTGGGTCTTTGATTTGGGTGCATGGAACAGAATAACGAAGATAGGTTAGCCATCTCATGCCAATATCTTCGTCAATTAAAAGCACATAAATATATATAGTATGTTGATGGTCCATTGGTATGAAACTAGTGCTTTGAAGGACTATAATGCCTTATAGTCTATTAATTATATTGGGTCTATAAATTATATTGGGTTGGGAGCTTTTTCACACATGGGACAGATGCCAAGGACCATCTCAGATGCTGACTGTGCTTATAATGGACAGGCTGCCATTAGCTTATTGCAACTGTAAGACTGAAAAAAGGCTTTTGGTGCCCTCCCCATGTGACCATACTGCATCTCATCTGGTGCGGTACTGAGTTAAGGAGACCGTGAAGGAAGGCACTGTGAAGTTCATATCATTAGAATAATAATGGTATGAGTGGAAGTGGTGTTGGTTGGGAGGGGCCTGAGCAAGAGAGATGGACTCCTATTAAGCAGAGGTGGAATGGGGGTAGGAGAGGATGGGCAGGGGGAGAGAGAGGTTCAGCATTAAGCAGTGGTGGTTGGGGAGAGGAGAGGTGACCAGAATTTGTCTGGTGAGATGGAGAAGGATTGGGGATGAACAGAATAAGAGGACTAACACAAACAAAGTGCTGGAGGAACTCAGCAAGTCAGTCAACATTTATGGAGGAGAAATAACTTCAGATGTTTTGGGCCAAGACCCTTCATCAGGATTGGAAAAGAAGGGGGCAGAAATAAAGAGATGGGGTTGGGAAGGAGTACAAGCTGACAGGTAATAGGTGAAACCAGGTAAGGGGAACAATGGGTGGGTGGCAGAAGGGGATGAAATAAGAAGTTAAGAAGGGATAGGTGGAAGAAGTAAAGGTCTGAAGAATTAAGAATCTGATATGAGAGGAGAGTTGACTAAGTGAGAAAGGGAAGGAGGAGGGGGGCCAGAGGGAGCTGATGGGCAGATAAGAAGGAGTGAGAAGGGAATTGAATGGGGAATGGAAAAAGAGAGAAGGGGGAGGGGAGAAATTACCATAATTAGGGCAAGGGTAGGGTGGAGGAGAGATGTCCCATATTGGGTAGAGATGAGGTGTGGGAAGAGAGTACAGATCATCAGTATTAGACAGAGCAGGGGGTGGGAGAGTGTTGGACAGAATGGTTTGGTGATGAGACCATCATATTGGGCAGAAATGGGGTAGGGGAAGTCTAGACGTCACCAGTACAACCCTTCATATTGTGTTCTGAGCAAGCACTTTATGTTGAACAGAATGGAACTTCTCTCCATATCACCATTTCATGGACATTATCCTTCTTGTCCAGCATGCTCTTGGCCTGCTAAAAATCTCCACTGGAGGCCAGGTAACATTCAGGATCATACTCAAAAGCTGAGTACCTCAACCCCTCTGATACAGCCCAGAGATGGTCAGGTCCGATTCTGTCATGTTAATACCATTTCATCCCAGTGAGTAATGATTTTCGGGAAGGAAACAAGAAACACCAGAGTTAGTACTCAACAATAAGCCACCTTTGGAAAGTGAACAACCACTCCTTTCTAAATATATTACTGTGGAGGCAGAGATGAGAAAATAGTTTCTACAACAGAGGAACTATTTAGCTCAGAAGCATGAGAATGCAGTCCACTCGTACATCGTTACTCTCTGAGCTGAAATTTATAAGTCTAATGTTCTTATATGGGGAGAAGGCAAGAGAATGAGGCTGAGAAGCAAAATAAATCAGTCATGATGGAACGGCAGAGCGGACTGGCCTAATTCTGCACCTGTGTCTTACAGTCTGTTGTCAGAGTGACAGTAACCCATTGAAAATATTAAACTCATGTAAAGAAAGAAGTTGTAAATAACCAGCAGGTCAGTGAGTGAGAAGGCAGGTAGACATCCTTAGAGTAATATGGAAACCTGCTGCATATCCCTGGACTGTACTGTTAAATACTGATCACTTAGATTTGTTTATAAGAAAATTTTTAAACGTGGGTCAGTGAGTGAGTTAGCGAGCAGAGGGGATTTTTGTTTTGGATGTGCTGTGAGATTATGTGTGCTGAGTGTTTCTATGTCCAGGTGCCACATTCCCGAAACATACCCTCTCACAATGTCATTCTTGTTTTCCCTGTTACAATTCGAGTTATGCTGCGTTGGCCCTTTTAGCCTTAACCGTCCTCTTCAGCAATAAGTGAGGTCGGGAGGTACCAGAAAACAGACTACAGACAGTGGTGAACACCTTTCAGTAATAAGTTTCTTTGCTAAATGATTTTAAGAGTCTGTCAGAAGCTGACTGTTTTTTAGCGATAAGACTGTGCTTTGTATTGAATATTGAACAATCATTTCTTGCTTTGAATGGAGTGTACATGCAAATATTCTCCATGATATTGGTATACAGACTGACTTCAAAGATACTTAATTTTCTAACATTCAACAAATTTCACAAAATATGTCAAGGATAATAAACCTGATTCTGATTTTGATTCTAACATTGTAGTTCAATCTATTAACTGGCACTTCAGATCCAAGACTTGGGTCAGTGGTCAGCCCTCCCATGCTGACAAGGGAGTTAGGAAGGATATACAGGGAAACCTGCTGGACACAGTGTGTGCAGAAACTTCTGCAACTCAGGAGTCTTTCACAGCCAGTACTTTTGAACTCATAGTGCAGGACAGAGAGGCCATTCAGCCCAACTCATCTATATGTACCTAAGCTAGTCCCAGTTACCAGCATTTGGCCCATATCCTTCTAAATATCCATGTATCTGTCCAAATGATTTATATGTTCTACCCACCTCTAACAACTTCCTCTGGAAGCTCATTCCACACACCCACCACATTTTGGGTGAAAAAGTTGCCCCTCAGGTCCCCTTTAAACCTTTCCCCTCTCAGGTTAAACCTGTCCCCTCTGGTGTTACACTCCCCTATCCTTGTGAAAAAAGACTAGGGCCATCCACCTTTTCTCTACTCCTCCTGACCTAATTGGGGTCTAATAGGTCATCCCTCCAGTTCCTTCGCTCCAGGGAAATGCTCTCAGCCTGTCTAGTCTGTTTTTACAACTCAAGCCCTCCAGACCCCTGGCAACATCTCTGTCTATCTTTCCTGCATCCTTTCCAGCTTACTGACATCCTTCCTATAGTGGGGACCAGACTGCACACCAAACTCTGAGGTTTCATCAACAGCTGATTTTGATTTGTGTTTGTGTGTGTGTGTGTGTGTGTGTGTGTGTGCACGTGACTCTGCAAGACATGGCTGTGTGCATGTGCGTGCGTGTGGTGTGTGTGTGTGTGTGTGTGTGACTGCGCGCGTGTGTGTGTGTGTGTGATTGTGCGTGTGTGTGTGACTGTGTGTCGGTATATGTGAATGGCTGTGATTGTGTGTGTGTGTGTGTGAGACTGTGTGTGTGTGTCTGTATGTGTGTGTGTGTGACTGCGCGTGTGTGTGTGTGTGACTGTGTGTCGGTATATGTGAATGGCTGTGATTGTGTGTGTGTGTGTGTGTGAGCTGAGGAAATGTGCTCCCGGGAATCCTCGGTTTTCTCCCCTGCAATCCACAAGGTCATTAGAAAAAGGAAGAGGCCATTCAGCCCTTTATGCCAGCTCTGCTCTTCAATAGTCATGAGAGGAGAGCTCCTTCACCACGCAGTCTACACCACCCCATCCTCAAAGACGAGGATGGCTGATAAATGCACAAGGAATAAAGCAAATACCACATCCTGTGCAACCTCACTGGTAACATCCTACCCATCAGACACTGTTCTTTATTGAGCCAGTTTGGCATCATATCCGCCCCACTCCCTCAGATCCCACAGGCATTTACTATTCTACCATGTGGGAGCTTGGCAAAAGCCTCACTTAAATTCATCTGACCTGAGAAGGGATGGATGGAATTAGGCCCAAAACATTACCTCTCCGTTTCACCCTTATACCGGTAAATTCACATGGGTCAAATTGCTAAACTGGTTTCTTACTGTCAGCCTAAAACAAAAGCTTCAAAATTGATGTAGAGGGAGAATTATGAAGTTGACCATGCTCCAGCTTTAAATACAGCCCTTTTGAATGTTGCATTCAGAAAACCTTTGCAAACTTTGGGAAAATATAATTATTTTAATTCGGAAATTCCCCGACCGTGGCAAGTGAATGCAACTGTCAATTACGGAAACTCAATTTAATATCTAGCTTCTTAATCATTGGAGAAAATTTGGAATGTACAATGAACTACTGTCAGCATATTTTTGCCCTTTGCATGTTATTGAGGTTGCTGCTGTAATTACCTCCATTTGGTGCACAAGAGTTTGAAACAGTGCCTGTCTTGCTTGACGGAGCCGATGTCAACGTCGCTAATAGTTTTGCACTGCACCACTGCTGGCAAATATTGTCCTGTTGATTCTTAGAACTGGTGAAGTAGGTGGTCCGTACATCCAACGCCCCTGGAGATTCTTCCTGCTGGTTGTATGCAAAGCCAGTGATCTACACATCCAACACCCTCCGTGATCTGCTGTAACCATGGGCAGACAGGAGGCAAGCACGGATGAGGAGGCTCCAGATAGCATCTGCAGGACTTTGGTTCCTGTCTGAAGACAGATACCATTTAGTCTTTCAACTTCCACCAGCAGCGAGAAACAATGTTGAATAAACTAAATGGTGATCTGCTTTTGGACAAACTCATGTAGAAATTACCAGTAATGGGCAGTGCAATGCTGGCTTTTGACTTAGCTGGGATAACGGCATACATTCCCATTGGAATTTTCTCATTCTGCTCCCACCCCCCAGCCTGGATGCCTCTTCTCCTGACTTGCTTCCTCTGAGCAGGCCTGAGACTGTCCAACCTTTCCTGGGTGGACCTCCCCAACCAGGACTGCAGTGCACTGCTCTCTCTGGTGTGACCAGGACTGGAGCAAGCTGCCTGTCAGGGGATTGGTGCTGCTGGGAGTGACGATTGGGGAAAGGGAACCCTGCCATTTCACCGTGTTGAAATGCATTGCCGGAGCTGAGTTTTTATACATTGGAACACGGCACTCAGTTGTATATCCCTGATTGTTCAGAACTGTGAACAATACCAATGTCCTGTTAATGAATGTACCACAGCCTTCCAGTGAAATGCACAATTGTAAAAACTGCAGCCGTCGGCAGTAAGTTCCCTAAGTGGAAGGAGTGTGTGGGTTCCTTTCCAACTCTGTTAGTTAGATGCTTTGTTCTGCTGGTCAGGTGTACTGTTCAGAGTCCCAAGGTTGAAGTGTTGAGTACCGTGCAATATTGAATCTGACAAAGGCATCACGAGGCGCAAGAAACGACTGTGAATGTTAGGGGTTTCAGATGGGCTATTAAAAAGATCATGATATTGGAAATAGTAGATGTCACTGTCTACACAGCGGCTGTACTCCAGAGATTCTATCTTGTAGACTGAAGCCCAGTGTCTGCTCCCATGGATTTTGCTGCCTTCGTTTCTCTGTCTTGGTTCATTTAGTCTGTTTCAATGATTGTTCATGGTGATAATCTGGGCTGTTCTCGAATGCAGCGTCTCCCTTCACTGAATCCATGCCAGTGAGTACAACCAGGCGAGGGTGGGGGACGGGAACGGGAGGCATCAAACCAGTTACAGCCTGGGACAAACTCTGACCCCGCACCTCGTTTTACTTTGCACATGTTTGATTATTGCCTGAAGCCAAATGTAAAATTCAACCAGCTTCATCAGAATTGGGGTTTAATCTCCAGTGATCGCTTTTGTTTAATTGCTGCCGGATTAATTGAGCAGGACTCAATGTCTTTTTTTTTATTTTGCTGGGAATGTCAGGAATTTATAGCTTACACCATTTTGAGTACCCTTTTATATTGGCTCAAACCTGAAAGAGCTCAGGATGTGATACAGTTGGCCGCATGTTGAGTTTGTTCCGTTCATTCAACGATTTGTGTTCTGTTGAAGTTTAATCTGTGTGAAGATACATTGATCTATGAGACTAAGGATTTGTATTCACTTTATCTGAACTCCAGGTTGCCACTGTGACTGTAGGGTGACCCCTGACTTACGTGCCATGATATGTGGACTTTCTTGTTAATAAGGGAATCTCTAAAGATGATTACTTGTAATATGAAAGCAATGCTGTGTAAATATTGTATCAATAAAAGCAAGTTAAAGGTTCTGCAAATGATTTTGTAGTTTATATTCAGTGGCATTGCCTAAATCATCGAGATTCACTATGCCGGAGGTCTACCTGAGCAGCATGGTAGCGCAGCCTGTTAGCGTAATACTATTACAGTATCAATGATCCTGGTCCAGTTCCCGCTGCTGTCTGTAAGGGGTTTGTACATTCTTCCCGTGACTGCGTGGGTTTCTTCTGGGAGCTGTAGTTTCCTCCCACAGTCCACAGACTTACGGGCTACTAAGTTAGTCAATCGCATGGCCCAGAAGGGCCTGTTGCCTTGCTGTATCTCTAAGAGAATAAGTAAGGAATGGCTGCAGAGGCCCTGAAAAGAAGCAGCTGGAAGTCTGAAATGAAGCAGGAAATACTGGAACCTCTCAGCAGGTCGGGAGAGTCATAGAGCAGTACCATACAGGTACAGATCCTTTGGCCCAACTAGACCATACCATCTGTGCCCACCTAATTTCCTGCATTCAGCACATATCTTTCAGACTCTGCCCCTCCATGTACCTGTCCCAACCACTTCCTCAGACAGCTCATTCCATATACTATCCTCTGTGTGAAAAATCTGCCCTTCAGGTTCCTTTTAAATCTTTCCCCTCTCACCCTCAATCTATGCTCTCTAATTTGGGGCTCACCTACCCTGGAGAAATGAGGGAATCCATTACCTTCTTAAAATTTTAAACATTTCTATCAGGCTGTTTCTCACTCTCCTACATCTACCAGGGTACAGAATTAGCCTGGGTGACCTCCCCCCATATCTCAGAGAATGAATCTCATGAAACGTGATTGACCTGAGGTATTGACGTATTTTCCCTCTCCGTAGTTACTGCTCCAGTGTTTTGTGTTTTATTTAAAATTTAAAGAGGTATCCTTTTACACGGTATCAATTTCAAAGTTTCTCTTGAGCAAGAATAAGGTGTTGTAAAGGTTGGCGGTTTAGTCTGCCAAGGACTCTTACCTCCATCATTGCAGTCACCAGTTTCAAACACCAACAGAATTTCAATTCAGAATATGATACTAAGACCATAAGACATAGCAGCAGAATTAGGCCCTTTGGCCCATCGAGTCTGCTCTGCTATTTCATCATGGCTGATCCATTTTCCCTCTCAGCCCCAATATCTTGCATTCCCCCCTCATCCCTTCATGCCTTGAGCAATCAAGAATCTATCAGCCTCTGCCTTAAATATGCATAAAAATGGCCTCCACAGCTGCCTGTGGCAAAGAATTCCTCAGATTCACCACTCTCTGGCTAAAGAAAGTTCTCTCATTCCCTTTCTAAAAGGATGCCCCTCTATTCTGAGGCTGTGTCCTCTGGTCCTAAACTCTCTCACCATCCTCTCCAAATCCATTCCATCAAGGCCACTAGATGATCACTGGTATGATCTACTGTTGTCTCTGGTGCCTTGTGATGTTTTAAACTCAGTGGCCACTTTATTAGGAACTTTATTGGCTGATTAGATAATTGGTCATTAATGCAATTATCTAATCAGCCAATCATGTGGCAGCAACTCAATGCATAAAAGCATGCAGACATGGTCAAGAGGTTCAGTTGCTGTTTAGACCAAACATCAGAATGGGGAAGAAATGTGATCTAAGTGACTTTGATTGTGGAATGATTGTTGGAGCCAGACTGGGTGCTTTGAGTATCTCAGAAACTGCTAATCTCCTGGGAGAATGGTGTAAAAACAAAAAAAAACACAGTGAGTGGCAGTCCTGTGGATGAAAACACCTTGTTAATGACAGAGGTCAGAGGAGAATGGCCAGAATGGTTCAAGCTGACAGGAAGTCGACAGTAACTCAAATAACCACACATTACAAAACTGGTGTGCAGAAGAGCATCTCTGAACACGTAACACATTAAACTTTGAAGTGGATGGACTACAGCAGCAGAAGGCCACACACTTACACTCAGAAGTCACTTTATTAGGTACAGGAGGTTCCTCATAAAGTGGCCATTGAATGTAATTAATGACCTTGTCCCCAATATATTTATGGAGTTAATACAGTCACCCATGTATAGGAGGATGGGGATGACCTTACAGAGGTCTATAACAACACGCTGGGCGTAAGACCATTAGACATAGGAGCAGAATTAGGCTATTCAGCCCAGCGAGTCTGCTCCACCATTCAATCATAGCTAAATTAGAACACAGACAGCACAGTACAGCACAGAATATTCAGACCACAATGTTGTGGTGACATTTTAACCTACTTGGAGATCAATCTAATGCTTCCCCATAGCCCTCCATTTTCCTTTCATCCACATGCATATCACAGTCTCTTAAATGACTGATACATCTGCCTCTACTATCTCTCTGGGCACTGTATTCTACACATATACCAGTCTGTGTAAAAATACCTACTTCATGAGGGGTGTAAGACACTAGATTTAGGAGCAGAATTAGGCCATTTGTCCCTTCCAGTCTGCTCTGCCATTCCATCATGGCTGATTTATTATCCCTCTCAATCCCTTTCTCCTGCCTTTTCCCCGTAACATTTGACGTACTTACTAATCAAGAACCTATCAATCTTTGCATTAAATATAACCAATGACTTGGCTTCCACAGCTGTTTTTGGCATTGAATTCCACAGATTCACCACCCTCTGGCTAAAGAAATTCCTCCTCATCAGTGTTCTAAAGCAATATCTTTGTATTCTGGTCCTAGGCTGTCCCATTATTGGAATATCCTCTCCACATCAACTCCATCTGGGCCTTTCAATAGTTAAGGTTGAAGGCTGGATAGATGGCTCCCGATATTTTTCCCATAGGGAAGTCTAAAACTAGAGGACTGGGTTTAAGGTGAGAGGGGAAAGATTTAAATGGGCTGGGGGAGCACATATGGAACAAGCTGCCAGAGGAGACTGCGACAGAGGGTACGATTACAATATTTACAAGGCTGTTAGACAGATTCATTTATAGAGAAAATGATCTGGATATGGGCCAAACTTAGGTAAATGGGATTAGCTCAGATTTAGGCATTTTGGTTGGCAGGGACATTGGGCCAAAGGGCCTATTGCCATGTGGTGTAACTCTGTGACTCTATGTAACTGGTATCATAGTCTTTGTTGTATTGTAATAACCTGTTCACTATTTGCTTTCACTAAAGAAAATCTCAGCAATGTTGCTGGGACGCCCGATGAGCTTTCAATGGACCACGAGGAGGATTTGCCAGAAAGGATACCTAAACTGGGTAAACTGCCTGGTCCAGATGGGATGCATCTGAGGGTGGGGATAATAAGTTGGGATATTGAAATTGCCTGGGTCACAGTCCTCTCGATATTAACACACTCAGGAGTGGTGCACAAGGGCAAGAAAACTATAAAATGCTCTGCTCTCTCTCCCTTCCTCCCTCTCCTCCTCTTGTTCCCTCCCTCCCTCTCTCCTGTTCGATTTCTATCCCTTCCTCCCTCCATATCCTGTTCCTTCTTCCTTCCCCACTCTCTCTCTCTACCCCATTCTCTTCCTTCTGCTCTCTGTCTCTCTTTCTCCTGCACTTTCTCTCTCTCTCCCTCCTCCTACTGATACTGCCTGACCATCTGAAGCCTCTTGAGAATCAGTGTTTTTGTTTCAGAATTTCCAGAATCTTTTAGATCCAAACCATTTTCTTTCTTTCTCTACCTGATATTCTGCAGGATACTCTAACTTACGTGTTCTGCCAACCAATCTAAAGGTCCCAGCAAGAAAAGCCACCTGCACAACTCTACATTTCCTGCAGTTCTTTCCTTAAAGATGAGTCATGGTTCAGTAATTCTTCTAACACTCGGACTAGGTTGTATTTCCCTCCCTCTCTACCTTACACAAGTGTTTTTGTTCATTGTCCTGTTTCCTCCTGGTGCTCTGGTTTCCTCCCACAGTTCAAAGATGTACTGGTTAGTAGGTTAATAGGTCATTGTAAATTGTCCTGTGATTAGCTTAGGTTAACTAGGGTTACTGGACAGCCCAGATTGTTGGACCAGAAAAGCCTGTTCAACACTGTATCTATAAATAAATAAAATTCATTTTGTTGTTTATTATGCACATTTTGAGATGTGTAATTTATGTTCATTTATGGTAAATTATGCTTGTCCCATCTAGATCTCTGCTGCTGCCACAAAAAGCTAATTTTCATGGTATTCATGGCATCCTATGTCTATAAAACATAGGAGCAAAATTAAACCATTCAGCCCCTCGTGTTCTGTGTATCTAAAGTAGGTGCCACTCAAGTCGAGTATGATGTTCTACAAGGTTGTGTGTTGGTGGGTCCTCGGGCAGCTGGAGAGGTAATTCAGGATCACATTCTGGTGCAGTATGGGCTAGAGTGTGTGGTGGCTCAGATTAGTAGCCTGGTCTTTTTGTTTCTCTTGTTAACAATAAATTTGAATTTGAGAGTATGTTGAAACACTTCCAACGCGATTCCGATGGAATTATATCGGACCCAAGAATGAGGAAGATATCCTGATGCAGGGTTTCAAAATGAAGCATCAACAATTCCTTTCCCCACATACGCTGCTTGGACCCACTGAGTTCCTGCAGCAGATTATGTATTGCTCCAGACTCCAGCATCTGATCTGGTATCTCTTACATCTCCAAGGTTAATTTGCAGGTTGAGTCTGTGGTGAGGAAGGCAAATGCAATGTTAGCGTTCCTTTCAAGAGGACTAGAATATAAAAGCAAGGATATAATGTTGAGACTTTATAAAGCACTGATGAGGCCTCACTTGGAGTTTTGTAAGCAGTTTTGGCCCCTCTTAGAAAGGACCTTCTGAAACTGGAAAGGATTCAAAGGAGGTTCATGAAAATGATTCCAGGATTGAATGGCTTGTCATATGAAGACTGGTTAATGGCTCTGGGCTGTATTCACTAGAATTCAGAAGTATGAGAGGGTGACCTAATTGAAACCTATCGAATGGCGAGAGGCCTTGACAAAGTGGATGTGGAGAGGATGTTTTCTATGGTGAAAGAGTCTAAGACCAGAGGACACAGTCTTAGAATAGGAAGGTGTCCTTGTAGAACCAAGATAAGGAGAAATTTCTTTAGTCAGAGTGAGGAATCTGTGGAATTCATTGCCACAGGTAGTTGTGGAGGCCAAGTATTGATGGATATTTAAGGCAAAGGTTGACAGATTCTTGATTGATCAGGGCATGAAGGGATATGGTTGAGGGGGGTAGGCAAGAGATTGGGGCTGGGAGGGGAAATGGATCAGTAATGATGGAATGGCAGAGCAGACTCGATAAGCTGAATGACCTAATTCTGCTCCTATACCTTATCGTCTTATAAAACAATATGGCATCATCATGGCCCTGGATTTAGGATGCCGGGGTATGTCCTATTCACACAAGATCTAACCTAGTTAGTGGTCACCCAGTCCCTTCCCAATCATCAATAACCTGCTGGAGCAGGGGTTCCAAACCTTTTTTATGCCATCGACCAGTACCATTAAGCAAGAGATTCATGGACCCCAGGATGTGAACCCCTGTGCAAGCAACTCTCACTCACCGATGACCCACACGTGACCAAGCAGCCGTGTTCTGGTGAAGCAGTGAAAGTGGCTTCCCTTCAAGTCAAGGCAGAACAACCAATATTACGTCGGTAGCTGTGGTAAAACTGAAGTCTATCCCATCTTCTCACAGCTACCATTGGGCAGGAGTTACAGAAATCTGAAGGCAGCAACTTTAAATTCCTTGGTGTTATCATTTCAGAGGAGCTGCTCTAGGCCCAACAGGTAAATACAATTACAAAGAAATCATGGCAGCACCTCTACTTCCTTATGTGTTTGCGAATATTTTGGCATGGTATCTAAAACACTGACAAATCTCTATAGATGTGTGGTGGAGAGTATATTGACTGGCTGCATCACAGCCTGGTATGGAAACACCAATGCCATTGATTGGAAAATCCTACAAAAAGTAGTGGCTACAGCCCAGTCAATCACGGGTTAAGCCCTCCCCACCATTAAGATTACATCTCCATGAAGAGTTGTCGCAGGAAAGCAATTTCCATCATCAGGGACTCCACCACCCAGGTCATTCTCTCTCCTCACTGTTGCCATCAGGAAGAAGGTACAGGACTTACACATCAGGTTCAGGAACAGATATTATTACCCTTCAACCATTAGGCTCTTGAACCAGAGTGGATAACTTCACTTGCCCCATCACTGAAATGTTCCCACAACCTATGTACTCACTTTCAAGGACTTTTCATCTCATATTCTTAATATTATTTATTATTTCTTTCCTTTTGTATTTGCACAGTTTGCTGTCTTTTGCGCACTGGTCGATGCCCAACTGGGGTGGTCTTTCACTGATTCTTTTATGGATTTGAGTATGCCCACAAGTAAATGAAGCTCAGATTTGTATATGGAGATATGCATGTACTTTGACAATAAATTTTCTTTGAACTTTGAAGTTCCATACCATCAGGTTCAGGAACAGCTACTTCTCTTCAAATGGCTGGTTCTTGGACCAGCTGGCATAACCATAATCACTGCCCCAGCTTAACAAAATTATGACCACTTTGATCAGTCTGCACTATGATGAACTTTGTTTTATTTTCTGTTCTAATGGTGTCCTTCCTTGTAAAAATTATGTATAATCTATCTTTTTCTCATGCTTGGTTTTTATCTGATGCTCTGTACTGGTAATGCTGCTCTAAGTTTCTCATTGCATCCTTGCACATATGGATTTGTCCAAATGACAGTAACACCACGTTGACTTTCAACCAGGGACATTAAGGCAATGTTCAGTTCGACAATCTCAGAAGAGCAATTTAAGGAGTTCCAGTCTTCTCCCCATGACCACATAGTTCCTCCAACTGCTCCGGTTCCCTCCCACATTCCAAAGACGGGGTCGCTGAGTTAATTGCCCCTGGTGTATGGGTGAGAGGTAGATTCTGGAGTTGAGAATTGACTAGGATTGGTGTAAATGGTCAACACAGACTCTGCGTGCTGGGACCTGTTTCTGTGCTGTCACACCCAGATTCTCAGTGTGTCTCTCAACCCCAAGGGACAAACTAAGAAAAAGAAGCTGGCAAAGAAGATTGCCAGCATCCGGAATAGTTTGATTCTGGACTCTCCCGTCCTGTGCAACATGTCCTCCTCCAGCTGCACCTTGGGTGCCTAATGTTTGCTGTGTGAGTGGGATCTCGCTGTGTAGAACCCATCTGCTGTTTTCCTACAAAACATGCTATGGGATGCTTTGAAGAGTCTAATGGATGTGAAATATAGTATGACTGGACATGATGGGCTGAGTGGCCTCCGGTGTTCCCTTAAGCTGTGTGTGGCCATGCCTTTGTTGCCACGCAGTTGGAATTATCTTTAATAAAATGTTAATGTAATTTTGAATTCATGTAAATATAATCAACGTACCACAATTTTTACTTTGGAACATTTTAGAACTTCAACATATTTACATTGTCAGTGTTTCAAGTTACAAAACTGTTACAAATTGTAACGATAAACCTAGAATGGAAATCAGCAATTCATTGTCAATAAACCGCTGGCTCACCAAACGCTGATGCCATTAAATCTGCTACACAGTTTTCAGGCTGTGTAAAGATGTCCTGCTGGTTGGTGCAGCTGTAAAAAAATTAGAGGGAGCATCGATGGCCTCCTTCTGTGCTTCAATTTTCCATATGGCATAAAACAGCCCGTTCGGCCCAACCATTTCATGCCAACTTGAAACCTTCCACATTTCCTCCTATTAAACTACCTATGGATCTCGCTGTCCATTTCCCTCATATACTTGCCCAGCATATGAAATGCTTCAGGGCTGTTCATCTCACCCACACCCCGCGTGAGTCTCACCGTTCTCTACACAAAGGAGGCTCTTCACAATTCCCTATTGGGTTTCTTCACGATAAGATGACCTCTGATGTATATTGTTCTCTACAAAGGGCAGCCACTTTATCAACACCCCTCATCATTCGATCACCTCTCAAAGGGGAACTCAGTAAATGCATCCTTTTGTGATGTAGAATACCTTCCATCCTTCTGGTTAACCTGTCCACACCTCCCCCATTATATATGACACACTCCTACCACACACTAACATTAAAGTCAAAGATTTGTAGTTATCAGTAAGAGGCTGAGGATAGAGCTCAGGCTACTGAAAGCCACTTGGGAGCCTATTAGCAAGTGGCAGTTTTCCCTGAGACGTGACTCTCACGTCTGCTCATTAAGGTAAGGGATGATAATTAGCTTTGAGAACTGATTCCAGTTGAATGAGACCAGCTGACCCAATGACCCTGGCCAGCCTGCGGTGGGTTGTGTTCCGCACTCCAGGTCTTGTGTTAAAGTGAACCCTCGCATCTCTGCTCGTTCCCGGATCCCTCTCTTGCCAAGAGTGACGGCATGGGGAAAGGGGAGTTGATGCGGGGTGGAGCTTCATCCTCCCAGACAGATGGCCACACGTTCAAACTGCCAAAGCTGCCCGTTGCTTGATCCATCTGTTGCCACTGTCTGTGTATCACCCTGCAGGCATTCTGTGTCCCTTGGTATCCTGGCCAGAAATCGAAAATTAAATATCAAAATAGCTTGGAATTAGTGTGGTAGCAACTGCACCGGAAATGGTTTTCTGGATCATAGAACAAGAAGTTTATCCAAAATTATCGTGGCAGCAGTCACAAAGTTCAAAGTTCAGAGTCAATTTATTATCAAAGTATGTATACGTCACCGTATACAACCCTGAGATTTATTTTCTTGCAGGCATACACCATAGATACAAGAAACAAAATAGAATCTACAAGGAAATACAATACAATGAAAATCTACACATAAACAAAACAAAGACAAACAAGCAACAAATAGTAAATAAATAGATAGATAATATTGAGAACATGAGATGCAGCGTCCTTGAAAGTGAGTCCATAGGTTGTGGAATCAGTTCAGTGTTCAAGTTAGTTAAGTTACCCCCTTTAGTTCAAGATCCTGATGGTTGAGGGGTTATAACTGTTCCTGAACCTGGTGGTGTAGGTCCTGAGGATCCTGGGAATCTTATACCTTCTTCCTGATGACAGCAACAAAAAGGGAGCATGTCCTGGATGGTGGGGTCCCTGATGATGGATGTTGCTTTCTTGTGGCAACATTCCCATTGTTTCTAACGTATACAGTATATATCTTATTCCCTTAATGCTTAGAACGTACAGCACAACAACAGGCCCCATAATGTCTGTGCTGAACTCAATGCACAATTAAATTTTCTTTTGCCCTTACATGATCTCTCCATTCCCTGCATGTTCAAATGTCTGTCTAAACATCTCTATTGTATCTGCTTCCACCACCACCCTTGGCACCCACCACTCTGCAAAAGACTCAACCCACACCAATCCACCTCAACCCTTCCCTGAAACTTAAACCACAGCTGATGTCTCTTCTCCCTAGTGCAGATGTAAAGTTATGGTCACCGAACATATTCACTGTTTTCCCTCCTTTCTCCCTTCTTTTTACACCAGCTATATCTCCATTTTGTTTCGAGTCCAGATGAAGGGTCTCAACACAAAATATTGACTGTCCGTTTCCCTCGTTCTCATCTGGGGTTTCTTGTTGTTAGGGATTCAGCAGGTTTGTGATTTCTAGAATCACCAGCACACTACTCCCTCCGATCTCCCTGCTCACCCCCTTCCCTTCAATCCATGCTCTAATATACCTACAGATTCCATCTTCTTCAGATTTTTGTTACTTCCACCTATCAATTTCCACCTTCTTATATGATTCCTATTCTCGACCCCTCCACTTGCCAATCACCCCTATCAACTGTATCCACCTATCATCGGCCAGCCTTTGCTGCCACCTCCCAATCCTTTTTATATTGATTATCTCCCTTCTTATCTTCCCGACCCAGAAAGTAGACTGTACATTTTTTCCCACAGATGCTGCCTGACCTGCTGAGTTCCTCCAGCATTTTGTGTGTTACTCCTGATTCCTGCATCTTTCCTTTCTCCATGTTAGTGCTAGATGATTGCCATTGACCTACAGTCAAGATGATATAATTTTCCCTAAACCATAATATTATGTTAATTACTAAATCATTCAAGGAAATCACAATTCTTTTCAATGTGCCAAAGACTTCCTCTTGGGAGTTACCTAGCAACATCCAGAAGGTAATTTATTGAATACAGGAGGGATTTGCTTCCTGAATTTGTATCTTACTGGAAAACAAGATTCAAGAATCAAGATTGTTTAATGTTATTTGCAGTACACAATGTGAAGGAAAATTAAATAATTGTTACTCTGGATCTGATGCAACACAAAAAAACACAGTAATAAAAAACACAATAAATATATATACATAAAATAGTTTATATTCATTGATTGATTGTATGCCCATAGTGTGACAGAGTTTGGGGTAATGCCAGATGAAGAATTTCCCCTAGAACTGGGACTCAGGAATGATGAGGTCTCCCCATGCTTCTGCACCTCCACCCCCAAAACCTTGGGTGTTTACTCCCCCTACTGTCAAATAAAACTAAGGAAAAATTATTAATAACACTGAAGATGGAACGTGATAACATGTGTGCAGCATATTCACCTTTATTAATCGGGGCATTGAGTTCAGGAATCAGGAATTTATGTAGCAGCTTTATAAAACTCTGGAGAATTGCATTTAATTCTGGTAGGACTATCGGAAGGCTATCAAGGCTTGGGAGAGAGTGCAGAAGAGGTACAACAGGATGCTGCCTGGATTAGAGGTTGGACAAACTTGGATTGTTTCTTCTGGGGTAGTGGAAACTGAGGGGCACCCTGATAGAAGGTTATAAAATAATAAGATTCATTAAATAGATAGCTAGTACCTTTTTGCCATGGTCAAAACATCTGATAGTAGAGGGCATGCAATTAAGGTGAGAGGGGTTAAGTTCAAAGGAAGTGTGAGGGGAAAGTTCTTTCGCACAGTGATGGGTGCATGGAACGTGCTCCCAGGTGTGGTGGTGGGGGCATGATGGGGAGTATAAACCGTTTACAGATCTGTTGAACTGTGAGGCCTGCTTCTATACTCAATTCTCTGAACTTAGCTGATCAATGGTGTGGTGAACTACATATACCTGTCTGGTCACCCACCCCCGCCCCCACCGCTGACTGCTCCTGTGGCTCCTCCCACTGACCGTGGCTCCTCCCACAGACCCCGGTATAAAGGCGATTGAGGCCTGAGCCCTGCCCTCAGTCTCCAGGATGTAGCATGGTGGTCAATTGCTGTCTGTTCTTTCTTCCAGTCAATAAAAGCCTATATCTCGCCTCACGTCTCAGAGAGTTATTGATGGTGCATCAAATGGTTCACTGCTGGAGCATTCTCATCATTACACTATTCAAATTCCCAGTCCCAGTTTCTTGTTGTTTGGGATTCAGCAGGTTTGGGATTTGTAGAATTTCACACCAGTGGAGAGAATAGCTCAGCGTTCTACTTAGTGGAAGCTCAAGAGAGCAGACATCAGCACTGGGAGATCACAAAACGCAAATCAACCAGCCGACAGATTTAATTAAGGAAATTCTGAAATACACTCCAAACAAAATGTTAAACACACAGTAGCATGGGAGCCGACCAGTTAGCAAACAAATCCATCAGCTGGTTTGGACCATGGTGGTAGTCGACTGGGAATTTGATTACTGTAATGATAACTTCAGGAGAGGAAATAATAACTCAGGCAGCATTCGGGGGCAAAGATAAGGTAGGTGCTGAGAGGGCTCTGCTGCTGGAGAGGGAAACTGTGACTGTGGCTGGTTCCCAAAGGTATAAATTAGCGGCAATCAGTAATAGGTTCAAAGTTTAAAATTCAAAGTAAATTTATTATTAACAATCCAAGTTTGTCCCACCTCTCCTTATATGTCACTATATACTACCCTGAGTTTTACTTTGTTACAGGCATTCACAGTAAATACAGTAGAATCAATGAAAAACTACCCGTAAAAACTGAGGGGACAACCAATGTGCAAAAGAAGACAAACCGCAAATACATAAAAAACAAACAATAACAATAATAAATAAATAATATTGCAAATGTGAGATATGGAGTAGTTGAAAGTGAGTCCATAGCTTGTGGGAATCAGTTCAGCAGTGGGGTGAGTGAAGTTATCCCCTCTGGTTCATAAGCCTGATAGTTGAGGGGTAATAACTGTCCCTGAACCTAGTGGTGTGGGACCCAAGGTTCCTATACTTCCTTCCTGATGATAACAGCGAGAAGAGAGTATGGCCTGGATGGTAGATCCATGATGATGGATGCTGCTTTCCTGCGACAGTGCTCCATGTAGATGTGCTCAATAGTAGGGAAGGCTTTACTCTCAATGGATCAGGCCGTATCCACAATGTTTTTTATGACCCCCTGTACCTGTCCCATTATCCAATAAATGTCACTGATGACAGACCTCTATCACACATCCATTTTTATATTTTTTCTATTCAGCAGAAGAATCAGTACAGTGTGTGCGTGTTCTCAAAGGTTAACACACTTTTATTTTATCTATTTAAAGATACAGCATGGCAACAGGCCCTTTCAGCCCAACGAGCCCCTGCTTCCCAGTTATACCTGTTTGACCATCTAACCTAGTCCATTCGTCTTTAGACTGTGGGAGGAAACTGGACCCCGTGGGGGAAACCCATGTAGTCACAGGAAGAACGTACAAACTCCTGACAGACAGCAGTGGAGTTGCAGTACTGTGATAACATTACTCTGCCATGCTACCCACTTTTTTTCTTCTCATCCTGCAGTATTAATTTATGTAATAGAACCTGAATTAAAATAAGCAAATCCCAGCTAGGAGCCTTATTAATCAAAACTCCAATTGGTCATTCTATGTGTATGTGAAAGAAAGGGCATTCGTATCCACAGCCACCCAGTCTTTCACTCCCAAGGGCAGAGGGAAAAAATAGTGATCTTAACTTGAAAATGATCTTGAAAAGAAAAGGCAGTGTTCCACTCTATTTTTAAACCAAACATCCATTAAAGCATAAGCCCTTGGCTATTCTTCATTCACTGAAAAAGGTCAGTGATTTGTCCACATCCATGTATTGATATGAACTTTTTTCATTGCTATAAAGTAGAATGTTATGCCTTTTAAAGCTCTTAATGGTCTGGGACCAGACTACATCACGAAACTGTTTTTGTTTTATAATCCTGCTCGAACTCTCAGGACTCTTAAATTTAAACTATCTCCTCAAATGACAATTGGCAGGTCAGCTTTTTTGACCTACACTCCTAAACTGTTGAACTCAATACCTAAAACCATAAAGGAGGCAGACTCAATTAAACAGCAACTCAAAACCTGTTTATTTAACCTTTAACAATCATCTTTTTCTTTTATTTTCATGCTCATTTTTTATATTTTGTTTTCATTTTATCCCATTGTAAAGCACACTGATCTTCATTGTCTGTATGAAAAGTGCTCCATAAATAAATTATTATTGTTATTTCTCTTTTTTCTCTCTCTTTCTAACCTTTCTGCTCTGTCAAGGGTTCAGTGAAGCAAAGACTTTGTTCATTCACCATGCAGGGCAAGTCATAATCGAAGTTGGATCATCATGAGTGGGAGGGACATTAAAGGGATCTCACTTGCAGCGCACAGCTCCCGTACTGAGAGGAAATCCTCATGAACTGTGTTTTGGGTGCAGAACTTCAACCTTCAATGAGAGGACAATGGGGATTACGAGAAGAAATTATTTCTACCATGAAGCAGTAAGCTGGTGTGGAAAGTCTGATGCAGAGATGAAGGAAGAAAATTTGGAGGGAGGGGGCATTTGATGATCCTTTATTGATTATGAACTTAACAGGTACCCTAGTGAGTCAGATCTGTAACTCCCTCAATTATTTTTAAAAAATCTAAATAGGTAATTAAGCTACAAGTTTTTCATAGGATTGACTGGCTGCTTTATAATGGGTTCTGCCTTTAAACCAGATAAAGGAGTTTTAACTGAGCAACCTCAGCTCTTCAGCCACATGAGAGGAAATATGTTGCAGGATTACAGATAAATAAATGAGTTGCTCTGAAGGGAGCTAGCATGGACCCAATGGGCTGAATTACTACCTTCTGCATCCTAATAAATAAGTACAACAACATCTTTGATCAGCAGCAAATGCTGGTGGGAGAGGTGAACTAACAGTTAATTATTACACAGAATAAACGATGAACAGTGTTTTCAAACAGGAAGGAAACTATTTACTAAAACCTGCTGTTGATCGCCATTAGTTAGAAACACCTTGCTAATTATATTAAACCAAGTAATCCGGGAAAAACCAACTGAGAATTCTTAGCTTGTCCCCCAAGCGCCCCAAGTAGCGAGGCAGCAGTGGGAGGAACCAAAACACGACAACTGGTGCTTATCAATGCTTTGCAAAATAGGTTGGCATATGGCAACACTCCACACCTCACAGCTCTTTCATTGAACCCCACGACTTCCCTGCACTGAGAGACACTCTTAAAGGGACCTGCACAGAACAGAAAACAAGACTTATAATGTATTGTAATTCACACAAGTCGCTGGAGGGACCCTGGGGAGATTAAAAACTCTATGGAGTCGACGTTTCAGGCAGAGACCCTTCATTCACGAGACCTGACGAACCTGCTCAGTCTAAAACATCAACTCTTTATTCCTTTCCATGAATATGCCTGGCCTGCTGAGTTCCTCCAGCATTTTGTGTGTTTTGCTCTGGATTTCCAGCATCTGCAGAATCTGTTGTACCAATAATGCATTATCTTGCATGCAGTTTATCCATCTTGCAAGCTTCACATTTTTTTTTCAATTTAGAGATACAGCACGGGCAAAGGTCCTTCCGGCCCAAGGAGCCTGCGCCACCCAGTTACTCCATGTGACCGATTAACCTATGCCTTTGGACTATGGGAGGAGACCAGAACACCCAGAGGAAGCCCATGGGGTCATGGGAAGAATGTACAAACTCCTTACAGACAGTGCCAGGAACTGAACCTAGGTCCCTGGCACTGTAATAGTGTAATGCTAACTGCTACACTACCGTGCTGTTAAAAACATTTGTATTTGCATTTCTCTTTGTTGACTACATTCATAACTTGGTATGCCGATGGTACCTAGCATTTACATAACACCATCAGTGTAGCCAGCCGGTCCTGCCTTCCAACATCACACCCTTCTTACCCCAACTTACCCTCGCTGCCTTGATAAAGCAGTCAGCATTATCCGAACACCACCTAGCCTGACATTCTCTCTTCTTCCCTCTCCCATGGGGCAAAATATACGAAAGCATGAAAGCACGTATAACCAAGCTCAAGGACAGTTTCTACCCCGCTGCTTCAGACTTTTTGACAGATCTCTTATACGATAAGATGAACTCTTGACCTCACAATCTATGTACTTTTTTGATTACCTACACTGCACTTTCTCTGTAGTTTTTAAAGTTTACTCTGCATTATTATCATTTTACCTCAATGTACTGTTTAATAATTTGATTGTTTGAGCAAAGGTAAAGTCAAAGTAAATTTATTATCTAAGTATGTATACAACCATGAGATTCATTTCTTTTGCAGCTATTTACAGGAAAATAAAGAAATACAACAGAATTCATGAAAAACTCTACATAAATAAATAACTACTAATAAACAATGAATAAACAAAAAAAAGACAAACTGTGCCAATGAAAAACAAAAGGTATAAATATTGGCAGGGAGAGAGAGGGCTCCAGGAGAGAGGGGGTGTGGAGGTTAGGGTTAGGGGCAGAGTCCTATCTGAATGCAAACCAGGACAGTACGATATGGAGAGCAAGCGGGTGCCCATGTAGTAGGCTCCCCCTTTCCGCACAGCTGATGAATCCAAAGGAATGGCAGAAATCAAAATTGTCTGGCATCAGCGTTGTCGCAGAAGTTGCCAGTCATGAAGTAATGTTACAGCGATGTAAGACCTTAGCTAGATCCCACTTGGAGAACTGTGTTCAGTTCTGGTCACCTCACTACAGGGAGGATGTGGATACTATAGAGAAAATGCAGAGGAGATTTACAAGGGTGCTGACCGGATTGGAGAGCCTGCCTTATGAGAATAGGTTGAGTGAACTTTCTCCTTGGAGCAACAGAGGATGAGAGGTGACCTGGTAGAGGTGTGGAAGATGATGAGAGGCATTGATCGTGTGGCTAGCCAGAGGCTTTTTCCCAGGGCTGAAATGGCTAACATGAGGGGGCATAGTTTTAAGGTGCTTGGAAGCAGGTATAGAGGGGATGTCAGGGGTAAGTTTTTCACACAGAGTGGTGGGTGCATGGAATGCACTGCCTGTGATAGTGGTAGAGACTCTTGGATAGGTACATGGACAATAGACGATAGACAACAGGTGCAGAAGTAGACCAGTCAGCCCTTCGAGCCTGCAACACCATTTTGAGATCATGGCTGATCATCTACTATCAATACCCGGTTCCTGCCTTGTCCCCATATCCCTTGATTCCCCTATCCATAAGATACCTATCCTTCTTGAAAGCATCCAGAGAACTGGCCTCCACTACCTTCCGAGGCAGTGCATTCCAGACCCCCATAACTCTCTGGGAGAAGAAGTTTTTCCTTACTCTGTCTTAAATGACCTACCCCTTATTCTCAAACCATGCCCTCTGGTACTGGACTCTCCCAGCATCTGGAACATATTTCCTGCCTCCATCTTGTCCAATCCCTTAACAACCTTATATGTTTCAATCAGATCCCCTCTCAATCTCCTTAATTCCAACGTGTACAAGCCCAGTCTCTCTAACCTCTCTGCGTAAGACAGTCCAGACACCCCAGGAATTAATCTCGTGAATCTACGCTGCACTTCCTCTACAGCCAGGATGTCCTTCCTTAACCCTGGAGACCAAAACTGTACACAATACTCCAGGTGTGGTCTCACCAAGGCTCTGTACAAATGCAAGAGGATTTCCTTGCTCTTGTGCTCAATTCCCTTTGTAATAAACGCCAACATTCCATTAGCCTTCTTCACTGCCTGCTGCACTTGCTCATTCACCTTCAGTGACTGATGAACAAGGACTCCTAGATCTCTTTGTATTTCTCCCTTACCTAACTCTACACCATTCAGATAATAATCTGCCTTCCTGTTCTTACTCCCAAAGTGGATAACCTCACACTTATTCACATTAAACGTCATCTGCCAAGTATCTGCCCACTCACCCAGCCTATCCAAGTCACTCTGAATTCTCCTAACATCCTCATCACATGTCACACTGCCACCCAGCTTAGTATCATCAGCAAATTTGCTGATGTTATTCTCAATGCCTTCATCTAAATCATTGATGTAAATCATAAACAGCTGTGGGCACCCCACTAGTCACCACCTACCATTCCAAGAAACACCCATTCACTGCTACCCTTTGCTTTCTATCTGCCAACCAGTTTTCTATCCATGTCAATGTCTTCCCCCCGATGCCCTGAGCTTTGATTTTACCCACCAATCTCCTATGTGGGACCTTATCAAATGCCTTCTGAAAATCGAGGTACACTACATCCACTGGATCTCCCCCATCTAACTTCCTGGTTACATCCTCGAAAAACTCCAACAGATTAGTCAAGTATGATTTACCCTTGGTAAATCCATGCTGGCTCGGCCCAATCCTATCACTGCTATCTAGATATGCCACTATTTCATCCTTAATAATGGACTCTCGCATCTTCCCCACCACCGATGTCAGGCTGACAGGTTGATAGTTCTCTGTTTTCTCCCTCCCTCCTTTCTTAAAAAGTGGGATAACATTAGCCATTCTCCAATCCTCAGGAACTGATCCTGAATCTAAGGAACATTGGAAAATGATTACCAATGCATCTGCAATTTCCAGGGCCACCTCCTTTAGTACCCTAGGATGCAGACCATCTGGACCTGGGGATTTGTCAGTCTTCAGTCCCATCAGTCTACTCATCACCATTTCCTTCCTAATGTCAATCTGTTTCATTTCCTCTGTTACCCTATGTCCTTGGCCCATCCATACATCTGGGAGATTGCTTGTGTCTTCCTTAGTGAAAACAGATCTAAAGTACTCATTAAATTCTTCTGCCATTTCTCTGTTTCCCATAAAAATTTCACCCAATTCATTCTTCAAGGGCCCAACATTGTTCTTAACTATCTTCTTTCTCTTCACATACCTAAAAAAGCTTTTGCTATCTTCCTTTATATTCCTGGCTAACTTGCGTTCGTACCTCATTTTTTCTCCCCGTATTGCTTTTTTGGTTAAGTTCTGTTGTTCCTTAAAAACTTCCCAATCATCTGTCCTCCCACTCACCTTAGCTCTGTCATACTTCTTTTTTTTATTGCTATGTAATCTCTGACTTCCTTTGTCAACCACTGTGTCCCCTTTCCCCCCTTTGAATCCTTCCTTCTCTGGGGGATGAACTGATTTTGCACCTTGTGCATTATTCCCAAGAATACCTGCCATTGCTGTTCCACTGTCTTTTCTGCTAGGCTATCCGTCCAGTCAACTTTGGCCAGCTCCTCCTTCACGACTCCATAGTTTCCCCTGTTCAACTGCAATACTGACACCTCCGAGCTGCCCTTATCCTTCTCAAATTGCAGATAAAAACTTATCATATTATGATCACTACCTCCTAATGGCTCCTTTACTGCAAGATTGCTTATCAAATGGAGCTTAGTAAAACAGAAGGCTATGCGGTAGGAAAATTCTGGGCAGTTTCTAGAGTAGGTTACATGATTAGCACAACATTGTGGGCTGAAGGGCCTGTAATGTACTATAGATTTCCACATTCAACTCAACGTAGGACTGTCTTAGGCATGCCGGCTCCAGATTTTTCCTTGGGGTTTACTCCCAAAGTCTTCCCCATGAGTGGGAATAGCCACAAGGCAGCAGCAGAGGTTTGAGATCACAAACAAGAGAAAATCTGCAGTTGCTGAAATCCAAGCAACACACGCAAAATGCCGGAGGAACTGAGCAGGCCAGGCAACGTGGATGGAAATGAAGAAACAGTCAACATTTCAGCCAAGACTCTTCTTCAGAATGGGAAAGGAAGGGAGAAGCTGCCAGAATAAAATGGTGAGAGGAGGGGAAGGAGGATAGCTAGGAAATGATAGGTGAAGCCAGGTGGGTGGGAAAGGTGAAGGGCTTAAGAGGAAGGAATCTATCAGGAGAGGGGAGTAGACTACAGGGCAAAGGAAAAGAAGAGGGGTTAAGTGTAGGGTTGAACTTAGTTGGATGAGTAAAGATAGGAAGGCTTTAGTTGGGTGTTAGTAATGGTGTTGGCTTATTACTGTCATATGTGCAGATACAGTGAAAAACCTGTCTTGCATACTATACAGGTTTAGGGTTGGTAAATTGTGGGCATGCTATGTTGGCGCTAGAAGCATGGAAATATTGGCTGGCTGGCCACAGCACATCCTTGGACTGTGTTGGTAATTGAAGCAAACAATATATTTCATAAGTTGTTTCAATGTTTTGATGTACTTGTGACTAATAAAGCTGGTCTTTAAAGATCTCATCATGGTGCGTGTATCTTATTGTCTACCTGCACAGCACTTCCTCTGAATTGTAACACTTTATTCTTTATTCTGTCATAGAACAGGTCCACTTGAGAGTTGTATAACAACAGGGTAGAAGCTGTCCTTGACCCTGGTGGTATGTTTTCGGGATTTTGTATCTTCTGCCCAATGGGAGAGGAGTGGGTGGGGTCTGTGAGTATGCTGGCTGCTTTGCTGAGGCAGCAAGAAAACAGAGGTATGTTTTGAAATAATCCATGTGGACGGCTTGTATACAAATCCTTTCACTGTATCTCAGTACGTATGGCAATAATAAACCAATAAATTGATAAACCTGTGATTAAGTTGGGCTGAAATCCTTGTGCAAGGATAGCTTGGTCTTACCTTCAAATAGACCCCAAGAGCCTCCACAGACCGCAGAGATTCCATGGTGCCTTTTACAAGCTCTGCAAGTGGAAAAAGAGTGGAGAGTTATCATTTAAGTTTAAAGTTCGAAGTGATTTATTATCACCTTAATGTCACCATATACTTTCTTGAAATTCATTTTCTTGCAGGCATTTACAAGAAAATAACCAATGCATAAATAAGACAAATCATGCAAATAATAAAATAAATAATATTGAGAACATAAGTCTACTCCCATCATCCAGGCCATACTTTCTTCTTGCTGCTACAGGAAGAAGGTACAGGAGCCTTAGGGCTCACACTATCAGATTCAGGAACAATTGTTACTCTTCAACCATCATGCTCCTGAACCAGTGTGGATAACTTCCACAACCTATAGACTCACTTTCAAGGGATCTACAATTCATGTCCTCAGTATTATTTAATTATTCATCTATTTATTTTTTATCTTATTATTGTACTCGCACAGTTTGTCTTATTTTAAACGTTGGTTGTTCGTCCATCTTTGTTTCGGTGTAGTTTTTCATTGATTGTATTGTATCATCTGGGAATGCCGGCAAGAAAATGAATCTCAGGGTGACATATATGTACTTTGATCCGAAACTTACTTACATACTTAGGTTGTGGGGTCAATTCAGTTTGGGTGAGTGAAGTTATCCATACAGGACATTGGGTTTTATTAACACGTAGTAACAATTATTTCATTCTCCATTATACCTGTGTACTGGAAACATTAAATGACTTTAAATAATCTTGAATATTGAATCATGTTGATGAAACCCAGTGTGGGCAGATTTCAAGTTATGGTTTCACGATAGAATTAGCCATGAGTTTGTATTTGCATTAACAAAGACGCCACAGTAATATTGCACTGTGCCAGGTGTGGTCTTCGTTACGTACTGACATCTGCAGAGAAACAGTGGAGAAGATTGCAAATGGGTCAGGGACAATGTTTCACTGAGGTAGTCAAACCCATACTGACCTCAATGGCCAAGTGATTAATAAATGGAGACAAAGCACCATCTGTAAATGTGGTCTTGAGAGTAATATGGACTAAGAGAAACCCAACATGGGCTTCTCCAGCCAAGGTCCAGCTCGGCAGTATATTACTGAGGAAGGGGCCGCACACTGCAGGCCAGAGCAGAATGAGGGTTGTGTGTGGAGTATCTGGGGAACAGGAAGGAGGGTTGAGTTCCTCAAGGAAAGTGAAGGTGGCCTGGGAATTTATGTAAAATCAATGGAAAGCAGAGAGTAGGTAGGTCAATACAGGAATAAATTAAATACAGTCATGGAGGAACTACTATGGAGACAGCCTTTTAGCCCAACTGGTCCGTGCAACATGGCGTTGCTGGAGCTGGTTCTTCAGAAGTCAGGAATGGGACATAAAACATGGCCAATTTATTAAGTATTACAAGAACAAAGAATGAATGAAGAAAGAAGACACACAAAAAGAGAAGTTGCAGTTGTCTCAAACTCAATTAGAGGCAACAACCTCCCAATTTTATTTTAAATTTATTAATTTATAAATTTATGGCCATCACCAGCTAAGCCAGCATTTATTTCCCATCCCTAGTTGTCCTTGAGAAGGTGGTGATGAGCTGCCTTCTTGAACAACTGCAGTCCCTGAGGTGTAGGTACACCCACAGCGCTGTTAGGGAGGGAATTCCATGATTTTGACACAGCGACAGTTAAGGAATGGCGATAGGTTTCCAAGTCAGGATGATGTTCCCAGGTATCTGCTGTTCTCGTTCTTCTAGATGGTAGTGGTTGTGGGTCTGGAAGGTGCTGCCTTAGGAGCTTTGGTGTGTTGTTGCAGTGCATCTTGTAGATAGTACACACTGCTGCAACTGTTCATTGATGATGGAGAGATTGAATGCTTGTGGAAGGGGTACCAATCAAGTGGGCTGCCTTGTACTGGATGGTGTCAAGCTTCTTGAGTGTTGATGGAACTGCACTCATCCAGGTGAGTGGCAAGTATTCCATTACACTCCTGACCTGTGCCTTGTAGACAGGCTTTGGAGAGTCAGGACATGAGTTACACGCCACAGGATTCCTAGCCTTTGACCTGCTCTGGTAGCCACAGTGTTTATATGGCTAGACCAATTCAGTTTCCTGTCCCCTAGGATGTTGATAATAGGGGATTCAGTGACGGTGATCTCACTGAATGTCAAGAGACAATGGTTAGAGCCTCTCTTGTTGGAGATGGTCATTGCCTGGCACTTGTGTGACTCAGATGTTACTTGCCTCTTATCAACCCAAGCCTGGATATCGTCCAGGTCCTGCTGCATTTGGGTATGAACTGCTTCACTATCTGAGGAGTAATGAATGGATTCTCAGTAATGAGAATTAACCTGTAAAATGATCTGATTCAGGTGATGGGACACCTGCTGCAGAATAACTGAGAAGCTTCTAGGAAAATACAAAATCAGCTATACTACAGTTGCTGGAAAATACAGTGGATTCTGGTTAATTGAGGCATATTGGGACCAGTACATTTTGGCCCAATTTGCTGAAGTTTCATGGAAATAAGTTAAGGCATAAAAAAGACAAACTACAATTTAACTGAGCAAGTAATTGTGTATTTAAATGAAATACAGGACAAATAAGAAAATTATCAATACTACTGCAGTAGTAAAAACTGTGTATTACTTCCTAATAGTTATCGATGGAGGAATTTAAACTGCTGTGTTATTTTGTTTTTAGACTGTAAATGAACAAAATCACTGCAGACACCGTGCAGATTATGGACTGTCTTTGAACAATGATTTCAATGTTTGCAACTTCCAAATCTTGATTTTCATTGACACATTCAAAATGATTGTTGAAGTAGTGCAATTGTTTCATTTTCATTCCTGGTCATTTTTGGCATCTCAAATCTGAATGCTTGAAACCGTAGTGAGCAATACAGAAGGCATGTCTTACTGCTTATTTGTTATAAGTAACAAAAATCACTTCTTTTTGAAGAGAAACACACACAATTGATACTATTTAGAAACTATTCACTCTAAGACTGGTATAGTGTTAAACAGCCACACAAGTGTACGTGCCTGATGCTAGTTAGAAACTATTTGGCAACAGTCTCCTGCCCCAATTTCTGTAAGTGGCATAGAGTCCCAACTAAATAAAAGGGAATCCTATCTATTTGCTCCATTACTTTTTGTTCTGTAAGAGTTGTCCCAAATAAGTGGCTGCCTGGGTTTAACTAATGGCCCAGTTAACCCGTATCCAATATATACTGAACAACTATAGATGAATAGATTGATCCCAAAGGAAATTACAGTGTCACTATAGCATTACAAGTGCACAGATATAAAATATTAAAAGAGAAGTAGAAAGAATAAAAGATAAGTTACCACAAACAGTGTAACAGGAGGGAGTCATTGCTTCCTTAGTTATAGATTGACTCATTATAGAACCTAGTAGCCGGAAGTAAGAATGACCTCATAGGGCGCTCTTTGGAGCAGCACAGCTGTATATATAAGTGATTTATATAAAATTATAAGCAAGCAAACTGCAAGAGAAATATTAGAAAAATAACAAACCTACACCCTAATCCAAGCATACCCATGTCCTTCTTTGCTCCTTCTCTCTATATATACTTATGCAATTGTTTTTAAATGTTATTATCAACTTATCTGGACAATCAGGCCAAGACCCTCCATTAGGATTGGAAATGAAGGTTGGGGGTGGCAGGGAGAAAGAATTAGAAGCCAAAGGTGGAGCCCACGGGTTGCATTGTCATTTGGACTGGAGGTGCCAAAGCACAGGATCGGAAAAAGCTGCAGAAAGTTGGAAACTTAGCCAGCTCCATTGTGGGTTCTAGCCTCCCCAGCATCATCTTAAACATGTGATGCCTTAAAAAGGCAGCATCCATTATTAAGGACCGTCATCACCCAGGGCATGACCTCTTCGCATCACTACTAACAGGGAGGAGGTATGGCACCCTGAAGACACAGACTCAATGTTTCAGGAACAGCTTCTTCCCCTCCACCATCTGATTTTTGAATGGACAATGAACCCATGAACATTACCTCACTAGTTTTGTTTTCTTTTTGAACTACTTATTAATTTTGTATATATTTCTTATTGTAAGTTGTAGTATATTTTATGTACTGTACTGCTGCTGCAAAACAAAAAACATTAATGACATACATTATGTCAATGAAAATAAACCTGATTCTGTTTCTGAATAATAAGGTGGGGAAGGATTTTTAAAAATATCTTTGAACTGGGTCTTGAACTGACAACCATGTGACACAAAGTGGCACTTTTTCCAGTGTTTAGAAGACACTACAGATTCTGCTGATGCTGAAAATCTTGAGCAATATTCATAAGTTACTGGAGGAACTCAGCAGGTCAGGGAAAATGAGTTTTGATGAAGGGTCTCAGCCCGAAATGTTGATTGCTCCCTTTCCTTCATTGATGCTGCCTGACTTGCTGAGTTCTTCCAGCATTTTGCACGAGTTGCCCAGTAGTTAATGGTGGAAGGAAAATAAATGTAAGAGGTTAGTAGATAAGTTACAGGACCAGCAGTAAATGATTGATGACTTCTTAATGTAAGGTGATCAACCTTTCTTTAAGGTCTATTTCTGAACGGTTTCTGAACCCAAGAACACTACCTCACTATTTTGCTCTTTTACACCACTGAATTATTTTAAATATGTTCCAAATGTAATTTATAGTAATTTTATATATTGCTCTCCTGTTCTTAGTATCATTTATTTACATTGTTTATATTTTTATTTTTATATATTTTTATTATTTTGTCCTCTTTTGTGTGTTATTTGTTTGTCAGTGTTTGCTTGTGTATAGTTTTTCAAAAAGTCTATTAAATTTCTTTATTTTCCTGTATATGCCTACAAGAAAATGAATCTCAATGGAGAATATGGTCAAATTAATTAAATTAAAATGAAGATTCTTCCTAAATTTTTATATATTTTTCAGGCTTTACCTATTTTTATTCCTAAGACCTTCTTTGATTCTTTAGCAACACGAGTGAATCTGCAGATGCTGGAAATAAATAAAAAAACATGAAATGCTGGCAGAACTCAGCAGGCCAGACAGCATCTATGGGAGGAGGTAATAACGATGTTTCAGGCTGAAACCCTTCATCAGGAGTGAAGTAACATGGGATGGTTTCGGGTTTCAGCCTGAAACGTCGTTATTACCTCCTCCCATAGATGCTGTCTGGCCTGCTGAGTTCTGCCAGCATTTCGTGTTTTTTTAATTGATTCTTTAGATTCAATTTAAACATCTTATATTTGGAATAATAAACAAGGTCATTTAAGTAAAGTTTACCTACAAAGAAATAAAGAGATGGGTGGATTAGCCTTACCCAATTTTAGGTTTTACTATTGGGCTGCCAATATAAGGAATATTACTTTTTGGTCCTATTATATTTATCGTAAAGATTGCCCATCATGGGTCTCCTTAGAAGTTAATTCTGTAAAAAATTCCTCTATTGTCTCTCTTCTTGGATCATACTCTTCTTTTTCAGCAAATAAAACAACAGATAACATAATTGTTAAGCAAAGTTTAAGGATCTGATCTCAATTTAGAAAATCTTTTAGTTTAGCGAATTTTTCATTATCATCTCCCATTCTCCTTAATTATTTTTTTATCCCTTCTATGACGGACAAAGTCTTCACGGATTGGGATGAACTAGATAGTAAGTGTTTTTGGGACCTGCTTATCTCAGTTTCTCTTGCTGCATTTGACCAATTGTCAACTAAATTTGCACTGCCAAAAACACATTTTTACAGATACCTTCAAATTAGAGATTTCTTACGTTCCCAATTAACTACTTTTCCTATAGGTCCTGATAAAAATTTACTGGACGATCTTTTAAATTTAAAACCTTTTGTTAGTGGTTCTATTACAGGTATCTATAACTTGTTAATTGATTCTAGACAAGACGTTTTAGATAAAATAAAAAAAGCTTGGGAGGATGACCTAAATTGTCCGATTTCTGATGAAAGGTGGAATAAAATTCTTAAATGGGTTAATAAATCATCTTTCTGTGCTAATCATTCTCTTCTACAATTTAAAGTGGTTCATAGAGCTTACATTTCTAAACAGAAGCTGTCCAGTTTTTACCCGAATGTTTCTCCACTTCGTAATAAATGCAAATCTGCTGATGCCTCTTTAATTCATATATTTTGGTTTTGCCCTAAAATTGAAAAGTTTTGGCGGGAAGTGTTCCATACCTTCTCACAACTTTTTAGGGTCTAATTTGACCCAAATCCCCTTACTGCCTTGTTTGGTATTATTGCAAATGAAGATATAACTTTAAATACTCCTAACCTACAGGTTTTAGTTTTTACCTCTCTTTTAGCAAGGAGAGCAATCTTGCTTAAATGGAAGGAGTCTACCCCTCCTACACATCTTCAATGGCTACGTTATATTATGTCTTATTTAAATTTAGAGAAGATCCGCTGCTCAATCTTAAATTTGAAACAATCTTTTTATGATATCTGGGGACCTTTCCTAAATTACTTTTCCAATTTATAAAGTTTAACAGTGCACAGACTTTTATGTATATTTTTGTCTTCTCTTCTTAAGCGAATATGTTTTTTTTCTAATTATCCATTATCATCCATCAGCTTTTTTCTTTGGTAGTTGGTAGGGGGTTGACTTTTTTATATAAAAAATTTATTTTATGATGTATGACCTATCTTTAAATTTTTGATTACGGAGTGGTATACCTTTATGTGTTATGCTATAACATTTTGATCAATTTTATTGCAATATATGAATGTACACAATTTATGTTGAGATGTATCTATGTGTTGCACTCTGTAAATCTTGTTTTTTTCTTCTGAATAAAAATATTGTAAAAAGAAAGAAAGAGAATATGGTGGCATAGAGTATATGAACTTGGATAACAAATTTACTCTGAATTTCACTGCACTGTTGCTGTAAGTTATCACATTTCACAAAATATACTATGTTAGTGATAATAAACCTGATTCTGATTCTGACCTGACATATTAAGCCCATTGCTCTCTCCATATCCTTGCCATTACAGAGAACTCTAGTCCAGCCCCCTTACATAATGATGGACCTGCATTTCACCCCACAGGTGTGGATTACAGAGGTTCTGAAGTGCACAGACCTGCCACTTGTTGAATCTGAGAATCTTCCACCTCAAACAGCAGCTCATCGTGAATCTGGGCCACCAACCTGGAACAGAGTTTAGCAGATACAGTTACACTGTCGTGCAAACAAGTGCCAAGAATGTATACTTAGTGCAAGCCGATTCAACACTGAATGGGCATCCATTCAAGGGCATTGGTGTTTCCATATCAGGGCATGAAACAAACAGCCAACATACTCTCCATCACACATCTATAAAAGTTTGTAAAGGTTTTGGATATCATGCTGAATCTACACAAACATCTAAGAAAGTAGAGAAGCTGCCATGCTTTCTTTGTCATAGCAGTTACATGCTGGATCCTCTGAGATGATAACACAGAGGAATTTAAATTTGCTGTTTCTCTCCACCTCTGATCACACAAAAAGGAATGGGTCACGGACCTCTGGTTTCCTCCTCCTGTAATCAATAATCATCTCCTTGTTCTTGCTGACATTGAGTGAGAGGTTGTTGCTGTGGCAATCTCCCTCCCATATGCTGATTCATTGCCACCTTTGATTCAACCAATGATAGTGGTGTTTCTTTGTATTTACTGAATTCCTGTGAAAAAATGAATCTCAGGGTTGTATATAATGACATATTTGTACTTTGGTAATAAAT
The DNA here is from genome assembly GCF_030144855.1 of Hypanus sabinus. Lineage (NCBI taxonomy): Eukaryota > Metazoa > Chordata > Chondrichthyes > Myliobatiformes > Dasyatidae > Hypanus > Hypanus sabinus. The sequence continues at coordinate 9,491,006 of NC_082712.1, read as the reverse complement.
TTACTTAGAACTTTGAACTTTAAATAGACAACATGACTTTGCCTAACAGCCATTTGTGGCAATGAATTCCACAGATTCAACACTCTCTTGCTAAAGAAATTCCTCCTGATCTCTGTTCTAAAGGTACATCTTTGTATTATGAGGCAGTGCCCTCTGGTCCTACACTCTCCCAGTATAGACTCTCTCCACGTCCACTGTATCTTGACCTTCCAATATTTGATAGGGTTCAATGAGATCCCCCCGTCATTCTTCTAAACTGTAGCGAGTACAGCCCAGAGCCATCAACCACTCTGTTAGTTGTCCCCCAGTTGAGGAGGTTGTTAAGCATTGTGGGTCTGATTTACACACACAAGCCATAAAAGGGAAGTCATTGTCATAGAGTCATTGAAGTTTACAGTACGGACACAGGCCCTCCCTTCTCCCTCCTCCTTTTACACTAGTTGTCTAACCTCTATCTTTCAATCCAGATGAAGGCTTTCAACCAAAATGTCAACTGTCCTTTTCCCTCCACAGATGCTGCCTGACCCACTGAGTTCCTGCTGCAGGTTATTGGTTACCATGGAAATGGAATCAGGCCCTCATCCATGCTGGTCCCAGTTGCTTGCATTTGGCCTCTATTCCTCTACATCTTTGCTATCCACATACCTTTCCAAATACCTTTTAAATTACATAATTGCATTCAAAGTTCAAAGTAAAATTTATTATAAGAGTACAACTTGTCACCACATACAACCCTGGGATTCTTTTTGGCAGGCATACTGAGCAAACCTATAGAACAGTAACTGTAAACTGTAAACACCAAGAACTGTTTTAACTGTAAACAAACTGAGCAAATACAGATACAAATAAATAGCAATAAATAGTGAGCATGAAATAACAATATAAGAGTCCTTAAATCGGTATAGTTATCCCCTTTTGTTCAAGAGCCTGATGGTTGAGGGATAGTAACTATACTTGAACCTAGTGGTGCGAGTCCTGAGGCTCTTCTACCTTGATGGCAACAGCCAGAAAAGAGCATGACTTGGGTGCTTATACTTCATATAGATGAGCTCAATGGCTGGGAGAGTTTTACCTGTGACGTACTGGGTCGAATCCACTACCTTTTGAAGGATTTTCCATTCTTGATCTCCGAACTTGAACGCCTCTGGTCTGGCTCTCAGCAGTTTCTGTATTTCATTGTTCATCCAGGGCTATAATTGGGAAAAACCCTGAATGATTTTGTGGGGACACTCATTCACAGCTGCTTTAATAAAGTCAGTAACAACCCCGGTGTAGTCGTTCAAGTCTTCAGATAAGTTCTTGAACGTGGCCCAGTCCACTGACTCAAGGCTATCCTGTAATTATTCCTCAACCTCCCGCAATCACTTCTTGGTTGCCTTGATCTCTGGAGCCTTGCTCTTTTGGCTCTGTCTGTATAAACATAATAGAACAGCCAAATAATCCAACTTGCCAAAATGAGGTCTCTGTAAGGAACGATAGGTATTCCTTATCGTAGTACTGCAGTGGTCTAGTGTGTTGGGACATCTGGTGAAACAGGTTACAGGGGTTCCAGAAAGTTGGTGAACCCTGTAGAGTTTTCCCTTTTTCTGATTAAGTACGACATAAAATGTGATCAAATCTTTATGTAAGTCCTAAAACTCGATAAAAGGAACCCAATTAAATAAATAACACAAAAGCATTATACTTGTTCATTTATTTATTAAGAAAGTGTTCCAATATTACATGTATTTGTTGGAAAAAGTATGCGAATCTTTGTTTTCAGTAACGTTGTGACGCCCTTGTACAGCAATAGCTTCAACCAAACTTTTCCAGTAACTGGTGCTCAGACCTGCACATCGGCTTGAAGGAATTTTAGGTCATTCCTCCTTACAACACTGCTTCAACTCTGGGATGCTGGGGGGCTTCCTTGCATGAACTGCTTGCTTCAGGTCCTACCATGACAATTCTTTAGGATTAAGATCAGGACTTTGATTCAGCCATTCTAAAACACAAAATTTCTTCTTTTTAAACCATACTGTTGTTGATTTACTCTTGTCTTTTGGATCATTGTCTTATCCAACTTCTATTAAACTTCATGTGATGGACAGCTACCCTGACATTCTCCTGTAAAATATCTTGATATAATTTTGAGATCATTTTTCCCTCAATGATTACAAGCTGTCCAGGCCCTGAGGCAGTAATGCAGCGACAAGCCATGTTTCACATTAGGATGAGGTTTTGATATTGGTGTGCAGTGCCCTTTTTCCTCCAAACATAGCAATGTGCATTTCTGCAAAAAAGTTAAATTTTTGTCTCATCTGTCCACAGAACATTGCCCCAGAAGAATTGTAGAATATCAGCTGGTATTTGCAAACTTGAGATGTACAGCAAATTATATTTTGGAGACTGGTGATTTCCTTCCATGAACACCATTCTTCTTCAGTGTTTTACTTACAGTGGACACATGAACAGAGACTTTAGCAATGTTCTAGAGATTTCTGAAGGTCATTTGCTGTTACCCTTGGGTTCTTTCTCACCTCCCTCAGCATTGCACGTTGTGCTTTTGGTGTGATCTTTGCAGGATGTCCACTTCTAGGAAGAGTAGCAACAGTACTGAGTTCCCTCCATTTGCAGACAGTTTCTCCTACTGACAGCTGATGAACACTCAGAATTTTAGAAAAGCTTTTGTAGCCTTTTCCAGCTTCATGCATCTCTACAATTCTTCTTCTAGGTCCTCTGACAGTTGATTTGATCGAGGCATGGTGCACATAAACAGATCTTTCTTGAGAAGAGCAGGCTCTGTCAGAAACCTGACTGTGTGTGTCTTTTTTATAGATCAGGGCACCTCTACAACCACATCCTCCAATCTCATCTCATTGATTGGAAACCTGACTCCAAATTGCTTTCATAGAAGCCATTTTCCCAGAGGTGCACAAAATTTTTCCAAGAAATACTGTACATGTAATATTGGATCAGTTTTCTCAATAAGTAAATGAACAAGTATAATGTTTTTGTGTTATTTATTTAATTGGGTTCCCTTTATCTAGTTTTAGGACTTAGGTGAAGATCTGATCACATTTTAGGTCATATTTGTGCAGAAATAAAGACAATTCTGCAGAGTTCATGAACTTTCTAGCACCACTGCATGTGATGATGATAATTGGACAGGGTTTTCTTCAAACAGGCATGGTTAAAGTCGGCGACTATAATTTGAAATGCGTCAGGATGGGCCGTTTCTTGTTAACAGAGAGCATCGTGCAGTTTTGCGAATGCTTGCTTATAATCGGTCACTGGTAGTATGTAAACTGTGGTCTGGATCATGGACGAGAACTCCCAAGGGAAAAAGAATGGTCTATGTCTAATCATTAATTGTTTTAAGTCAGGAGAACAAGATGTTATTATAACCCTAATGTTCGTGCACCAATGATAAATGTGCTTTTTAGTACACTCCACCATCTTTTTCCTTACCAGAATTTGAGGTTTGGTCCTTTCTGAAAATCATAAAACCTTCTGGCCGGACAGCTGCATCCAGTATGTTCACGATTAACCAAATCTCAATGCAGCAAACAATTGAGGTGTGCCTCTGCTTTTTTGTATTTGTATCTGGCTTTGATTAAGGTCTCTGTCTGAAAAGTTGACTGTTTATTCCTAAAAGTACATATCTGTCACTGTATACAACCCTGAGATTCATTTTCTTGCAGGCATACACAGTAAATCTAAGAAACACAATAGAATCAATGAAAGACTCCACCCAACAGAATGGACAACCAACCAATGGGCAACGACAACAAACTGTGAAAATACAAAAGAAAAAAGCAACAATAATAAATAAATAAACAACAGACATCAAGAACATGAGTTGAGGAGTCCTTGAAAGTGAGTACAGGTTGCAGGAACAGTTCTGTGATGCAGTTCTGTGATGCGGCTAAGTGAAGTTATCACCAGTGGTTCAAGAGTCTGATGATTGAGGGGTTCCTGAACCCCTGAGGCTCCTGTACCTTCTTCCTGCGGCGAGAAGGGAACATGGCCTGGATGGTGGGGGCCCCTGATGAGGACTGCTGCTTTCCTGCAACAGGGCTCCATTTAGCTGTGCTCAGTGGTGGGGAGGACTGTACTTGCTGTGATGCACTGGGCAGGATCCACTCATTTTGTAGGATTTTCTGTTCACACTCCATAGCTGCTGCCTGACCTGCTGAGATCCCCCCTGCATTCTGTGGGTGTGTTGCTTTGGATTTCCAGCATCTGCTTTACAGTATTTACAGCATTTCCAGTAACTTCTGGGTTTACCACTTTCCGTGATAGCGGGGTCCAAGAACCACCACCCTCTGTATGAAAATACTTGCTCCTTTAAACCTCTTTTCAATCACTTTAAAACTATGCCCTCTAGCTTTAGACTCCCCAGCCCTCGGGAAAAGACTGTGGCTATCACCTTACCCATGCTCCTTATGATTTTACATCCTTTAAACATTTGTTATCCAGGTTAATTTTTACAATGCTTTCTGGATATTCGCATAGTGTCTAAACCACAATAATATGCAAATGTTACTCTACCCTTCAAGAAGGGAGAGAGGCAGAAGGAAGGAAATTAAAGGCTAGTCATCCTGACCTTAGTGGTCCGGATGATATTGGAATTGATTGCTAAGTATACTTGGGGTCACATGATAATACAGGCCATAACCAGCATGGTTTCCATAAGGAAAAATTATGCCCGGCAAATCTGTTGGAATTCTTTGAAGAAATAACAAGCAGGATAGACAAAGGAGAATCGGTTTATGTTGTGTACGTAGATTTTCAGAAGCCCTTTGACAAGGTCCCACACATGAAGCTGCTTAAGAGCCCATGGTATTACAGGAAAGATTCTAGCATGCATAAAGCAGTGGCTGATTGGCAGGAAGTAAAGAATGGGAATAAAGGGAGCTTTTTCTGGCTGGCTGCTGGTGACTAGTGGTGTTCCACAGGGGCCTGTGTTGGGACTACTACTTTTTATGATATATGTCAATGAATTGGATAATAGAATTGATGGCTTTGTGGCAATTTTTGTGGACAATACAAAGATAACTGGAGTGGCAGATAGTTTTGAGAAAGTAGAGAGGCTACAAAAGGACTTAGACAGATTAAGATTCCAGACCCAGCCAGTCACCTTCTACCACCACTCTTCTCCGCCTCATGGAATTAGTCCTCACCCTTAACAATTTCTCCTTTGGCTCCTCCCACTTCCTCCAAACTAAAGGTGTAGCCATGGGCACCCACATGGGTCCTAGCTACGCCTGCCTTTTTGTCGGCCATGTGGAGCAATCTATGTTCCAAGCCTACACCAGTATCTGTCCTCCTCTTTTCTTGCGTTATATCGACGACTGCATCGGTGCTGCTTCCTGCACGCATGCTGAGCTCATTGACTTCATTAACTTCACCTCCAACTTTCACCCCGCCCTCAAATTCACCTGGTCTATTTCCGACACCTCCCTTCCCTTTCTAGATCCTTCTGTTTCTATCTCTGGAGACACCCTATCCACCGACATCTACTACAAACCTACTAACTCCCACAGCTACCTAGACTATTCCTCCTCCCACCCAGTCCCCTGCAAAAATGCTATCCCTTTCTCTCAATTCCTCCGCCTCCGCCGCATCTGCTCTCAGGATGAGGCCTTTCATTCTAGGACAAAGGAGATGTCTTCCTTTTTTAAAGAAAGGGGCTTCCCTTCGTCCACTATCATCTCTGCCTTCCATCACGTCTCCCATATTTCACGCACCTCTGCCCTCACACCCATCCCCCTGCCAGCCCACCAGGGATAGAGTCCCCCTGGTCCTCACCTATCACCCTACCAGCCTACAGATCCAACACATAATCCTCCGTAACTTCCGCCACCTCCTACGGGATCCCACCACCAACCACATCTTCCCCTCCCCCCCACTCTCGGCTTTCCATAGGGATCGCTTCCTACACGACTCCCTTGTCCACTCATCCCCCCCATCCCTCCCCACCGACCTCCCTCCAGGCACTCATCCCTGCAAACGGAAGAAGTGCTACACCTGCCCCCACACTTCTTCCCTCACCACCATCCCAGGCCCCAGACAGTCCTTTCAGGTGAGGCACCACTTCACCTGCGAGTCAGCTGGGGTGATATATTGTATCCGGTGCTCCCGATGTGGCCATTTATACATTGGGGAGACCCGCCACAGACTGGGAGACCATTTCGCTGAACATCAGCGCTCAGTCCTCCAGCAGTGGCGGGGTCTCCCTGTGGCCACACACTTCAATTCCACAGACCACTCCCACTCTGACATGTCTGTCCATGGCCTCCTCTACCATCAAGATGAGGCCACACGCAGGTCGATGGAGCAATACCTTATCTCCCGCATAGGTAGCCTCCTACCTGCCGGTATGAACATTCAACTCACTGACCTCCGTTGATACCCCTGCCCCCCACCCTTACCCCAATCCCTATCTATTATTTTAGTCTGGTTCTCTTTCTCTCTCTTTTTTCCCCCTCACTATAATCTCTCCCTCCAGCCCTACCTTTCTTTCTCTTTTATTTCCCATAATTCCCCACCTTCCCCCTGAGCCCATTTCCCTCCAGCCTATCACTTCCCAGCTCTCTACTTTATCTCTCCCCACACTTCTTATCCCCCCTCGACCATCCCATGTTACTTCACTCCTGATGAAGGGTTTCAGCCTGAAACGTCGTTATTACCTCCTCCCATAGATGCTGTCTGGCCTGCTGAGTTCTGCCAGCATTTCGTGTTTTTTTATTTATTTCCAGCATCTGCAGATTCACTCGTGTAGACAGATTAGGAGAATGGGCAATGCAATACAGTGCCAGGAAGTGTATGGCCATGCACTTTGACAGAATAAATAAAAGGTTAGTCTATTTTCTAAATGGAAAGAAAATTCAAAAACCTAAGGTGCAAAAGCTTAGGAGTCCTCATGCAAGATTCTTTAAAGGTTAATTTATGTGTTGAGTCTGTGATGGGGAAGGCAAATGCGATATTAGCATTTCATGAGGACTAAAAGCAAGGATGGAATGTTGAGGCTTTATAAAGCATTGGGGAGGCCTCACTTGGAGCATTGTGAACAGTTTTGGACCCCTTATCTGTGCTGACACTGGAGAGGGTTCAAAGGAGGTTCACAAAAATGATTTCAGGATTGTACAGCTTATCATATGAGAAGTGTTTCATGGCTCTGGGCCTGTACTCACTGGAATTCAGAAGAATGAAGGGTGACCTAATTGAAACCTATCAAAAGTTGGAAGGCCCCAATAGAGTGGAGGTGGAGAGGATATTTCCTGTGGTGGGGAGTCTAGGACCAGAGGACACAGTCTCAGAATAGAGGGGTGTCCTTTTAAAACAGAGAAATTTCTTTAGACAGAGAGTGGTGAAACTATGGAATTCATTGGCACAGGCAGCTGTGGACGCCAAGTCTTTACGTGTACTTAAGGCAGAGGATGATAGATTCTTGATTGGTCAGGGCATGAAGGAATACGGGGAGAAGGCAGGAGGTGGGAGTGAGAGGTAAAATGGATCAGCCATAATGAAATGGCAGAATAGCCATGATGAAATGGCCTAATTTTTCTTCTATATCTTATGGTCTTATTGTCTAATATCACTCCAACCCGATGGCATAAATTTATCTAACTTCCGGTAAAATCAATTTCTCTGATTCCAGTTATTTCTCCCCCTCTCACTTCCAATTCCCACTCTGGCTCACCTGCCCGCATCTCTTCTCTTGTCCACGCCTGCCCAACACCTCTCCCTGGGGACTCTCCTTATTCCCCTTCTCGCAATGGGCCACTCTCTTCTCCTATCAGATTCCTTCTACTTCCGTCCTTTACCTTATTCACCTATCACCTCCCAGCTTTCTCATTTCACCCCTCCTCCACCCACCAGGGTTCACCTATCACCTTTCAGCTTGCCTTCATTCCCTCCCCCACCCTTCTTAATCTGGCTTCTTCCCCCTTCCTGATGAAGGGTCTCGGTCCGAAATGCCGACTGTTTATTTTGTGTGTGTGAGTTACTCCAGATTTCCAGTCTGCAGAATCTCTTCATATCTCATAACTCAGAGGCTGGGTTGTCTTTTACAACTTGGGTAGGGCTGGTGTCAGGGGTGGCCATAAACGATTTTATAATTGTAGTGGACAGAAGCTTCTCAAAGTGATTAATATTGCACTTCCAGATCAAAAGATACAAGTGAACTCAAAGGAAAATTAAAGCCCAGTTAATATTTCCTCCTCAGTTCCCATGCAGAAACTGTATTAAATCAAAGCTTGTCACATCTCTGGGACCTCTTAGAACTCAAATAAAATAAATCTGCCCTCTTCAAGGAGATGACACCCGTCACAAAACTAATAAGAGAGACTGGGGAGATATCAAGATGAATGATCGTTTCTTTAAATTCACTTGATGTTTATTCAGTTTTGAATATGACACAAGGTCTCTTGCACTCAATCAATGCTAAAGGCATTTAAGGCTGCTATAGCAAAGGAACAAAGGCAGGCAAATGATGCTTCTACTCAGTATCAAACAGACAGGAACATCACAACTTGGAGCATGAGCTGGATTCATAGCTGCTTGAACTGTTATTTTTTAGTTCTCCACAGAATGTGGACAACCCTGGCAAGGCTAACAGTTTATTCACACCTGATCGTCACTGGACAGCTTTAGAGACATGCAATCATAGAGTCAGGCAGCATAGGAAAAGGCCCTTCGGCCCACCTTTGTGGGCTAGTCCTATTTTCTCACAGTTTTGGCCCAAATGCCTCTGAAACCTTTCCTATTTGATATTTTTATTCAGAGATACAGCGCAGTAGGGGTCCTTCCAGCCCAACAAGCCCATGCCACCCAATTACATCCATGTGGCCAATTAACATCTTTGGAATGTGGGGGGAAGCCATAGCACCCATCATCAAGGACTCCCCCCCTCCACCACCATCCAGGCCATGCTCTCTTCTCGCTGCTGCTGTCGTGAAGGAGGAACAGGAGCTTTTGGACTCACACCACCAAGTTCAGAAACAGTTATTACCCCTCAACCATCAGGCTTCTGAACCAGTGAGGATAACTTTACTCATCTCAACACTAAACTCATTCCACAATCTCTAGGCTCCCTTACAACTCATTTTCTCAATATGATTCATATTATTTATTTACTTATTATTGTTATTTTTTGTATTTGCATAGAATGTGTTCTTTTCCACATTGGTTGTTGTCTGTCTTTGTTTGTGTGTACTTTTCATTGACACTATTCACTGTGAATGCCCACAAGAAAATGAATTCCAGGCATAATATATGGTGACATATATATACTTCAATATTAAATTTACTTTAAACTTTGAGATTTATACTGCAGAATATTCTTCAATCACATTTAAAAATCAGAACGTGACATGGTGAGATTTAAATGCACATGCCCCAGATCAGTGGTTACAGACAAAAGAACAAAATTATCAAGACATCAGGTTAGGATTCAAATAAAATTCCCTCAACACTGTCCTGTCACAAAAACTAAAGAAAGATTAGTGGGCTAGGTACAGAGTAAGCCCCCTCTACCCTGAAGTGTCATCCAGCATTGGGCTGGCTGTTGGACTGGAAATATTCAATAAACCTCCTCAGACCAATGGGGTTTGGGCTTTGGTAATGAGCAGCAGTGAAAAGCCGGATGAGGCTACAGTTTGTCTGGCAGTTCACCCGGAGGGAAGCTGCAAGCTGTCTCTTGTCCAGTCACACAGCCTGAACAATCTGCACTGTGTCCCCCTGCACACCTACCTCACCTCCCTCACCCCCTCAAGCATCTTCGCGGAAACCCATGTCGACTGTGTAGTCATCTGTAAATAGGGGCAGCCTGGGCACACTGGGCCACATCATCACTTTGTGCTCGGCTCTGCAAGGCAGGGTGAGCATTAGTCTCATTTTAGTTGCTAATCCTCTCCTACAATAGGTGAATTCTGCCTAATTTAAATATTGAATGACTTATCTTTGTGAAACTACGAAAAGGGAAGTCACACATAGGGTGGAAGAGCAACACCTCATATTCCATCTGGGTAGCCGCCAATCTGATGCCATCAATTTCGATTTCTCTAACACGGTAATTTCTCCCCACCTTCCCTTCTCTCTTTTCCATTTCACATTCTGGTTCCCCTCTCACTCCTTCTCTTCCCTTTATCTGCCTATCACCTCCCTTGGTTCCCCTCCTTCCCTTTCTCCCATGGTCCACTCTCCTCACCTAACACGATTCCTTCTTTTTCAGCGCTTTACCTCTTCCACCTATCACCTTGATGCACCATCAATAACTCACTCTGAGACGTAAAGGCGAGATATCAGCTTTTATTGACTGGAAGAAGGAACAAGCAGTGGTTGACCACCATACTACATCCTGGAGACTGAGAGCCGGGCTCAGGCCTCAACCACCTTTATACAGGGGTCTGTGGGAGGAGCCACTGGAGCAGTCAGCAGGGGGCATGTCCAGGCAGGTATATGTAGTTCACTTATCACCTATAGTACGAAAGTGCGAGCTTCTTACTTCATCCCCACCGCTCTGCCATCCACCCAGCTTCCCCCTCACCTGGTCTCACCAATCACCTTCCAGTTTGTACTCTTCCCACTCCCCTCGCTTTCATATTCTGGTTTCTGCCCCAGTCCACAGATTCATCACCCTCTGGCTAAAGACATTCCTCCTTATCTCTCTTCTAAATGAACAGCCTTGTCTTCTGAGGCAGTGTCCTCTCATCTTAGACTCTCCCACTATTGGAAACATCCACTCTGTCAAGGCCTTTCAATATTTGATAAGGTTCAATGAGATCCTCCCTCATTCTTCTAAAGTCCAGCGAGTACAGACACAGAGTCATCAAACTCTCCTCATATGTTAACCCTTTCCTTCCCAGGATCATTCATGTGAACCTCCTCTGGACCCTCACCAATGGCAGCATATTCTTTTTTTGATAAGGGGCCCACTAAGGCACTATGCTAGGATTATGGTTAGCACAACACTATTACAGCTCAGAGTGTCAGGGTTCAAAGCTCAGTTCTGGTATTCTATGTAAGAAAGTTTGAATGTTCTTTCCGTGAGCATGTGGGTTTCCTCTGGGTTCTCCAGTTTCCTTCCACAGTCCAAAGATGTACAGGTTAGTTAGTTAATTGCTCATATAAATTGTCCTGTGATTAGGCTAGGGTTAAATAGGTGGGTTGCTAGGCAGTACAGCTCGTTGAACTGTAAGGCCCTATTCCGCTCTGTATCTACAAACAAATAAAAGAAACTGCTCTCAATACTCCAAGTGTGGTCTGACCAATGCCTTATAAAGCCTCAACGTAGTAGGACAAAGAACAAGACAGCTGAGTGAGTTAGCAGAGTGGTGAGAATCATGTTAGGAGGGGGAGAGGGAGGGGTGGGAGCATGAGAGAGACAGAGAGAGGAGCAGGGAATGGAAGAGAGAAAAGAAAGCGGGACAAAGGAGGGAAAGAAAGAGAGAGGAGAGAAAGAAAACAAGAAGAGAGAGAAAGAAAGAGAGAAGAGAGAAATAGAGGGAAGATGAGAGAAGAAAATGAAGGACAGATAAAGGAAAGAGATGGGGGAATGAGAGAGAGTGAGAGAGCCACAGGAAGTGAGCAAAGTGGAGAGGTAGAGAGAGGAGGGTGGAGGTAGAAAGGTTGCACGAGAGGGTGAGAGTGTTTTAAGGGAAAGCGGTCATAGTATGCAATTGGAGAGGTGTTAGTAAGAGCTGGAATGAAGGAGTCTCCAGCTGTGAGGGCTCTGCTTGCTCACTGTTGTGAGATCATGAAATCTTGGGGGAATATTGATTCTGGCAGGCACCTCCCTGGTAGCTGTAGAAGTTCTGTAGTACTGTCTACAAACAATATACTGCTCGTACAAGCGATTTGGTCCTTCAGCCTCTGCAGGCCCCCTTCAAAGAACCTTTTTTTTACAAAAACACATTCGTTAAAAATTCAGACCACTGCAGTACAATCACATTACAAACAGAAAAAAAGGCAGATCATGACTAACACAGACTAAACTAACCCATTCCCATTCTCACTGAGGATGGCATTTATCCCGTGTGGTGCCTAATGGTCTCAAATCACCACTGCTACCATTGGACACTGCGTGTTCTTTTTCCACAGATACCCAGGCATGGAGATACCCCCTGAACATTGCCAGGCAAGTAGCCCAGGCAGAACACTCCACTGCCCTGGGAGACAATTCCCACTGTCTAGATTCTCTGGTGTAGGATATTGAAGAATCAGTCTGCAGTCGCTGAGGAAGAGCTGGTGGTGGAGTGCAAATGCTGACAGATTAAGTCTCTCCGTTAATGGCTACTATCTTCAAAACAGCATGGTGCCACACAAGGGAGACTGGCGATGGTGCTGCTAATTGGTGCTACTGAATTTTGTAAAACCTTTCAAGTTTTTTTTATATAACTCAGCATGGAGCAACAATTAGTGCCATCTTATCACTGAGAAAATGAAGCCGGCTTCAGTCTCTTATGTGGGGCTTGCACTCCCAATCTTGAAAGGAAAAACCTACAAAAGGTAATAGATACCGTCCAACACAGGTCCCCACCATGGAACAAATCTACAAGGAGTTCCATCACAGAAAAGCAACATCTATCATCAAGGTCGCCCACCATGCAGACCATACCGTCTTCCCACTGCTGCCATCATAGGGGTACAAGAGCCTTCAAGAGCCACACCACCAGGTTTAGGAGCAGCTATTACCCCTCAACCATCAGGCTCCTGAACTGGGAGAAATAACTTCACCCACCCCAACACTGAGCTGTTCCTAAAGCATATGGAGTCACATGCAAGGACTCTCCCACTCATGTTTTCAATATCTATTGATTATTTATTTATTATTATTATTTTGCTTATTTCCCTTTTTGTATTTGCACTGTGTGCTGTCTTTTGCCCATTGGTTCTTTTTCCATCTTTGTTGTGTTTCGCATTGATTCAACTGTATTTCTTTGTATTTACTGTGAATGCAGGAAAATGTATCTCAGTGGAGCATAAGGTGACACATATGTACCTTGGTAATGAATTTATTTTGAATCTGAAGCTGGCAGCCAACATCTAATGCAACAGACAAAGCAAAATGTGTTCCAGTGGAACCATTATGATAGAAGATGATGGTGGCTACACAGAGCATAGGCAGCTGGCATTGTACGTCATTGTGAAATCTAGCTGTATAAATAATATCTCTAAATGAAAATGCTGGTGTTAAGAGATAAAAGCAGAGTGAATAGTGGATTATGAGGCGATTTGGAATACCTCTGAGAGAGTCTGTTTGCACTCCCTTCTTGAAGTGTGAAAATATCCCTTCAGCAAAACAGTCTGCCACAGAATACATTCATCAGCTCATCTGCAATGGAGAAATGCTATGATCTTTATTGTTGGTTCAACAAGAAGTGTACATTGTTGGATTGGAACATAGGACATACTGTGGAGCAGGCAGCACAGTACGGGCCCTTTGGCCCATGATCCAGCCTACTCCAAGATCAATCTAACCCTACAACACACACAACATGATGCAGGAGCCCGGCAGGTCAGGTAGCATCTATGGAGAGGAATAAACTGTTGATGTTTCAGGCAGAGACCCTTCATCAGGATTAGAAAGGAAGGGGGCAGAAGCCAGTATAAGAAGGGGAGGGGGAGGCATATTCCCCTTTTCTTTTATCCATGTGTCCAAGAGTCTCTTAAATGCCCCTAATGTATCTGCCTCTATCACCATGCTGGGCAGCGTGGTCCATGCGCCCACTGCTCTCTGTGTGAAAAACCTACCTCTGATATTCCCCTCTCCCTATGAACACCTTAAAGTTATGCCCTGTGGTAGTAGTTATTTCTGTCCTTAGAAAATGTCTCTGGCTCTTCGGTCAATCTATGTCTCTTAAAATGTTCTGCACCTCTGTCAAGTTAGCTCTCATCCTCCTTTGCTCCAAAGGGAATAACCTTAGCTCACACAATCTATCCTCGTAAAACATGTTCTATAATCCAGGCAGCATCCTGGTAAATCTCCTCTGCACCTCCCTAGAGCTTCCACATCTTTCCTATAATGAGGTGACCAGAACTGAACATAGTAATCCAAGTGTGGACTAACCAGAGCTGGTTAACACTTTATAAAGCTGCAACATTATCGTGCAGCTCTTGAACTCAGTCCCCTGATTAATGAAGGCCAAGAGTTCATACACCTACAACCTGCACTGCAACTTTGAGGGATCTTTGCACTTGAGATTAGGGTGTAGAATTTATATTTTTTCTTGTATCCTTGTAGCTTAAAACTTTCATATAATCACCTATATATTTTCTAGTAATTGTAGTATAGCTGATACTGTATTTTCTAGAAGCTTTTGAGCTTTTCTGCAGCAAATGTCACACCATTTGAATCTGGATATTTCACAGGTTACATTAAGGCCAGAAAAAACAGGAGTGGAATTAGGCCATTCAGCCCATCAAGTCTGCTCTGCCATTCCATTATGGCTGATTTATATCCCCTCTCAGCTCCACTTTTCTGCCTTCTCTCTGCAACCTTTCACACCTTTACTAACCACTAACCTATCCATCTCTGCTTTAAATATACCCAACTGTTTGACCTCCACAGCCATCTGTGGCAATGAATTCCACAGATACATCACCCTCTGGCTAAAGAAATTCCTCCTCAAATCTGTTCTAAATGTATAGTCTTATATTCTGAGGCTCTGCCCTCTGGTCCTAGACTCTCCACATACATTTTGTCTAGACCTTTTGATATTACATAGGTTTCAAAGTGACTCTAACCCTCCCCCCCACCCCCAAATTCTTCTAAACTCCAGTGAGTAGAGGCTCGGAGCCATCAAACACTCCTCATACATTAACTCTTTCAATCCCAGGATCATTGTTGTGAATGTCCTCTGGATCCTCTCCAGTGTGACAATACATCCTCAAGTGTGGTTTGACCAAAGCCTAGTGAAGCCTTAGGATTACATCCTCACTCATACAGGAACGATACAGGAAGTGGCAGTGACAGCACAGGAAGGTGAACAACATACAGTGTTTTGGGGGGTGGGGGGAAGACGGGTAAAACTTGAAATTCCAGAAGAGAAAAGAGAACATGGAACATAAAAAATTACAGCACAAGAACAGGCCCTTCAGCCACAAAGTCATGCCGAACCAAATAACTTAGTCATCTGAATTTGAATCTGAATGACCATATCCTTCCATTTTCCTATCTAAATATCTCTTAAAAGTCTCTAATGTTTCTGCCTCTCCCACCACCCCAAGCAGCACATTCCAGGCATCCACCACCCTCTGTGTAAACAACTTGCCCCTCACATCTCCTTTAAAATTATCTTCTCTCTCCTCTGTGGAAACACAATCGAACGCCAGAAATGTGAGCCTAAAAGCCGACGATGTGAAATTGTTGAAGTGATTGTTGTGATCAGAAGACTGTAAGGAGTCTGGAGATGATCCTTTAGTTTTGTTGGGACTCGTTAAGGGGAATGTACTGAGGTGGTTCTTGTACAGACTACTCCTGTATACTTTTCACTTCCTTGCTGTCGCCTGTGGTTTGTTTTACAACTCGGCAATGAGGGAGATCCCCAGAGGAGGTCTCTTTATGCAGGGGTCCTTTCCCTATACACTGGGGATCTGGGGTGGAAGGTGCATCATGAAGGTCCTGCCAAGCAACAACACACGCAAAACCTGGAGGAACTCAGCAGGTCAGGCAGCATCTATGATGGGAAATGAACAGTCGATGTTTTGGTCTGAGATCCTTTATCAAGATAAGATATGTTTGTTCTCATTTGATGCTGTCAGATCTGTTGAGCTCCTCCATATTTTGTGTGTGTTGCTCTGGATTTCACTGATGGTTCACAGACTGCATAGCCACCCATTCTTTCTGTGGCCGGGGGAGGGGAGGGGGAAGCCAGGACACAAAGTGTACATGGAATATGAGAAGTTGCAACCTCTATTTGAGTCTCTGATGGGGCCTTTCTCATGTTTTGGTTACACTTCAGATCCACGGTCCTCATCTACGGTCACTTGTTACGGAGGGGAGAGGGCCACTCCTGGCATCTCCTGGTCAGTTAGCTCCTAGGCCTAGTCAAATGGGCTATTCAAGTTCATTGTCATCTCTCTGTACACATAGACAACCAAATGAAACAACATTCCTCCGGACCATGGTGCACTCACACAGCATATATCACACACAACACATAAAGCAAAATATTATACCTTAATAAGTTAATAAAATATAATTCAAATGCATGTAGTAAAGCACAGCACTGGCAAACATTCAACAGCTCACTGCCCTAGTGACAAGAGCTCAGTGCTGGCAGCATGCTGAGTCTCACAGACCGAGGGAAGAAGCTGTTACCCAGTCAAGCAGTCCTAGAACCTCCTTCCTGATCTAGCAGGTCAAAGAGATTGTGGTATGGATGGTAGGGATCCTCAACAATGCTTTGTGCCCTTGATATAAAACATAAGAAATAGGAGCAGGAGTCGGCCATCCGGCCCATTGAGCCTGCTCCACCATTCAATAAGGTCATGGCTGATCTGGCCATGGACTCACTTCCACCTACCTGCCTTTTCCCCATAACCCTTAATTCCTCTACTATGCAAAAATCTATCCAACCTTGTCTGAAATATATTTATAAGAACATAAGAACCTTCCCAGTAAATATTACAAATGGGGTAGGGAGAGCCTGGTGATCCTCTCAGAAGTTTTTACTGTCCTCTGCAGCTCCTGTACCACACAATGATGCAGCCAGACAGGACACTCTGGAGGGCACTCCTGTAGAAAGTTGTTAAAATGTGGTGGGGAGCCTTGCACACCTCAGTCTTCTCAGAAAGTGTAGATGCAGCTGTGTCTTATTGACCAGTGAGGAGGTGTTGTGGGTCAAGGTTAGATCGTCTGTTATGAGCACACCAAGCAACTTTGTGCTCTTCCCTCTCTCCTCAGCAGAGCTATTGATGTACAATGGAGAGTGGCCGATCTGTGCCTTCCTGAAGTCCACAATCATTTCTTTTGTCTTGTCCACGATGAGAGTCAAGTTGTTCTCTCACACTGTATGACAAGTCTCTCTACCTCCTCTCTGTATGCCGATTCATTGCTGACAGGTGAAACACGGGGCCGGGCAAGGGGTAGTCAAGGGCTTTGCCCAAGCCCATTACCTGCCCCTCTTCCGGGGTTAGGGCCATGCTCTGGTGTCTTTGGAAAGGAGCATGTGGAAAGGAGCATGGGTGCAATAGGGGATTCCCAAGAACAGTGGGGCCCTCAGGGGCTCAAATATGTTGCAGATAGTAATAATTGTATTTTAATTTGAAACAGTAAAGTTTGTGACTTCAGCATCCACCCAGCTTCCCCTTCACCTGGTCTCACCTATCAGCTGCCAGCTTGTACTCATTCCTTCCCCCCTTCTTATTCTGGCTTCTTCCCCCTTCCTTTCCAGTCCTGATGAATGGTCTCAGCCTTAAACGTTGATTGTTTATTTCTCTCCATAGGTGCTGCCTGCCCTGCTGAGTTCCTCTAGCATTTTGTGTGTGTTGCTCTGGAGAATCTCTTGTGATCATAGTTAATAAAGCATTGATTTATTGTATTGTGTTTTGTTGGTGAATAAAGTTTTGTTAAAAAAAAAACAGGATAAAAGGCCAAAGGGCAGTGGCGGGGATGAATTAAAATGACAGGCAGCCTCGTGTGCACCCATCTGCGTCCTGTAGAATGCAGTGTCCTGCAGTAACCTGTACCAAGTTGCAAGTAAGGAATGAAATTATACCACAAAATGGCATCTGTGGCACAGGTTAGGAAATACCTTAAAATAATTGGTAAAGTGGGAAAATAAGGTGTAAGTATTATTTTTAATATATTATATCTTCAACAGGTCTTCAAACATCAATCTCTCAAATTTCTGGAAATTACCCCCACCCCACTCCACCACTTCCCATTCCTGTCTCCCTCTCTCACCTCATCCCTTTAACGTGCCCTTCACCTCTCTCTGGTGCTACTCCCCTTCCCTTTCTTCCATGGTATTCTACCCTCTCCTGTCAGATTCCCTCTTCTCCAGCTCAGTATCTCTTTCACCAGTTGATTTTGTCTCCCGGTTTCACCTATCACGTGGCACCTCCTACTTCATCCTCCCCTCCCCCACCCTCTGACTTCTCCCCTGCCTTTCGTAAGAACATAAAAACATAAGAAATGGGAGCAGGAGTCGACCATCTGGCTCATCGAGCCTGCTTCGCCATTCAATAAGACTATGGCTGATCTGGCCATGGATTCATCTCCACCTACCTGCCTTTTCTCCAGGACCCTTAATTCCTCTACAATGCAAAAACCTATCCAGCCTTATCTTAAATATATTTACTGAGGTAGCCTCCACTGCTTCACTTAGCAGAGAATTCCACAGATTCACCACTCTATGCAAAAAGTAGTTCCTCCTGATCTCCATCCTAAATCCTCTCCTCCGACTCTTTAGGCTATGTCCTCTAGTTCTAGTCTCACCTATCAGTGGAAACAACTTTCCTGCCTCTAATCTATCCCTTTCATAATATTATATGTTTCTACAAGATCTCCTCTCATTCTTCTGAATTCCAGTGAGTACAGTCCCAGGCAACTCAATCTCTCCTCATTGTCTAACCCCCTCATCTCTGGAATCAACCTGATGAACTTCCTCTACACTGCCACTGAACCCAGTATATCCTTCCTCAAGTGAGGAGATCAGAGCTGCACACAGTACTCAAGGTGCAGCCTCACCAGTACCCTGGACGGTTGCAGCACAACTTCCCTCTTAAATCCAATCCTTCTAGCAATGAAGGCCAATATTCCATTTGCCTGCTGACCTGCAAACCAACCTTTTGTGATTCATGCACAAGCACTCTCCAGCCCCTCTGCACAGTAGCATGCTGCAATTTTTACCATTTAAATGATAATCTGCCCTTTCATTTTTCCTTCCAAAGTGGATGACCTCACATTTACCAACATTGTACTTCATCTGCCAGACCTTTGCCCACTCACTTAACCTATCTATATCTCTGCAGACTCTCTGTATCTTCTGCACAATCTGCATTTCCACTCAATTTAGTGTCATCAGCAAACTTAGATACGCTAAGTTCCCTCTTCCAGATCTTTAATGTATATAGTGAACAGTTGCGGGCCCAGTACTGACCCTGCAGCACACCACTCACCGCTGATTGACAACCAGAGTAACATCCATGTATCCCAACTCTCTGCTTTCTATTGCTTAACCAATCCTCTATCCATGCTAATGCATCACCCCAACTCTATGCATCCTTATCTTATGGATAAGTCTTTTTTGCGGCACCTTATCAAACACCTTCTGGAAATCAAAGCAAATAAAGTCCATCTGTTCCCCTCTATCCACTGCGCTTGTTATATCCTCAAGGAACTCCAGTAAGTTTGTCAGACAGGACCTGCCTTTGCTGAATCCATGCTGTGTCTGCCTGATGGATCCATTTCTTTCCAGATGCCTCACTGTTTCCTCTTTAGTGATAGCTTCAAGCATTTTCCCAACTACAGATGTTAAACTAACTGGTCTATAGTTACCTGCCTTTTGCCTCCATCCTTTTTTGAACAGTGGTGTCACATACACCATTTTCCAATCCACTGGGACCTGCCCAGAGTCCAGAGAATTTTGGTAAATTATCACCAAAGCCTCTACAATAACTTCTGCCCTCAATCCCTCAGTCGCATCTCTTCCATTTCACACACATCTGCTCCTACCCCATCCTCCCCCCACTCTACCAGGGATAGGGTTCCTCTTGTCTTCACCTACCACCCCACCACCCTAGCAGCCTCTGTCTGCATCCAGCATATAATTCTCTAGAACGTCCGCCACCTCCAATGGGATCCCACCACCACGCACTTCTTTTCCTCCCCCAACTTTGTGTTTCTGCAGGGATCACTCCCTATGCAACTCCCTTGTCCATTCATCCCTCCCCACTGATCTCCCTCCTAGCACTTATCCTTGCCACGAACAAATGCTACACCTGCTACTTTACCTCTTCCCTCACTACCATCCAGGGCCCTAAACAGTCCTTCCAGGTGAGGTGACACTTCACCTGTGAGTCTGTTGGGGTCATTTTCTGTGTTTGGTGTTCCTGATGTGGCCTCCTATACATCGGTGAGACCCAAAGTAGATTGGGAGACCACTTCACTGAGCATCTATTCTCCATCTGCCAGAACAAGCAGGATCTCCCAGTGGCTACCCATTTTAATTCACTTCCCATTCCTATATGTTCATCCATGGCTTCCTTCACTGTCATGATGAGGCCATATTTAGGTTGGAGGAACAACACCTTATATTCTGTTTGGGTAGCCTTCAACCTGATGGCATGAACATTGATTTCTCAAACTTCCGGTAATGCCCCACAACATCTTCCCCCCGTTCTCCATTACCCATCCCCTTTTCCCTCTCTCACCTCATCTCACCAATCAACTTCCCTGCTTTTAACTTCATCCCTCCCCATCCTGGTTTCACCTATCACCTAGTGTTTCTCTCTCCCTTCCCCCCAGCTTTTAAATCTGCTCCTCAGCTTTTCTTCTCCAATCTTGCCGAAGGGTTTTGGTCCAAAACGTTGACTGCACTTTTTTCCATTGAAGCTGCCTGTTCCTCCAGCATTCTGTGTGTGTTGCTCAATGTGATGCGCATTCAAGACGCTCTTCTACACACCATTATTGCAACGTGTGGTTATTTGAGTTACTGCCGCCTTCCTGAATGCTTGAACCAATCTGACCATTTTCCTCCGACCTCTCTCAAGGTATTTTCATCCCACAGAACTGCTGTTTATTTGATGTTTTTTATTTGTTTTCATCACCATTCTCGGTAAATTCTAGAGACTGTTGAGTGTGAAAATCCCAGGGGATCAGCAGTTTCTGAGGTCTCAAAACAACCTGTCTGGCACCAATAGTCATTCTACAGTCAAAGTCAGTTAGATCACATTTCTTCCCCATTGCGATGTTAGGACAACAGCTGAACCTCTTGACCATGTCTGCACGCTTTTATGCAGAGTTGCTGCCACATGATTGGCTGGTTAGATAATTCCAATACCGAGCAGGTGTACATGTGTTCCTAATGGAGTGGCCACTGAGTCTGAACTTCAGGGTTGAAATACAACGTATGTGCTAACAACCAACACAACCTAAGGATGAGGTGTGCTGGGGAAAGTCTGCAAGCATCACCACTCGTCCATGTGCCTGGATGCCCACCACGTCCAACACAAGCAACACCAGCAAAACAAGCCCTTTCCTCCTTCCCACCCACCCATTCGGATATAATTTTCTATTCACCATAGAAACTGTGTTCTCTGTAGAGTGTGCTGAACAGGCATCTTGGTAACAGAGTCACAGAAATGGACCCTTCGGCCCACTACATCCATGTTCACCTTTTTGCCAATTTACACTATTGGCACCCACACAGACCCCAGGGCAGACCTCCAGGTCTAGAGCTGTCTTGTGGACAACTGGTCTGCACAGTGGACTTCAGGCAATCTGGTAACTCTTCCTTACACTGTCTCTGCATCATTGCTGTTCCTATTTGGTAGGAATAAAATAGGTCCATGGACATGGTGAGGATCCCTACCTTGCTGTAAGAGAGGAGGATGTGGCAACTCTGGTGAAAATCTTAATCATTGCCATCTTACATATATCGGCTGCAGAACCTGTATAAGCCATGACACATGGAAATCAGTGTTAGTGCACAAATCAGCGGCTACACAACCAGGCAATTTCCACTCTAAATTGGTTAATTGGTTTGTTATTGTCACATGTACAATCACATGTTTCTTACATATGACACATGTCACATGTTTGTGTGTAGTTTTCTTGGAGGTTTTTTTGTATTTATTTATTTATTGAGATACAGAGCAGAACAGCTTTTCAAGCCGTGCCCCCCAGCAATCCCCCAAGTTAATCCTAGCCTAATCGTGGAACAATTTATAATGACCATTGAACCTAGCCACCGGAAATCTACACAGAACCAAAAATGTGCAAAATACTCTGCAGTTCAGGTGGCTCCTGCAGAGAGAGAAAATACAGTTATTGTTCAGATCACTGAATTTTATTTTTAATTGTGACAACGCAGAACAGGCCCTTCCAGCCCTTCGAGCCATGGCACCCAGCAATCCCAATTTAACCCTAGCCTAATCACAGGACAATTTACAATGACCATTGAACCTACCTACTGGAATGTGGGAGGAAACCGGAGCACCCGGAGGAAACCCATGTGGTCATGGCCTCACAATCTATCTCTAAATCTTTCCTATCCACGTACCTGTCCAAATGCCTTTTCAATGCTCTACAGTTTAATCACATCCTTCATACATGAAATACAAAATTGACCCCTAGTGTTTATTTTACAAGAGGGAATCATAAAGAAAAGGGATTTGAGATGGGGTTTATATTTAAACTTCAGCTCAGTAGCCACTTTATTAGTTATGTGGGATAGCATGGTAAGTTCTCTTGATGGTGGTCTACAGTGGTCCAGAGTGTTGATTCCTCTGGTACTACAAGGGCTTTGTTGGTAATAATTATTTATAGACTTTTCAAGTTGGCCTGGTTAAAATCCCCCAAAATGATGGGGAAATGATGAGCTGTTCCAGCCTGTTGATTACATCACTCAGTTCGTCTAGACTAGAGCCTGTTTCACACTGGCCTAAGGTGAGCTATACACTGCTTCTAAGATGGTCGCTGAAATCTCCCACAGTAGATAAAATGGATGACACTTAATGGTGAGGTGTTCCAGATCTGCTGAACAGGACTCAGTCATGCTTTATTCTCATTGCTACCATCAGGAAGGAGGTATAGAAGCTTGAAGGCACACACAACTTTTCAGGAACAGTTTCTTCCCCTCTGAGATCCAATTTCTGAATAGACATTGAACACATGAACTCTATCTTGCTACTTTTTTATTTCTATTTTTGCACGGCTTATTTAACTATTATATGTATTTTTTCTGTAATTCACACTTTTTTGTTATTATCATGTATTGCAATGTACTGCTGCTACAAAGACAACAAATTTCATGACATTTGCTGGTGATATTAAACCCTGATTCTAATTCTGAAAGGCCAACTCATCTGCTCATTAATGCAAATATCTAATCAGCCAATCAAGTGGCAACAATTTAATGCATAAAAACATGCGGACGTGGTCAAGAGGTTCCGTTGTTGTTCAGGCCAAACGTCAGAATGGGGAAGAAAGGTTATCTAAGTGCTTTGCTGCTGCTTGTACATGGGAGGAGGGAGGAGGAGCTTTGGGGTTTCTCAGTCTTTGGGGTACTCTTCCATTTTTTGTGGATGTCTGCAAAGAGCAAGAATTTCAGATTATATACTGTATACATTCTCTGATATTAAATGGAACAATTGAACCTTTGGCTTTGATTGTGGAATAATTGTTCATTTCAGATGGGTTGGTTTGAGTATCTCAGAAACCGCTGGTCTCCTGGGATTTTCATGCACAACAGTCTCTAGAGTTTACAGAGAATGGTGCAAAAAACAAAAAAAAAAGCACTTAGTGAGTGGCAGTTTCGTGAGTCTTGAGAGAGCTCTGAGGAGAATGGTCAGACTGGTTCATACTGACAGTAACTCAAATAACCACATGTTAAAACAATGGTGTGCGCCTTTTACAGTTTAAGATTGTTCATAGAGCCCATATGTCTAAATCTAAACTATCTCGATTCTACCCTGACATTAGTCCGCTCTGTGATAAATGCAAGAGGGATGAGGCCTCTCTCATTCATATGTACTGGTTCTGTCCTAGCTTGGAGAAATTTTGGAAAGAAGTCTTCACTACATTATTGTATATTCTGAATCAGCACCTAGAACCAAACCCCTTAATTGCTTTGTTCGGTTTCTGGGGTGAGACAGATTTACGTCTGAGTCCGACCAAATGCCGAATATTATCCTTTGCCTCTCTCCTGGCGAGACGCTTGATCCTCCTTAGATGGAGAGATGTTGCCCCGCCCACTCATGCTCAATGGCTTAACAACATTATGGCCTGCTTGGACCTTGAAAAAATTCATTATTCAGTTCTTAATTCGGACCTAAAGTTCCATAAGGTCTGGGGACCTTTTATCGAGTACTTTCATAACCTTCCTCTTGACTAGGGTTTTTTTTCTTTTCGGTCCCTTGCTTTCAGCTCCTTTTTTTTCTGGTAGTAGGCATTACTATCCTCTGTTGCTAAGTGTATTCACAGTCTGGGATTTTGAATGTCCTGATTTATATTCTCTATATTGTGTTGTGGTTGGGCTGGAGTTTTTTTTTTGTGTTGTGGGGCTTGGGGAGGATACTAAGTTTACTTGTCTTCAATTTAGGTGCTTTTTTTTAAATTCTCTCTCTCTGTATCATATTGTCATTGTATGCTTAATTTTGCACTGTATTAATGTTCCTTATTGTGATTTGGGGTTTTTTTTAATCTGTAAAATGTATAAAAAAAACTAATTAAAAAAAACAATGGTGTGCAGAAGAGCACCTCTGGATGCACATCACGTTGATTTTGAAGAGGATGGGCTGCAGCAGCAGAAAGGCTTAGTGGCCTCGTTATTGGGCACATATAGCACACATTATTACAACAGCAGTAAACATCAGACACAATAACAAATAATAGCTCAAGTCCCTGAGAGTCACATCCTGCAGATATTGATGATGCTTGGGATGTTGTCGGCAAGAACAAGCCCACAGCAATCTGATCATCACACACTAGTGCATCCACAGACGAACGCAATCCAGCTTGTCTTCTTACCTTGGACTACAAAGTTAACAGCCTGCCTCTCCGCTTGATTCCTGGCACAGTAATCCTGTGAACTGATGAGAGGGAATGACCTCTTACGGCCCATGATCGAAACAACATGACCTAACAGAATCAGACAAAGACACTCTGTCATCTCCATCTCACCATAGGTCTTCAGAATAAATAATTATCCACAGACTGTATATGTAGTAATCAGCTCCTCTGTCATGCACACAATGCACCGTATTTTTCCTCAATGCTGTAAATCTGAACAACTCTCTGATAGGTTTAAGGCAGGAGCCATGGAGCCTTACAATTAACCGAGGGGTCCATAGACGCCAGATTGGGGACCCCTGTTTTAAGGATAGTCTCTTTGGAGAGAAGGAGGATGACAGGTGACTTAAGAGAGGTGTACAAGACAATAAGAGGCAAAGACAGAGTGGACAGAGTCTTCTCCCCTGATTCAAGACGGCATAATTTTGTATTTGGAAGGAAGAATAGAGGGGATGTCAGAGGTAGTTTTCTTTTACGCAGAGAGTGGTGGGTGCATGGAACGCCCTGCCAGGGGTGGTGCTAGAGGCAGTTTCATTAGGGGCATATGAAAGACTCTTAGATGGGCACGTGGATCAAAGAAATATGGAAGGCTATGTAGAAGGGAATGGCTAGATTGATCTTGGAGTAGGTTAAAAGATTAGCACAACTTTGTGAGCAACTTTGCTGTACTGTTCCATGCTCTATAAGAGGGTGGCAAGAATTAGGAGCTCCCTGCCGGAAAAAGTAGCAAGCTTCTTAGAGATGATTGTGGTGTCTCTTCCTTTCTCCACTTGGTGTTTAACTATCTATGCATGTTTTATTCCATATCTGTACTTTCATCTTCTTTATTTTTATATAATTAACTATAATTGCTGAAAGTTGTTTTCTGTGGTGTAACATACCTTCACCAACACACCACAGGAAATTCCTAATACATGCAAATCCATATGAAGAGTAAAATTGATCCTTGATTAGAACTGTTGGTTGGTTAATTGGTCATTGTAAATTGTCCCATGATTAGTATTAAATTGGGGAATTCTAAATTCAGTCTTCTAAACTCCAATGAACACCAACCAGAACTGCCTAGCCTCTCTTGAGACAGCCAAAAATCGGTGGGAGTTTGTTTAGGAAGAGGATATTGGCACTGCCATTCACTCCTGGTCCATGTTGGAAGTCGCCCTACAAAAAACAACTTTCTTTAAACTCTGACCATCAGTGATTGACACTAATTCTAGAAACCCGCTGTGGGAAAAAGTTTTATTACAGAAAGCTTGGCAAACACCAAAAGACATTTTCTTTTCATTGTTAAGGAGGGACTCACAACTAATTGAATTTTTTTGAATAAACTTTTTGTTTTAAAAAAGACGAAATATTTGGACTTCTCAGGAGTTGAGTCTTTCAGTAATGGAATGATCTAGTTACATCAAAGGCAGTTTGTCTAGGCAGACCTTACAAACAGACAAAACTCTTTTTCTTTTATACTAGCTGAAAGGCAGATCTAATGTTACCACAGCTCCTCAGGACAAGCCACTGGCCTTTATTGCCTGATCAACAATGGTTCTCTTCAGCTACTGTTCAATTTTACTGCTTTCTCAGGCGGACAGGTATCTCAGCAGCTGTTTGAGAACATTCAGATCTATGATCCTAGTGAGCTGCTGAACAAGTTTTTTAATTTGGAATGTGTTTTGAATAGCAATCACAATGAAACACGGGCCCAATTGTGCTGCTGCCACTAAAGTTAATGTTTTTTCTTGCCAAAATACTCCTGGTTACAAAATGTTGCCAACTTTTTAATTTGTTTCTTTTTGTTTGTCGCTTATACAAAGCAACCCTGGTTCCAATATAATAGAGACCATGAGTCTTTTGCTGAGATGTGTTAGCAGTTTCTGGTGGTGCTCCCAGGACTGAATGAACTTCAAATGCAGACAGAAGTGAGAATCTCAAGTATATGAATTGGAAAGGGTATTCAGTCAGGAGGAAGGTGAAGTTCTGTGAGTGGAATTAAACACTGTTCCTCCGTATTCACTGCAAAGGGTTCAAAGAGTCTGCCATGTGTGCTCCCACATATCGTTGATGAGTCTATGAGGTTCAGAAAGTTGCAAACTCAAGTCAGCTCCATCATGGGCACTAACCTCCCCAGAACTCAGCATCAAGAACATCTTCAAAAGGCAATGCCTCACAAAGGCAGTATCCATCTTTAAGGACTCCCATCACCCAGGACATGCCCTCTTCTCATTGCTACCATCAAGGAGGAGGTACAGGAGCCTGAAGACACGCACTCAGTTTTGTCCCCATGGATTTCTGAATGGACAATGAACCCATGTAAACTACCTATCTTCTTTCTTTTTTTGCACTCTTTATTAAACTTAATTATATTTTTTCTTATTGGAATATATAGATTCTTTTATGGCGTATTGGGATGTACTACTGTCACAAAACAATGAATTTCATGACATACTGTTTACCAGTGATATTAAACCTGACTGTTTCCAACTTGCTGCAACACGACTATTGTTTGCCAGTGGAAGAATTCTCACTACTCAGGAGAGCCACGATTGCTCATTGCCATCATAGGACAGTGGTACAGTGAGAAGAGTTGCTACAACTCCAACTACCCAGGCTCAAAGGTTGTTCTTCACCCTGCACCATAGATGATCTGCTGAGTTCCCTCAGCATTTTGTGTGTGTTACTCTGAAATTCCAGTATCTGCAGAATCTCTTGAGTTCGGGTCAGATCAGAGTAGGTTATTGTGATAATGAAATTTCGTTGCAGAACAGTGGCAGCGAGCAGACTTTCTACAACTTCCAACAAAACAGGTTCAAACATCGACTGTTTCTTCCTATTCATAGATGTTGCCTAAGCTGCTGTGTGTGTGTGTGTGTGTGTGTGTGTGTGTGTGTGTGTGTGTGTGTGTGTGTGTGTGTGTGTGTGTGTGTGTGTGTGTCTGCGAGGGAGGGTAGAGAGGAGAAAAGGCACTTGTTTTGTTTTGTTGCTTACTGTGTTCTGCATTGTTCTACCTCCGAGCATTGTGGACTCGCTATGTTGGTGCCACAATGTGTAGCAACACTTATAGGTTTTCCCCAGCACATTCTTAATGCAAATGACACATTTCACTCTATGTTTTGATGTAAACATGATAAGTGTATCTGGATCTCAATCTGAAGCTGAGGATGTTAGACATCTCTTTCAGCAAGATGGAGAGCTGTACCTCATATGGTACAGGTTATTGTACCTCATAGCAATAAAGATTGAAGGAAAGAGACTGGACACCCGCTATGGTAGTTACCCAACCCAATGCATTAGATGAACAAGGGGGCCAGCAGGAATAAAAGTCACTGGGTGGGAGTTTCTTTGATTAAATGAATAGTCTCTGTAGGGGCAGGTCACTAGTGAAGCAATTTTTCGAGTCTGGAGAAAACCGTACAGCTAATTATACTCTTACAAAAGGTCAATGCCTACCTATCATCTGGTGTTTATTCAGAGTGGCTGCACGGCATAGTGACATTTCAGAAAAGAGCATAACATTCAAATGGCTGAGCTCATCCATACAGGCTCACAGGGAAAGCATTAACGTCCAACAATGGCACTTCAGAAAACAGGCTTACAATTTGTTCAAAGTTCAAAATTCAAGGTAAATTTAGTATCAAAGTACATATACATCGCAGTATACAACACTGAGATTTCTTTTACTGGCAGGCAATCACAGTAAATACAAGAAAGCCAACAGCGAGGAAGACCCGAGGGTCGATCAAGTTAAGCGCCCTGCCGAATCAGAAGGGTCAGGTACAGGCCAAATCGAGGTGGCAGGGTCCAGACCCCAGAGCTTACTGAAGCGACTGAACCTGATATTTGGATATCAATTTAGGTGCCAGGCGAGATTGAAAAGGTCAGTGTGTCGGGGCCTGAGGCGAGGGACAGGCCAGTTCAGCATACTGCTCTGCGATATTTACTCAGCTCTGCGCTGAACTAGGGGTCTCGTGTTCTCTTTGAGGACTTCAGTTCAGAACACCATTCGCATGATTTGTTGCTTTTTTTTCTGTCTGCCCATTAGGTGTTCTATATTCTTTTTTATGAGTTCCTTTGGGTTTCTTGGTTTTGCGGCTGTCTTTAAGGAGATGAATCTCAAGGCTGCATTATGTATGTGTACTTTGAACTTTGAATCAATGAACGACCACACCCAACAGGGGCAACTACCAATGTGCAAGAAAACCTACAAACTATGCAAATGCAAATAGAAAGGCAAAAAAAAACTATGATAATAAATAAACAATAAAAATTTCAAGAATATGAAATGAAAAGTCCTTGAAAGTCAGTCATTTTCATAAGAATAGTTCAGTAATAGGGCAAGTGAAGTTATCCCCTCGGGTTCAAGAGCCTGATGGTTGAGGGGTAATAAGTGTTCCTGAAACTGGTGATCTGGGTTCAGAGAATCCTGTACCTTCTTCCTGATGGCAGTATTGAGAATAAAGCACAGCATGCTTTAACAGTAGGACACTGCTATAAAAATGGCATACGGGATTGTTGGATCCTGATGGTTTTGATCCCAAATTCTTCGGAAGTCAAGAATTCGGCATAAAACCTGTTGCTTATGGCCAGTTTTATAAAGCACTTTAAGAACAAAGAAATTAGGAAAGAGGAATGGTGAGAGCAGAGCCTAGGGAAGGGACGGTGAAGGCAGAAAAGAAAGATTGATCCAATGTGGTCTGGTCTTCTTATATCAACTTGCTAATTCCAGTGAATTTCCAGAGATAACAGTTAACCAATGAGACAGCTCCTATTCCAGTAATGGAATACCCACAACAGTAACCACGAAAATACACACTGAACAATTACATGTACATTGGTAATTATACATAAATACAAACATGTACGTAACCTAGGTTAATTAAGCCCAAAGACGTAATGTTAGAAAGTTCCACCTGTGGAGGGATGAAAACTAGGTTTACTGAATTAAAAAAAGAACTTGAAAAAAATAGCTATGCAAGAGTGAGGCATGGCTGTCAGAGGTGTGGACAAGCGACAGAAACACAGCAAACTATAAAAACTAACTAAAAATATAAACCGTTAAAAGTGGAGTTAGTAGTTAGTATCTCTGCCCTACTTATTGGAAATCCTCAGGGTGAAACCTGGGAGGAGAGATGATAGCAATAAAAGATTATTGAAGCTACAGCTATAACGAGCACCAGCTATAGCAAGACAATATCGGTAGCGAGCAGTGTCAACGGTCTCCACTGAGTAGCTGGGAATTAGTTTCATTAAATCATAACAAGGGATTTGGTGAGTTAAAACACTTCTACTGTTCTGAGTGTATAATTTGTGTGTGAAACATGTTCAGTAGTGTCGTAACAGAAAAATGTTTGGAAATAATAATGTGATATTGAGTTATTTTGAAATAGAAAATAGAATGCATTTAAGAACTAACAGATTGCAACCCTGCTGTGCATAGGCCACATTTTTTTTGTACAAGTTTTGTGAGTCGGCTTACCATGGCTGACCCACCATTTCATCCAATGAACCAAGAAACAAGATGGGGAGCCACCCTAGATTGAAGAACCAAAGTGGTTCCAGATGCTGGGAGAGTCCAGTACCAGAGGGCATGGTTTGAGAATAAGGGGTAGGTCATTTAGGACAGAGTTAAGGAAAAACTTCTTCTCCCAGAGAGTTGTGGGGGTCTGGAATGCACTGCCTCAGAAGGCAGTGGAGGCCAATTCTCTGGATGCTTTCAAGAAGAAGCTAGATAGGTATCTTATGGATAGGGGATCAAGGGATATGGGGACAAGGCAGGAACTGGGTATTGATTGTAGATGATCAGCCATGATCTCAGAATGGCGGTGCAGGCTCGAAGGGCCGAATGGTCTACTTTTGCACCTATTGTCTATTGTAAAATATTTCTAGACATAGAGGAATTAGTACGGTTGGATGTATAAGTTTATTTTTCATTTGAAGGATCTGAATTTGATTTTCTCGAAGAACTGATTACTTTTGCAAATTCTGTGATAAGTTAATGAATGAGATTTACTTTGTTTAAAAGTTGTGATGTTGGAGAATTGTGAAAGGATTTAAGCTGTATATATATTTTTACTCCGCTGTTGAATTTGAATTTGTAGGCATACTGACCTGAAACTGAAACTGAAGTTAACGATAATACTTAAGAAAAGGAATTCAATTAGTTTCCTAATTAACTAGGAATAAATAAAAAGGCAAATGTTAGTCCATAAACCTTTAAATAGGGAATAACACTAGATCTAATTAGTTAGAGATATTGGAGTAATAAAGATTATTCTAATGAATCCCACTAATTCTAACAAAAATGGAATTTGGTTTTTGTTTGATATCTGAGATTTGGAATCTAAGACAGAATATTGGAATTTTATATGTTGTTGCTCATGTAAATATTTTGAATATATTGCTTTTTTTATAAATAGAAGTGTGTGTTTTCTATTCACTGCCTCCTCACAATACCTAGAGCTTCTGATGGCCCACTGGCACCTAGTGTAGTACTATTTGATTTGACTTTCTCATAAAGAGTGCGGTGAGTAGTCACACGAGATATTGCAAGCAATACACAGGTGTAAGAAAATTAAACTACAAGGAAAGTAACAGTTTTGCAATCTAGTCCAACAGGATCCTAGCCTTTCCCATTCCAACATGTCAGTCCATGGCCTCCTCTACTGCCACAATGAGGCCACACTCAGGTTGGAGAAGGAACACCCCATATTCAATCTGGGTAGCCTCCAATCTGATGACGTGAACTTTGATTTCTCAAACTTCTGGTAATTGCCCCCCTCTCTTTCACCATTCCCCAATCCCATTTCCCTCTCTCACCTCATCTCCTTACCTGCCCATCACCTCCCTCTGGTGCTCCTCCCCCTTTTCTTTCTTCCATGGTCTTCTGTTCTCTCCTATCAGATCCCCCCTGTATCTCTTTCACCAAGCGACTTCCCAGCTCTTTACTTCACCCCTCCCCCCTCCCAGTTTCACCTATCACCTTGTATTTCTTCCTCCTCTCCCCCCACCTTCTTACTGTGACGTCTCATCGTTTTTCTTCAGTCCTGATGAAGGATCTCAGCCTGAAGTATCGACTGTTTACTCTTTTCCATAGTTGCTGCCTGGCCTGCTGAGTTCCTCCAGCGCTTTGTGTGTGTCGCTCAGATTTCCAGCATCCGCAGATGTTCACTAGTTTAGGGTCCTAATCTTCATTAGATTCACCTTAATATTTTGATTTATTTATCACATGTCCTGTACTTCAAAACATACTGTGATATGTGTCATTTCCGTTAACACCTTGCGATGTAGTGAAGGCAGCCACACATTCTGGTGCCAATTTAGCATCCCACAATGTCCATCATAATAACAGCAACAGCAAAACTAGCCCCCTTTCCACCCCACCGCTCACCAATCTGGAAGCAATGTGGTGGTTTGAGAAGTTGACTCAGCATCATAGTCTCGTGGGCAGTAGGGGTAGGTGATAAGTGAACACAGCAAAGTACAGGCCCTTCAGCCCACGATGTTGTGCCAACTTTTTAACCTACTCTGTCATTAATCTAACTCTTCTCTCTCACATAGCTCTCTATTTTTCTATCATCCATGTGCCTATCTAAGAGTTTCTTAAATGTCCCCCTCTATCAAGTCTCTTCTCATCCTCCTCCTCATGAACATGGAAGCAATGACAGAGAACATACAGCAAAGGAATAGGCCCTTTGGCCCACAATATTGAGGCGAGTCAATTAAATTAGTAAGCAAATGGCTGTCATGGTTCTGGTTGGCCGTTCCCCTTTAACACTTCTTTCTCCCTGTTCACGTCCCAATTTCAGTCAATTGCTGCGAGTTACCCAATTACCGTACATCTGGCTTTCATCAGAGACTGGGAAATAAATACGATGGCGACTCTATCACAGGTTGCCAGTTCGTTGGTCAATTCTCGTGTGATGCTTCGTTCCCCGTTCCGATTAGAACCGGTAGTTCTAAGTTCCACTCTAGTTTCTAGAGAGTCCCTGTGAATCCCGTCTTCTTGTCCAGATCCCTCTGTTTTCCTGCTCTATGTTCAGGTCTACGCCACCCTCCCCAAATGAGTTGACGTGCCAGTGTCCTGCACTTGGGTTCTCCTC
Organism: Hypanus sabinus; assembly: GCF_030144855.1. Classification (NCBI taxonomy): domain Eukaryota; kingdom Metazoa; phylum Chordata; class Chondrichthyes; order Myliobatiformes; family Dasyatidae; genus Hypanus; species Hypanus sabinus. The sequence continues at coordinate 9,458,195 of NC_082712.1, read as the reverse complement.
TGTCGCTCCCGTGTAACAATAGTCAACTAAACTAATCTCTTCTGCCAACACAATGTCCGTATCTCTCCATTTTTGTCACATTCACATGCTGATCAAAATGTCCCTTAAAAGTCCTTACTGTATATACCTCTGTCATAACCCCAGGCAGTGCATTTCAGACACCCACTACTCTCTGTGTAAAACACTTGCCCCTCACATCTCCATTGAAATTACCCCTCTCTCACCTTAAATGTCTGCCCTCTAGTATTAGACATTTCAACTCTGGGGAAAAAAGATATTGTCCGTTTACTCTATCTATGCCTCTCATTATCTTATAAACTTCTGTCAAATCTCCCTTCAGCCTCTGGCACTCCAGAGAAAACAAACCAAGTTTCTCCAACTTCTCATGACAGCACATGCCCTCTAATCTAGGCAGCATCCTGGTAAACCTCTTCTGCACCCTCTCCAAAGCCTCGACATCCTTCCTATAATGGAACTATATGCAATACTCCAGATGCAAACTAACTAGAGTTTTATAAAGCTGCAGCACAACTTCCTGACTTTTGTGAACTCAATGTTTCGATGAATAGAATCAAGCATGCCATATGCATCCTCAACATCCTTATCAACGCGTGTAGCCACTTTCAGGGAGCTATGAACCTGACCCCAAGAGTCCTCTGCTCACCAACACTGCTAAGGGTCTTGCCTTCTGGAGCAGTGGAGAGAATGAATGTGTCAGAAGAGAGGTTTTCAAGAAGGAAAAGTATTTCACATTCCTTACAGGAGGCATCCCATTGAAGAAACCGCCCCACAACGCTTCAGCACCCCTGTGCCATTGGTTTGCATGTCCTTTGTTAGTTGATGTGTAAGAAAACTGTGGTACCAGGCACCATTCAAGCCACCAAATTGATTTGACAATCAGGGTGCAGCCGAGTGTAAAAAGCTTTCATTTTTGTCACCTTTTTTTAAAAAACTCAAGGGAAGAGAGCATGAGACCCAGGCAACTGAAGGTGCAAACTGAAGATTATATAGAAATAGATCTCCCTGCAGATATTTAAACATGAGGTAACCCAGTGAGCTCACTAATCCGAGAGATAATAAATTCAAATCCAAACACAATTTCAAATTCAGTCGGGAAATTGAAATTCAGTGTCAAGATAAGAGCGAACTTAAAGGTTTAAAAAAATCAGCACAAAGCTGTCAGGTTATTGTGAAAATGTGATTTGTTCACTAATGTCTTTAAATGGAGGAAACTTAGCTTACTCACCCCGTCTGACCTAACTGGAGCAGACCCTTTCCAACGATATTTAACTTTCAACAGCACCGTGCATTAGATCAGTGAGCTAGCAGATGTACTGGCTGACTGTGCTGATGAAGCTGATCTCCTTCCCACTCACCTGGTGTCACCTGTCACCTGCCACTTGTATTCCTTCCCCCTTCCACCTTCTTATTCTGGTGTCTTCCCCCTTCCTTTCCAGTCCTGATGAAGGATGTCAGCTCAAAACATTGTCTGTTTATTCCTTTCCATAGATGCAGCCCTACTGCTGAGTTTCTCCAGCATTTTGAGTGTGTAACTCTGGACTTCCAGAATCTCTTGTGTGTATGAAGCTGGCCATCTCTCCTTTGTTAGTACAATGAAGCTATGATAATGCAAGATGTTGGTGAGGCCACACTTGGGCTACTGTGTACAGTTTTGATCACCCTGTTAGAGGAATGAATAAACTAGGAGTCCAGACAAGATTTCTCAAGATCATGAACACTGGAGATTGTCCAGATGCTGGAAATCTTGAGGGACGCACATAAAGGGCTGGAGAAGCTCAGCAGATCAAGCAGCAGGAAAGGAATAAACAGTCGATGTTTTGGGCCAAGGCCTTTTATTGGGACTGGAAACCAAGGGGGAGAGGAGAAGGAGTACAAACTGACAGGTGATTCATGAGACCAGGTTAGGGATGGGGGCGGGGGTTGGGAAGAATGAAGTAAGAGGCTGGGAAGTGATAGGTGGAAGAAGTAAAGAGCTGATGAAGAAGGAATCTGATAGGAAAGGACAGTGGATCGTGGGAAAAATGGGAAGAGGAGGAGAATCAGAAAGAGGTGATGGGCAGGTGAGGAGAAGAAAACGGATAAGAGGGGAGCCAGAATTGGGAATGTTTAAAAAGAGAAGGGGAGGGGGAGAAATTACAGGAAATTGGAGAAATTGATGTTCATGGTACAGGGTGTTGTCTGAACTTTGGGCCCTGAGTTAAATGAGAGTGTGTAAACGAGGACTTAGATCCCCAGAACATTGGGGATTGCGGGGTGACCTGTTAAAGAGTCATAGACAGGGCACAAAGTCTTTTTCCTAGGGAGAGGATGGTATACACAACACAATAGCTTTAAGCTCAGAGACGAGGGATTTAAAAGGGACACCAGGGTAGCTTCTTGACACAAAGGGTGGTGCATATTTGGAATGAGCTGCCAGAGATAGTGGATGAGCAGTCAACACCAAAGCCCTTGACTGTGAAGTAGTGGTTGTGGCTCAGGCCATCACCGGTAAAGCCCTCCCCACCTACATCTACATGCAACACCTGTGCAGGAAAGCAGCAGTCATCATCAGGGACCATCCAGGCCATGCTCTCTTCTCACTGCTGCCACCAGGAAGAAGTTACAGGAGACTCAGGACTCACACCAACAATCAGGAACAGTTAATACCCCTGAACCATCAGGCTCTTGAACGAAAGGAGATAACTTCATTCAACTTCACTTGCCTTATCACTGACCAGTTCCTAAAATCTATAGACTCACTTTCAAGGACTCTTCATCTCACGTTCTTGATATTTATTATTATTATCATCATCATCATCATCATCATCATCATCATCATTATTATTATTATTATGTCTTTCTTATTATTTGATAGATTTATAGATAAATAAATCACAGGATTGTGATGACATATATATACTTTGATCATAAATTTACTTTGAACTTTAAACAATAATAGTGTCTAAAAGTAAGTATATGAATAGAAGAGGTTTAGAGGACAGCCATAGCCATTAGTGTAACGCTATTACAGCCCAGCGAGCTGGGATCGATTCCACCACTTGCTGTAAGGATTTTTTATGTTCTCCCCATGACCACACGGGTTTACTCCAGGTGCTGTGGTTTCTTCCTACATTCCAAGGACATTGGTCACAGTGTAACTTTGTGGAATGGGCTCGTATGGCTGGAAGGGCCTGTCACTACTTAAAGTAAAATGAAAAATAAAAAATAAAGCAGGCAGATGAGATTAGCTCACTGGGCAAGACAACTGGCATAGATGAGTTGGGTGGAAGGGCCTGTTACCACATTGTTTAAGGAGATAATTTCACTCAACTTCACTTGGCCTATTACTGAATTTTTCCCACAACCAGTGGACTCACTTTCAAAGACTTTTCACCTCATGTTCTCGATATTTATAGCATATTTACTTATCACTATTTTTTTATTTTGTATTTGTAAGGTCTGTTTTTTTTTTCACATTGGTTGTTTGTCTTCCTGTTGGGCATGATCTTTCATTGATGCGATTGTGTTTGTTGGACTTATTGTGTATGTGCGCAAGAAAATGAATCTCAGGGTTGTGTATGTCAACATATGCACTTTGATAATAAATTTCCTCTCAACTCGAACTTTTATGAATTTGTGACTCTGAAAGGGTAAAGGGTAAGTAGTTTCAAGTTCCTGGATGTCAATATCTCTGAAGATCTATCCTGGGCCCAACATATTGATGCAAACACAAAGAAGGCACGAAAGTGACTATAGTTCATTAGGAGGAGAACTGGAATGTCACCAAACACACTTGTAAATTTCTACAGGTGTACCGTGGAGAACATTCCAACTGGATTCATCACTGTCTGTTATGGAGGGTCACTGCACAGGATCAGAAAAAGTTGCAAAAAGTTGTAAACTCAACCAGCTCCATCACTGGCAGAAGCCTCCCCAACATCTGGGACACCATCAAAAGACAATGCCTCAAAAAAGGTGGAATCCATCATTAAGGATCCCCGTCAGCCAGGATGTGCTGTCTTCCTATTGCTACCGTCAGGGAGGAGGTATATATAGATATGGGGTGGTGGTGGTGCTGGTGTGTGTGTGTGTGTAATAATTAATAGTTTGTATTATTATGCATTGGAATGTACAGCTGCCACCCACCACTAAACAACAAATTTCACAACATATGGCCATATATTAAGCCTGATTTTGATTCTGACTACAAGTGCTCTGTCAGAGATCTCTGTAATCTGAGAATAAGTTTAAAAATAAAGAACTGAATGGTCTACTTTCCATCAGACTTACAGATTGTGTTAGTTACAAATTAATTATTCATTGTGGAAAAGCTTGCATAGCTAAAAAGTTATTATTCAGGCCAGTCAGCAGAGTGGTGTAGTGAGTAGAGCCACGGCCTCATCTGCCAAAGATACAGGTTCAGTCCTGCAGTCGGGTGCTGTCTGTGTGGGGTTAGTGTGCAACCACATAACCACGGCTCAGCCCACATCCCAAATGCGTGTGGGCCAGTAGGTTAATTCCCCCTAGTCAAGGTGAGTTGTAAAAACTGGGGAGGAGTTAGAAACATAGAAACGTATAAAACCTACAGCACAATACGGGCCCTTTGGCCCACAATGCTGTGCCGAACATATACCTACTTTAGAAATTACCTAGGGTTACCCATTGCCCTCTATGTTTCTAAGTTCCATGTACCTATCCAGGAGCATAGAAAAATAGAGGCTTATGGCTAACCCTAGGTTAACATATGTTAACAGATGTGTGAGGAGAATTACAAATTTGGATAATTGTAGGGTTAGTGTTACTGGTCAGTTCAGCCCTGGTAAGCAGAAGAGCCTGTTTCCATGCTGTATAAACCTATGACTCAATGACTCTGTAAAACATTGCTATAAATAGAGATCAAAGCCAAGGATTAATTGGAGATGTCAACAGTAATACAATGATGAATTGCAATACATTAAGGGCATATGATTTTCTTGTGCATAAGTTTAAAATCTGAATAAATTAGTTGGAGAATAACCATTGAAAAAAAAACCAAAATATTATTTGCTAGAGTAAAATAGGTGTGAGTTCTTTTGCATTAAAATGCAGTTTAGATCAGAGTTACAATATAGCAGCACTGCCTCCTCAAAGTTCTGCAGCAGGGAATTCCAAGGAATCACAGCATCTTTGGAGAAGAACATAGAATATACAATACTTGAACAATCCTCCTTCACCTTAAATGCATTCCCTCTAGTCATTAGGCATTGTGACCCTGGGGGAAAAAAATGTTAAGGATCCCCCCCCCCCACCCAGAACATGTCTTCTTCTCATTGATACCATCAAGGAGGAGGTACAAGAGCATGAAGACACGCACTCAATGTTTCCTAAACAGCTTCTTCCCCTCCACCATCAGATTTCAGAATAGACAATAAACCCATGTACATTACTTCTTCTTGTTGTATATTTCTTACTGTAATTTATAGTTTTTATTATGTATTGCAATCTAACAAATTGCCATTAAAAACAACAAATACCATGATATATGCCAGTGATATTAAACATGATTCTGACTAATGAAAGCTGGCAAAGTCCATGGAAGGGGATTTCCTAAATATTGAGGGAGACTGAGGGAAACAACAGATGGGTGTCTTGGTGCGATGAATTTATAAACACCATAGCACGGCAATCATTACAACCTACCTTGCTGGTGGCACTGCTGAATGGTTCTCTGAGTAAATGTGCGAACCTCCTTATACTTCTGCAGGAAGCTTTCGATAAACTGGCCGGCTTGATTTGCAGACACGCCGAGACACTCTGATAGACGGTCTTTACCTACAGAGACAAACAAGAATGTTTCTAAAACTGGTCAACGTTTCAAATGAAAAAGAACAGATCACTGCATATGTTTCCTCTGGGTGCTCTGGTTTCCTCCCACATTCCAAAGATGTACGGGTTCAGAATCAGAATCAAGTTTATTATCATTGGCACATGACGGGAAATTTGTGAACTTAGCAGCAGCAGTTCAATGCAATACATAATTTAGCAGAGAGAGAAAAAATACTAAATAAAATAATAATAACAATAAATAAACAAGTAAATCAATTATGCATATTGAATAGATTTTAAAAATCTTAAAAAAACAAATATTGTACATTAAAAAAAAATGAGGTAATGTCCATTTAGGAATCAGATGGCAGAGGGGAAGAAGCTGTTCCTGAATCACTGAGTGTGTGCCTTCAGGCTTCTGTACCTCCTACCTGATGGTAATAGTGAGAAAAGGGCATGCCCTGGGTTAACTGGTGTAATTGGACAGCGCAAGTTCATTGCGCCAGAAGGGTCTTTTACCGCTCTGTGTCTATAATCGTGAGGCCCTCTGTTGGTTGGGATTGAGCATGGGTGCTGCTTCTCAGCACTACCTGATATGCAAGCCAGTGCTCAAGCCAGGCGGTACAACATGGAGGGCAAGCTGTTGCCCATGCAGCAGGGTGCCTCTCTCCAGGCAGCAGATGAATCCAAAGGAATGACAGAGGCCGATACAGTTTGGCACCAGCAGCCTCGCAGGAGTTGCCAGTTAGTGCTGAACTCAACGTAGGACTGGCTTAGGGATGGCAGCTCCAGATTTTTCCTTCAGGGTTTACTCCCGAAGCCTTCCCCTTGAGTGGGTATAGCCACAAGGCAGCGGAGGTTTGAGATCAAGAGTTTTCCTTCTCCCTTATGAGCTGGCAACCACAGCTGACGTGTAAACTCCTTACACTGAAATATTGTAATGATAAATAAGTAATGATAGTAACAGTAACAGACAGCTAAGTATTTTTCAGAGGCACAAGAGACTGCAGACACTGAAATCTGCAGCAGCAAACAAAAAACTCAACAAAAGCTTTTTAAGTGGACACAATTGACCACAACAGTCTCCTAGAATGCTCATGAATGTGCATGTGTTAGCTAATTATTATTTCATTGTGATGGTATTTAACTCCATTCTTTTTGTCTTTGCACTTGTCGAGACTTGCGCAAAGCACTACAATGTTTCGCTGTCAGCTTGCATTAGGCCTTGCCTGAGAAATTGGACCCTCGCGCTGGGGCTATATGGCGTTGAGGCGCGTCCCCTGGGTGGTGGATGGGGGATCCCTCGTGTGAGGGGTGCACCAGATAATATGGAAGAAGTGAACCAAGATAGCCTAGGAGAAGGAACTCCGATTCCAAACCCGGGTAGATAGGACTCGTTAGCCTTGGATGGCAGCCTATCTAGGAGAGGGTAAACTCTGATTTCAAACCCGGGCAGGTGGAGCTCGTTAGCATGGAAGTGCCATCACCTAGGGGAAGGTGACCCCGACAGAAAACCCCTGGTCCTCCAGGTTGGAGGTTGTGCAACGGGCTAACAACCCGTTCACGTAAAACAAGCAATTGTTACAGAAACCGTCAACAGATTGTCAACGACTAACCCAGATCTCGGGAAAAGCAGGGCCCCATTCAGGAGGCTGATGACGCGCTGCAACCAAACCCGTCAGGAAGCTGCAGGGCTGACAACCCTCCTTCACCCGAGGAAAACCATAATGGAGGTTCCAAAGCTGCTCTCACAGAAGAAATCTATCCTAATCAGAACATGGAACGTGAGATCACTTTGGGAGACAGGTAGGTGCGCACAGGCAGTGAAGGAAATGATCTGATACCACCTAACACTCCTGGGCACGTGCAAAGCAAGGTGGTATACTTTTGGTGAGACCAAACTGCAGACGGGAGAAACTCTGCTCTATTCCAGCAAAGAAAAAGGGGAAGACCTGCATGAGGCTGGTGTGGCCCTGATGTTGTCCAAAGAAGCAGCCAGAAGTTTGATAGAATGGGAACCAGTATCTGACTGTATCATCACAGCCAGGTTTGAGTCCAGATTCCAGAAGGTATCCATTATCCTGTGCTACGCCCCAACTAACAACGCAGAGGAAGAAGAAAAAGATCTCTTCTGCACCCAGCTTCAGGCAGTAGTTGGAAAGGTACCTAAGCAAGATATGTTGGTCGTCATGGGAGATCTGAATGCCAAAGTAGGCAACGATAACACTGGCAGGGAGAGAGAGATGGGCCAGAATGGTTTGGAGAATATGACTGAAAATGGAGAACTCCTTACCAACTTCTGTGCCTTCAACGAACTGACCATTGGAGGTACCCTCTGCCACAAGATAACCTGGGTCTCGCCTGACCATCAAACAGAAAACCAGATTGATCACGTCATAGTCCGCCAGCGCTGGAGAAGTTCATTGCAAGATGTGAGAGCCAAAAGAAGAGCAGATATTGGATCTGACCACCACTTGGTTGTTGCAAAACTGAAGATGAAGCTGTCAGCCAAGAAGAAGCAACAGAACACGTGAATAAAGTTTCATGTTAGAAAACTACAGACGGAAGAGAACAAGAAAGATTTCCACATCGCCTTGCAAAACCACTTTGGGGCTCTTCAAATAGAGGAACAAGATGAGAGAACAGTGGTACACGCCTGAATTACCTTCAAGCAGGCCACTGTAGGAGCCTGCGAAGAAGTACTGGGAAGACCACCAGTCAACAGTAAACCTTGGATCAGGGACGAAACATGGGAAAAGGTGGAGGAGAGGAAAAAGCTCAAACAGGAGTTGAATCGGTCAGAACCCGGCAACAGAAACAAATCGCTGCCAACAGGTACAGCGTGATGGCCAAGGAGGTGAAGAGACAGCTCAGAAAGGACAAGAGGTCATACTTCAATGAAATAGCAGAGCAAGCAGAAACAGCAGCCAGTAAAGGGGACCTCAAGGCACTCTACACGACAACTAAACTTTTGAGAGGGAAGAAAAGTAATTTCAACAAACCTGTTAGAGACAAGACAGGCCATCTGCTCACTTCGGTTGAAGATCAGCTGGCAAGATGGAAGGAACACTTCCAGGAAGTATTGAATAGATCACCACCACAGAACCCACCTGACCTGGAGTCTGGAGACCCACTCAACATCAATATAGGTGAAATCACCAAGCAAGAAATTCGAAAAGCCCTGAAAAGCCTGAAGAACGGCAAGGCTGCTGGAGAAGACAACATTCCTGCAGAAGCATTGAAAGAGGGTGGAGAGGTTATGGTGGACTATTCGCATATACTGCTGAATTTGATATGGAGAACAGGAGAGATCCCATCAGATTGGAAGAAAGGCCTCCTTATGCAGCTGCCAAAATCTGGAGATCTTTCACTGTGTGGCAAGTGGAGGGGGATCACCTTGTTGTCCATTCCTAGCAAAATTCTCACCAGGGTCATCTTGGAGCGGATGAAAGACGCCATTGACCAGAGACTTAGAGATGAGCAGGCAGGGTTCAGGAAAGAGAGATCATGCATTGACTAGATAGCTACACTTAGAGTCATTGTGGAACAGACAATAGAATTTCAAACTCCACTATATGTGTGTTTTATTGATTTTGAGAAGGCATTTGACAGCCTGGACAGAAAGTCAATGTGGAGCATCTTACGACATTATGGTGTACCGGAAGAGATGGTGAATATCATCAAGCAGCTTTATGATGGCTTCTCATGCAGGGTCATCCACGATGGGAGACTGTCCGAAGAGTTCCTGATCACTACTGGAGTCTGACAGGGATGCCTGCTGTCACCTCTACTTTTTCTTGTGGTACTTGACTGGGCTACAAGAATGCTGGCTCAAAGAGAGGCATCCAGTGGACATTAACAGGGAAATTGGAAGACCTGGCATTTGCAGATGATATTGCTCTTCTCTCACACCGGCTTCAAGATATGCAAAAGAAAGTAGATTCCTTGGGAGAGACTTCACAGCAAGTAGGACTTAAGATCAGTCAGGAGAAGACCAGAGTTCTACGCATTAATAACAAACAAGAGGAGCCATTACAGATTGAAGGACAAATAGTTTAAGATGTAGACAAATTCACCTACCTCGGAAGCAAAATCAGGAAATCAGGAGGTACAGATGAGGACATCAGAGCAAGGATCGGAAAAGCCCAACAAGCCTTCACAACCCTGTGACCTGTTTGGAGATCTATGGCCATCTCTGTCAAAACTAAGCTCCATATATTCAGCTCCAATGTGAAAGCCATCCTACTATATGGATCCGAAACATGGAGAATCACTAACACCAGCTGCAACAAGATCCAGACCTTTCTCAATAAATGCCTCCTCAGATCCTCCGCCTCAAGTGGTACGACAGAGTGTCAAACCTAGACCTATGGAAGAGAGCAAACCAAGAGCCCATTGTATTCCAGATAAGGAGGAGGAAGTGGAGATGGGTCAGCCACACCTTGAGGAAGAGCCAATCGAATGTCACTCGACAATCACTCGAATGGAATCTACAAGGAAAGAGAAGAAGAGGTCGCCCAAAGCAAACCTGGAGGCGTAGGCTTTTGGATGAATTGAAAACCGCCGGCCAAACTTGGGAGACTGCAAAAACATCTGCTAGAGATCGCAGGAAGTGGAGGACGTTTGCTGAGGCCCTATGCTCCATAAGGAGCGAAAAGGATTAAAGAGAGAAATTGGACTGTCGAGTCAACTAACTCTGAAGACTAGTGGTATTCGTGTTTTATTTAGATGTTCCTTTCAGCTACAGTGTTGGCTTCGTTTTCCATTTGAGAGTTTTAGTTAATGGCCCTGTTTGGTCTAGCATTTATTGTTTTCTTTTCCTTCTAACTCTGTTCGCATTAAAGTCTGTGAACGACCGACCTGCTTCACTGTCTCTGGCTCCACAATTCAATAGGTAGGTTCAATAGGTGCATTATAGTCAAAAAAATGTATACAACATCCTGAAATTCTTGGGCCATATCTAAGTGCAGTGGCAATTGGTTTCAGTCATATCTTAGACAGAAATTTTTTTGTCTGACTTGGAGACCAATTTTCTAACAGGTAAGATGTGTCTTTTGGTTTTGCTCAGGGAGGCTGTCTGGTCCCTTCCTCTTCTCCCTATACATGCTCCCTTTAAGAGACATCATTAGAGAGCATAATCTTGATTTCTGCAGTTATGCAGATGACACACGATTGCATATCTCAGTTGAGCCTGATGATGATAATAACACCCTATCATCTCTGACTTCTGGTACGGCTGCAATAAACAAATGGATGAGCAATAATTTCCTAAAATTAAATGAACGTAAAACAAGCAGAGTTTCTCTAGCTTTTCTTAAGTATATTTTCGTCTCTGCACAGCACTTTCCAATGGAAATATTTTCATGCAGTGAGTGACTAAATTGGTAAATTAATTTATTATTGTGACTTGTACCGAGATGCCGTGAAAAACTTGGGGAAAAAAACTTCAAAATGTATGGTCTGTTGAGCGTACTGAATCAGGCTGTTCAAAATGGGAACTGAATGACCTCTTGAAATGTTCAGAGCTGTGGGAGAGAGTGAGTTAGTGGGATTTGCTAGATTGGTCTTACATGGAGACAGCACAGTTTTGATGGGCAAATAACCCTGTCTTGTGCTGTAACATTTTGAGACTGGTACCAATGTTGGTTTATTATGGTCCATGTACCAAGATACAGTGAAGCCTGTTTTGCATACTATTCATACAGATCAGATCATTACACAGTGCACTGAGGTAGAAACAGGTTTAAAAAGAATATCATTGCAGAATAAAGTGTAACGGCTGCCGAATAAGGGAAATAATAAAGTGCAAGATGATAGTGAGGTAGATTGTGAGGCCAAGAGCCCATCTTATTGTTCAAGCGGTCCATTCAAGAGTCTGATAACAGTGGGGAAGAAACTGCCCTTGAGCCTGGTGGAATGTGCTTTCACAGTAGAAGAGGGCATTGGATGTCTGGGCTGGGTGGTCTCATCGTGGCAATAGAGGAAGCCACAGATTGACATACGGAACTGGGGAGTGACTTTAACATGGTTAGTCTCTGAAGGAGTGTAGGTACTATTCAATAGTCTGATAACAGTGTGGTAGAAATTGACATTGAGTCTAGTGGTGCATGCTTTCAGGCTTTAGCATCTTCTGTCCGATGAGAAGAGGGGAAGAGAGAATGTCCAGGGTGGGTGGGGTCTTTTATTATGCTGACTGCTTTCTTGACACAGTGAAGAGTATGGATAGAGACCATAAAGAAGAGGCTGGTTCCTGTGATGTGTGCCGCGCTGTGTCCACAATTCCTGTGGCCACATGCAGAGCAGTTGCCATACCAAGCTGTTATTCATTCAGAGAAAATGCATATCGATGGTGCGTTGATAGAAATTAGTAAGAGATGATGGGGAATATGCCAAACCTCTTTTGCCTCCTGAGGAAGTTGGGGCGTTGGAGAGTTTTTGTGGCTTTAGCATTGATGTAGTTGGACATTGACGGGCTATCACACCTAGGAACTTGAAGCTCTCTACCCTCCCAGCACCATTGATGTAGGCATTAAAAACATAAACAGACACAGGGGAACACCATTGGCCCCAGGTGCTACCTCCACCATTCATTAAGATCATGGCTGATCTTTACCTCATTTTTCTGCACTAACCCTATACTGTATTACCTAATTCACTCAATATCCAAAAATACAACATTTTCCTTTGAATTCTCTATTTGACTGACCCTTTCACAGCTCTCTTTCAGGCTTTACTGCTCTAGGTTTCTCTATTCTACACCACTCCCCAGAGCCCCTCTTTGGAATCATCATCATCAGCTAGTCTGCGGATCAATACCAAAGTCGATCAGCAGTCCAGAATCGTAGCCCAATATAACCATATAACAATCACAGCACGGAAACAGGCCATCTCGGCCCTCCTAGTCTGTGCCGAACTCTTAATCTCACCTAGTCCCACCTACCCGCACTCAGCCCATAACCCTCCACTCCTTTCCTGTCCATATACCTATCCAATTTTACCTTAAATGACACAACTGAACTGGCCTCTACTACTTCTACAGGAAGCTCATTCCACACAGCTATCACTCTCTGAGTAGACAATAGACGATAGACAATAGGTGCAGAAGTAGACCATTCGGCCCCTCGAGTCTGCACCGTCATTCTGAGATCATGGCTGATCATTCACTATCAATACTCAGTCCCTGCCTTGTCCCCACATCCCCCGATTCCCCTATCCATCAGATATCTATCTAGCTCCTTCTTGAAAGCATCCAGAGAATTGGCCTCCACAGTCTTCCGAGGCAGTGCATTCCACACCTCCACAACTCTCTGGGAGAAGAAGTTCTTCCTCAACTCTGTTTTAAATAACTGACCTCTTATTCTCAATCCATGCCCTCTGGTACTGGACTCTCCCAACATCTGGAACATATTTCCTGCCTCAATCCTATCAAATCCTTTAATTATCTTAAACGTTTTAATCAGATCCCCTCTCAATCTCCTCAATTCCAGTGTGTACAAGCCCAATCTCTCCAATCTCTCTGCGTAAGACAGCCCTGCCATCCCAGGAATCAACCTAGTGAATCTACACTGCACTTCCTCAATTGCCAGAATCTCCTTCCTCAAACCTGGAGACCAAAACTGTACACAATATTCCAGGTGTGGTCTCACCAGGGCCCTGTACAAATGCAAAAGGACATCCTTGCTCTTGTACTCAATTCCCCTTGTAATAAAGGCCAATATTCCATTTGCCCTCTTCACTGCCTGTTGCACTTGCTCATTCACCTTCATTGACTGGTGAACTAGGACTCCTAGGTCTCTTTGCATTTCTCCCTTACCTAACTCTACACCATTCAGACAATACTCTGCCCTCTTGTTCCTGCTTCCAAAGTGGATAACTTCACATTTATTCACATTGAATGACATCTACCAAGTATCTGCCCACTCACCCAGCCTATCCAAGTCTCCCTGTATTCTCCTAACGTCCTCTTCGCATGTCACACTGCCACCCAGTTTAGTATCGTCAGCAAACTTGCTGATATAATTTTCAATGCCCTCATCTAAATCGTTGACATAAATCGTAAAGAGCTGTGGTCCCAATACAGAGCCCTGTGGTACCCCACTAATCACCTCCAGCCAGTCCGAGAAACACCCATTCACTGCTACCCTTTGCTTTCTATCTGCCAACCAGTTTTCTATCCATGTTGAAACCCTGCCCCCAATGCCATGAGCTCTGATTTTACTCACCAACCTCCCTATTTTACTCACCGATCTCCTAGAGGGTAAAGAAATGCTCTCTCGTGTTTCCCTTAAACTTCTGCCCCCTAACTCTCAAATCATGTCCTCTCGTTTGAATCTCCCCTACTCTCAATGGAAACAGCCTATTCATGTCAAATCTATCTATCCCTCTCAAAATTTTAAATACCTCGATCAAATCCCCCCTCAACCTTCTACGCTCCAATGAATAGAGACCTAACTTGTTCAACCTTTCTCTGTAACTTAAGTGCTGAAACTCAGGTAACATCCTAGTAAATCGTCTCTGCACTCTCTCTAATTTATTGATATCTTTCCTATAATTCGGTGACCAGAACTGTACACAATATTCCAAATTTGGCCTTACCAATGCCTTGTACAATTTTAACATTACATCCCAACTTCTGTACTCAATGCTCTGATTTATAAAGGCCAGCATTCCAAAAGCCTTCTTCACCACCCTATCTACATAAGACTCCACCTTCAGGGAACTATGCACTGTTATTCCTAGATCTCTCTGTTCCACTGCATTCCTCAATGCCCTACCATTTACCCTGTATGTTCTATTTGGATTATTCCTGCCAAAATGTAGAACCTCACACTTCTCAGCATTAAACTCCATGGTCAATGGTCAAAGCATGGAGATCAGAGGCTGCCCTTGAGTTGGAGGACTGCCTGTAAGGGAGTGAGGCAATGTCAGACAGAGAAAGGCTTGTTTTGTTGCGTTCTGTATTGTTGCTTAGATGACCATTATGACCATGCTATGCTAGTACCAGAATGTGTGGCAACACTTGTGGGCTGTGCCCAGCATGACCTTAGCTGTGTTGGTTGTTAACACAAATGACACATGTTCACTGTATTTTTCAGTGTACATGTGATAAATAAATCTGGATCTGAAAAGCTGCTTGAGGTAATGATGGTGAAGGGGTAAAAGTCAGCCAATATCCAGAGGGCTACACAGCCTTTCACAAAGAACACCAAGAGACCTTTAACATTTACTTGGGAGAGCAGCCCAACCTGTGTACAATATCTCATCCAAAAGGTATTGGATGCGGAAAGGTAGATACTAATTATTACTGCATAAAGTGAAGGACTTAATTTTGGCATAAGTTGATTGCAGCATATTCAGCATGTACTGGCTTTTAATTAGCAAGATGGCGAAGTGAGGGCAGCAATGTTCAGGCCAAATGAGGTCTCCCACATTCTAAATTCATCCGCTGATGCTTGCGTGGGACTGTAATTTACAGCTATGTCAGAGAACAGAGCCATAATCATTCGCATTTAAACAGAAGGTTAGAAGCAAAGCAGAAGTAATTTTGGTTAAAATAAAATCAAAGTACTTTTGAAATCAGCTGTAAAAATCTGTCTCAATTACAAGAGGATTAATTTGAATGCTTAATTTACATTCAGTGGCCACTTTATTAGGTACACCTGCTCATTAATGCAAATATCTAATCAGCCAATCATGTGGCAGCAACTCAATGCACAAAAGAATGCAGACCTGGTCAAGAGGTTCACTTATCAGACCTGCCTTTGATTATGGATGTGTTGCTTATGGGCCAGCCTCATCAGTGGTTTTAAAGCCCCTCAGTAAAATTCAAGGTCAAGTATTGAGAACATGAGAAAGACTACAGATGCTAGAAATCCAATGCACCACAAGCAAAATGCCAAAGGAGCTCAGCAGGTCGGGCAGCATCTGTGGAAATGAATAAACAGTTGACTTGATGTTGTAGTGCTAACAAATCATCCATAAGACCGTAAGACATAGGAGCAGAGTTAAGCTGTTTGGACCAATGAATCTGCTCCACCATTCAATCATGGCCGATCCTTTTTCTCCCCTCCTCTGCCCCACTCCCTGGCCTTCTCCCTGTAACCTTTGATGTTGTGTCCAATCAAGAACCTATCAATCTCAGCCTTAAGTACACCTAAAGACCTGGCCTCCTCGGCTGCCTGTGGTAATAAATTCTACAAGTTCACCACCCTCTGGCTAAAGAAATTTCTCTGCATCTCTGTTTTAAATGGATGTCCCTCTTTCCTGAGGCTGTGCCCTCTTGTCCTAGACTCCCTCATCATAGGAAGCATTCTTTCCACATCTACTCTGTCTAGTCCTTTCAACATTTGAAAGGTTTTAATCAGAACCCCTTCTCATCCTTCTAAATTCCAGCAAGTACAGACCCAGAGCTATTAAACATTCCTCATATGATAACCCTTTCATTCCTGGAATCATCCTTGTGAACCTCCTCTCCAATACCAGCATATCTTTTCTTAGAAGAGGAGCCCAAAACTGTTCACAATACTCACCTGCGCCTTATAAAGCCTCAGCATCAGATCCCTGCTCTTGTATTCTAGACCTCTTGAAATGAATGCTAACATTGCATTTCCCTTCCTCACCACATGCAAGTAAACCTTTAGGTCGTTCTGCACAAGGACTCCCAAGTCCCTTTGCATCTCAGATTT
Source organism: Hypanus sabinus (assembly GCF_030144855.1). Taxonomy (NCBI): domain Eukaryota; kingdom Metazoa; phylum Chordata; class Chondrichthyes; order Myliobatiformes; family Dasyatidae; genus Hypanus; species Hypanus sabinus. The sequence goes on along the minus strand of NC_082712.1, from coordinate 9,441,705 downwards.
TTTAGATTACCTTTCCATTTAGGAAATAGTCTGCATATTTATTTCTTCTACCAAAGTGCAAGACCATGCATTTCCCAACATTATATTTCATTTGCCACTTTCTTGCCCATTCTCTTAATCTGACTAAGTCCTTCTGCAGCTTCACTGTTTGCTCAACACTATCTGTCCCTCCATTAATTTTCGTGTCATCTGCAAACTTGCCAAAAAGCCATTTATGCCATCATCTAAATCATTTATATACAGCATAAAAAGAAGCGGTCACAGCACCAACCCCTGCGGAACACCACTAGTCACTGGTAGCCAGAAAAGGATCCTTTCATTCCCGCTTGTTATCTCCTACCAATTAGCCAATACTTTAACCATGTAAGCCCATGGGCTCGTAACTTGGTAAGCAACCTCATGTGCGGCACCTTGCCAAAAGCCTTCTTAAAGTCCAAGTATTCAACATCCACCACATCCCCCTTATCTATCCTACTTGTAATCTCCTCAAAGAATTCCAAAAGTTTCGTCAGGCAGGACTTTCCCTAAAGGAAATCATGCTGACTTTCTCCTGTCTTGTTCTGTGTCACCAAGTATTCCAAAACCTCTTCCTTAACAATTGACTCCAACATCTTTTCCCAACCACTGAGGTCAGGCTAACTGGTCTATAGTTTCCTTTCTGCTGCCTTGCTATTTTCTTAAAGAGTGAAGTAATTTTTGCAATTTTCCAGTCCTCTGGTACCATGCCACTGTCCAATGATTTTTGAAAGATCATTACTAATGCCTCCACAATTTCTACTGCTATCTCCTTCAGAATCCTAGTGTGCAGTTTCTCTGGTCCAGGTGACTTATGTACCCTTAGGTCTTTCGGTTTTTTTGAGCTCCTTCTCCCTTGTAATAGTAATTGCACTCACTTCTCTTCCCTCACACCCTTTAATAAATGGCACACTGCTAGTGTCTTCCACAGTGAAGACTGATGCAAAATACTCATACAATTCTTCTGCCATCTCCATGCCCTGTTATTATTTCTCCGGCCTTATTTTCTAGTGGTCCTATATCCACTCTCATCTCTCTTTTATTATTTTAGACAATAGACAATAGGTGCAGAAGTAGACCATTCGGCCCTTCGAGCCTACACCACCATTCTGAGATCATGGCTGATCATCTACTGTCAATACCCGGTTCCTGCCTTGTCCCCATATCCCTTGATTCCCCTATCCATAAGATACCTACCTAGCTCCTTCTTGAAAGCATCCAGAGAATTGGCCTCCACTGCCTTCTGAGGGAGTGCATTCCAGACCCCCACAACTCTCTGGGAGAAGAAGTTTTTCCTTAACTCTGTCCTAAATGACCTACTCATTATTCTCAAACCATGCCCTCTGGTACTGGACTCTCCCAGCATCTACATAAGTGAAAAAGTTTTTACTATCGGCTTTGATATTGTTTGTTACTTTACTTTCATATTTCATCTTTTCCCTCCTAATGATTCTTTTAATTGTTTTCTGTAGGGTTTTAAAAGCTTCCCAATCATCTGTCTTCCACTATTTTTTGCATTGTTGTATGGCCTCTCTTTTGCTTTTACATTAGCTTTGACATCCCTTGTCAGTCACAGATCTACTATTTTCCCATTTGAGTATTTTTTTTTTCATTTTTGGAATACATCTGTTCTGCACCTTCCTCATTTTTCCCAGAAATTCACCCCATCAATGTTCTTCTGCCATCCTTGCCAGCATCTCATTCCAGTTTACTTTGGCCAACTCCTCTCTCATACCAATTTAATTTCCTTTACTCCACTGAAATACTCTACATCAGGCTTTACTTTCTCCCTCAAATTTCAAGTTGAACTCAATCATATTGTGATCACTGTCTCCTAACTCTTATTTTACCTTAAACTCCCTTCATTCCATGACACCTAATCTAGTATAGCTGATCTCCCATTAGGCTCAACATCAAACTGCTCTTAAAAGCCATCTTGTAGGCATTCAACAAATTCACTCTCTTGAGATCCATTACCAACCTGACTTTCCCAATCAATCTGCATGTTGAAATTTCCCATGACTACCATAACATTGCCGTTTAGACATGTCTTTTCTATTTCCCATTGAAATCTGTGGTTCACATCCCAGCCACTGTTGGGAGGCCTGTATATAACTGTCATCAGGGTCCTTTTACCCTTGTTGTTTCTTAACTCAACCCACAAGGATTCAACATCTTCTGATCCTATGTCACATGTTGGGATGGTACACAAACTGCAGGGGGTCCAGTGAAGGGGGCAGCAGGGTCTTGATGTGCCTCATGACGAGTCTCTCAAAACACTTCATGATGCTGGATGTGCGTGTAGTTTTTTACGTAGTTTAGTATAGTTTTTGTACTGTTTCCTGTAGCACCACAGCTCTGAAAAATGTTGTCTCATTTTTACTGTGTACCGTACCAGCAGTTACGGTCGAAATGACAATAAAAAGTGACTTGACTTGATCCTTCTACCTTTTAATACCATTCTTTACCAGCAGAGCCACACCACCCCCTCTGCCTACCTTCCTATCTCTCCGATATAACATGTAACCAATCAGCATTTCTTGTATGAGTGATATACCTTTACATCTATGCCTGTTACAGTTATAATGGTTTATTGGGCTAACAGAAGATTGACAACATTAGAAAAGAGTTGGGAGGACTGTATTCATAAAGTTTTCAGTTTTGGGTTGATGGGAAATGACTGGGCACAAAATCTCGGCTTGTTTAATACGGAATATGGTCATAGTGTACCCTTTTCAGTTGCTCCTCCATGGTTTTTCCCTTTGTCTATGGTTGATTTGAAGAGAAAATAAAGATGAAGATTGATTGTTTATCAGTGTTACAGGTAGCTCAGCAATATATAGAAAGCAGATACTATGGATTCTTACATATCTATACAGATAGTTCAAAAGATCCAGTGACAGGTCGTTCAGGTGTTTCTGTTTATATTCCAAAGTTTCGGGTAACAATGAACAATTAAGGAAAGATTATCAGACTAAGTATTCACATCTGAGGAAGTTGCTCGTTTCAGCCTTAGAATGGCATCAAAGTATGCCGTGATAATGTACTTCTGCGCTCTGATTCATTCTCAGTTTTGACATCTATTAAAAGAGGTATTTCAAGTTGTAGGCAAGACATCCTTCCTGAGATTGGGCATCTGTTGAGGCTGTAGGATCTAGGGTTGTGGTGCCTGCCCATGCTAGGGTTGAAGGAAATGAGGTGGTTCATTGGTTCAGTTTAATGTCAGATAATGTATACAGTATCCAACCTAAAATCCTTACTCTTCACAGACATCCACAAAAGAGAAAAAAAACAAAGAATAAATGACAGAAAAACTTTAGAACCCCAAAGCCCCCCTCCCCCCTTGTGCTCATGAGAAGCAGCCTCCCGTCTGTCCTTCCCCACACTTGGTCCAGCAAAAAGCATCAGACCCCCCCCACCCACCAAGTAACAGCAAGCCTCCAGAGACCATGATCTACAGACCATCAAGAACGACTGTTCATCACTTTGACAGCTCAACAGGCCTTCTCACTCACTTATGAGGGAGAGGGAGATATCATTCCTGAGTTTGAGTGCAGAGCCTCCAACAGCCGCGCCCGCTGTCTCGATGTTTCAATGTCTTGCGCAGCTTCAGTCGGCAACATCGGTGAGGAAGCGGTCATCCGCCCTGAAGACACATGTTCCAAATTGGTCGTGAGGATCTCAAAATGCAGGCTGCTCAGCGAGAACCCACCTTCCGTGGAGAACTCTTGGCTAGAGAGGGCAGATATTCGAGCCAAACAATCACTTAATATTAAGGATGTAAATATAGTGGTGCCTTTGCAAAAAGGGAGATGAAAGCCATAATTAAAAAGTCTATTCGATCACCGTGGCAACAAAGTTGGCATAAGGAAAAGAAAGGAAAGCATTTATATAAAATTCAGAGGATGGTGGGAACTCAACTGGGAGATGGGTATATAAGGAAGGAAGAAATTATACTTATATTTATGTATTGGACATACTAGGTTGAATAATTCCTTGTTCAGAATTGATATGCATGATACAGGTACTTGTAGGTAGCATACTTGTCAAAAAACAATGCAGCATATATTGTTTGAATGTGGTTCCTATGAGGTGCAAAGGAAGCACTGCATTGCTAAATTGAGTTCTTTGCGACAGACGCAGTTTAACATGAAAAGTTTGTTAGTACAGAACTGCCATTGTAATGTATATAAGTGTGTATTTGACATTCTGCAAAGCATTAGATTTTTGATAATATTTGAAGTTTTGGAGGGGAATTTAGTGGGTCTACTTCCTGTCTCCTTGCTCCACACTCCACCGCAGTAGCTGGTGGTAAAGCACTTTATGTTGGTCTGCCCACCGCCATTAAACTTTTCAAGAGAAAACAAAGAAGAGGTTCTATTGTTGATCAGACCAAACATGAGAATGAGGAAGAAATGTGATCTCAGTGACTTTGATTATGGAATGATTGTTGGTGCCAGACAGGGTGGTTTGAGTTTCTCAGAAACCACTGCTCTCCTGGATTTTCACACGCAGAAAATGGTGCAAAAAATAAAAAGCATCCAGTGACCAACAGTTCTGTGGGCAAAAATATAGTGTTAATGAGAGAGTTCAGAGGAGAATGGCCAAACTGGTCCAAGCTGACAGGAAGGCAACAGTGTGGGTGCCACAGTAGTGTAGCAGTTAGCACAACACTATTACAGCTCAGGATGTTGGAGTTCAGAGGTCAATCCCAGTGTCCTCTGTAGGGAGTTTGTACATCCTTCCCATGGAATGTGTGGGTTTCCTCTGGGTGCAACATTTTTCTTCCAGACTCCAAAGATGTACTAATTAGTAGGTTAATTGGAATTGTCCCATGGTTAGACTAGCGTTAAAAGTTGGAGCTGCTGGAGATTTGACTCAAAGGACTGAAAGAATAAAATATCCATGCATTACAATAGTCGTGTGCAGAGAGCATCTCTGAATGCACAACACATTGAACCTTGAAGTAGATGGGCTACAGAAGCAGAAGACCACAAACATAGAGAAATACGTTCAGAGTCCACTTTATTAGACTCTTCCTGTTCCTAATAAAGTGGCCACTGAGTGTATGTAACAACAGTCAATGAATTTCAAAGCAATATTTTGTGTATGGAACCTTAGGTCTTCTGAACATGCAATAAATGTATTGATAAACTTACTATATTTCTTTGCTATGCTAATATGAACGTGCAGTAATGAGAATTAATGGTGCCAATACTGTTTTAATAATGAAGACATCCCAAAAAGCCACATTAATATGCAATTGTTCCTGAACCTTGGAGGGAGGAAGAGATACCCCCTGGAATTGCTTGGAAGATTTGTGAAGCTGTGGACCACCCTATGATTTTCATAAAGTTGCTGTGTTTGCATATTAATTGCTCATTAAACTCAGCAAAGAAACTACAACATGGGGGTTATTTAGATTTAAAAATACAGCATGGTAACCAGCCCAACGAGCCCGTGCTGACCAATTACACCCATATAAACAATTAAGCTTCTAACCTGTACATCTTTGAGATGTGGGAGGAAACCCAGGGTATCCATGTGGTCACGTACAAACTTCTTAAGACAGCAGTGGAAAATGAACCGTGTTCGTGGTGATGTAGTAGTGTTACGCTAATCATAATGCTAATGTGCCATCTCAAATCTCAGTACTGTAACTGTAAGGATTCAAATCCCACCTCTGCACCTGGAGAAGTTAAATTGTTAATTTAAAGAAATGGAATTGAAAACTTCTCAGACTAATGGTGACCACTATTTGATCATGGCTGATGTATTATCTCAACCTCATTCTCCTGCTTTTCCCCTGTAACCTTCTAAACATAGAACATAAATGTAGAATATAGAACAAGTCAGCACAATACACGCACTTTGTGTTGAACTTTTAACTTTTTCTAAGTTAAATCTAACTTTTCCCTTCAACATAGCCCTCCATTTTTCTATCATCCATATGCCTACCTGAGAGTCTCTTAAATGTTCCTAATTATTTGCCTCTACCACCACCCCTTTGGAGTATTGTGAGCAGTTTTGGACCCCTTGATGTGCTGGCATTGGGGAGGGTCCAGATGAGGTTTACAAGAATAGCCCTGGAAATGAAAGGGTTAATGTATAATAAACATTTGATGGCTCTCATTCTGAATTCACTGGAGTTTAGAGGAACGAGGGGTATCTCACTGCAACCTATCAAATATTGAAAGGCCTGGATAGAGTGGATGTGGAGAGGATATTTCCAATACTGGGAGAGTCTAGTATGAGAGGGCAAAACCTCAGAATACCAGGACATTTAAAACAGATATGAGGGGAATTTCTTTAGCCAGAGGGTGGTGATTGTGGAATTCATTACCACAGATGGCTGTGGAGCCCAGGTCATTGGGTATATTTAAATTGGAGGTTGATGAGTTCTTGACTAGTAAAGGCATCAAAGATTCGGGGAGAAGACAAGAGAATGAGGTTGGGAGGAATAATAAATCTGCCCTTATCAAATGGTGGAGCACACTCGATGGGCTGAATGGCCTAATTCTGCTCCCATGCCTTATGGTCTTACATCTTAATAACATAACCTCACCACTCAAAGAGGGTAAAGAAACACAATACTCTCTCAATCATTCCATAATTTGAAACAATCATGAACCCTTTGATCAAAATATCAAAATGACCTTCATTTAATTTAAACTAATCTAATATTGATTAAAATCTATTTCTGAGCTTTGTGATGACAAATTAATTTATGGCTGTGTTGAGCCAGTGCAGAAAAGGATATAAATAATGCATCAGGGACATATGTTATAAGGTTGTACATATATCTTCCACAAGAATACTCCAACATGCATACTGAAATTATTTCATTATTAACGTCAATTAAAATTTATTCTGAGAGGTTTCCTGCTGGTATTTCACACAGTTACCACCTCATATGTCTGGTCAGAATTCCTTTAGCCAGGAGGTGGCGAATCTATGGAATTCATTGACACAGACACGTGTGGAAGCTAAATCATTGGGGATATTTAAAGCACAGGTTAATAGGTTATTTATTAGTAAGGGTGTCAAAGGTTACGAGGAGAAGGCAGGTAGAGCTTCCATCTAAATGTAGCACAATTCCTCAACATTACTGAGGAGACCATTTCTTGGAACATAGAACAGTACATCCAGACAGGCCATTCGGCCACAATGCTGTGCCAACCTTGATGCCAATTTATACCAACTTACTTCTTCCTGAGTATCATCCATATTCCTCCATTCCCTTGATATTAATCGGTCTATCTATAACCTTCTTAAACTCCACTGAACTGCTTGCTTCCACCACTACTCCTGGTAACCTATTCCAGGAACCTACCACCCTGGAACAGTACAGCACAGGAATAGGCCCTTCGGCCCATTATGTTGTGCCCAACCAGCTCAAAAGCCAATCAAAACCACTCAAACACTAATCCCTCCTACCTACACCATGTCCATAACGGTCCATCTTCCTCACATCCATGTGCCTATCTGAACAACTCTAAGAGCCTCTAATGTCCTTGCCTCTACCACCATACCAGGCCATGCATTCCAGGCATCCACCACTCTCTGAATAAAGAATTTATCGCCCGCTTCCCCTTTAAGCATACTCCCTCTCACCTTCAATGTATGCCCTCTGGTATTAGACATTCCTACCCTGAGAAACAGATACTCTGTCTACTCTATTTATGCCTCTCGTAATCTTATAAACCTCTGTTAAATCTCCCCTCAGGCTCCACCGGTCCAGAGAAAACAACACAAGTTTCTCCAGCCTCTCATAATAGCACTTGCCCTGTAAACCAGGCAGCTCCTGGTAAACCTCTTCTGCACCCTCTCCAAAGCCTCAACATCCTTCCTACAGTGAAAAAAACATGCCCCATCACATTGCTCTTAAACTTCACTCCACTAACCTATGAAGTCCACTGGTATTTGACATTCTTACCTTAAGGAACATATTCTGACCCTATCTATGCTGCTTATAATTTTAAAATCCTCCCCATGTCTCCCCCCAGCCTCTGCTCTTGGGAGAATAATGCACGTTTGTCCAACCTTTGCTCACAGCTCCGACCCTTGAATCTAAATAGTATCCCAGTAAACTTTGTCTGCACCATAGTTTCTCAAGAGTCTCCCTATTCTTCTTAAAGTGGGGCAACCAGAACTGCACACAATACTCCAAGTGCAGACTGACTAGAGTGTTAGTCAGGAGTACGGGAAGGAGAGAGAGAGCCTAGTGACATGGTGTCATGACAACAGTTGATGTCAGCAAAAGGAATGAGCTGGCCATTGACTTCAGTAAGGGAGTTCAGTGCACATGCTCTTGTCTACATCATGGTGCTGAGGTTGAGAAGGTTGAGACCTTCAGGCTCCTCCAAATGAACTTCACCTGTCCTCGTCCAGCCACATTGATTCCATGGCCAAGAAATCTCACCAGTTTCTCTATTTCTGTGGGAAGCTAAAGAAATTTGGCATGTTCCTTCTGAAACTCATCATTTTTTTTTGATGCACATCCTATCCAGATGCACAATGGCACAGCTGCTCTGCCCATGACTGCATGAAACTGCAGAGAGTTGTGGACACAGCTCAGCACATCATCACAAAAACCAAGCTCCTCACGAAGGACTCGTTTACGCTTCTCATTGCCTCAGTAAAGGAGCCAGCATTATCAAAGACCCCGCCCACCACGTATGTTACCCTTTCTTGTCCCCTCTCATCGGGAACAAGATACAAAAAGCCAGAAGGCACATACCACTGGGCTCAAGGACAGTTTCTATCCTGCTGATTGACCATTGAACCTTCCCAAGTACAATAAGACGGACTCTTGACCTCACAACCTACGGTATTGTATGTGCATACAGCTCGGGTGCCTAAGACTTTTGCACAGTACTGTAGCAATTATGTGTATTGCACTGTACTGCTGCAAAAAAAACACAATTCATGACATATATGAGAGATGAAAAATCTGATTCTGATATGGGGCTCTATTGTGGATTGAGAGTGGGAAGGGGACAGGGAGAGGGGAATTATGGTTCAGAAAAGGGGAAGGGAGAGGGGAGGAAGCAAAAACACCAGAGAGATACTCTGTAATGATCAACAAACCAATTGTTTGGAATCAAATGTCCTTGACTAATTCTCAGATCTGGGTGCATCTGCATCCGTGCTACTACCCCACCCCTGGCATTCCTTCTCTGCCACCCTTCCCACAGCACTCCACCCTCGCCATTCCCAACAACCTTTGCTCCCGCCAGATTTACAAACGTGCTGTCTGCTCCACGTTTACAAATTCAGCACTGTGCAAAAGTCTTAGACACCCTTGCTATATATTTGTACAGTACAGTACCTCACAGTGCCATTGCACTTTATTGCCTGTGTGCACTGCACTTTCTCTGTAAATGCAGCACTCCATTCTGCACTCTGTTATTGTTTTCCCTTATACTACCTTAATATAAGTGGTATAAAGGAAAACAATAACTAACGTTGCCACGGTAGCATATCGGGTAGAGTGATGCTATTATAGCTTGGGGCGTACTGGAGTTCAGAGTTCAGTTCCAGCGTTCTCTGTAAGGAGCTTCTGTACATCCTCCCTGTGGAACATGTAGGTTTCCCCCGGCTGCTCCAGTTTCCTTTCACAGTCCAAAGACATCCCAGGTAGGTTAATTGGTCATTGTAAGTTGTCCTGTGATTAGGTTAGTGTCAATTGGAGTTGTGGGGTAGCTGAGGCGGTGTGGTTCGAAAAGCCATTAGAGCCTACTCCTCACTGTATCGCTAAATTTTAAAAAACTAATAAAAACTCACTGTTTTAATCAAATGATCGATATGAACAGTATGCAAGGCATGTTTAATAAACCAATGAAAAACAATTTTACCAATTTATAAAGATGTCAGACACTCTCCTTACAGTTACACTCAATACCGCTGCCAATGAAGGCAGGCATGCCATACACCTTCTTTACACCTTATCAACTTCCGACGAACTAAAGACTTTTCCCCAACATTCCTCTGTACTTCAAGAAGAGATTTAGAATGTTACTTGTAACATCCAGAGGAAGCCTGAACTCTTTCCCAGATTACATGTCACTCTTCTTCACCATACACCCTCCCCCAGACTCACCTTTACCACACACCCCACCTCCTTACCCTTCCCTGTCCTTAACTACTCCCTGTCTTCTCACCCTGCCGTGTTTAATGGGTGCTCTGTGAAAAACACTGGTGTATGTGGACAGCCCTTTCCAAATGACTGGCTTGCCTTTAGCTACTTACTGCTCATCCATTTCACATCACTGCCATGTAGGATGGTCTATTGACTATTTCAGCTTCTGAGCACAATTTATCCTGACTGGTGGTGATGTTTCCTGCAGCAGTTTATGCTTCCTGCTCTTAGTTAACTTGCAGTCAGCTGTACAGGCAAGAGCACACTCTCTAAAACTTTGCCTTCAGAACTCCAAACATTCCCTCCTGTCATCCTCACTTTAGGTTACTAGTCTACACAGAGCACAGAAATAGATGGATATATATATATACACACACACACACACACACACACCCCTTCAAGAAGGCAGCATCCATCAGAAACAACCTCCACCCTTCACCATCCAGGACATGCCCTCGTGTTGTTATTACCATTAAGGAGAGGTACAGGAGTTGGAAGACACACAGTCAGCATTTTAAGAACAGCTTCTTCCCCTCTGCCATCAGATTGCTATGGTCTATAAACTCATGAATGCTACCTCATTATTTTGCTCTCTTTTTGCACTATTTATTCATATATATCATTTCACTCTTCAAGAAGGGAGTCAGACAGAAGAAAGGAAACTATACATCAGTTAGTCTGACCTCAGTAGTCGTGAAGGTGTTGGAGTAGATTATTAATGATGTGGTCTCAGGGCATTTGAGGGCACATGATAAAATAGGCCTTTGTCAGCATGGTTTCCTCAAGGGAAAATCTTGCCTGATGAAACTATTGGAACTATTGGAATAGTGTTGACTATTTTCTAAATAGAGAGAAAATACAAATAACTGAGGCACACATGGACTTGGGAGTCCTTGTGCAGGATTCTCTAAGTATTAATTTGCAGGTTGAGTCTGTGGTGATGAAGGCAAATTCATTTCAAGAAGACAGGAATATAATAGCAAGGATGTAGTGTAGAAACTTTATAAAGCACTGGTGAGGCCTCACTTGGAGTATTGTGAGCAGGTTTGGGCCCCTTATCTTAGAAAGGATGTGCTGAAACTAGAGAGGGTTCAAAGGAGGTTCATGAAAATGATTCCAGGATTGAATGGCTTGTCATTTGAAGAGTGTTTGATGGCTCTGAACCTGTATTCACTAGAATTCAGAAGAATGAGGGGTAACCTCATTGAAACCATGTGGTGAAAGGCCTTGATATAGTGGATGTGGAGAGGATGTTTCCTATGGTGGGAGAGTCCCACACCAGAGGATACAGCATCAGAATAGAAGAACGTCTTTTCAGAATGTTGATGAGGAATTTCTTTGGCCAGAGAGTGGTGAATCTATGGAATTCTTTGCCACAGACAGCTGTTGAGGCCAAGCCTTTTTGTATATTTAAGGCAGAGATTGATAGATTATTGATTGATCAGGGCATGAAGGGATATGGGATGAAGAAAGGAGATTTGGGGTGAGAGGAAAATTGGATCAGCCATGATGAAATGACAGAGAAGACTTGATGGGCCAAATGGCCTAATTCTGTTCCTATATCTTATGATCCTATGGTCTTTTATATTTCTTCTTGCAAAATAGAGTAATTTTTTAATATATTGCACTGTACTGCTGCCACAAAACAACAAGTATTTCAACCCAGGTCAGTGATAATAAACATAAGTAACACCCACAAAATGCGGGAGAAACTTAGCAAGCATCTATGGAAAACATTGATGTTTCAAGCTGAGACCGTTCATCAGGACTGCTAACTCTTTTCCATAGATGCAGCCTGGCCTGCTGAGTCTCTCCAGCATTTTGTGGCTCGCTTGGATTTCCAGCATCTGCAGATTTTCGCTCGTTTGTGACAATAAATGTGATTCTGATTCTGTCATTCAGTATCTGCACACGCAAACACATACACGCACACTTGCATACACACAAACATGGATATGTACATATGCATACACATACATGCACACATACACTCTCAGACATACACACACACAAAAACACACATACACTCTCAGACATATTCAGAAACACATAGAGAACAATCTAGTGCTGGAAAAACATGTTAGTCATTGAGACATAGCCTGTAACTGGTTTAGTGTCAGACCTGTGGAAAGATGCTCCCTCTCATGTACTTCCTGAGAGGCAGCAAATGCTGACTTGCTGAGATAGTGTTGTGCGCAGTGTGAGAGAGCTGACACTGTAAGATGACACTTGAGCTGCCATCTTAAATCCATCAGGTGGGCAATGGTGGCAGTGAATTGTCATTATCTAATTTAATTAAATCTCCATTCTCAGCATGGCTGATGTTTATTGCCCAACATTTGTAAAACTGTGATGTAATTAACTGCCATGACAATTAGAATCGTCACATTGGTGTATAGCTAGGCTGTAATATAGTCACAGTCAGAGAGGCGCACAGCTCAGAAATGAGTCTTTTTGGCCCATCATGCCCATGCTGACTGTGATGACAATCTATATTCATCTCAGAATCAGAATCAGATTTATTATAACTGAAAAATGGCATGAAATTTGTTGTTTTTGGCAGTAGTACAGTGCAATACATTTGGTAAATTGATTTACAGAGTTTCGGGGAAGGGTTGAATAATTTAGGATTTTTTTCCCTGGAGCCTGGGAGAATGAGGGGAGATTTGACAGAGCTACAGAAAATTATGAGCAGTATAAATAGGGTAAATGCAAGCAGACTTTTTCAACTGAGGTCAAGTGAGACTACAACTAGAGGTCACAGTTCAAGGGTGACAGGTGAAATACTTAAGGGGAGCATGAGGGGAAACTTCTTGGACAAGTACGTGGATGGGTTGGGTGTGGAGAGCTATGGTCCAGGTGCAGATCAATGGGACGAGGCTGAATAACAGTTGGGTCAAGGGGCTCTATGATTCTATTGTCTCATGTATCGATGTAAAGTGAAAAACATTGTTCTGCATGCCATCCAAACTGATCATTCAGTTACAATTGTTCATTGACGTAGTACGAGAGAAAGCAATAACAGGATGCAGAATGAAGCATATGATAATAAACTCAACATTGACTTACACAGAACCTATAGTAAAAAACTGGTCATGATAACCTGGAAGCTTAAAGGATATTTTACTTAGACCAGCTCTTACCTTAACATCCAAAACTGTTCTACATTGAAAATCCCATACTGCCACAGTGGATCATAGAACACCTGCCCATTCCTTACCGGGCCCCACATCTAACACATAAGACCAGGAGACAGAGAAGCAAATTAGGCCATTCGGCTCATCAAGACTGCTCCGCCGTTCGATCATGGCTGATTTATTATCTCTCTCAACCTATTTCGCCAGCCTTCTCCCCGTAACCTTTGACACCCTGACTACCCAAGAAGCTATCTACCTCCGCTTTAAATATACCAAATGACATGGCCTCCACAACTGTCTGTGGCAATGAATTCCATTGATTCACCACCCTCTTGGTTAAAGAAATTCTTCCTCATCTCTATTCTAAGTAGATGTCTCTCTATTCTAAGGCTGTACTCTCTGGCCCTAGACTCACCAACTACAGAAAACATCCTCTCCACATCCACTCTGTCTAGGCTACAGAGCCATCAATTCCATCATCTGAATCACCGACATATAACATGAAAAGAAGCGATCCCAATATTGACCCCTGCAGAACACCATTGTCACCAGCAACTAACCAGAATAGGCCTCTTTTAGAAACATAGAAAACCTACAGCACAACACAGGTCCTTCTGCCCACAAAGCAGTGCCGAACATGTCCCTACCTTAAAATTACCAAGGCTGACCCATAGCCCTCTATTTTTCTGAGCACCATGTACCTGTCCAGGAGTCTCTTAAAAGACCCTCCACCTCTGTATCTGCCTCCACCACCATCTCTGGCTGCTCATACCACACACTCACCACTTTCTGCATAAAAACTTGCCCCTGACATCTCCTCTGTACCTACTTACAAGCACCTTAAAACTGTTCCCTCTCGTGTTAGCCATTTCAGCCCTGGGAAAAAGCATCTGACTATCCACAAGATTAATGCCTCTCATCATTTTGTACATCTCTATCAGGTCACCTCTCATCCTCCGTCGCTCCAAGGAAAACTGGGCAAGTTCACTCCACCTATTCTCATAAGGCATGCTCCCCAATCCAAGCAACATCCTTGTAGATCTCCTCTGCACCCTTTCTATGGTTTTTATGTGCTTCCTGTAGTTTGGCGACCAGAACTGAGCACAGTACTCCAAGTGGGGTCTAACCAGGGTCCTATATAGCTTCAACATTACCTCTCGGCTCCTAAACTCAATCCCACGATTGATGAAGACCGATGCACCATCTGCTTTCTTAACCACAGAGTCAACCTGCGCAACAGCTTTGAGTGTCCTATGGACTCGGACCCCAAGATCCCTCTGATCCTCCACTCTTACCATTAATACTATATTCTGCCATCGTATTTGACCTACCAAAATGAACCACTTCACACTTATCTGGGTTGAACTCCATCTGCCACTTCTCAGCCCAGTTTTGCATCCTATCAATGTCCCGCTGGAACCTCTGACAGCCCTCAACACTATCCACAACACCTCCAACATTTGTGTCATCAGCAAAGTTACTAACCCATCCCTCCACTCCTCCATCCAGGTCATTCATAAAAATCACGAAGAGTAGGGGTCCCAAAACAGATCCCTGAGGCACAACACTGGTGATCAACCTCCATGCAGAATATGACCCATCTACAACCACTCTTTGCCTTCTGTGGGCAAGCCAGTCCTGGATACACAAAGCAATGTCCCATTGGATCCCATGCCTCCTTACTTTCTCAATAAGCCTTGCATGGGGTACCTTATCAAATGCCTTGCTGAAATCCATATACACCACATCTACTGCTCTTCCTTCATCAATGTGTTTAATCACATCCTCAAAAAATTCAATCAGGTTCATAAGGCACGACCTGCCTTTCACAAAGCCATGCTGACTATTTCTAATCATATTATGCCTCTCCAAATGTACATAAATCTTGCCTCTCAGGATCTTCTCCATCAACTTACCTACCACTGAAGTAAGACTTAATGGTCTATAATTTCCCAGGCTAACTCTACTTCCTTTCTTGAATAATGGAACAACATCGCAACCCTCCAATTCTCCGGAACCTCTCCTGTCCCCATTGATGATCATCAGAGGCTCAGCAATCTCCTCCCTCACCTCCCACAGTAGCCTGGGGTACATCACATCCAGTCCTGGTGACTTATCCAACTTGATGCTTTCCAAAAGCTTCAGCACATCCTCTTTCTTAACATCTACATGCTCAATCTTTTCAGTCCGCTGTTAGTCATCCCTACAATCTCCAAGATCCTTTACTGTAGTGAATACTGAAGCAAAGTACTCATTAAGTACCTCTGCTTTCCCACTGTCACACTTGATTGGTTCTATTCTCTCACATCTCATCCTATTTTACTCTGACTCTTTGCCCTCTGCCAATCAGCCAGTCTTTTAACCATGCTAGTATCTTTCCTGCAATAGCATGGGCTCTTACCTTGTTAAGCAGCCTCATATGTGGCACATTGTCAAAGGCCTTCTGAAAACCTAAGTAAACATCCACTGACTCCCCTTTGTCTATGCTGTCTGGTTTTTTTCCTCGAAGAATTCTAATAGATTTGTCAGGCAAGATTTCACCTTAAGGAAACCATGCTGACTTTGGCCTACTTTATCATGCACCTGCAAGTTCCATGAAACTTCATCCATATTAATGGACTCCAACATCTTTCTAACCACTGAAGTCAGGACGACTGGCCTATAATTTACTTTCTTCTGCCTTGTTCCCTTCTCTATTTTTTTAAATTGAAGTTCATCATCAAACAAACATCTCCATAAGATGTATTTCAGACATTGTACATATATATCATATAAACATATATATCACAAATCTCCACAAAGTATTTATCTGAGGTATACACTTATCGAAAAGAGTGGAAAGACCTTGTTCCCTTCTCAAAGAGTAGAATGACGTTTACAATTTTTTTATTCTCCAGAACTATTCTTGAAAGATCATTACTACTGGCTCCACAATCTCTAATGCTAGCTCTTTAAGAACCATGTGGTATAGTCCATCTAGTCCAAGTGACTTACCTACCTTCATACTTTTCAACTTCCCAAGTACCTTTTCCTTAGTAATAACAACTAAACATATATAGCCATATATAACAATCACAGCACGGAAACAGGCCATCTTGGCCCTCGTAGTCCTTGCCGAACCCTTAATCTCACCTAGTCCCACCTACCCGCACTCAGCCCATAACCCTCCACTCCTTTCCTGTCCATATACCTATCCAATTTTACCTTAAATGACACAACTGAACTGGCCTCTACTACTTCTACAGGAAGCTCATTCCACACAGCTATCACTCTTTGAGTAAAGAAATACCCCCTCGTGTTTCCCTTAAACTTCTGCCCCCTAACTCTCAAATCATGTCCTCTCGTTTGAATCTCCCCTACTCTCAATGGAAACAGCCTATTCATGTCAAATCTATCTATCCCTCTCAAAATTTTAAATACCTCGATCAAATCCCCCCTCAACCTTCTACGCTCCAATGAATAGAGACCTAACTTGTTCAACCTTTCTCTGTAACTTAATTGCTGAAACCCAGGTAACATCCTAGTAAATCGTCTCTGCACTCTCTCTAATTTATTGATATCTTTCCTATAATTCGGTGACCAGAACTGCACACAATATTCCAAATTTGGCCTTACCAATGCCTTGTACAACTTTAGCATTACATCCCAACTTCTGTACTCAATGCTTTGATTTATAAAGGCCAGCGTTCCAAAAGCCCTCTTCACCACCCTATCTACATGAGACTCCACTTTCAGGGAACTATGCACAGTTATTCCTAGATCTCTCTGTTCCTCTGCATTCCTCAATGCCCTACCATTTACTCTGTATGTTCTATTTGGATTATTCCTGCCAAAATGTAGAACCTCACACTTCTCAGCATTAAACTCCATCTGCCAACATTCAGCCCATTCTTCTAACCGGCATAAATCTCCCTGCAAGCTTTGAAAATCCACCTCATTATCCACAACACCTCCTACCTTAGTAACATCGGCATACTTACTGATCCAATTTACCACCCCATCATCCAGATCATTTATGTATATTACAAACAACATTGGGCCCAAAACAGATCCCTGAGGCACCCCGCTAGTCACCGACCTCCATCCCGATAAACAATTATCCACCACTACTCTCTGGCATTTCCCATCTAGCCACTGTTGAATCCATTTTATTACTCCAGCATTAATACCTAACGACTGAACCTTCTTAACTAACCTTCCATGTGGAACTTTGTCAAAGGCTTTGCTGAAGTCCATATAGACTACATCCACTGCCTTACCCTCGTCAACATTCCTCGTAACTTCTTCAAAAAATTCAATAATTCAAATTCAATAATAACTCCACTCACTTAATCCCACTGATGCTCTCGAATTTCTGGTGTATTGTTCGTGTCCTCCACAGTGAAGATTGATGTAAAATACATATTAAGTTCATCCACCATTGCTTTGTCCACCATTTCTATCTCTCCAGTGTCCTTTTCCAGCAGTCCAATATCTACTCTCGCCCTTCTTTTCTCTTAACATATCTGAAAAAAAAGATTCTGGTATTGTCTTTGAAAGTTTTGGCAAGCTTACCTTCATATTTCATCTTTTCTCTCCTTATGGTATTTTAGTTGCCTTCTGTTGGTTTTTAAATACTTCCCAATCTTCTAACATTCCACTAATTTTTGCTATAATATATGCCCTGCATCTTTACTGGAGTTCAAAGCAAGCAGTCCTGAGTTCAAACCCAGCCAGGTCCCAACCTGGACAGCAGCAGTATCCGTGTGTAAGAAAGGTCTGGCAATCTACTTCTGTATCTTGCCATGAAAACCCCATGGACCCTATGCTCCATGAGGTCACGAAAAGTCCGACTCAACTTAACAACTCAACAACAACAACAGACCCATGGCAGCCTGTATAATCAAGACCCCACCAGCCCTGGACATTCTTTCTTCTCCCTAGCTCATAGGTCAGAAGATACAAAAGCCAGAAAGCACACACCATCATTAAAAAAGTAACTAATCTAATTTACCAACTTCATCCCCTCTACCGAATGGCTCATGAACACCACCTCATTATTCCTTATTTTGCATTATTTATTTACACTCAGTAGCTACCTTAATAGGTACACCTGTACACCTGCTCGTTAATGCAAAGATCTAATCAGCCAATCAAGAAGCAGCAACTCAATGTATAAAAGCATCCAGACACAGTCAAGAGGTTCAGATGTTGGTCAGATCAAACATCAGAAGGGGAAGGAAATGTGATCTAAGTGACTTTTATCGTAGAATGATTGTTCATGTTCATGCCAGAGTGGTTTGAGTATCTCAGAAACTGCTGATCTCCTGGGATTTTCACACATAACAGTCTCTAAAGTTTACAGAGAATGGTGTGAGAAATGAAAAAGCATCCAGAGAGTGGCAGTCCTGTGGGCAAAAACTCCTTGTTAATGACTGAGGTCAGAGGAGAATGGCCAGACTGGTTCAAGCTAACAGGAAGGCAACAATAACTCAAGTAACCAAGGGCTACAACAGTGGTGTGCAGAGAGTATCTCTAAGTGCACAATATGTCAAACCTTGAAGTGGTTGGGCTCCAGCTGCAGAAGATCACAAATGGCCACTTTATTAGGTATAGGAGGCAGTTGATGAAGTGGCTACTGGGTGTATTTTGTAATTTATTGTTATTTTATATTTTTGCACTGTACAGCTTCCAGAAAGCACCAATATCTCATCATATAAAATAGGGATAACAAACCTGATTCTTTATTCTATCCTGCTGTTAAAAGATTAATGAGCAAATAAGTAAAGGGGATTTTCAAGGCAAGTTTTTTACAGAGCTTCGTAGATGTTTTGGGTGGCAGAGTGGAGGTATGTTTCTACCAAAGAAGATGTAAGGCACTCCTTCCCTCCACTAGCCTGCAGGTCACCCTTGGGCAAGGTATAACGCCTGCTTAGCCCCCTCCCCAATCAGGATCACATGATGCCATAGGAGCAGGTGAGCAGCCAGTACTTATCATAAATCCTGGTTATGTGACCACTGATGCCAGGCAGACAATCTCCCTGAAGAATATTGATAATGGCTGGGGTCACCCGTCTTGTAAAGACACTGTCCAGAAGAAGGCAATGGGAAACAACTTCTGCATAAAAATTTGTCAAGAACACTCATGGTCATGAAACAATGATAGCCCATGTCAATACAATCTGGCACATAATGATGAATAGGAGTTTGGAATGTACTTCCAGGATAGGTGATGGAAATTCTAGGAGATACTTAGACAGGCACATGAAATGGATGTGTGTCCACAGATGGATTGGTTTAATTTGGCATCGTGGTTGGCACAGACATGATGGGTCAAAGGACCTGTTCCTGTACTGTTCTATGCTTCATGATCTGTTATTATTTTTTTCCTCTTTATTCCCTGCACGTGTTTGTGAACTGTACCTGCCCCATAAACCAGTGCGTAGACAATCCTCTTGGCTTGTTCTCGCTCAGCATTCTTCACCTGATCCACAGGGATCCCTTTCCTGCCAAAGGCACAAAGCAGAGTTGACATATATTAGTTCCTGACAGAGCAGCTAGGGGAGAGGGAAGGGGGAGCAAGAGAGAAATGGAGGGTGTTGAAGTAAGGAGAGGTTCAGAGGTTGAGGAGGGAAGGGAATGAAGGAGAAGATTGTTTGTCATTAGAATGTTGTGACTGCTTTTGGGGAAGTCTTCCTCCACAGGAAAGTAATGGAGAGGGTGTGGGAGACATTCACTGAATTAGAGAGAAAACAGGGCTCTTTTCTGGTTGAAGGTGAGGGGAAAGATTTAAAAGGAATTTTCATGGAATGTTATGCTGATTTGTTAGCATACTCTAAAATCAATCCACCCCTTCCCTCCCCCTTAGCCCACCATTTTTATCTCATCCATGTACCTACCTAATAGTTTCTTAAATGTCTTTAATATGTCTGCCTCTACCACCACCCTGGCAGGACACTCCATCCACCCTACCCTTGTCTATATAAAACACCCACCTCTGACATCCCCCCTATACTTCCTCCAATCACCTAAAAATTATACCCCCTTGTCTTAGTCATTTAAGAGTTACATGGATAGGAAAAGCTCAGAGAGATATAGGACAAATGTAGGGAAATAGGACCAGCCTAGTTAGGTACCTTGGTCAGGATGAAATAGCTGGACAGAAGGGACTGTTTCCAAAGACTAACTTTTCAAAAATTAAACTGTTCGAAGCTTAAAGTATATATATGTCACCAAACACAACCCTGAGGTTCATTTACTTTTGGGCATAGCAGAATAATAACTATAATAGAATCAATGAAAGATCGCACCAACATGGGTGTTCAAAAGACAACAAACTGTGCAAATACAGAAAGGAAGAAATAATTATAAATAAATAAACAATAAATACCAAGAACATGAGATGAAGAGTCCTGGAAAGTGAGTCCATTGTTTGTGCGAACATTTCAGTGATGGGACGAGTGAAGTTATCACCCCTGGTTCAAGAGCCTGCTGGCTGAGGGGTAATAAATCAGCTTTATTTGCCACACGTACATCGAAACAGGCAGTGAATGTGTCATTTGCTTCAATGACCAACACAGTCTGAGGATGTGCTGTGGGCAGCCCACAAGTGTTGCCGTGCTCCTGGTACCAACATAGTACCAACCCTAACCTATACATCTTTGAAATGTGAAAGGAAATTGGAGCACCCAGAGGAAACCCACAAAGTCTTGGGGAGAAAGTACTTCCCTACTGAACTAATTCCAGCACTTGTGGTTCCTCGTTGTATGCTGTGGAGCCCGTGAGTCTACAGAACACATAACATAAAACATACAGTACAGAATTAGGCCCTTTGGCTGAGATGTCTAGGCCGAGCACAATGCCAAATTAAACTAAATCTCTTCTGGCACGTGGATGACAGAAAAATGGAGGGCTATGTGGAAGGGAAGGGCTAGATTGATCACAGATCGGGTAGGTTAAAAGGTCAACACAATATCGTGGGCCAAGTGACTTGTACTGTGTTGTACACTTAGAAACCACTTTATTACGTACTGTACCTCCTGTACCTAATAAAGTGGCCACTGAGTGTTTGTTCATTGTCTTCTGCTGCTGTAGCACATCCGATTCAAGGTTTGCCATGTTGTGCATTCAGAGAAGCTCTTCTGCCCACCAGTATGGTAATGTGTGGTTATTCGAGTTCCTGTCACCTTCCAGTCTGGCCATTCTCCTCTGTTCTCACTCATTAACAGCCCGCAGAACTGCCGCTCACTGGATTTTTGTTTGATCAATCTAACCCCTCCTTCCTACGTAGCTCTTCATTTTCCTAGCTAAGAGTCTCTTAAATCTCCATAATAAATCTGCCTTTACCACCTTCACTGGCAGCCTATTCCATGCACCTAATTCAACTAGACCTTTGAGGAATGGAGTGTGTTGACTACAATTTAAAAAAATAATAATTCTATCAGCTACTGATCATTATCCAAAGTAACACATACAAATTGCTGGAGGAACTCAGCAAGTCAGGCGGCAGCTATGGAGGAGAATAAAGAGTTGATGTTTCAGGCCCAGGCCCTACATCATTCGTGTTTATGATCATTAGCCAAAATTGTTGTTATTATTACCATCTATGGGTGACAAGATCATCGTCAACACAGACAACTTACATGGTCCAACACCCAACAACCCAGAGGCATATATGCATTTTACTGTCAGTCTCCGTTCTTGTGCTGTTGTGGAGAAGCTTATACCCTTTAGTGCGCTGCCTCCGCTGTCTTAACAGTGTGCCTCCCATACCATGGGGAGATAATTTAATTCAAGGGTATTAAACGTGAGTTATATAAACGCTGACACTAATTTCTACCTTGAAGTGTCTATTTCACTCCTACACCTTCAGAGTAAACAAGAGCAGCAGCTTGTGTTCACAATAGTGATTATAAATGGCAGCCAAGTCAGGAGAATAACGCGAGCGCCATTCCATTGGAAACCCGATGAAACGTCCACCCTTGGCGCCTCGGTAGCCGGTAATCCCCGGAGACACTGGGCATTGTCCTGGTTAATAGAAGGGAGACCACAACTCCCAGAGTTAATCTAAAACACTGCCGCGATTTTTTAATGTCTCGTAGCGCATGACTGCACACTGCAGAGTGCGACAGACAGTTCACTGGGAGCTGTGCGGCGTTGACGAAGATTCTGGTTAGCAGCCGCGTCGCATCGACCCGGGCAGGGACAGGGGCAGCGAGCTAAAATAAAACTCTGTCCGCAGTCATCCATTCTGCCGCACAGTCCCTCGGCAAAATGGTCTAAATCCACGTCAGAGGGAGTTAAGAGTTTTGCGCTTGAAGCGAGAGTCCTATGCAATGCCGATCAGAGGCGGGAGACTGGTCCCTCAGCCTGGCTGCTGTATCCACTGCAGCCCGTTCCGTGCCGGTCGCTTACTATCTTGGGAAACGAGCTCTGACCTAAAATCAGCGGAATCTTAGTACCTCAGGTATTAGGGTAAATGCAAGTAGACTGTTCCCCACTGAGGTTGAATGAAACTAGAACTCGAGTTAATAGATTAAGGGCGAAAGGTGAAATATTTAAGGCTTCTTCCCCCTTCCTTTTCAGTCCCGATGAAAGATCGCCGCCCGAAATGTCGACTGTTTACTCCCTTCCATAGATGGTGCCTGACAATGCTGAGTTCCTCCAGCATTTTGTGTGAGTTGCTCTGGATTTCTAGCATCTGTGTTTCTTCTTAAGGGTAACATGAGGGGGCACTTGTTCGCTCGAAAGGTGGTGAGAGTGTGGAAGGAGCTGCCAATAGAAGTGGTGGATCCAGGTTTTATTGCAACATGTAAGAACATGGATAGGAGGGGAATGGAGGGCTATGGTGGCGTTGATGGGACTAAGCAGAATGACAGTTCAGGATGGACTAGATGGGCCAAATGGCCAAATTCTGTGCTGTAGTGTTCTATGGCCCAATCATTTTGTTGACACACACACAAATGAGGTACAGTACATTGAAAAACTAGCTTGCACCACATCACAGGCATGTAGGTTCAGACAACACACAAAACATAAGCTATACATAAAGACTAGGAGCAGAATTAGGCTATTTGGCACATAGAGTCGGCTCTACAGGAGAACTATCCCATCAGTCCATCAAGTCCTCCTTTCACGGCATGTTTAACTTATATCATGTATATGCATATTATATAAAAAGGAGGTACAGAAGCCTGAAAGCACTCATCGATTCAGGAATAGCTTCTTCCCCTCTGCCATCTGATTCCTAAATGGACATTGAACCCATGAATAATGCCTCACTTTTTTAAAATATATATTATTTCCATTTTGTGCTATTTTTAATCTATTTAATGTACATATATACTTACTTTTTCTATACTATCATGTATTGCTTTGAACTGCTAAGTTAACAAATTTCACGTCACATGCCACTGTTAATAAACCTGATTCTGATCCTATATTGTTAAACCTGTAAATTATACAAAACAGTGAAATGAAAGACTGAGCAAAGTATGATATTAATGCAAAACCCAGAGACATATCTATGGTGGTGCAAGAGGTGTTCTGTAGTTTTCCAATGCCGGATGCTTTCCAACTTAAAGCATCGGTCCTATAGCAGGGAGACCAAAACAGAACATAACATTCTGATACACCACACCAATATCTTGTACAGCTGCAACATAACATCCCACCACGTACAAAATGCTGGAGGAGCTCAGCAAGTCCAGCAGCATCTATGGAGGGGAATAAACAAGTGACGTTTCAGGCCGAGACCCTGCATCAATCCTGATTTCCTCCAGCATCTTGTGTGTGTGGCTCCTTGATTATCCTACTGTATCAGAACATAGAACAGTATAGCACAAGAAAAAGCTCTTCGGCCCACAGTGTCTGTGCTGAAAGTGACAAATTAAATTAAATTCATCTGCTTGCACAAATGCATATCTGGCCATCCCCTGCATATCTAGACTCAGAATCAGAATTACTACCACTGACGTATGTCGTGAAATATGTCGCCTTGTGGTAGCAGTAGAGTGCAGTACATAAGGATTACTATAAAATACAGTAAGAATATAGATAAAAATAAATAGTGCACAATAGTGAGATAGTGTTCATAGGTTCATTTGTCCGTTCATTATGTGCCATTTTGTATGACGTGGGCAATCGTGGTCTTTCCAGGACCATGATTGTTCTTGGAAATGTTTTCTGCAGAAGTGGTTTGCCATTGCCTTCTTCTGAGCAGTATCTTTACAAGACGGCTGACTCCAGCCATTATCAATATTCTTCTGAGGTTGTCTGCCTGGCATCAGTGTTCACATAACCAGGACTTGTGATGTGCACCAGCTGCTTATACGACCATCCACCACCTGTTCCCAGGGCTTCATGTGACCCATATTAGTGGGCTGAGCAGGTGCTACACCTTGCCCAAGGATAATCTGCAGGCCAGCAGAGGGAAGGAGCACCTTACATCTCCTTTGGTAGAGGCATACTGTATCTCCACCCACCACCCACCATATGTTCATAGACCATTCATAAATCTGATGGCAGAGGGGAAGAAGTTATTCTTAAAATATTGAGTGGCCTATAATTTTCTTTCCTTTGCCTTCCTCTCTCCTTAAAGAGTGGAGTGACATTTGCAATCTGCCAGTCCTCCAAGACCATGCCAGAATCAAGATTCTTAAAAGATCATGACCAATGTATTTATTATCTCTTCAGCAATCTTTCTCAGGGCTCTGGGATGTAGTCCACTTGATCCAGGTGACTTATCCACCTCAAGATCTTTGATTTTGCCTAGCACATTCTCCTTTGTAATAACAATGGGATTCACTCCTGCACCCTGACACTCACAAACCTCCAGCACACTGCTACTCTTTATATAACTGAAAAAACTTTTTATATCCTGCTTTATATTATTGGCTGGTTTGCCCTCGTGTTTCATCTTTTCCTTTCTCACAGCTTTTTTAGTTGCCTTTTGTTGAATTTTAAAAGTTTCCCTATCATCCAACCTCCCACTCACTTTTGCTACCTTATATGTCCTTTCCCTCACTATTACACAGTCCTTAACATCCCTTGTCAGCCATGGTTGCCTACCTGCCATTTGAGAATTTCTTCCTCTGTGGGACATATCTATCCTGTGCCTTGTGAACTATTCCCAAAAACTTCAGCCATCTCTGCTCTTCCATCATCCCCACCAGTATCCCTCTCCAATCCAACTGGGCAAGCTCCTCTCTCATGCCTCTGTAATTCCCTTTATTCCATTGCGATATTGAGACATGTGATTTATGTTTCTCCCTCTCAAACTGCAGTAAGAGTTCAATCATATTATGATCACTGCCTCCTAAGGGTTCCTTTACATTAAGCTCCCTAATAAAATCTGAATTATTACACAACACCCAATCTAAGATAGCCTTCCCCGAGTAGGCCCAAGCACAAGCTGCTCTAAAACGCAATCTCATAGGCATTCAACAAATTCCGTCTCTTGCAAACTGACACCAACCTGATTTTCCCAATCACTTTGCATTTTGAAGTTCCCCCCCCCCCCCATTACAATTGTGTCATTACCCTTATTAAGTGCCTTTTCCAGCTCCCTTTGCAATCTCAACACCACATTGGCTACTATTTGGAGGCCCATACACAATTCTCCTAGTGGTTTATTTACCCTTGCAGTTTCTTAACTCCACCCACAAAGATTCAACATTCTCTGACCAGATGTCACCTCTTTCTAAAGATAAAATTCCATTTCTCACCAACAGAGCCACACCATCACCTATGCAATCCTGCCTGTCCTTTCAATACAAAGTATATCCTTTGATGTTAGGTTCTCAACTAACATCTTTCAGCTATGACTCAATGATGCCCACAATGTCATACCGACCAATCTCTAAATGCATCAGGATACATTTAAATACAGCACCTTCAATCCTGCATTTTTTGCCCTTTTGAATTTTGCCTCATTGGCAAAACTCTTTGCTCTTTGCTTAACTCTTTGCTCTGTCTGCATTTGTACCCAATCATTGGCTTGTTCTTCCTTACATTCATATGACATACATTATATATTTGTAAACCTGTTGACTCATCCTCAGTTCCCATCCCCCTGCCATATTAGTTTAAACCACTCCCAACAGCTCTAGTACACCTGCCCACAAGAATATGTCTCCCTCAGATTCAAGTGCAATCTATTCCTTTTGTACATCCCACCTGCCCCAGAAGAGGTTCTAATTATCCAGAAATCTGAATCCTTGCCCCATGGTCCAACCATGCATTTATCTGCCGCCTCATTCTATTCCTATCAACACTGTCACATGGCACAGGCAGCAATCCCAAGATTACTACCATTGAGGTCCTTCTCAGCTTTCTTCCTAACTCCCTGTATTCTGTTTTCTGAACCTCCACCCTTTTTCTACCTCTGTCATTGGTACCAATATGTGCCATGACTTTTGGCTGCTCACTCTCCTTTTTCAAGATATTGTGGACACATTCATAACCATCATGGACCCTGGCATCTGGGAGGCAAACTACCATCCATGTTTCCTTTTCATGTCCACAGAATCGTGTACCTGTCCCCCTGACTGTAGTGGCCTCTATTACTGCTGCCATCCTCTTCAGTTCCCTACCCTTCTGAACTATAAGGCAAGACTCAACACCAGAGACATGGCTACTGTTGCTTCCCCCAGGCAAGTCGTTCCTGACCCCCCCCCCCCCAACAGTACTCAAAATGGAGCACTTAATGTTGAGGGGGACAGCCACAAGGGTGCTCTTTACTATCTGATGCCCTCCGTTCCATCTCCTGACAGTCACCCATTAATCTGTCTCTTGTAGCCTTGGGGTGACCACCTCCCTGTAGCTCCTGTCTACCACTGATTCACTTTCCCTAACAAGCTGAAGGTCATCAAACATGTTAGAGATCATGTTCCCTAATATGATCTCTAAGGAGCTGCGTCTCGATGCACCTGGTGCAGATGTGGCCATCAGGGAAGCTGGAAGTCTCCTGGAAATCACACATCTGACATCCAAAACAGAAACACTGGCTCCGTTGCCATACCCCCTATATTCTCAAGAAATAAGAAATGAATTGACCTATTTACCTTGCCTCCGCCTATTCTCACCAAAGCCTTGTTGAGCCAAAGCCTTACTACTCTGACTTAGACTACTCCAATGATGGCAGTGGTGGGAAAAATGCTGGAGTCAATTATAAAAGAGGAAATTACGACACATTTGGATAGCAGTAGAAAGATCAGTCCGAGTCAGCATGGATTTATGAAGGGAAAATCATGCTTGACTAATCTTCTGGAGTTTTTTGAGAATGCAACTATGAAAATGGACAAGGGAGAGCCAGTGGATGTAGTGTACCTGGACTTTCAGAAAGCCTTTGATAAAGTCCCACATAGGAGATTAGTGGGCAAAATTAGGGCACATGGTATTGGGGGCAGAGTACTGACATGGATTGAAAATTGGCTGGCTGACAGGAAACAAAGAGCACCCTCTAAACAAAGATTAACGGGTCCCTTTCGGAATGGTAGGCTGTAACCAGTGGGGTACCACAAGGTCCGGTGCTGAGACCACAGCTGTTTACAATATACATTAATGATTTAGATGAAGGGATTAAAAGTAACATTAGCAAATTTGCCAATGACACAAAGCCGGGTGGCAGTGTGAAATGTCAGGAGGATGTTATGAGAATGCAGGGTGACTTGGACAAGCTAGGTTGAGTGGGAAAATGTATGGCAGATGCAGTTTAATGTGGATAAACGTGAGGTTATCCACTTTGGTGGCAAGAACAGGAAGGCAGATTACTATCTAAATGGACTCAAGTTAGGAAAAGGGGAAGTACAACGCGATCTAGGTGTTCTTGTACATCAGTCAATGAAAGCAAGCATGCAGGTACAGCAGGCAGTGAAGAAAGCTAATGGCATGCTGGCCTTTATAACAAGAGGAATTGAGTATAGGAGTAAAGAGGTCCTTCTGCAGCTGTATAGGGCCCTGGTGAGACCCCACCTGGAGTATTGTGTGCAGTTTTGGTCTCCAAATTTGAGGAAGGACATTCTTGCTATTGAGGGAGTGCAGCATAGGTTCACAAGGTTAATTCCTGGAATGGTGGGACTGTCATATGTTGAAAGATTGGAGCATCTGGTCTTGTATACACTGGAATTTAGAAGAATGAGAGGGGATCTGATTGAAACATATAAGATTATTAAGGGATTGGACACACTGGAGGCAGGAAGCATGTTCCTGCTGATGGGTGAGTCCAGAACTAGAGGCCACAGTTTAAGAATAAGAGGTAGGCCATTTAGAACAGAGATGCAGAAAAAATTTTTCACCCAGAGAGTGGTGGATATGTGGAAGGCTCTGCATGACCTGCATGAGAATGCTGCTGTTGCATCTGCACAGTACTCCAATCAACGTCTTAGATGGTGGGGAGGCTAGTGCCCATGATGGAGCTGGCTGTTTATAACTCTCTGCTGTTTTTTCCGATCCTGTGTAGTGGTCCCTCCATACCAGGTGCACTCAGAATGCTCTCCATGTACATCTGTAGATATTTGCCAGAGTATTTGGTAACATACCAAATCTCCTCAAACTCCTAATGATGTCATGGTCCGGTCCATAAAGTCTGCATTCGGGTTTACGGTCCGGTCCATCAATCCCTGTTCTGGGTTTTCCTGTTTTCTCCCTTGTTCTGGTGGGTGCCTTAATTGAGGCACCTGATTCTCATTGTGGGCTGGCACATAAATACCTCTCAAACCAAGGAGTCCCCGCTGGACTGTTCCCTTCCCTTCTGAAGCCTTATCTGCAACCTATGCCTGCCCATGTGCCTTACCCAGCCCGGTGCTGGAGATTCCTCGATCTGTGCTGGACTGTCCCCATCTGAATCCTCGGCAGTTCCTTCGGCAAGTATCCTCAGCAAGCATCCCGGCCCTGCGCTCCAAGGAGGTGTCCCGGCTCCATACCCAAGAGCCGAGCCAAGCTAAGTCCAAGAGCTGCGTCCTGTCCAGGCCAAGGCTCTGTGGTTCCAGCCTCCCAAGACCTAGTCAAGACTTCATGGTCTCATCCTGTCCATGTGTCTCGTCCAGTCCTGTAGCCCTGCCATGCCACAACCTGTAACCAATTCTTGTCCTAGCCTTGACCTGGGTTTTGGTTCGGAGTCAACACCCAGGTTACTAGTCCAACCAAGACCTAGGTTCCGGGTCCTTACCCAGGCTCCGTTCTGGAGTACCGTGTTCCCTGTCCGGATCTGAGCTCCGTGTACTCATCTCGTCCCGGTTCCTCGCCCAGCCTGATGCTGGAGATTCCTCATCCTGTACCTCGTCCTGTCCTGTAGCCACATCCTGTCCTTGCTACAATCCTAGTACCATGTCTTTGCCCGGATCTGGGTTCCGAGCCCAAGTCAAGACCCATGTTTTGACCTAGTTCCAAGTTCCTTGTCCTGGTCCTGCTTTCCTTGTCTCAGTCCTAACCCTGGCCCTGAATCCTAGTTTCGTCCAGGGCCTGTGTGTCAATGTCCAGCGTTGATTCCTCCCAACTCCCCTTGCTTTCTCAATAAACCTAGTCCTGTTCTCAGTACTTCAGTGTCTGTATCTTGCGTTTGGGTCTGCCATCAACACCCGCCCCCCCCCCCCCCCATGGCAAATGAAGTTTAGCCACTGGTGTGCCTTTGGCATCAATATGTTGGGTCTAGGATAGATTTGCAGAGATTTTGACTTATCTGTCTATCTAAAAGCTTCTGAAAACCCTATTATTGTATCTGCTTCCACACTCTTCTCCGTCAACCCTGTCCAGGCATCTACCACTCTCCACGTAAAAAGAAACTTCTCTGGCACGTTTCCGCATTCTGACATTAAATTTATGCCCCCTAGTATTCAATATATCTACTCTGGGAAGAAAGATCCCATCTATGTTATCTATGCCTCTTGTTAAAAAAACCTATATCAGGTCATCTCACCACCTTCACTGCACCAGAGAAAACAATCCAAGCTCTCCTCATAGCTCACACTCTCCAATCAAGACTTCATCCTGGTGAACCTCTTCGGCACCTTCTTGAGCCCTAGGTCTTTCACGTTCAGGAACCACCAGGGTCTTGAACCAGTGTGGATGACTTCACTCACCTAAACACTGAACTGATTCCACAACCTATGGACTCACTTTCAAGGACTCTACAACTCATGTCCTCATGTTGTGCATTCAGAGATGCTCCTCTCCACATCAACCCTGTAGAATTTTCTTTTTCTGCACAAATATGACCTAAAATGTGATCAGATCCTCACCTAAGTCTGAAAACTAGATAAAGAGAACCCAATTAAATAAATAGCACAAAAATATTATTTTTCTTAATTTATTTCTTGAGAAAAATGATCTAATATACATGTACAGTATTTGTTGGAAAAAGGATGTGACCCTCTGGGGTAATGTCTTCTCCAAAAGTTATTTGGAGTCATCTGTTCCAATCAATGAGATGAGATTACAGGTGTGGGTTGTAGAGGTTCCCACACTAAGTCAGGTTACTGACAGAGCCTGCTCTTCTCAAGAAAGATCTATTTATGTGCACTATGCCTTGATCAAAACAACTTTCAGAAGACCTTAGAAGAAGAATTATAGAGATGAATGAAGCTGGAAAAGGCTACAAAAACATTTCTAATGACCTTTGGGTTCATCAGTCTTCATTAAGAGAAATTCTCTACAAGTGGAGGAAATTCAGTACTGTTGCTACTCTCCCTAGAAGTGGACATCCTGCAAAGATCACACCAAGAGCACAACGTGCAATGCTGAGGGAGGTGAAAAAGAACCCAAGGGTAACAGCAAAAGACCTGCAGAAATCTCTAGAACGTGCTGAAGTCTTTATTCATGTGTCCACTATAAGAAAAGCATTGAACAAGAATTGTGTTCATGGAAGGACACCATGAGAGGAAATCACTGCTCTCAAAAAAAAACATTGCTGCACGTTTCAAGTTTGCAAAGAAGTTACAACTCTTCTGGGAAAGAAGAGACAAAAGTTGAACTTTTTGGCAGAAATGCACATTGCTATCCTTGGAGTGAAAAAGGGCACTGCTCAGCAACTGTGAAGCATGGTGGAAGCAGCAGCATGATTTGGGGCTGATTTGCTGCTTCAGGGTCTGAGCATCATTGAGAGAACAATGAATTCAAAATTGTATCAAGACATTGTACAGGAAAATGTCAGGGTAGCAGTCCATCATCTGAAGTTAAATAGAAGTCGGATAATGCAACAAGACAATGATCCAAAAGAGAAGGGTAAATCAACAAAAAGAAGAAAATTTGTGGTTTGGAATAGCAAAGTCCTGAGCTTAATCCGATAGAAATGTTGTGGAAGAACTGAAGCAAGCAGTTCATGCAAGGAAGCCCACCAACATAGTTGAGGCAGTCCTGTACAGAGAACATTCCTCCAAGCCTATGTGCAGGACTGATCAACAGTTACCAGAAATATTTGGTTGAACAAGGGGTCACACCAGTTATTTAAACCAAAGGTTCACATACATTTTCCAATGAATACATGTAATATTGGATCATTTTCTTAATAAATAAATGAAGTATAATGTTTTTTTGTGTTCTTTATTTAATTGGGTTCTCTTTATCTAGTTTTCGGACTCGTGTGAAGATCTGATCACATTTCAGGACATATTTATGCAGAAATAGAGAAAATTCTACAGGGTTCACAAACTCTCTGGCACCACTATTTTTTATTTGCAGTTTGTCTTCTTTTGCATATTGGTTGTTTGTCATTCTTTGTGTGTAGTTTTTCATTGATTATACTGTGAATGCCTACATGAAAATGAATCTCATAGTATATGGTGATATATACAGTACTTTGATAATAAATTTTCTTTGACCTTTGAACATCTTGCCTGTGATGGGGTGAGCTCAACTGCACACAGTACTCCAAGTGCAGTCTAACATATTACAGTGGGATTGTTTATATCCACCTCAGCATCTTACATCAGGGGTTCCAAGTTAAAACCTGATCTGAAACTTCACCACCAAAGTAGGCATCACCCTGCCACATTCTCTAGTGACCTGGCTGCATGGACAATCACCTGACATCTCCTTTTATGCAGAAATCATTCAATGTAATAGTCAATTAGACCAAGTTCCTGCTTTGAATGTAAAACGAGTGACAGTTGTCTAAATTTATTAGTTACTTTTGTTGAGTAGCAGTTTTTGGAGTCACATCCGACCATGAATGAAATATTTTGGTAAACAGAATACTTTACCAAAGTATTCTGTTTATGTGTGATTGTTGCTACTGTGTTTTGCACTCTGGCCCCGGAGTATCGCCTTTTCATTTGGCTGTATTCATGTATGGTTGAATAACAATTAAATTTGAACTATTACAGTCCATGCTACAACGAAGTTTGTGCTTGTGATGCACATTTAAAGAGCAGGAGAGTGGGCAAAATTTCTCCCACACCTCGAGTTACTCAGTAGGTCAAGCAGTATCTGTGATGGGAAACGAGATGTCAACATTTCAGGCTGAAATCCTGTGTTAGTCCTGATAGAACATAGAACACTCAGGGCAGAAATGACCAAGACCAAGGGACACAATTTTAAGGTGTTTGGAGGGAAGTATAGTGGGCAAAGTCAGAGGTTAGATTTTTTTTTACACAGAGAATGATAGGTGTGCCGAATACCCTGCCAGGGATGGTGTTGGAGGCAGATATATTAGGGACATTTAAGAAACTCTTAGAGAGGCACATGGATGAAAGAAAAATGGAGGGTTAAATAGGAGGAAAGGGTTAGATTGGTCTTAGCGTAGGTTAAAAGGTTGGCACAACATGGTGGGCCGAAGGGCCAGTAATTGATGTGGCTCCAACATTTTGTCTGTGTAGCTAAGTAGTTACCTTGGTTGGCACAGGCGATTTGGACCAAAGGAGCTGTTTCTGTGCATTATTCCTCTATGAACTCAATGAAACTAAAAACTCAGTGGGGCAGCACAGTAGCGCAGTGGTTGGTGTCACAATGTACAGTGCTAACTGTAAGGTCAGGGTTCAATTTCTACCACTGCCCATAAGGAGTTTGTACGCTCTCCCCATGACCACGAGGGTTTCCTCCAGGCGCTCCGGTTTCCTCCCACAGTCCAAAAATATACAGCGTGGAAAAACGCAAACACGAGGAAATCTCCAGATGCTGGAAATTCAAGCAACACACACAAAATGCTGGTGGAACACAGCAGGCCAGGCAGCATCTATAGGAAGAAGTACAGTCGTTTCAGGCCGAGACCTTTCATCAGGACTAACTGATAAAAGAGATAGTAAGAGATTTGAAAGTGGGAGGGGGAGTGGGAAATCCGAAATGATGGGAGAAGACAGGAGGGAAAGGAATGAAGCTAAGAGCTGGAAAGTTGATTGGCAAAAGGGATACAGAGCTGGAGGAGGGAAAGGATCATGGGACCAGAGGCCTAGGGAGAAAGAAAGGGGGAGAGGAGCACCAGAGGGAGATGGAGAGCAGGCAAGGAGTGATTGTGAGAGGGGCAGAGGGAGAGAAAAGAGAGAGAGAAAAAAAAGAGGAAAAAAGGGGGGGGTGGGTAGGTAAATAAATAAATAAGGGATGGGGTGTGAAGGGGAGGGGGGCATTAATGGAAGTTAGAGAAATCAATGTTGATGCCATCAGGTTGGAGACTACCCAGACCCGAATATAAGGTGGTGTTCCTCCAACCAAATTGTGGGCATACTATGTTGGTGCTGGAAGAATGGTGACACTTGCATGCCACCCCAATACAATCACCAGTGATTTGATTTGATGCAATCAACACATTTCACTATATGTTTCAATGTATATGTGTATGTGACAAATAAAGCTAATATTTAACTTTTAAGAAATAAGAATCTGGTCTGAAGTCTCCAGTTTAGGACTCTCACTCACAACTTTCTGATGCCAAAAGCAGCACTCTGCCTGCTCTCCTGTGGGATGGTTTTGATGCATTAAACAGGAGTGACACTATCTTGTGGTACTGAATCATGTGTGCCTGTGATAGGATGACAGAAAAGGTGTAGGTCGCACCTTCGCTGATCTGCAACCAGCTGACTTCCAACAAGATGTTCCAATATGAACACTTGTGGCGAGGATATTGTTCACCTACCATTGAGAAGCAAGGCTGGTAAAGATATCAGGTGGCTCTGGTTCCTGGAACAGCCTCAGCAGCTCTGGGTCTGAGGTGAGGTGTGCGAGGATTCGCAGTTCGATGTGGGAAAAGTCTGTAACAAAATATAAAGTCGTAAATTATTTGGAGGTAGTGGAGGTGGTTAAGTATTATACACCAGAAGCATTTTAGGAACTTGTTCCCCAGGCTCTGGTACTTTACCTCTATACACAGCAGGATGTTATTAAACTGGAGAGGGCTCAAGAAAAGATTTATGGGCATATTACCAGGACTAGAGGGCTGAGGTTATAATGGGAGATTGGTTAAGCTAGGACTTACTATTCATCTGTAACCAACAGTTATTTCCTGGAGCATACAAGGCTGAGCAGTGACCTTACAGGGGTTCAGAAAAACACAAGGGATATAGATAAGGTGAGTAGCCGAAGTCATTTTCCCAGAAAAGAGAAGTGATTTAGAAGGGATCTGAGGGGCAGTTCTTTTCACATAGAGGGTGGTGAATAACGAGCTGCCAGAGAAAGTGGTAGAGGTGAGTACAATTGCGATGTTTAAAGACACATAGACAGGTATTTGCATGGGAAAGGTTTATAGAATTGAATTGAATTGACTTTATTTCTTACATTCTTCACATATATGAGGAGTAAAATTCTTTACATTAAGTCTCTGTTTAAATGTGCCATCATAGTAACTTATAATCATTTATAATAAATAGAACAGTTAATGTCACATAGAAATACACTCAAATCAGTGCGGGTTAATCAGTTTGATGACCTGGTGGAATAAGCTGTCCTGGAGCCTGTCAGTCCTGGCTTTTATACTGCAGTACCATTTCCCAGATAGTAGCAGCTGGAATAGATTGTAGTTGGGGTGACTTGGGTCCCCAAAGATCCTTCAGGCCCTTTTTACACACCTGTCTTTGTAAATATCCTGAATCATGGGAAGTTCACAACTACAGATGCTCTGGGCTGTCTGTACTACTCTCTGCAGAGTCCAGCGATTAAGGGAGGTACAGTTCCCATACCAGGCAATGATGCAGCCAGTCAGGATGCTCTCAATTGTGCCCCTGTAGAAAATTCTTAGGGTCTGGGGGCCCATACCAAACTTCCCCATCTGTCTGAGGTGAAAGAGAAGCTGATGTGCTTTTTTCACCGCACAGCTGGTGTGTACAGACCACGTGTGGATGCCGAGGAACTTAAAGCTGTTCACCCTCTCAACCCCAGATCCAATGACGTCAATAGTGGTTAGCCCGTCTCCATTCCTCCTGTAATCTACAACCAGCTTCTTTGTTTTCGTGACTTTGAGGGAGAGGTTATTTTCTTGACACCACTGTGTCAGAGAGATGACTTCTTCCCTGTAGGCCATCTCATTATTGTTTGAGATTAGGCTAATAAATGTAGTATCATCAGCAAATTTAATTAGCAGATCAGAGCTGTCGGTGGTGACATCCTCATGGGTATACAGGGAGTAAAGGAAGGACTTAGTACACAGCCCTGAGGGGCTCCTGTGTTGAGGGTCAGAAGGGCAGAGGTGAGGGAGCCCACTCTTACCACCTGCTGGCGATCTGACAGCTGCACAAGGCAGGGTGAAGGCCGAGGTCTCTGAGCTTCCTGTCAAGCCTGGATGGAATTATGGTATTGAATGCTGAACCGTAGTCCAAGAACAGCATTCTCACATAAGCATCCTTCTTCTCCAGATGTGCAAGGAGAGTATGTAGAGCAGTGGCTATTGTGTTGTCTGTCGATCGGTTGTGTCGATGGGCAAATTGTAGGGGGTCCAGCTTGGGTGGTAACAAGCTGCAGATGTAATCCTTGACCAGCCTCTCAAAGCACTTGCTTATTATTGAAGTGAGTGCGACAGGATGCCAGTCATTCAGACATGTTACCTTGGTCTTTTTTGGTACAGGAACAATGGTCGATAATTAGAAGTAGGAGGGCACTCTACACTGGGAGAGGAAGCGATTAAAAATTACTGCAAACACACCTGCCAGTTGTGCTGCACACATCCCGAATACCTGCCCTGGAATGCTGTCCGGTCCTGCAGCCTTGCGACTGTCCACTCGTTGGAAACACTTGCGTATCTCAGCCTCAGAGATGACCAGGTTGCAGGTTGTTGCGGTGTCTTTCCTCAGGGGCTCAGAGTTAGCGACATCGAACCACGTGTAAAAGTGATTGAGCTCATCTGGGGGAGAGGACGCGATGTTGGCGGCACCACAAAGTTTGGCTTTGAAGTCTGCAATGTTATGCAACCCTCGCCACAAGTCACATGTGCTATTCGTTGTCAATCTTGACTCAATCTTGTCCCTGTATTGTTGTTTCACAGCCTTGATAGCTTTGCGCAGATCATAGTTGCTTTTCTCAAGGTCCTGCTGGTAACTGGGACTAGCTCAGGTAGGCAACCTGGCCTGCATGGATGAGATGGGCTGAAGGGCCTGTTTGCATACTATATAAACAGCACGACTCTATGAATCAGAATCAGGTTTAACATCACCAGCATATGTCATGAAATTTGTTGTTTTTCAGCAGCAGTACAATGCAATACGTAATAATAAGTAAACTATAAATTGCAAAAAAGAAACATATCTATATATAAATTAAATAAGCATTGCAAACAGAGCAAAAAAAATTGACATGGTGTAATCACAAACAAGAGAAAATCTGCAGATGCTGGAAATCCGAGCAACACACACACAATGCTGGAGGAACTCAGCAGGCCAGGCAGCATCTGTGGAAAAGAGTAGAATCAACATTTCAGGCCGAGACCCTTCATTAGAACTGGAAAAAAGAGAGAGCAGTCAGAGTAAGAAGGGGAGGGGAGCGGAGGAAGAAACACAAGGTAATAGGTGAAGTGGAGTTGGGGAGGGAAGGGTGAAGTAAAGAGCTGGGAGGTTGATCAGTGACAGTGATACAGGGCTGGAAAAGGGGGAGTCTGACAGGAGAGGACAGAAGATCATGGAAGACAGAAAAGGGGGAGGAGCACCAGAGGGAGGTGATGGACAGGTAGGGAGATACAGTGAGAGAGGGAAATAGGAATGGGGAATGGTGAGGCGGGGGGGGGGGGTGCATTACCAGAAGTTCAAGAAACCGATGTTCATACTATCAAGTTGCAGGCTGTCCAGATAGAATATGAGGAGTTGCTCCTCCAGCCTGAGTGTGGCCTCCTTCACAACAGTAGAGGATACCATGGACTGACATGTCAGAATGGGAATGGAAAATGGAACTAAAATGGGTGGCCATGGGAGATCCCACTTTTTCTGGTAGATGGAGCACCGGTGCTCAGCAAAATGGTCTCCCGATCTATGTCGGGTCTCACCGATATACAGGAGGCCACAGCAGGACCAGATAGTGTACAAGGGTTCATTGTCCATTCAGAAATATGATGACGGAAAGGAAGTAGCTGTACCTAAAATGTTGAGAGATTGTCTTTGCTCTCCTGTACCTCCTCCCTGAAGTAGTATTGAGAAATGGGCACGTCCTGGGTAATGGGGATCCTTATTGATGGATGCTACTTTTTTGAGACATTGCCTTTTGAAAATGTCCTTTCTGCTGGGAAGGCTAGTGCCCATGATGGAGCTGACTAAGGAAGTCAGTAGGCAGAATTAACTTTCTAACCGGTACATTTTTGGAATGTGAGAAGAATCTAGAGCACTCAGAGGAAACCCAGGCACTTCACGGGAAGGATGGACGAGTTTCTTACAGAGGCTGC
Organism: Hypanus sabinus; assembly: GCF_030144855.1. NCBI lineage: Eukaryota > Metazoa > Chordata > Chondrichthyes > Myliobatiformes > Dasyatidae > Hypanus > Hypanus sabinus. Next base: position 9,403,652 of record NC_082712.1, on the reverse strand, counting down.
TGGAATTGAAACTCTAAACTCTGAAGCTCCGAGCTGTAATAGCGTCGCACTAAACACTGTGTTGCCATGGCGCCCAATTCTTTAGGCTTCTATTGTCCAGATGCAGATTTTGACCTGAAACATCTACATTTCCTTCTCCCCCCAACCCCCATGACGCAGATTCTGCTCAACCCTCTGTGTTCCTCCAGCAGATTGTTCGTTGCTTCACGTTACTCCTATAGAGTGGGAGTTCCCAACCTTTTCTATGCCATGGACCAATCTCATTAAGCAAGAGGTCCGTGGACCCCAGGTTGGGAACCCCTACTATAGAGTGATAACTAGAATTTAAGTTCAAATTTAAAAACAATAGAGGAGTTTATAACGAGAGAAAATGAGGAAATAAAAGCAGACAAATGGCAGAGGTGGGGTTTCTGTGCCTTGCTATTCCAACAGCAAGAGATTCTTTGGGCTTTTAGTACTCTGTTGTGAAGCTCTTTTCAATTTCCTCAGTGTCAACTTTTGCCCATGCTATCATAGGCATCTTTCAGAAAATTGCAAAGCATCATTGTGGGGTGGGTTTTAGGATACAGCAACCCGCTGTCTCAGGGCCAATAGAACAAAACAATTAATACAACATCAGGCTAAGTGCTTCTGTTCCACTGACTGGAGTTAAGTGGGAATCAATATTATGCAGCGGGCTGCAAGTATCTTCCAGCCTTGAGACTATATGAAATATGTGACTACAAACGAGGTTCTGAGACATCAATTATAATAACAGTTTTGATTTATATAGCAGCTTTATTGTAGCAAAATGTCCCTGGTCTTTTCATTGAAACTTTATCAGTCAATACTTGAAGGTATGCTTTCTGAAGGGATATTATTTGAGGTGGTTCAATGCTTGGTCAAAGAAGTAAATTTTAAAGAACTTTTTGAAGGGGAGAGAGAGAGTTTGAGGGAGGAAATTCCAAAACTTAGGACACCAGATAGCAATTGATGGCACAATTAAATTCAGGAAAGCTCAGAGAATTAGAGGGACCTGGCTATCTCAGATACCTGGAGGCTGTCCACTTCCCTCTACAGGTGACCTGTTGAGTTTCTCTAGCATATTGTATGTCTTGTATGTCGTTCCAAGATAAATGTTCTCTTTGAAGGGAGTTCAGTGAAACCTCCACTAACTGCTCCCCCTCTGTGATCCCTGCTGTTCTCCAACTCTTCAACCACATGCTCAGCCAGCTTATACTCCTCCTCTTCACCCACCACCCACCACCTTCACATTCTGGCTGCTTCACCCTTCCTTTCCAATCCTGATAAACAGTCTTAACCCAAAACGTTAACCGTTTATCCCTATCCATAGATGCTGCCTGTTCATCCAGCAATTTATGTGTGTTGCTCCGGATTTCCAGCATCTGCGGAATCCCCTGTGTTTATACCTGGGATGATTTTCAGGCTGAATGAGATCAGGGTTAGACAGAGGAGGGTGGCTGGGATTGATTTCTCAGAGATGGATGAGAATTTTGAAATGATGCTCAACCAAAAGCCAGTGTGGCACAGGGGTGTGGGGTGAGAAGGTTTAGGTCAGAAGCTAATCTGTTGTCCAGACAAGGCCACAGCTAAAACTGAGATATGAAAAGTGAAATAGATGCCCGGTATGAACATTGTATGCTTTTTTTTTTCAAAATAGGAACTATGGAATGTATTTGTAAATGTATTTCATTTAGGCATGCATATGATAGAAAAATGGTGGGCAAGTGTAAAGTAGGGAAGTAGGGAAGTGCTGGATTGATTTTAGGTTAAAAGGTCAATACAATATTGTGGGCTGAATGGCCTGTATAGGGCTATAATGTTTTATATTGCAAACTCAGAGGCCATCTTATTAGGTATAGGTGTGGAACACAGTGTGGCTTTCAGCTGTTGTAGCCATTAACTACAAGGTTCATTATGTTGTACATTCAGAGATGCTCTTCTCCACACCACTGTTGTAACCCTAAGCTATCTGAGTTACTGTTATCTTCCTGTCAGCATGAACCAGTCCGGCCATTCTCCTCTGACCTCTCTCATTAACAAAGAACTGCCATTCACTGGATTTTTTTTATGTTTTTCACACCATTTTCTGTAAACTCCAGAGACTGTTGTGTGTGAAAATCCCAGGAGATCAACAGTTTCTGAAATAGTGAAACTGCCCTGTCTGGCACCAACAATCATTCCACGGTCAAAGTCTCTTCGATCGCATTGCTTCCCTCTGGGAGGGTTAGGATGAGTTCTGATAGCTCATTGTGTTTATTCTGATAGTTCAATGTTAGTTCATTGTTTGGTCTGAACAACAACTGAACTTCTTGACCACGTTTGCATGCTTTTATGCACTGAGTTACTGCCTCATGATTGGCTGATTAGATATTCGTATTAATGAGCAGGTGTACAGGGGTACCAGACAAAGTGACCACTCAGTGACTGTCTAAGTGGTGATTAAAGAGGAAATCTTCACCCACGTGTCTCAGCCTCCCTTCCTGCATCAGGCTTCTCATGCGTGTCTGGTGGAGGTTTCCGTATCATTTTGGATGTGAAAGGGATTAAGAGAAACCTGCTGAGTGCATGAGAGTGGTGCTGATGTCAAAGGTCAGCTGTGATCTCATTGGATAGCAGAGTTGGCACAATGGGCCAAATAGTTTACTGCAGCTGCTGTAACTTCAAACCTGTGCTGACTCACCTTCATGAACCCTCTTTCATCAAAGCATCAGTTTTAATATTCCTTCCCATTTTTCTGCAACTTCCTCCAGTTATGTGAACCCTCCAGCACCTCTGCACTCCTCCATTTCTTGTCTCTGATCATCCATGATATCTACTGCTCTATTCCCTTCAGAAAGCAAGGTGCCAAACTTTGAAATTCTTGCCATAAACTCTCTCTCTTTATTTTCCTCCTTACAACCTCACTTTGGACATCAATGCTAATGTGTCCTTCTCTAGCTAGATGTCAAATTTTGTTTGATGTTTTCTGGTAGAGCCTTTATGTTCTCTTTCCATGATACATGTGCTTACTTTTGGCTTTGTTGTCAGACAGCACAAAATAGGCCCTCTGCCACACCTAGTCCACACAAACCAGAATGTCTGTCTGAAATCAGCCCATTTGCTTGCTTTTGGCCCTCCAGACCAGGGGTTGCCAACCTGGGGTCCGCTGACTGTGGCATAAAAACGGTTTGGAGCCATGCTCTAAACTAAGTTGAGTTCACTGCTGAACGTACAAGTACAGTACCATGTATGCACAGGTGCCACGATAAACTTTCCTGTAACCTTTCTTGTCCATGTACCTGCCAAAACACCTTTCAAATGTTTAAATGTCAGATCACCTTTATTTTTCGCCCATACATCGAGACCTACAGTGAAACGTGACATTTGCGCCACATCAAATCAGCGAGGATTGTGCTGAGCAGCCCGCAAGTGCCACTGAGTTTCTGATACCAATATAGCATGCAGGGAATCCTAACTGGTAAGCCTTTGGGATGTGGGGGGAACCCTGAGCGCCTGGCAAAAACGCACACATACAAACTCTCGACGGACAACGGCATGAAGCGAATCCCAATCTTACAGCTGACTGCTATGAAGTGCTACACTAATCAGTGTATCTGTCTCTACCACTTCCTCTGGCAGTTCGTTCCTTATCCCCACGAGCCTCTGTGTGGAAAATTTGCCCCTCAAATCCCCTTTAAATCTTTCCTCTCTCACCTTAAACCAATGTCCTCTGGTTTTAAACCCCTCTACCCCATGAACATTCATGCTGTGTACACCCCTCATGATTTTATAACTCTCAGATCTTGCATTCCAGGATATAAAGTCTCCAGTCTCTCCCTGTAACTCAAGCCCTCCAATCCCAGCAAGCATCAACATAGCCAGAGGGAAAGGAGGCAAAGCACTGGGCAAAAGCAGAGAGAGCCAAGTGGTACTTGTGAAGTGCTCCATAATAACATTCTAGGGCAACTGTAGCATTGTGCATAGGGATAGTGGTTAGCATAATGCTATACAGTACCAGCAACCTGGATTCAATTCCCACCATTGTCTGTAATGAGCTTGTACGTTCACTCTGTACCCATTTGGGTTTCCTCCAGATGTTCCGGTTTCCTCCCACAATCCAAAGATTTGCCAGTTGGTAGATTAATCAGCCATTGTAAATTGTCCCATGATTAGGCTTAAATTGAGGACTGCTGGGCGGCACCACTCGAAATGCCAGAAGGGCTATTCCAAACTGTATCTCTATAAAATGAAATTTAAAAATAAATTTCAGTGCCAGTGATCGGAGTTAGATTCCCTCTGCTGCCTGTAAGGTGTTTGTACTTTCTGATGTGACTGTGCGGGTTTCCTGTGGGTGCTCTGGTTTCCTCCCACATTGCAAAAGTGTACAGGTTAGTAGCTTCATTGGTCACATGGGTGTAACTGGGCGGTGCGGGCTCGTTGGGCTTGAAGAGCTTGTTACCATGCTGTTTCACTATATAAAAACAAAATTAAATTTACTAAAATTGCTGTTGCAGCGATATCAGCTCTCTTACATTGATACCAGGTGCCTTAATGATCCCCTGGTGTGAAGAAGAGCTCCCATGCTCCAGATTTTAATAGATGCACTGAAAACAATAACGTGGAATGGTTCCAGGACAGTGTAACTGCAGCAGACAGAGGATGTGAAAACTAAAGAAACCCGCAATGCATCTTTTGTAAACTTATTCCCACAAGTCATTAGGAGTGAGCCAGAAACTTGAGGTATTGTAACTTTCAAAGTCAAGGTAAATTTTATTATCAAAGCACAGACACATTACCGAAATGCCTTTTCTTGTAGGCATTTACAGGAAAATAAATAAATACAGCAAAAATTTTAAAAATCTATACATAAGTGGCACATGAATGAAGGAAAACTGAAGGGCCATATGGATGGATCTTGGTGTGGGTTAAAGGGTTGGCACAACGTTGTGGGCCATGCTGTACTGTTTTATGTTTTATGTTCAATATTCAAAAAACAATGCCTGACAAGTAACAAATGTGCAAAAGGAGACAAATTGTGCAAATTAAAATAAAGCTGAGAACATGAGTTGTGAAGAGTCTTTGAGAGTGAGAGTGTAGGTTGTAAAATCAGTTCAGAGTGGTGGTGAGTGCAGTTATCCAGAGTATTTGTGAAAAAGATTGGTGACACTGCAGCTTTGCTGTAGACCAGGCACCACAGGAGAGTTGACAGCATTTCAGTAAAGTTTCTGCAATTATCTGTGGGCTGATCTACAAGGCTGCAGAAGATCCTATTTAGTGTGAACTGAGACATTGTCTAGTCTGCCAGGCAGGTTCAATCATAATCTCCACTCTCAAAGAACACAGGGAATTTCAACCCATGGTCATCTTAAGAATATGCTCAAAGCACAATTATCCATCATCTGAAGACCATGAAACTGGAAAAGGAGGCACAAATGATTCATGAGGGTGTTTGATATTTGGAGTAATAGCGTTACATTAACTATCCCACCCTATTTGTATTGAGTTGCGGCTCCCAGGAAGGGGAGCTACCAGTGAGGAGACAATCGCCTGCTATAGAGTGGTTGGAGGTGGGTTCAAGACTAATTGGAATTCGAAGATTCAAGACTGTTTAATGTCATTTCCAGTATACAAGTGTAAAGGAGAACAAAATAATTGTTACTCCTCATCACAAAAAAATCACAATAAGAGCACAATAATTCCCTCTTACAATTTAAAGTGGTTCATAGGGCTTACATGTCTAAAGATAAGCTATCTCGTTTTTATTCGGATATATCTCCTTTCTGTGAAAGCTGTAATAATGGAGAAGCTTCATTAATTCACATGTTTTGGACATGTCCGAGCCTTGAAAGATACTGGAAGGGAGTACAGTATTCCAGACTTTCTCGGTACTTTTCATGGTAAATTTTAAGCCTAACCCTTTTACCCAATTTATCCAAAATAAAAGAATTTATTTTGGAGACACCGGATTTGTACATTTTGGCTTTTACTTCTCTTATAACTAGAAGGGCGCTCTTGCTTAAATGGAAGGATGCTGTTCTGCCTACTCATGCTCAATGGTTACGGGATGTTATGTCATGCTTAAATTTAGAGAAGATCAAATGTTCAGTTATTGAATCTAGCCAAGACTTTTAGACATTGTGGGGACCATTTTTGACTTATTTGCAAAACCTTTAATTTGTTGTAAAGTACAGATGGTGGCTAATAATATATTTTATTATATGATAAGGGATTTTTCCCCTTTTTTTCTTGCTTTTCCTAACAGCTCTGACTTTGGTAATGGGTTTAGATTTTTTTGTATGACAAAATTATTATATTTCAATATTACAATTTAATTTAATTTTTATGAATACAGGGATTTGTCATTGTAACTGTATTTTTAATACAATGTATTTGGTACTATTTTATTTTGTTTCTTTTGACTAATAAATCTTCTTGTACTCTGTATTCCTCTATGCAGAAACTAATAAAAATATTGAAAGTGAAAAAACACAATAAATATAAATATATATGATAGCTTATGTAGATTAATTGTAAGTCCATAAAGTGTCGCTAGGCACAAGAGTGTCTAGAGATATGGTGACTGACTGGAAACGATAAAGTAGTGGTGGTTGGGGTTGTGGAGGGGTGGGTTAGTGGGTGAACATATTGATCAGCCTTACTGCTTGGGGAAAATAATATTTTTTGTACCAGCCAGGCTGTGAGAATGAGTAGGTGTCAGCAGGAATCTCCACAATGTGTAAGGTTCACTGAAAACTACTGCTTTGTGCCTCTGCACTCTTCAGGTAGGTATTATTCGCTTGAGTTGCCCACGGGAACACCGGGTGTTAGCATGTAAGTTTAGCAAATATTTAGCCAACACGTGGAACTGGAGACCTTGTTGCAAAGAAAGAATGGTGTTTAAAAGAAAGGTGAGGGTTACAATTGTACAGGATGGAAGGGTTACAATTGTATCAGATGTAGTTAACAAATATACAGTGTGCAAATGAAACAACTGTGCAGGGTGTAAGGGCTACAATTACTGTATATAGGGTGTGAGGTTACAACTGGACAGAATGCAAGGGTTACAATTATACATGGTGTAAAGGTCACATTTATCTTCCGAAATGATATCAATAAGATTGAAAGAGTGCAGAGAAAATTTGCAAGAATGTTGCCAGGACTTGAGGACCTCAGACAGAGGAGCTCCCTGATATAGGAGAAGGCTGAATAGGATAGGACTTTATTCCCTGGTGAATGAGGGAAGATTTTATAGAGGTATACAGATTATAAGGGATATAGATAGGGTGAATGCAAAGAGGCTTTTTCCATTGAGGTTGGGTGAGTATAACTAAGTTAAGGATGAAGGGTGAAATGTTTAAGGGGAACATGAGGGGAAACTTCTTCACTCAGAGGGTGGTGAGAGCGTGGAACGAGCTGCCAGTGGATGCAGGTTCGATTGCAACATTTAAAGGAAATTTGGATAGCTATATAGATGGGATGGATATGGAGGCCAAGTGCTGGCTGATAGGATGAGGCAGAATAACATTTCGGTAGGGCTAGATGGGCCAAAGGGCCATGATATAGTATTCTATGACTCTTTTAATCTATTGAGGGTGTAAGGCTTACAACTGTTACAGAGTTTAAGGTTACACCAGGAGTATGGCATACAATATCCTCCACAACTTCTGCCATTTCCAAAGGGAAACTAGACCCCCTCCTCATCCCCCCCCCCCCCCGGTTTCACAGGGATCGTTTCCTCCGTGATTCTCTTGTCCGTTCATCCCTCCCTCTCAGCATTTATGCCTGCGGGCAGCCTCCGTGCCGCACCTGCCCATACACCTCTTCCCTCATCTCCATTCAAAGCCCCTGGCAGTCTGTCCAGGTAAGGCAACACTTCACCTGCAAAGCTGCTGGTGGGTCATCTATTGTGTCCAGCGCCCCTGGCGGAGCCTCCTCTACATTGGTGAAACACATTGCATATCGGGGGGGCCGTTTCGTCAAGCACTTCCACACCACCCGCCGCAAGTGGGAATTCCCAGAGACCAAACATTTTAATTTTCACTCCCATTCCCAATCCACCGTGACAGTCCATGACTTCCTGTTGTGTAACAAGAAGACTACCCTTAGGGTGGTCCTGCAGTCTTAGTTTCACTGAGTAATCGTTGGTAGCCCACTTAAGTCCCACTACTGATTAGCTGTTCTCACAGAGGACAACAAATGTTGGGTTTCCTTGATTTCCTTAATCAAAGAGAGCAGTGAGGCTATTTGCAAAGCACATTACACAGAGTAGTCAGACATGTGCCCTGTGAATATGTTACTGGAGGGTTATGAATATTCAGTCCATGAGCAAAATTTTCCAATAAAAATCATTCACCTCATAAGTATGCCAAATTGTTGCATGTTATGTGTGCTCCCAGTGGCACTTTGCAATCAGAGGGAAGTGCATCGCTGGGAAATATTAACCTGTTTTCAGCTTCCTTACGGATCACTGCCTAAGGTCACCCTCAGCTGACAAGTTTACTTTGGCAGGAGACTTTACTGCCTCCCTATGTTACCTTGAACAATCCTGTAACTGCACCGGGCAGGGCTGTGGAGAGAGTGAAAATGGTCAGGAAGCTATCCATGCCTCCAAGGAAGAGTGGGTCTTAGGGAAGTGTCTCAGACCTCAACAGGACAAGATCCTCTGGGCAAACTGCTACAGACAAGGTTGGATGGTCAGGAAAACAAGAGATTTCCAGTGATGGAGACCACCTGCATTCCTAGTTTCCAGAAGCAGTCTTCAAGCCTTTTAGTCTACCCCCTTAAACACACCAGACCAGATAAAATATTCTGCCACACTACCACCCTCTACTGATGTTACTTTTAATGCAACAGCATATTACATGAGGAATTTCACATTGTTTGTCAGTGATTTAGATAATGGAACTGATGGCTTTGTGGCAAAGTTTGCGGATGATACAAAGACAGGTGGAGGGCTAGGTGGTGCCGAGGAAGCAATGCGATTGCAGCAGGACTTAGACAATTGGAAGAATGGGCAAAAAAGTGGCAGATGGAATACAGTGTTGGGAAATGTATGATAATGCATTTTGGTAAAAGGAACAATAGTGCGGACTATTATCTGAATGGGGAGAAGGTTCAAACATCAGAGGTGCAGAGTGACTTAGGAGTCCTCGTGCAAGACTCATAGAAGGTTAATTTACAGGATGAGTGTGGTAAAAAAGGCAAATGCAGTGTTGGCATTTATTCCATGGGGAATAGAATATAATAGCAAGCAGATAATGCTGAGCCTTTATAAGACTAGTCAGGCCACACTTGGAGTATTGTCAACAGTTTTGGACCCAATATCTCCAAAAGGATATGTTGTCATTGAAGAGGGTCCAGAGGAGGTTCACAAGGATGATTTTGGGAATGAAGGGGTTAACATATGACAAGGGTTTGGCAGCTTAGGGCCATTACTCACTGGAATTTAGAAGAATGTGAGGGGATCTCATTGAAATCTACCAAATGTTGAAAAGACTAGATAGGGTAGAGAAGAGGTTTCCTGTGGTGAGGGTATCCAGAATTAGAGGGCACAGCTCCAAAATTGAGAGGCAACCCTTTAGAACAAAGGTAAGGAGGAATTTTTGTTAGCCAGAGTGAAATGCTCTGCCACAGACTATGATGAAGGCAATAGACAATAGACAATAGAAGTAGACCATTCGGCCCCTCGAGTCTGCACCGCCATTCTGAGATCATGGCTGATCATTCACTATCAATACCCAGTCCCTCCCTGCCTTGTCCCCATATCCCCCGATTCCCCTATCCATCAGATATCCATCTAGCTCCTTCTTGAAAGCATCCAGAGAATTGGCCTGCACCGTCTTCCGAGGCAGTGCATTCCACACCTCCACAACTCTCTGGGAGAAGAAGTTTTTCCTCAACTCTGTTTTAAATAACTGACCTCTTATTCTCAATCCATGCCCTCTGGTACTGGACTCTCCCAACATCTGGAACATATTTCCTGCCTCAATCCTATCAAATCCTTTAATTATCTTAAACGTTTCAATCAGATCCCCTCTCAATCTCCTCAATTCCAGTGTGTACAAGCCCAATCTCTCCAATCTCTCTGTGTAAGACAGCCCTGTCATCCCAGGAATCAACCTAGTGAATCTACGCTGCACTTCCTCAATTGCCAGAATGTCCTTCCTTAAACCTGGAGACCAAAACTGTACACGATACTCCAGGTGTGGTCTCACCAGGGCTCTGTACAAATGCAAGAGGATTTCCTTGTTCTTGTACTCAATTCCCCTTGTAATAAAGGCCAACATTCCATTTGCCCTCTTCACTGCCTGTTGCCCTTGCTCATTCACCTTCATTGACTAATGAACTAGGACTCCTAGGTCTCTTTGCATTTCTCCCTTACCTAACTCTACACCGTTCAGACAATACTCTGCCCTCTTGTTCCTGCTTCCAAAGTGGATAACTTCACATTTATTCACATTGAATGACATCTGCCAAGTATCTGCCCACTCACCCAGCCTATCCAAGTCTCCCTGTATTCTCCTAACGTCCTCTTCGCATGTCACACTGCCACCCAGTTTAGTATCGTCAGCAAACTTGCTAATATAGTTTTCAATGTCCTCATCTAAATCATTGACATAAATTGTAAAGAGCTGTGGTCCCAATACAGAGCCCTGTGGTACCCCACTAGTCACCTCCAGCCAGTTCGAGAAACACCCATTCACTGCTACCCTTTGCTTTCTATCTGCCAACCAGTTTTCTATCCATGTTGAAACCCTGCCCCCAATGCCATGAGCTCTGATTTTACTCACCAATCTCCTATGTGGCACCTTATCGAATGCCTTCTGAAAATCTAGGTACACTACATCCACTGGCTTACCCTTGTCTAACATCCTTGTTACACCCTCAAAAAACTCCAACAGATTAGTCAAGCATGATTTGCCCTTGGTAAATCCATGCTGGCTCAGCCTAATCCTATTACTGCCATCAAGATATGCCACTATTTTGTCCTTAATAATGGACTCAAGCATCTTCCCCACAACTGACGTTAGGCGATAGTTCTCCATTTTCTCCTTCCCTCCCTTCTTGAAAAGTGGGATAACATTAGCCACTCTCCAATCTTCAGGAACTGATCCTGAATCTAAGGAACATTGGAAAATGATTACCAATGCATCCGCAACTTCCTGAGCCACCTCTTTTAGAACCCTCGAATGCAGACCATCTGGACCCGGGGATTTATTAGCCTTCAGTCCTATCAGTCTACTCATCACAGTTTCTTTCCTAATGTCAATCTGTTTCAATTCTTTTGATAACTTATGACCCTGGCCCATCCATATATCTGGGAGATTGCTTGTGTTCTCCCTGGTGAAGACAGATCTAAAGTATGCATTAAATTCTGTTGCCATTTCCCTGTTTCCCACAACAACTTCTCCCAATTATGTTAGTATATTTAAGGCAAAAGTTGATAATTTCTTGATCAGTCAGGGTATCAAAGGATATGGCGGAAAGAAAGGTGTATGGGGTTGAGTGAGATCCAGGATCAGCCATGATGGAATGGCACAGCAGACTCAATGGGCTGCATGGCCTAATTCTGCTCCTGTGTCTTGTGGTCTTATGGAATCTTCCAATCTCCTCACACCATCTAAAATATCAGCTGAAATATCCCTCGGAAAAAAAAAGAGACAGACAGACAGACAAATAAAAAGAGAGACAGAGACAGAGAAAGAGAGAGAGAAAAGATCAGGAAGTGTCACCATGCTTCTGACACCAACATAGCATTTCCACAACTTACTAGCCTAACTTGTATGTCTTTGAAATGTAAGAGAAAGCAGGAGCACCCAGAGGAAGTCCATGCAGTCACAGGGAAAAAGTACAAACTCCTTATAGGCAGCAATGGAATTGAACTCTGATCTTACAGCCTGTGTTGTAAAGCATTGTGCTAACTGTTGTGCTATCATGTGGGAGAGAGAGAGGGAAAGAGTGAGATAGAAAGAATCGGAGAGAAAAGGAGAGAGGGAAAAGAGAATCAGAGAGAGAGAAAGTGAGAGAGAAAGAGAAATATGCTGAATGAAACAGAAAAATAACCTCCTCCATCCTCACTGTTCAGATCTGGTCAAGGCCAGACCAGCAACCAAGCAAAACCAGAGAATGCTGGGAATGCTCAGCAGATGGAGGAGCATCTGTGAAAAGAGAAACTGCCGAGGTTATGCCCTAATAATCAGAAGCTAGGAATCAAACAGAGAAGTGAAAGATTTAGATGAAACCAAAGGAACAGACCCAAAGGTGCACAATACAGTACATATAACTCACACACAACACATAAGGAGAGACAATGGCAACTCCTTGGCTTGCATCTTCAGAAACAGCTCTATTTCTACCTTTAATATCTCTATTTTTCCCTTTCATGGATCTTTTGAAGACCCTGACCTGGAGTTACACGCTGACTTCAGTTCGTTGTGGGAATGGGAGCTGCTCTAGAGATTTCACGACTGACCATTATTCAACATACCAAGGATGCAGCCTAAGAGGTTAGCTCACCTTCGGAGTTCTGGGATCTCATGGCTCTAGAGAAGGGCAGACCGAAGGTCATTGTCCCAGCTGGAAATCGGTGTGCATGGGAGACAGAAGATCTCTGGCTATGTGCCCAGAGACCTGAGATCAGAGCTCAGAAAAAGCAACGCAATGGACTTTTACCATTGTAAATCAGTGAGTTCTTTGTTACGTCTCTCCTCTTGCTGTGAAACAGAGACACCTCTTTCTCCTTTATTAGGGAGAAAGAGAGCCTGTGGTATGTCGAATACTGGGTGAACACATAGTCTTCGGGGGTAACTGCAAGTCTGTGTCTTTGCTGTTGCTTTGCTCACGCTTGAGGTGGTGGGAGCTTTTGTTTTGCCAGTGGGGGAGGAGGGATCATTGCTTTGCTGCTGCTTACACGTGGGAGGGGGGGCTTTGGGGTTCTAACATTTAACTGTCATTCATTTTTTGGAGGCACTCCTCTATTTTCAAGGATGGTTGCCAAGAAAAATAATTTCAGGATGTATATTGTATACATTTCTCTGACATTAAACGTACCCTTGAAAACTTTAACATAATATTACCATTAATACCATTAACAGATAATAAAATATATTCCAGATAGATTAATAGTTAGGATAAGGTGCATTTTGGACACAAGTCAAAAAGTTAAACAGTCTTCTTCAGTGACTGCGCTAATCCCATGTTATTCTCCCTACAAATCACACACTCTGATTTTATCACTTATCCATATACAGTTCTGTACAAAGGTCTTAGCCACCCTAGATTTTTTATATGGTTTCATATGATATGGCTTCCACACAGCCCTGATCTCAATATCATCTGGGATTGCCTGGAGAGACAGAAGACAGAGAGACAGGCAAAGTCTGCAGAAGAACTGTGGCAAGTTTTCCAAGATGCTTGCAACAACCTACCAGCTGATTATCTTATAAAACTGCACAACAGCACAACTAAGAGAATTGATGCTATTTTAAAGGCAAAGGGCATTCACATCAAATATTGATTTGATTTCATTTTTCTCTGCTTACTGTTCTTTATAAAATATTTTGTTCGTTAGAAACTTTTCATTTCCTTACTTTTAAAGCATCCTTGCTTTTCAGATTTTTTTTTGCATGTGCCTAAGACTTTTATACAGTACTGTGCAAAGGATACTTTACAGTGGTGAAGTAAAATGCCAACTTGGACACCTTTGGGATGTGAGAGAGAAATAGAACTTGGAGCACACAGGGGAAGTCACACAGGGAGAACAGGGATGAAAGAAAAAGTGAGGGCTATGTGGGAAGGAAGTATTAGATTGATCTTGGAGTAGGTTAAAAGGTCAGCACAACATTGTGGCCAAAGGGGCTGTACAGCACTGCGCTGTCCCATCTGCAACTGGTCCAGAATGCCACAGCCAGGCTCCTGACAGGTGCCCAGAAGAGGGACCATATTACTCCTATCCTGGCCTCCCTCCACTGGCTGCCAGTACGGTTCAGAATTGATTTTAAGATTCTCCTGTTTGTTTATAAGGCCCTAAATGGGCTACCCCCCCCCCCATATCACAGACCTTTTAACCTTTATTCTACTTCCAGGTCCTTCAGGTCGGCTGACTTGGGGCTCCTGGCTGTCCCGCGACTTAAGCTCAGGGGTGACCGCGCCTTTGCTGTTGCAGCCCTAGACTGTGGAACAGCATTCACCTCCCTATCAGATCTGCCCCCTCCATCGACTCTTTTAAATCCAGGCTCAAAACTTACTTTTATTCACTAGCATTTGAGTCCTGATGTGGCTGATTTTTGGTTTGTGCCTAAGCCCTTGTGTTGTTTCTTTTGTGCCAATAAGCTGTTTGCCTTGTTGGTTATGTCTGTGTTTCTTGTATTTGTGATCTGCTCTGATCTGTACAGCACTTTGGTCAACGTGGGTTGTTTTTAAATGTGCTATACAAATAAACTTGACTTGACTATTCTATGTTTTAGGTTAAGAGGAAATCTCCACACAGACAGCACTCAAGGTCAGGATTAAACCTGCATCTACAGTGGACCTGCCCAGCAGAAACGGGCATAGAAGGACAAGTTGAGAAGATTGTTTAATGTCATCTCCAGTCAACAGTAAAACAAAATAGTTGTTACTCCGGATCTGATGCAGCACAAAAATTAACACAATAAAATAAAGAACACTATAATGAAAAAAACACAATAAATATAATACATATATAACTTATACGCATAGATTGATTGTATGTCCATAAAGTGACGCTATGCAAAGGAGTGTCTGTACATAAGGTGACTGACAGGAAATGATTAAGTAATGGTGCTTGGGGATGTGGAGGGGTGGGTTAGTGGGTGGAGATGTTGATCAGCCTTATTGCTTGGGAAAAGTAACTGCTTTTGAGTCTGGTGGTCCTGATGCTACTTAGCCTCCTCCCTGATGGGAGTGGGACAAGCAGTCCATGAATAGGATGGGTGAGACCCTTCATGATGTTAACGTCACTTTTCTGGCAATGTGCTGTATATACGTTGTTGATGGTGGGTAGGCTGCTGCCAGTGATGCATTGGGCAGTGGTAGAACCTCCCTGTCCACCGCGGTAGAGCTTCTGTATCATGCAGTGATGCAGCAAATTAGGATGCTCTCTACCACACATCGAGAGATGAATGAGAGCAGATTGAGAGGCAATGAAAACACTGCTGGCAATGTGAGGTACAAAACACTGTGAGTCGACCTTTGTCATCAATAATCTCTGGGACCCTGCTCCTTCTTGAGGGCTCTTTTGATTCTAAGTGCATTCAGTTTAAACACATAAACTATGCAAACAATTGACTGGAAAGGGCTCATTTCTTCAGAATGTAAAATTTTAACAGGAATAAACCTGAAAAACTGCTCCAGGCTGAAGGCTAATGAGTTCATCATCAGTGGAGGCCAATTCGTCAAGGTTACACTTACCCCATTTATGATAATATTGAGAATGAGAATCAGAATCACTCTGGCCTCTTACTTCTCACCTGCTTATCTCCTCCCCCTGGTGCTCCTCTTCCTTCCCTTTCTCCTATGGTCAACTATCCTCTACTATCAAATTTCTTGTTCTTCAGCCCTTTACCTTTCCTACCCTGAGTGTCAGATGTGGGATCTCCAGGAGACTTCCAACTTCCCTGATGGCCACATCTGCACCAAATGCATCGAGACGCAGCTCCTTAGAGACCATGTTAGGGAACTGGAGCTGCGGCTCGATGACCTTCGGCTTCTTAGGGTAAGTGAATCAGTGATAGACAGGAAATACAGGGAGGTAGTCACCCCAAGATAATAGGAGACTGATAAATGGATGACTGTCAGGAGAAGGAAGGGAGAATGTCAGACATTGGAGGCCACCCCTGTGGTCGTTCACCTCAACAATAAGTACTCTATTTTGAGTATTGTTGGTGGGGGAGACCTACCTGGGGGAAGCAACAGTGGCCATGTCTTTGGCATTGAGTCTGGTCCTATACTTCAGAAGGATGGGAAACTGAAGACGATGGCAGCAGTGATAGGGAACTCTATAGTCAGGGGGACAGATAGGTGATTCTGTGGATGCTAGAAGGAAACACAGATGGCAGTTTGCCTCCCAGGTGCCAGGATCCACAATGTTTCTGAACATGTCCACAGTATCCTGAAAAGGATGGTGAGCAGTCAAAAGTCGTATTGATACCAACAACATAGGTAGAAAAAGGGAGAAGGTCCTGAAAGAATACAGGGAGTTAGGAAGGAGGCCGAGAAGCAGGCCCTCAAGGGTAGTAATCTTGGGATTGATGCCTTGTGCCATGTGACAGTGAGGATAAGAATAGAATGAGGTGGCAGATAAATACATGACTGAAGAATTCGAGCTGGAGACAGGGATTCAGATTTCTGGATAATTGGGACCTCTTCTGGGGCTGGTGGGACCTGTACAAAAGGGACGCGTAGCACTTGAATCTGAGGGGGACCAGCATTCTTGTGGGCAGGTTTACTAGAGCTGCTGGGAGTGGTTTAAACTAATATGGCAGGTGGTTGGGATCCAGTATGATAGAGCCAGCAGGTTTACAAGTACATGGTGGGTGTAACATGAATGTAAGGAAGAACAAGCCAATGATTGAATATAAATGCAGATACAGCAAAGGGTTAGATTGTACCACAGAGGCAAAATTCAAAAGGGTGAAGAATGCAGGACTGAAGATATTGTATTCAAATACATGTAGCATTTGGAGTAAGTTGGATGAACATAGAAACATAGAAAACCCTTTGGCTCAGAAAGCTCTGAAGAACTTGTCCTTACCTTAGAAATGACCTAAGGTTACCCATAGCCCTCTATTTTTCTGAGTTCCATGTACCTGTCTAGGAGTCTTTTAAAAGACCCTATCGTATCTGCCTCTACCACCGTCGCCAGCAGCCCATTCCACACACTCACCACTCTCATCATAAAAAACTTAACCCTGACATCTCCTCTGTACCTACTTACAAGCACCTTAAAACAATGCCCTCTCGTGCTAGCCATTTCAGCCTAGGAAAAAGCCTCTGACTATCCACACGATCAATGCCTCTCATCATCATATACACCTCTATCAGGTCACCTCTCATCCTCCATCACTCCGACAAAAGGCCAATTTCACTCCACCTATTCTCATAAGGCATGCTCCCCAATCCAGGCAATATCCTTGTAAATCTCCTCTGCACCCTTTCTATGGCTTCCACATCCCTTCCTGTAGTAAGGCAACCAGAACTGAGCACAGTACTCCAAGTGGGGTCTGACCAGGGTCCTATATAGCTGCAACATTACCTGTTGGCTCCTAAACTCAATCCCACAATTGATGAAGGCCAATGCACTGTATGCTTTCTTAACCACTGAGTCAACCTGGACAGCTGCTTTGAGTGTCCTATGGACTCAGACCCCAAGATCCCTCTGATCCTCCAAACTGCAAAGAGTCTTGCCATTAATACTATATTCTGCCATCATATTTGACCTACCAAAATGAACCACCTCACACTTACCTGGGTTGAACTCCATCTGCCACTTCTCAGCCCAGTTTTGCATCCTATCAATGTCCCGCTGTAACCTCTGACAGCCCTCCACACTATCCACAACAACCCCAACCTTGGTGTCATCAGCAAATTTACTAACCCATCCCTCCATTTCTCATCCAATCATTTATAGAAATCACAAAGAGTAGGGGTCCCAGAACAGACCCCTGAGGCATATCACTGGTCACCGACCTCCATGCAGAAATTGACCCATCTACAACCACTCTTTGCCTTCTGTGGACAAGCCAGTTCTGGATCCACGAAGTAATATCCCTTTGGATCCCATACCTCCTTACTTTCTCAATAAGCCTTGCATGGGGTGACCTTATCAAATGCCTTGCTGAAATCCATATACACTATATCTACTGCTCTACCTTCATCAACGTGTAATGTCACATCCTCAAAAAATTCAATCAGGCTAGTAAGGCACGACCTGCCTTTGACAAAGCCATGCTGACTATTCCTAATCATATTATACCTCCCCGAATGTTCATAAATTCTGCCACTCAGGATCTTCTCATTGCAATTGTGATGCAATTAGAGATTGGTCGGTATGACATTGTGGGCATCACTGAGTTACATCAAAGGATATACTTTATATCGAAAGGATAGGCAGGAAGGCATAGGCTGTGGTGTGGCTCTGTTGGTAAGAGATGGAATTACATCTTTAGAAAGAGGTGACATCGGGTCTGAGAATATAAAATCGTTGTGGGTAGAGTTAAGAAACTTCAAGGGTTAAAAAATCATTATGGAAATCATATATAGACCTCCAAATAGTAGCCAAGTTGTAAGGTTGAGATTGCAAAGGGAGCTGGAAAAGGCATGTAGTAAGGGTAATGATGCATTTGGAATGGTGGACTTCAATATGCAAGGGAATTGGGAAAATCAGGTTGGTGTTGGATTGCAAGAGAGGGAACTTGTTGCATGCCTATGAAATGGCTTTTTAGATCAGCGTGTACTTCAGCCTGCTTGGGAAAGGTAATCTTAGATTGGGTGTTGAGTGATAATCCAGATCTTATTAGGGAGCTTAATGTAAAGGATCACTTAGGAGGCAGTGATCATAATATGATTGAATTCATACTGCAATTTGAGAGGGAGAAACATAAATCACATGTATCAGTATCGCAATGGAATAAAGGGAATTACAAAGGCATGAGAGAGGACCTTGCCCAGTTGAATTGGAGGCGGGTACTGGCAGGGATGACAGCAGAACAGAAATGGCTGAACTTTCTGGGAATAGTTCACAAGGCGCAGAATAGATATGTCCCACAGAGGAAGAAGTTCTCAGATTGCAGGGGTCGGCAACCGTGACTGACAAGGGATATTAAGGACTGCATAATAGTGAGGGGAAGGGCATATAAGGAAATGGCAGATTAACTTAATGGGCACTTTGTAGCTGTCTTCACTGTGGAAGACACTAGCAGCCTTAGGTGGATAAGTCACCTGGAATAGGTGGACCACATCACAAAGTCCTGAGAGATTGCTGAAAAGATAATGAATGCATCAGTCATGATCTTTCAAGAATCACTTGATCCTGGCACGGTCCTGGAGGACTGGAAGATTGCAAATGTCATTCCTCTCTTTAAGAAGGGGAGAAGGCAAAAGAAAAGGAAGTAGAGGCCTGTCAGCCTAATTTCAGTGGTTGGGAAAGTGCTGGAGTGTATTATTAAGAAAGAGGTTTCAGGGTACTTGGAGACTAATGATAAAACAAGTCAAAGTCAGCATGGTTTCTGTAAAGGGAATCTTGCCTGACAAATCTGTTCTTTGAGGAACTAACAAACAGGATGGACAAAGGAGAGGCAGTGGATGTCATTTACTTGGATTTTCAGAAGGCATTTGATAAGGTGCCACACATGAGGCTGTTTAACAAGATAAAATCCTCTGGTACTACAGGAAAGATACTGGCATGGATAGAGGAATAGCTGAGAGGCAGGAGGCAGCAAGTAGGAATAAAGGGGACCTTTTCTGGTTGGCTGCCAGTGACTAGTGTTGTTCCTCAAGGGTCAGTATTGGAACCGCTACTTTTCACATTGTTTGTCAGTGATTTGGATAATGGAGTTGATGGCTTTGTGGCAAAGTTTGAGGATGATATGAAGATGGGTGGAGGGATAGGTAGTGTGATTACAGCAGGACTTAGACAAATTGGAAGAATGAGCAAAAAAGATGGAATACAGTGTTAGGAAATGTATGATAATGCATTTTGGTAAAAGGAACAACAGTGTGGACTATTATCTAAATGGGAAGAAGGTTCAAACATCAGAGGTGCAGAGGGACTTGGGAGTCCTTGTGCAAGAATCCCAGAAGGTTAATTTACAGGTTGAGTCTCTGGTAAAGAAGGCAAATTCAAAGTTGGCATTTATTTCAAGGGGAACAGAATATAAAAGCAAGGAGATAATGCGGAGCCTTTATAAGACACTAGTCAGGTCATACTTGGAGTATTGTCAACAGTTTTGGCACCATATCTCAGAAAGGATGTTTTGTCATTGGAGAGAGTGCAGAGGAGGTTCACAAGGATGATTCCTGGAGTCGGGGGATGAATGGGGTTAACATATGAGGAGAGTTGAGCAGCTTTGGGCCTGTACTCACTGGAATTTAGAAGAATATGTGGGGATCTCATTGACACCTACTGAATGATGAAAGGACTAGATAGGATATTTCCTATGGTGGAGCTATCCCGAACTAGAGGGCACAGCCTCAAAATTGAGGGGCGACCTTTTAGAACAGAAGTAAGAAGGAATTTTTTAGAAAGAGAGTAGTGTATCTGTGAAATGATCTGCCACAGACTGCAGTGATGGCCAAGTCCATGGGTTTATTTAAGGCAGAAGTTGAATGTTTCCTGATCAGTCAGGGTGTGGCAAGTGTATGAGGTTGAGTGGGATCTGGATTCAGTCTTGACGGAATGGCAGAGAAGACCTGAAAGGCTGAATGGCCTAATTCTGTTTCTTTGTCTTATGGCCTTATGGTCTACCCACCTGGCTTCACCTATTAACGTCTAGATATCCTCCTTCTCCTCCCCCTACCTTCTTATTATGGTACCTTCCTGATGCACCATCAATAACTCTCGGAGATGGGAGGTGAACGATAGGCTTTTATTAGCAGCAAAATGGAGCACGGCATCTCGGAGACTGAGGGAGGAGCAGTGCCTCCAATCGCCTTTATACAGGAGTCTGTGGGAGGAGCCACAGGAGCAGTCAGCAGAGGGGCATGTCCAGACAGGTATACATAGTTTACCACACTTCCCATTTCCTTTCCTGTTCTGAAGAAGGTTCTCAGCCCAAACCATCGACTGTTTGTTGATTTCCATAGGTGCTGCATTACCTGCTGAGTTCCTCCAGCATTTTGTGTGTGCTGTGAAGTTTGTTATTTTTATTACTTTTTAGTCTAAAGATACAGGACAGAACAGACCCTTCTGGCCCACAGAGTTGTGCTGTCCAGCAACCCATTGATTATAAGCCTAGCCTAATCACAGGACAATTTACGATGTCCAACTAACCTACTAACCTAACTAACCTACTACGGGAGGATACTGGAGTATCTGGAGGAAACTTTCTTCCAGAGTAGGCCGGACTGAACTCCGAACTCCAACGCCCCAAGCTGTAATAGTGTGGCACTAACCACTGCACTACCCGGTTTTGCAACAGCAGTACAGTGTACTACAAAAAAAACTATAAATGACTAAAAGAAATATATATATAAAATATTCACATTATTAAGTAGTGCAAAAAGAGAGCAAAATAGAATAAGTAACTTCAAAACGAATCTTTAATCTTTATCTGATTTATTTGATGTTATGAAAGAGTTAAGGTGAGCATGTTGTGACCATGCTTTGTTGGCAACAGAAGCATGGCAATGCTTGCAGGATGCTTGCAACACAATCTTCAGACGCCCACATGTGACAAATAAAGCTAATCTTTACCATCAAACAAATCAGCAACATAGTTAGCCAAATTTCCTGACAAGAGCACAAGTAGAAATTGCTGGTTCTATGCTAGTCTATAAGACCATAAGACACAGGAGCAAAATTTCAGTTCCGAGCCAGTCTGTGCAAAAGGCACATGGGAACACAAATAAATTCATTTCATTCTGTTAGTAAAATTCACCGCTTGTGTTGACAACCAACACAGTCCAAGGACGTGCTGAAGGCAATCTGCAAGAGTTGCCATGCTTACAGCATCGACGTAGTGTGCCTACAACTTACTAAACCTAACCTGTATGTCTTCAGACTGTGGGAAGAAAGCAGAGCACCATGAGGAAACCCATTCAGCCACAGGGAAAAGGTACAAACTCCTTACAGACAGCGAAGGGAATTGAAGTCCGGCTTTCACTGTGTTAATCACTCCATTTCTCAATACGCATTAATAGTCCATCTCAGCAAATCCAGGGCTTCAGCTCCAGTTCATTTTGGGTCTCAGCAGGGGTAAGTCTAGGACAAACCCTGTAACATTGTGACTGAAACGATTTCACAGAAATTCCCTCACAGTGATTTGCGTTCAATGAATATTGAATAGTCACATGACCCTCTGCTTAAATCTGAATAGTTACCGTAGTAACCTATATAATGAATTTCTAAAGGGGTTGCAATGTGACCTATAAATAAAAGCAACTGCTACCAATACCATTGCCATGATGAACAGATAATAGAGAAAGAGGCATTAACATGCTTCAAACCACACACATTTACAATTGAACTGTTTACATACTCCACACTTAATATTCCGCTGGAATCCCCTGTGGATTTATCCTTAACCTTTTCCCATTCCTCATCCACACTCCATTGCAGTTTGCTTCCACTGTCCTTGGTCCTAGCTGCAAACTCAGTAACTACCATCAACTACCATCAACACAGAGAATAAAAGACTTGGCCTAACCTTAAACAAAAAGAAAACTGAAGTACAGTAATGGTAATATTAAAGAAACCTGATATCCCAAACTGTCGGATTGTATTGGGAAATGAAATCCTGAAATAAGTTTACAACTTCAAGTACCTTAGATCACGGGTAACATCTGATGGCAAATGCGAAACAGCCATAAAAGCAAGAATAACAATGGCAAGAACAGCATTTACAGAAATGAGAAACACCCTAACGAACAAGAAAATAGCAATTGATATCCGCCTTAGAACTCTCAGATGCTACATTCTTCCTATGTTGATGTATGGCTGTGAGTCAAGGACCATCACAAATGCAACAGAAAAAAGAATCAATGCAGCAGAGATGTGGTTCCTCAGAAGAATGCTATGCATATCGTATACGGACAGGATATAAGTTCTACAGAGAATGAAAACAAAACGTGCATTACTTAAAAAAATCAGAAAACAGCAATTAAAATTCCTTGGACACATCATGCGAAGAGAAACATTAGAACATTTAGTTACAACTGGAAAGCTGGAAGGAAACAGAAGCAGAGGCAGACAGAGAATGAAAATGATAGATGGATTAACATCATGGTTAGAAACAGGGGAGGCAACAGCTACAATTCGGAGCATCGGGGACTGTGATGGATGGAGAGACATGATCGCCCACGCCAAACGGCAAGGCACCTGAACTGTGTGTGTGTGTGTGTGTGTGTGTGTGTGTGTGTGTGTGTGTGTGTGTGTGTGTGTGTGTGTGTGTGTGTGTGTGTGCGCGCGCGCGCGTGCGCGTGCACACACGTGTTGGTGGGTGGGAGGGAGGAAAGGGGCTTGTGTAGTTGTTGTTGTGGCTGTTCTGTTGGACAATGGACATGCTATGTAACCGCCAGAATAAACAAATCTTCTCCAACCAACCTCCCCTTAAACTATTCCCCCCACACTCCCATCATTTCTACCACCCACTTACACACTAGGGGCAACTTACAGTGGTCAGTTAACCTAATGTTCAAAGATAACACCAAGCTGTGAGGTCCGTGCCTTGGCCTGAGGTGATTTTTTTTAGTTTCATAGGGATGATGTTAGGGACAGAGCAGGCAGTTGTTTTATTTTATGTTGACATACAGCACAGAACAGGCCTTTCCAGCTTTTCGAGCCATGCTGTCCCACAATCCCCCAATTTAATCTTAGTTTAATCACAGGACAGTTTACAAACCGGTACATCTTTGGACTGTGGGAGGAAATCAGAGCACCTGAGGAAACCCCCACAGTCACAGGCAGAACATACAATCTGCTTAGAGGCAGTGGCAGGAACTGAACACAAGTCACCTATACTCTAAAGCAAAGTGCTAACCACTATGCTGCTGTGCTTTTGGGATAGGATGATGCGGAGTTAGAGGTCTGGGCAGAAGCTGGTATTCGGAGTCCAGGGCTGGACTACTCCGCAGTCGAAGGTCAGCAAACCTAAAGCTCAAGTCACCGGTCACTGAGGAGATCGGTGATTCCCAGGTTAGCGAGTCCTGGGTCCCAGGTCAGAGGTCCAAATGGATGGGAGTCATGAGGGCCCTTGAACCCTCCACCCCTCCACCTCTAGTCACCAGGATCAGACCTCTGTGCAGCTCTGGAAGTCGAGGCTCGAAGATTAAACCCATGATCAGCTAGTACTGTGGTTGATACCCAGACATAGGCAAAGTCCAGAGGGTAAAAGCAAAGGTCAAAATCCAGAGCAGGTCAGGAGGTAGAAGGCTAAAATCAGCAAGCCCAAAGATAGAGGGCCCAAGGTCAAACTGAGATCAGAGGTCCATGGAAGTCCAGAAGTCAAGGTCCAAAGGTCAAACATGTGATCAGTAAGTCCTGGGATCTAGGCCCAAATAGAAGTTAGTGACATCCAAAGCTGGAGACCGATGACTGCGAGAATCTGAGACTAAGGACTGGAGGTTTGGAGATGGACTATCCTAGATAGATCTATCAGCTTGATACATCAGGAGGAGGGAGAATGGGACAGAGATGAAGCAGATTTCCTGAAATTGGTATTTGTATTGGTATTTGTTAATTGTTATCACACATACCAAGATGTAGTGAAAAACTTGTCTAGCATATTGTTCATATAGATCAAATCATTAAACAGTGCATTGAGCTAGAACAACAGAGTGCCACAATTGCGTAACAGTTAGTGTGCCACTATTACAGTCTGGGCTGTCAGAGTTTGGAGTTCAACTCAGACACCAGCTGTAAGGAGTTTGTATGCCCTTTCCCCCAGCGCATGGATTTCCTCTGGGTGCTCCTGTTTTCTCCCACAATCCAAAGATGTACTGTTATGAGATTAATTGTTCATTTTAAATTGCCCTGTGATTAGGCTAGTGTTAGATAGGTGGGTAGCTGGTCAGTGTAGCTCTTTGGGCCGGAAGGGCCGGTTCCACGCTCAATCTCTAAAAACCAGGTAAAACAATAACAATGCAGAATAAAGTTCAAAAGTTACGGAGAAAGTACAGTGAAGGTAAACGATAAAGTGAAAGATCATAACCAGGTAAATTATGAGGCCAAGAGTTGATTTTATCATACAGTAGGTCCTGTTCAAGAGTGTATCACAATGCGGTAGAAGCTGCCCTTGAGCCTAATGGTAGGTGCTTTCAGACTTTTGTATCTCCTGCCAGTGGGAGAGGGGAGAAGAGAGAATGTCTGGGTGGGTGAGGTCTTTGATTATGTTGTGAACATGCTGGAGGGCTGTAGACTTGCATTTGCTTGATGGCTCGACCTAGAACTTTGGATTTAGTTTTAATGGATTCATGTCCTCCTTTTTCCTTTAATCCTTGACAATGTCCTTGATACAGGCCACAAAAGTACAGTGCAGAGTTCAACTGCGCTGTCACTATTTTGCAGTGGTAATGCATGCTTGCAGTTTCAATACATTACTGCATTGTTAGTACATAGATTTATCATGTAGCAAAGGTTCAGAAGTTCAGTTCATGGTCAAATAGGATTTTGTAAGGAAGATCATAGGAGCAAAATTAGACCATTCAGCCAATTGAGTCTGCTCCACCATTCCATCATGGCTGAACCTGGACCCCACTCAACCCCATATACCTGTCTGCTCACCATATCCTTTGATGCCCTGACCGTTCAGGAAATGATCAACTTCCACCTTAAATATACCCAAAGACTTGGCCTCCATCGCAGTCTGTGGCAAAGCGTTCCACAGATTCAATACTCTCTGGCTCAAAAAATTCTCCTTAAATCTGTTCTAAAAGGTTGCCCCTCAATTTTGAGGCTGTGCGATCTAGTTCAGGATACCCTCACCAGAAGAAACATCATCTCCACATCCACCCTATCTAGTACTTTCAACATTCAGTAGGTAAGATAATGGTCTTCTCATTGTGCCAAAGCCCGTACCACCCAATTACACCCACGTGACCAATTAACCTACTAACCAATATGCCTTTGGAACACGAGAGGAAACTAGAGCACGCGGAGGAACTGAAACTGTCCAAGCACCACACTGTTGGATCTATGCTTTCTGAATAAACAGGAATGCTGTACAGGATAAGATCAGCAATAGTTAGTGGAAGAAACCCCTTGGCCCAGGTGATCTTGATCCACTGGAGGTCAGAGCAGGGAATGGAGACAGTAGCTGAGATTTTTCCAAATTATCTGGATAAGGATAAGGATAGGTGATCAGAACCATATCACTAGGATATGAGGCACCGAGCCACAGGTGAGAGTTGCATGCCCAGTGGAACTCTATTGGCAAAGAGCTCAAAGGTGGAACTTGAAGGAAAGCAGAGTATGACTGGCAGAAACATCCAGACATACGGTATTGAGCAAAAGCATTAGGCACACACATATAGTTAGGCTGCCTAAGAGTTTTGCACAGTACTGTATTCGTCAATGTGGAGCCGAGAGCGAGTTTGTAAATCTGACGGGAGCAAAGGATGTTGGGAATGGCAAAGGTGGAGTGCTGCGGGAGGGGTATGGGACAGGTGTCAGAGAAGGAATGCCAGGTGTGGTGGGGGGGAGGTTGGCACAGGTACAGACACACCCAGCCCTGAGACACCAGGCAAGATCATCTGATTCCAAACAATTGGTGTATTAATCATTACAGAATGTCTCTCTGGTGCTTCCTGTTCCCTCTCCTCTCCCTTCCCCTTTCCCAATCATGATTCCTCTGTCTCTGCCCCCCCTTCCACTCTCAATCTAAAATAGAGACTCATATCAGAATCAGGTTAATCATCACTCACTAATGTCATGAAATTAGTTTTTTTTGGTGGCAAACATAAAATTACTATAGTACTGTGAAAAAGTCTGAGGCACCCGAGCAATATATATAGTATGTGCCTAAGGCTTTTGCATAGTACTATATGTGTTAAAGAACACATGCAAATATGACCCATATCTCTCAGTTCCCTGCATACTCAATCTAATGGATTCTTAAACAACACTATCATACCTCCTTTCACCGCTACTCCATGGCAGTCTGCCTGTCAAACTGAGTATCTGATATTTCATCAGTGAGACCATACGACACAGTTACACAGGTCCATAACTCTGAAATTTAGCCAATCCCTTTAAATGTAATTTCACTGATTATCAGCAGGAGAGTCAAAGCATATAGATTCAGCAGCTGTGATTTGAGACCATAAAACCATAAGACACGGGAGTAGAGTTAGACCATCAAGTCTGCACCATCATTCGATCATGGCTAATTTATTTTCCTTCTCAGTCCCATTCTCCTGCCTTCTCCCTGTAACCTTTGACCCCCTTACTAATTAAGTGCATGTGTCCCTTCACTTTAAATACATATACCCAATGCCTTGGCCTCCATAGCCGTCGTGGAAATGAATTTCACAGGTTCACCACCCACTGGCTAGAGAAATCTCTCAGCATCTCAGTTCTAATGGGATTTCCCTCTATTCTAAGGCTGTACCCTCTGCTCCTAGACTCTCCTTCTATAGGAAACATCCTCTCCAAATCCACTCTATCTAGGCCTTTCAATGTTACTGATGCACCATCAATAACTCACTCTGAGACGTAAGGCGAGATATCGGCTTTTATTGACTGGAAGAAGGAACCAGAAGTGAGTGACCATCATACTACGTCCTGGAGACTGAGGCCGAGCATAGGCCTCAGATCGCCTTTATACAGGGGCCTGTGGGAGGAGCCACAGGAGCAGTCAGCAGGGGGCGTGTCCAGACAGGCACACGTAGTTCACCACAGTTACACTTTATTTGCACTGTATTTTCTCTGTAATTGTTCTCCCTATTGACATCAATGGATCTAGGGTTGAGAGGGAAGACAGCCCTAAGTTCCTCGGCATCCACTAAGGACCTCACGTGGTCTGTACGCACCAGCTGTGTGGTGAAAAAGGCACGACAGTGCTTCTTTCACCTCAGATGGTTGAGGAAGATTGGTATGGGCCCTCAAATCCTAAGGACTTTCTACAGGGGTGCAATTGAGAGCATCCTGACTGGCTGCATCACTGCCTGGTATGGGAACTGTACCTCCTTTAATCGCAGGACTCTGCAAAGAGTGGTGCGGACAGCCCAGCGCATCTGTAGTTGTGAACTTCCCATGATTCAGGACATTTACAAAGACAGATGTGAAAAAAGGGCCTGTAGGATCATTGGGGACCCGAGTCACCAAAACCACAAACTATTCCAGCTGCTACCATCCGGGAAGCGGTACCACAGCATAAAAGCCAGGACCAACAGGCTCCGGGACAGCTTCTTCCACCAGGCCATCTGACTAATTAACTCACACTGATTTGAATGTACTTTATATTCCATTGACTGTTCTACTTATTATAAATTACTATGATTGCACATTTAGACAGAGATGTAACATGAAGATTTTTACTCTTCATGTATGTGAAGAATGTAAGAAATGAAGTCAATTCAGTACAATGATATTCTACATTCTGGATTTGTTTTTACAACCTTGATGTACCTATGTATGGAATGACATATCTGGATGGCACACAAACGAATCCCTTTACTGTATCTTGGTATATTTAACAACAATGAACCAGTCACTAATTACCAGTGGTTTGCTGTCAGATGAGGCATGTACTGTAAAGAGAGGATGGAATTGATAATGAAGCTGGAATCTTCCCCACCCCACTGCCCTGGGTCTAAATATTGAATACTACAGGGCATGAATTTAAGGGGAGAAGGTTCAAGTTCAAAGGAGATGTGTGGGGCATGTTTTTTCACACAGAAAGTGCGTGGATTGCACTACCTGGAACGAAGGTGGAGGCAAATACAATAGAGGCCTTTTAGAGGCTCTTATTGTAGATGGACACATTAATGTACAGAGAACGGAGGGAAATGGACTTTGTGAAGGGATTAGTTTAGTTAGGCATACAATTACTTGTTTAATTAGTTTGGTTATGCATCGTGGACCAAAGGGCCTGTTTCTGTGCAATGTACCAATATGTACAAATCTCCGTGACAAGTTACAAATATGGCCAAATGTTAAATTATTTAATTTGTTTAGCTCCTCATTTTTTTTTACTGGCACCTCATTTTGAAACAAGGCTTGCAGTCATTTAGTGACACCATCTGGCCCCATCGTTGTGAAATGGGGTGTAGGAGTCCGACTATAGGAGTCAGCAGTGTGGGGTCATTCTCCACAAACCAACTGCGGTCGAAGTGTAAACCACAGTCAGCAGCTCCAGAAGCTTAAAGGTTTCCACTGGGTTACCAAGCCTCAGCCTTTGGCTGCGTGCCGAGTTCCTGAGGCTGGATTTGTACGTGGTGAGCAGCGCAGAATCCAGTGCAGTCTTTCAGTCCCTTATCTTCCTTCCTCTTCTTAGCCACAGTATCTTAGACACCATATATTTATGGTGTCAATATACTGTCCCTCATGGAACACTTCGGCCAGCACTACCCACAACTACTTATCGCTGCTGCTACCAAACTGCAGCTTCACGTCAGTGTCTATTGAAGTGGCAGCTAGAAAGGACATATGAGAGACGTGTTAAACCACGCTGAGGTTCCAGTACAGAGAAGAGAGTGCAGAGTGGGGAGAGGGGAGAGGCAGAGAAGGAGAGGGAGAAAGAGGGAGAGAGGGGGAGAGGGGGAGAAGGGGGAGGGAGAGAGGGCGGAGGGAGGAAGGAGAGAGAGAGAGAGAGAGAGAGAAAGAGAGAAACCTAATACAGCTCACACAAAATGCTGGTGGAACACAGCAGGCCAAGCAGCATCTATAAGGAGAAGCACTGTCGAAGTTTCATCCTGATGAAGGGTCTTGGCCCAAAATGTCGACAGTGTTTCTCCTTATAGATGCTGCCTGGCCCGCTGTGTTCCACCAGCATTTTGTGTGTGTTGTTTGAATTTCCAGCATCTGCAGGTTTCCTCGTGTTTGACCTATTACAGCTGTATGTCAGGAGTTTGTATGTTCTCCTCACGTCTGCATGTATTTCCTCCGGGTGCTCTGGTTTCCTCCCACATGCCAAAGACGTAAGGGTTAGTAGGTTAATTGTTCACATGGGTGTAATCGGGTAAGGTGGGGTCATTGGGCTGTAAGGACCTGTCACTCTAGATAAATAAGCAAATAATAAACCTGACTCTGATTCTGAAATCAAGGCTCCACATAGCATCCTAAGTTGATGAGAGGCCATTGACCTGGAACTCTCTCTGCAGATAAAGCCTGACCCTCAGTGTTACCTTGGTTTCCACAATGTGCGGTGACCAGCTTTCAGACCAAAGGGCCCATTCCAAAAAAGGAATCACTCTTGACATGACCCGTAAACTGATATTACCAGCACAATACAAATTAACACAAACCTTGTATTCATAACATAACATTTTAACTCTAATAGCATTAGAGTGATAGTTTTCCAACTTGGAAATAGACCCTTCAGCACATTGCATTCACACTAACCAAATTGCCTTACTGAGCTATTCCCATTTGCATACATTTGGCTCATATGCCTCTGTTCCTTTCTTGTCCATGTTCTGAATTTGTCTACACACCAATCCAGATTAACTAAAGATATATAAACAGAAGAGATTCTGCAGAAGCTGGAAATCTTGAACACAACACAAAAAATGCTGGAGGAACTCAGAAGGTTGGAAGGGAGTAGACAGTCATTGATTTAGACTAAAGATACACGGTGGGTTTTACAATGGTTTTCAAGAGGTGTTAAAAGTGCTAAGACCAGAATGTGTCTACACTGGGATCTTTTCCACACAAATGTCTCCTACTTACCCTCATAAAGAAAGCACACCATCATTTTTACATTTTTAGAAGGTTATGGAGGTTCATCTTGTAACCAAGCACCCTAAAAGACTTCTACTGGTGAAAGTATCCTGGTTACATGGGAGGCTGGCATGGAAATTCAAATGTTCAGAAAAACAGGGAGATACAGAGAGTAGTGGACTCAGCCTAATAAATCACAGACACATCCCTTCCCACCACTGGTAGTATCTGCAGGAGACACTGCCGCAAGAAGGCTACATCTGTCGTCAAAGATCCTCACCGTCCAGCCATCCCATCTTCTCCTGGAGGTACAGAAGCATGAAGTCACTCACCACTAGATCCAGGAATAACTTCCCCTCAACCATGCAGTTCTCGAACTAACCAGTAAACCCTAATCCACTGATCAACAACTTTGCACTAAAATTAGGCTTTTTTTTGTTCTGTCTTCTTCCTAGTAAAAAATGTGTATAATTGATGTTTAATTTATAATTTTCTTGTGAATGCCGTTTATCTAATGCTACATGCTTACGACTGTCGCAAGTAAGTTTCTCGTTACACCGGTGCTTACAGGGACAGCACGGTAGCGTAGAGGTTAAAGCAATTGTTTTACAGTGACAGGGGTCACTGTTCAGAGTTCAATTCCTGCCTTTTTCTGTAAGAAGTGTGGTCCCTGACTAGGCTCGTTAGCCAGCTCTGCTGACAGCTACATGGCTCAGCAGTGAGGAGGCCACCAGTCACAAACAACATACGTCTAGGGTGGGTATGATTTGGGGTTCAACCAAACAGGAAAGTTGGGCTGTTCTGATCAACAGAACCCTAATTTGTGCGAATGCTGTGTAAATACTGTCCATACGTAATTATCAGTTGGCAAGAAATAACAGATTGTGCACCGCATACAATTATAAAGAAAGTGTATTTACTAGTTTCAGCTTTATCAAACAGTTAATAAGAGAAAAAAAAAGGAAAAGAAAAAATACAAGGATCCATTACATTAAACCAGTCAAAATGTGCACATGGCATTGGAGCTCATATTGTTCAAAAACTGGGTATGACGGTTACTCACGGTGCCGAATTCTCATCAACAATCACTGGCAGAGTTTCCCATCTTGGACTCCTTCGTCTCACAAAGCACTCCTTGCCATCACGTCTTTCTGTTGGATCAATTCCTAGAGCCATCTCTCCCGATCTTCTCTTCTCTCCATCTCCCGCCAAAATGACCACGAACCCCCACCGGTGTGGATCACAAATCTCTCTTTGCCCAGCTCTCGCTAGAACCATCTCCCAATTCCACCATTCTAAATGGCTGCCACAACATTCCTAAATTGAACATCGTAGTCCCTTATCTTTAGCCAAAACCAAAACATTTTCCCAGTAGGCCACACTGCTTTTAAGGAAAGCTATAAATGAAATACCCTACAGCATTAATAGTAGGAATTTGTGCATCGTCCCTGTGACTATGTGGTTTCCTCTGGGTGCTCCGGTTTCCTCCTACAATCCAAAGAGGTACAGGTTAGGGTTAGTAAATTGTGGGCTTGCTTTGTTAGCACTGGAAACATGGTGACACTTGTAGGCTATGTTGGTCATTGATACAAAATGATGCATTTCACTGTATGTTTTAATGTTTCGATGTACGTGTCAAATAAAGGTAATCTTTTGGTTCTTGTGTATTTGACATTGAAGCTTTATGTCCAGCACAGGAGTTCAAAATGGAGTACCTGGATTGTGAGGTGGCCCCAGTGGATTCAGGAGGCTTCGGTTAGTTCCACAAATTAGTTATATATTTTCTGCATTTACTGGTTGATCGTTCTTGGTTTTTTAACTGCTTCACACCAGCACAAGTAACTTACATTTAAGAAATGCCTTTCACTTTAGAAAATACTGCAGAACAACAATTTTCACGACATATGTCAGTGATAATAAACCTGATTCTGATTCTGAAGTGTCAAAGGGAAGTAAAACAATTTTAAAAAATGTGTGCAGGGAGTTGAGAAAGCGTTCAGGTATAAAATTGGCTGTGATTCTATGATAAATGCAAGATATTCTGTAGATGCTGGAAATCCAGAGTAACACACACTAGATGCTGGAGGAACTCAGCAAGTCAGGCAGCATCTGTGAAAATAAATAAAAGTCGACGTTTTGGGCCGAGATCGGGTTTTGGCCCAAGATGTCGACTGTTTATTCTTTTTCATAGATACTGCATCACCTGCTAAGTTCCTCCAGCATTTTGTATGTGATTCTAAGAAGTGATAGATCAAGTTCCAAGTGACTCAGTGCCCTAGTCCTGCTCCAGTCTCTCACGTTCTGAACAGATAATCATGATGTGAAAGTATGTGTGAAGGTAAGATCAAGGAACGACTGTGCAAGTGCATGGACGTCAGCAAGTTAGACTGGCTGGAAGAGTATAAAAGGAGATCATTTTTTCTTTAGTAGTTTGATCGAGGAATGACTGTGCAGGCGTGTGGATGTCAGCAAGTTAGACTGGTGGGAAGAGTTTAGAAAGGAGACAGCTTTATAGAGCGGGCATCTGAGTAGAGGTAGACAGAGTAGGAGGGCTTTGGCTCAACGGGGCTTCGGAGATAACAGGTTGAGGCGAGGTAGGTTACCTGTGAAGAATAGAAACAGGAAGTATATCAGTGAGCGATGTTCTGTACTGCATGTTGTATGTGGGAAGTCTGGGAGACTCCCAGCTTCCCGGAAGGCCATATCTGCGCCAGGTGTGTTGAGCTGCAGCTCCTTAGGGACCAGGTTAGGGAACTGGAGCTGCAGCTCGATGACCTTCATCTGGTCAGGGAAAATGAGGAAGTGATAGAGAGGAGCTACAGGCAGGTTGTCACACTGGGGCCTTGGGAGTTAGATAAGTGGGTAACAGTCAGGAGAGGGAAGGGCAAGAGTCAGATACTAGAGAGTACCCCTGTGGCTGTCCCCCTTAACAATAAGTACTCCTGTTTGAGCATGGTTGGGGGAGACAGCCTACCTGGGGGAAGCAACAGTGATTATGCATCTGGCACAGAGTCTGGCCCTGTGGCTCAGAAGGGTAGGGAAAGCAAGAAGGCAGCAGTAACAGGGGACTCTATTTTTAGGGGGTCAGATAGGCAATTCTGTGGACACAGGAAAGAAACACGAATGGTAGTTTCCCTCCCAGGTGCCAGAGTCTACAATATCCTGAAGGGGGAAGGTGAGCAGCCAGAAGACATGGTACATGTTGGTCCCAGCGACATAGGTAGGAAAAGGGAGGAAGTCCTGAAAACAGACTACAGGGAGTTAGGAAGGAAGTTGAGAAGCAGGACTACAAAGGTAGTATCTCAGGATTACTGCCTGTGCCATGCAACAGTGAGTATAGGAATAGAGTGAGGTGGAGGGTAAATGCATGGCTGAGATGAGGCGTGACCTGTACAAAAAGGACGGGTTGCACTTGAGGGGAACGAATATCCTGGCTGGGAGGCTTATTAAGGCTACTGAGAAGAGTTTAAACTAGAATTACTGGGGAGTGGGAACCAAAAAGACGGAGGAAGGAGCAGTTGGCTCACAAATAGAGAAAGTTTGGAGACAGTGCAAGAGGGATGATACGTAGGTGATAGAGAAGGGATGCACTCAGACCGATGGTTTGAGATGTGTCTATTTTAATGCAAGAAGCATCATGAACAAACCAGATGAATCTGCAGATGCTGGAAATAAATAAATAAAAACACAAAATGCTGGCAGAACTCAGCAGGCCAGACAGCATCTATGGGAGGAGGTAGTGACGACGTTTCGGCCCAAAACCATAGATGCTGTCTGGCCTGCTGAGTTCTGCCAGCATTTTGTGTTTTTATTTATGAACAAAGCAGATGTGCTTAGAGCATGGATCAGTACTCAGAGCTATGATGTTGTGGCCATTACAGAAACTTGGATGGTTTAGGGGCAGGAATGGTTACTTAATGTGCCAGGCTTTAGATGTTTCAGAAAGGACAGGGAGGGAGGCAAAAGAGGTGGGGGCGTGGCACTGTTGATCAGAGATAGTGTCACGGCTGCAGAAAAGGAGCAAGTCATGGAGGGATTGTCTACTGAATCTCTCTGGGTGGAGGTTAGAAACAGGAAGGGGTCAATAACTCTACTGTTTTGTTGTAGACCACATAATAGAAACAGGGACATCGAGGAGCAGATAGGGAAACAGATTCTATAAAGGTGTAATAATAACAGGGTTGTTGTGGTGGGAAATTTTAATTTCCCAAATACTGATTGGCATCTCCCTAGAGAGAGGGGTTTAGATGGGGTGGAGTTTATTAGATGTGTTCAGACACAATATGTAGATAAGCCTACAAGAGGAGAGGCTGTACTTGCTCTAGTATTCGGAAATGAACCTGGTCGAGTGTCAGGTCTCTCAATGGGAGAACATTTTGGAGATAGTGATCACCATAGCATTGGTGAAGGATAGGAACAGACAAGTTAGGAAAGCATTTAACCGGAGTTAAGGGGAAATATGAAGCTATCAGGCAGGAACTTGGAAGCATAAATTGGGAACAGATGTTCTCAGGGAAATGTACAGCAGAAATGTGGCAAATGTTCAGGGGATATTTGTGAGGGATTCTGCATAGGTACGTTCCAATGAGACAGGGAAATGATGGTAGGGTATGGGAACCCTGGTGTACAAAGGCTGTTGAAAATCTAGTCAAGAAGAAAAGGAAAGCTTACAAAATGTTCAAAAAACTAGGTAATGACAGAGATCTAGAAGATTATAAGGCTAGCAGGAAGAATGAAATTAGGAAAGCCAGAAGGGGCCATGAGAAGGCCTTGCTGAGTAGGATTAAGGAAAACCCCAAGGCATTCTACAAGAATGTGAAGAGCAAGAGGATAAGACATGAGACAATAGGACCAATCAAGTGAGTACATATGACATTGGAAAACTGTGTATGGAAATGGAGGAAACAGCAGAGATATTTAAAGAATTCTTTGCTTCAGTATTCACTAAGGAAAGGGACCTTGGTGACTGTAGGGATGACTTACAGAGGATTGAAAAGCTTGAGCATATTGACATTAAGAAAGATGATGTGCTGGAGCTTTTGGAAAGTATCAATAGACAATAGACAGTAGGTGCAGGAGTAGGCCATTCAGCCCTTCTAGCCAGCACCGCCATTCACTGTGATCATGGCTGATCATACACAATCAGTACCCCGTTCCTGCCCTCTCCCCATATCCCTTGACCCTGCTATCTATAAGAGCTCTATCTAACTCTCTCTTTAAAGCACCCAGAGACTTGGCCTCCATTGCCTTCTGGGGCAGAGCATTCCACATATCCACCACTCTCTGGGTGGACTACTCTCAAGTTGGATAAGTCTCCAGGACCAGATGAGGTGTACCCCAGGCTACTTGGGAGGCAAGGGAGGAGATTGCTGAGCCTCTGGCAATGATCTTTGCATCATCAATGGGAACAGGGGAAGGCTCCAGAGGACTGAAGGGTTGCAGATATTGTTCCCTTATTCAAGAAAGGGAGTAGAGATTGCTCAAGTTATAGACCAGTGAGTCTTACTTCAGTGGTTGGTAAGTTGATGGAGAAGATCCTGAGAGGCAGAATTTATGAACATTTGGAGAGGCATAATATGATTAGGAGTAGTCAGCATGGCTTTGTCGAGGGCAGGTCATGCCTTACGAGCCTGATTGAATTTTTTGAAAATGTGACTACACACATTGATGAAGGTAGAGCAGTAGATGTAGTGTATATGGATTTCAGCAAGGCATTTGATAAGGTTCCCCATCGAAGGCTTATTGAGAAAGTAAGGAAAGTAAGGGATGGGTTAATAAATTTGTTAATGACACAAAGGTTGGGGTTGTTGTGGATAGTGTGGAGGTCTGTCAGAGTTTACAGCGGGACATGGATAGGATGCAAAACTGGGCTGAGCGTTCAACCCAGGTAAGTGTGAGGTGGTTCATTTTGTTAGGTCAAATATGATGGCAGAATATAGTATTAATGGTAAGACTCTTGGCAGCTTGGAGGATCAGAGGGATCTTGGGGTCCGAGTCCATCGGACACTCAAAGCTGCCATGCAGGTTGACTCTGTGGATAAGAAGGCATACAGTGCATTGGCCTTCATGAACCATGGGATTGAGTTCAAGAGTTGAGAGATAAGGTTACAGCTTTATAGAACCCTGGTCAGACCCCACTTTGAGTACTGTGCTCGTTTCTGTTCACCTCACTACAGGAAGAATGTGGAAACTATAAAAAGGGTGCAGAGGAGTTTTATAAGGAAGTGCCCTGGATTGGGGAGCATGCCTTATGAGAATATGTTGAGTGAACTCGGCCTTTTCTCCTTGGAATGGCGGAGGATGAAAGGTGACCTGATAGAGGTGTATAAGATGATGAGAGGCATTGATCGTGTGGATAGTCAGAGGCTTTTTCCCAGGGTTGAAATGGGTACCACAAGAAGACACAGGTTTAAGGTGTTGAGTGATGAGTGTGTGGAATGGGCTGCAGGCAATGGTGGTGAAGGCGGAAACGATAGGGTCTTTTAATTGACTCCTGGATAGGTACATGGAGCCTAGAAAAATAGATGGTTATGGGTAACCCTAGGTAATTTCTAAAGTAAGTATATGTTAGGCACAGCATTGTGGGCTGAAGGGCCTGGATTGTGCTGTCGGTTTTCTATGTTTCTATGTATTATCTAAGGAGATAAGTGGAGTGAAACATCAAGTTAAAGAAACATAGAAAAAAGATAAAAACATGGGAGTAGGGGCACCAGGGATTTCTAAGTTCAAATTCTCGTAAAGTTGTACATCCACAGGAGTGGGGAAAGAGCACAGGAAAAGAATTTTAGCCACAAGACCATAAGACATAGGAGCAGAGCTATGCCACTTAGCCTATTACCTGATTTATTATCCCTCTCAACCCCATTCTCCTGACTTCTCCCCATAACCTTTAATTCCCTTACCATTCAAGAATCTATCAATCTCTGCCTTAAGTACACAAAATGACTTGGCCTCCACCACCCTCTGTGGTAAAGAAATCCACAGGGTCACTACCTTCTGACTAAAGAAATTCTTTCTCATCTCAGTCTAAAGGGACGTCCCTTTATTCCGAGGCAACATAAAAGAAATGTATTTTTATTTTCAGCTTTATGTAAAACATTTTTGGTATCTTTGGTTCAGCTTTAAGCTGCTCCCACTCTGCTATTGTTTTGCTTACCTGCTGCTAAAAATGTCCACCCATCCGATGAAAGAAACATGCTTCTCGGTGAGATCGATATCAAGTCCGCCTCCCTTCCTACAAACAGAACGCAGGCACGATGAAACTTTCCCCTGGATTTACATTAGTCCCTTTGCATTCTACTGAATATTCTAAACTGATTCTGGCTTCTGTCCCCTTCCTTTCCACACCTAATGAAGGGACGGCCTGAAACATCGACTATTAACTCGCCTCCATATTTACTGCCTGGCCTGCTGAAGTTCCTCCAGCATTTTGTGTGTATTAATCTTAAATTTGCACTTTAAGCATTGCTTGCTTGACAACTTTCAGCCTGCTCTCTGATCAGAAGGGTTGATCTGGCATTCACTTTATAGTTTCTGTGTTTTCAGGATGCCCCCCACCCGTGCCTCAGAGTCAATGGATTAACAGATCACAGGACACTCATGGTACAACAAGCAAACATGGCAGACTATTCTGTATCTTTGAAAAGGGTCACTTATTCAATTGCGAAGAGCACACTTACTCACCAGTAGGTTTGATAGCATCAGATAGCTCCATGTCTGTACTTGCTGAAGTTTAGGAGAATGAAAGGGGATCTCATTGAAACCTACCAAATCTTGAAAGGCCTAGATAGAGTGGGTGAGGAGAGGATATTTCCTAAAGTGGGGGAGTCTAAGGTCATTGGGCACAGCCTCAGAATAGAAGAATGTCACTTTAGGAAGGACATAAGGAGGAATTTCTTTAGCCAGAGGATAGTGAATCTATGGAATTCATTCCTTAGATGGGATTAGAATGGATGGGTACTTGATAGTCAGCATGTTCATGATGGGCCAAAGGGCCTGTTTCTGTGCTGTATGACTGTGAAACTCCATGAGCTTTTTGTGGATGCACAGCTTGGCCCTAATTGCAGCACATTGCCCAAGAATATAGACAATAGACAGTAGGTGCAGGAGTAGGCTATTCGGCCCTTCTAGCCAGCACCGCCATTCACTGTGATCATGGCTGATCATACACAATCAGTACCCCGTTCCTGCCCTCTCTCCATATCCCTTGACCCCGCTATCTATTAGAGCTCTATCTAACTCTCTCTTGAATGCATCCAGAGACTTGGCCTCCACTGCCTTTTGGGGCAGAGCATTCCACATATCCACCACTCTCTGGGTGAAAAAGTTTTTCCGCATCTCTGTTCTAAATGGCCTACCCCTTATTCTTAAACTGTGGCCTCTAGTTCTGGACTCACCCATCAGCAGGAACATGTTTCCTGCCTCCAGCATGTCCAATCCCTTAATAATCTTATATGTCTCAATCAGATCACCTCTGATCCTTCTAAATTCCAGTGTATACAAGCCCAGTCGCTCCAATCTTTCAACATATGACAGTCCCGCCATTCCGGGAATTAACCTTGTGAACCTACGCTGCACTCCCTCAATAGCAAGAATGTCCTTCCTCAAATTTGGAGACCAAAACTGCACACAATACTCCAGGTGAGGTCTCACCAGGATCCTGTACAACTGCAGAAGGACCTCTTTACTCCTATACACAATTCCTCTTGTTATAAAGGCCAGCATGCCATTAGCTTTCTTCACTGCATGCTGTACCTGCATGCTTGCTTTCATTGACTGATGTACAAGAACACCTAGATCTCGTTGTACTTCCCCTTTTCCTAACTTGACTCCATTTAGATAGTAATCTGCCTTCCTGTTCTTGCCACCAAGGTGGATAACCTCACATTTATCCACATTAAACTGCATCTGCCATACATTTGCCCACTCACCCAACCTGTCCAAGTCACCCTGTATTCTCATAACATCCTCCTGACATTTCACACTGCCACCCAGCTTTGTGTCATCAGCAAATTTGCTAATGTTACTTTTAATCTCTTCATCTAAATCATTAATGTATATTGTAAACAGCTGCGGTCCCAGCACCGAACCTTGCGGTACCCCACTGGTCATAGCCTACCATTCCAAAAGGGACCCGTTAATCGCTACTCTTTGTTTCCTGTCAGCCAGCCGATTTTCAATCCATGTCAGTACTTTGCCCCCAATACCATGTGCCCTAATTTTGCCCACTAATCTCCTATGTGCAACTTTATCAAAAGCTTTCTGGAAGTCCAGGTACACTACATCCACTGGATCTCCCTTGTCTATTTTCATAGTTACATCCTCAAAAAACTCCAGAAGATTAGTTAAGATTAGTTAAGCAGGATTTTCCCTTCATAAATCCATGCTGACTCGGACTGATCCTTCTACTGCTATCCAAATGTGTCATAATTTCCTCTTTTATAATTGACTCCAGCGTCTTTCTCACCACTGACGTCAGGCTAACCGGTCTATAAATCCCTGTTTTCTCTCTCCCTCCTTTCTTGAAAAGTGGGACAACATTAGCCACCCTCCAATCAGCAGGAACTGTTCCTGAATCTATAGAACATTGGAAAATGATTACCAATGTGTCCACGATTTCTAGAGCCACTTTAAGTACCCTCGGATGCAGACCAACAGGTCCCGGGAACTGATCAGCCTTCAGACTCAACAGTCTATCCAACATCGTTTCTTGTCCAAAATAAACTAATATAAATAAGAAAGGACCGCACTCAGCTAGAAAAAGGGCAACGCAGCAAGTGCTGGAGGAACTCTGCAAGTCAGGCCTGATGCCAGTGTTGCTCAAGATTTCTAGCATCTCTTGCATTTATGTTCAAAAACTAATCTCTGTTTTGTCTTTCGTGGCTGTGGACAAGTGGTGCCGTTGTGCTTCTGGAGAGAGGCTGACACACTGAGGAGCATTTGTGAGTGGGCAGGGGGTGTGTAGTGTACAGCAGCCAAGAGGGATGTGATCTGATGGTTGCTGTGTAGGTGAGGGAGTTGTAATAAAGTGTCTGTGACATGCTGTAGTTGTGCTGCTAAGATTTGTTTACTCTTAAAAAATTTCATTTGTAATCAATTACAGATTTTTAAAGTTAATTATCTTGAAAATTAAACAGATTATTTCTGTTTGTCACAAGTACATTGAAACATACGTCATTGCAAAATGGATCATTTAACATCAATAACCAACAGTCCGAGGGTGAGCTAGGGGCAACTTATAAGTGTCATCATGCTTCCGGTGCCAACATAGCATACCCACAATTTACTAACCCTAATCCAAATGTCTCTGGAATGTGAAATGAAACTACAGTACCTGCAGGAAACCCACCCAGTACAGGGAGGATGTAAAAACTTCTTTCAGACAACTGCAGGAATTGAAACTGGGTTGCTGGTGCTGTAAAGAGTTATGCTAACCGCTACACTGCTGTGCTGCCCATGGACAGGAAAAGCAGCAGATACCACACTCCTGCTGGTGTTGGGTGTAAGTCTTTCCAGCTGTTGCAGTCTGAGCAGGTGTACTTTAAATATCTTCATCATGTTATGAAGTTGTCCTCAGATATATTGAAAGTTCTATTTGCATTTCTTTCCATCCAACAAAATTCAGTGATTTCAACCTGTTTCCAGAAAGCAGAATATTAATCAGTATTTCAGCCTTTATGAAGGTTTTCCTGCCAGATGCTTGATGGGAATGTTACAGGATGTTCTGGTGTCCAACATAACACCGGCAGACTCTGTCAGTTCTCACTCCCAGCCCCAGCATTCTGTCTTCTCCCTCTTTTCTTCTTCACCACTTGCAAGGCCCAAGGGAGGACCATGACCATCTGAGGAGAGGGATTGGGAGCGAGAATAGACTGAGCCTGCTTCGCCTTTCATCATAATCACAAATGATCTCCACATCCTGAGTCCTGTTGAAGGGTTTTGGCCGAAATCATTGACTGCTTACTCTTTACCATAGATGCTGCCTGGTCTGTCGAGTTCCTCCAGCCTTTTGTGAGTGTTGCTTTTTATCTCCACATCTCCTGCAATATCTCCACATTCCTGGATTTCCTTCATATCCCAAAATCTATGTTTGGCTGTACAGTATATTTATAGGCAGATGACAATATAAACTTGAACCTGAATTTGGGGGAGGGGAAACAATGACAAAGCCTCCACAGCCTTCTCCCTTCATATTTTACCACATTCAGTCCAAAACAACCTCAATTATTCTGAGACTACTACCCCCTCCTGCCACCCTCCTTAGCCAGGAGAAACCATCCTCTTTGCATCTTCTCATACTCTCCTTATACAAACCCACATCCCAGCAGTTGTTTGGTAATTCTCTGCTACACAACCTCTGAAGTAAGGAATCAAAACCATACACAGTATTCCAGGTGAGGTCCCACAGAGGCTTTATCATTTTCAATATGACTACTTTACGCCTTTATTTCAGTCCTCTCCTAATACACACAGTAGCCACTTTACTAGGTACCTCCTGTAACTAAAAAAGTGTCCGAGTGTACGTTCATGGTCTTCTGCTGCTGCACTCCATCCACTTCAAGGTTCGACATGTAGTGCCATTCAGTGACGTTCTTCTGCACACCACTGTTATAAAGCACGGTTGGTTGAGTTACTGTCACCTTCCTGTCACCTTGAACCTGTTTGGCCATTCTCCTCTGACCTCTCACATTAACAAGACGTTTTCACCTGCAAAACTACAGCTTGCTGCATGATTTTTGTTTCTCAAACCATTCTCTGCAAACTCTAGAGACTATTGTGCATAGAAATCCCAGGAGATCAGCAGTTTCTGAGATACCTCCTCTCTTACCACCATTCAGGACCCCAAACAGTCTGTCCAGGAGAGGCAACACTTCACTTGTGAGTCTGTTGGGGTAATCTATTGCATCCAGTGCTCCCGGTGTGGCCTCTTCTACATCAGCGAGACCCGACGCAGATTGGGGGATCGCTTTGTTGAGCACCTACACTCCGTCCGCCACAACAGACAGGATCTCCCGGTTGCCACCCACTTCAACTCTCCTTCACATTCCCATTCGGGTATGCTCATACATGGCCTCCTCTACTGCCATGATGAGGCCAAACTTCGGATGGAGGAACAACATCTCATATACGGTCTGGGTAGTCTCCGGCCCTTTGGTATGAACATCGAATTCTCCAACTTCCAGTAATTCCCTCCCTCTCCCTTCCCCCATCCCACCTTCACTCTTTCTCCTCTTCTAGCTGCCTATCACCTCTCATGACTCTGCCTTCTTCTACTACCCATAGTGCTTTCCCCTTAGATTCCTTCTTATCCTGCCTATCCCCTCCCCAACCCCTTGATCTTTCCTCTGATTGGTTCTCCACCCTCCCCCCACCTTCTTTATAGGGCCCCTGGCCCCTCCTCCTTTAGTCCTGTCGAAGGGTCTCGGCCCGAAACGTTGACTGCTCCTTTCAACGGATGCTGCCCGACCTGCTGAGTTCATCCAGCATTTTTGTATGTCTTGATTTGACCACAGCATCTGCAGTGTACTTTGTGTTTACTCAAACCACACTGTCTGGTAAACAACAGTCAGTATTTTTATAGTTTGATGTGATATTCTATGTGCTGTTCCCACCTTTAAGGACCCCCATCACCCAGGACATGCCCTCTTCTCACTGCTAACACCAGGGAAGAGGTATAGGAGCTTGAAGACACACACGTCACATTTCAGGGACAGCTTCTTCCCCTCCACCATCAGATTTCTGAACAGTCCGTGAACCCATGAACACTAGCTCACTATTTTTTGCTCTCTTTTTGCATTACTTATTTAATTTAATTTTTATATATACTTATTTATAATTTGTAGTTTTTTATTATTCTATATTACAATGTACTGCTGTCACAAAACAACTATTTTTATGACATTTGCCAGTGATTTTCAACCTGATTCTTTTGTTTCAATGTACGTGATGAATAAAGTTAATCTCTTAATCTTTAAAAATCTCTTTAAAAGTCCAGTAATCTCTTGCTATATGGCTCAGCAGCTTTTTACTTCCAGATTATTTAATTATCTGAATTTGACTTCCACAGCAGTCATGGGGAGATTGGAATTCACATTTCCACATCACTGCTCCAAGTTTCCTAAAATAACCACTCTACTAGCATGTCACGTCTAGCCGCTCCTCGAGGCAATTTGAGAAGATGTCCTACCCTCTGCTGGGGCCAAGCCGGGAAGGTCAATAAATTCTGGCCTCTCCTGATGCACTCAGATTGAACAAACAGGACAACATGATGCCAACCTCTGCTATATACTCTACCTTGGATATACTGCAGTTTGGTAATTTGGACTGGCTGCTTTGGAATTGCTTGAATATTCTGAAAGAAACACAGAAAACCACAAATGTTGAGTTCTGCTTCAGAAGAATAGCTCCCAAGAAAGCATATCAGTGCCTCTACATCCTGATGAGCCTAAAGCAGGGGTGCTCAACCTTCTCTATGCCATTGTCCCCTCCCATTAACTGAGGGGACTGCGGACCCCAAGCTGGGAACTCTTGGACTGAAGAAATTTACCATGTTCTGTGTGTGCTTACGAATTTTTATTTTCGTACCATAGAAAGCACACTGTCTTGATGTATCATGGTTTGGTACAGCAATTGCTGTGCATGTGCAAGAAACTGCAGAGAGTTATGGACACAGCTCAGCACAACTTGGAAGCCGGACTCCCCTCTATAGACTCTGTCTATACATCTCACTGCCGCAGTAAAACTGCCAGCATAATCAAAGACACCCTCCCCACCCCCCACACCCTGGGTATACTCTTTTCTTTCCCCATCCCACTTCCCAATTAGACAGAAGATACAAAAGTCTGAAAGCACGTGCCACCAGGCTCAAGGACAGCTTCTACCCTGCTATTGGACACTATTGTTGCACATTCTCTATAGTTGTTACATTTTATTCTGCACTGTTATTTTGTCAGGACCTTCTGTTGGTCACAGTTGACCGTGAATGTTGCATCCTAGCTGTCTACATGATGCACAAGCCAGGGCAGAACGATACGGAGAGCAAGCTGTTGCCCATGCGGCAGGCTCCCTCTCTCCACACAGCTGATC
This sequence comes from Hypanus sabinus, assembly GCF_030144855.1. Lineage (NCBI taxonomy): Eukaryota > Metazoa > Chordata > Chondrichthyes > Myliobatiformes > Dasyatidae > Hypanus > Hypanus sabinus. The sequence continues at coordinate 9,359,032 of NC_082712.1, read as the reverse complement.
AATCCGAAGGAATGGCACCAGTAGCATCACAGGAGTTGCCGTGCGTGGGAATAGCCACAAGGCTGCGGAGGTTTGAGATCAGAGTTTTCCTTCTCCTATGTGAGCTGCCAACCACAGCTGACAAGCCTGATCTGCCTGAAGCGACTGGTTTTAAGGTACCAGTAACCCAATTTTGTCCCTTCTCCTGTCAGTAGAAACAGTTCTGCCGAGCCGAATAGCCAGGAGCTGAACTTGGTTGTCGGAGGCTATTTGAGATGCACACCTGTGGGAGAATTTAACAGGTAGTAGGAGCTTTTCCACACTACTGCCAGTGTGGAGAGAGGGAGCCTGCCACATGGGCAACAACTTGCCCCCAGCTATGACAACCTTAAGGAACCTTGTTTTTTATTGTTTTACCTTGCTCTATCTCACTGCACTGTGTAATGATTTGATCCATTTGAACAGTGACTCATTACTGCCTTGCATCTTGTTTGCCTGCACTGCTCTGCACTTTCTCAGTAACTGACAGACCTTATCCTGCACTCTGCTGTTGTGTCCCCTGTGTAATGAGATGGTCAGAACCACGCAGTGATGAAGAGGGAACACTGTGACTCACTGGAATGGTAGTAAACCACTCACCATGCCGAGCTGCCTCTCCAATGCTTGGTCAGCTGGGTAAGCTGAATTTACAGCCACCGTTCCATGTGCCCCAGGTGATCACTGTATCTCAGTACAGGTAATAATACTAGGTCAATTTACCAATAGCTTCTATTAAATGTGAGGAAAATCCAATGGGAACGGAATTGAAATTAGATGTTTCAATTATTTAATTATTTATTGTTGTCACGTGTACCGAGATACAGTGAAAAGTTTGTCTTGCATATTGTTGATATGGATCACATCATTGTACAGTGCATTAAAGTAGAACAAGGTAAAACAATAACAATGCAGATGCAGTCACTTTAGAGTCATTTAGTTATCCAGCATGTAAACAGGCCTTTCGGCCTATTTCAACCAAACTGTCTTTCTCAGTTAATCCCACTTGCTTGCATTTGACCCATCTAGAACTGGAATTGGAATTGATTTATTATTGTCACATGCTCAGTGATAAGCTGGTCTTGTATACTGTTTCATTCATTCATTCATTATGCGCCATGCCGTATGATGTGGGCGATCATGGTCTTTCCATGACCGTGATTGTTCTTGGCAAATTTTCCTACAGAAGTGGTTTGCCATTGTCTTTTTCTGGGCAGTGTCTTTACAAGACGGGTGACCCCAACCATTATCAATACTCTTCAGAGATTGTCTGCCTGGCATCAGTGATCGCGTAACCAGAACTTGTGATATGCACCAGCTGCTTATACAACCATCCACTACCTACTCCCATGGCTTCTCGTGACCCTCATTGGGGGCTAAGCTGGTGCTCTACCCTGCCCAAGGGCGAACTGCAGGCTTGCAGAAGGAAGGAGCTCCTTATGCCTTCTTTGGTTGAGACATATCCCATCCCCGCCACCCATACTGTTTAGAGCTCAAATCAACACACAGTACATTGGGGTTGTACAACGAAAAACAATACAATGCAGAATAAAGTGTAACAACCACAGAGGAAGTGCAATAAGGTGCAAGATCGTAATGAGGTAGATTATGGGACCTTTATACCAGGGAAGCATTTAATAGCAACAGAAAGAACAGGAGAGTCTCTGCACTCCCAGGAAATGAATATTTCATGATATGTGCCGTAATTCTTTGAACTGAGTTGGTCCCAAAATCTCAACAGGTTTCCCTAAAAAAAATCCATTTATTTGCTGCTTTAGTTTTTAACTAACCCGCAAAATACACTGCAGGAGTGTGTTGTTCTTCTCAGAACAAAGGGATGAAGGAGATCTGGCAAAGGTAGACACAATCACAGTTAGGTTAGAAAATGAAGTCATTCCCATTAACACACAGTTCAATTGGGTCAACATACATAAAGTGTTAGCAGAAAATCGAAGGAGAATTGGAATTGGAATTGATATATTATTGTTACATGTACCAAGGTACAGAGTGTAAAGATCATTTCACACATGTCAAATTATTACACAGTGCATTGAGCTGGAACAAGGTGAAACAATAACAATGCCGAATAAAGTGAAAAAGTTGTAGAGAAAGTGCAGTGCAGGCAGAGAATAAGGTGCAAGACATACCAAGCTTGACTGGGAGGTCAATAGATCAATGTGAGGAAAAGTTTTTTTTTTACGCAAATTGTCTCAAAACTGGCAGAGACAAAATGAATTAGCGCAATACACAAAATGCTAGAGGAACTTAACACATCCGAATCAGGTTTATTATCACCAGCTTGTGACGTGAAATTTGTTAACTGAGCAGCAGCAGTTCAATGCAACACATAATCTAGCAGAGAGAAAAAATAATAATAAATAAAATAAAAATAATAAATTATCAAGTAAATCAATTATGTATATTGAATAGATTTTAAAAACATGCAAAAACAGAAATACTGTATATTTTTTTAAAAATTGAGGTAGTGTCCAAAGATTCAATGTCCATTTAGGAATCAGATGGCAGAGGGGAAGAAGCTGTCCCTGAATCGCTGAGTGTGTGCATTCAGGCTTCTGTACCTCCTACCTGATGGTAACAGTGAGAAAAGGGCATGCCCTGGGTGCTGGAGGTCTTTAATGATGGACGCTGCCTTTCTGAGACACTGCTGCTGGGTACTTTGTAGGCTAGTACCCAAAATGGAGCTGACTAGATTTACAACCGTCTACAGCATCTTTCAGTCCTGTACAGTAGCTCCTTCATACCAGACAGTGATGCAGCCTGTCAGAATGCTCTCCACGGTACAACTCTAACAATTTTTGAATGCATTTGTTGACATGCCAAATCTCTTCAAACACCTAGTAAAGTATAGCCACTGTCTTGCCTTCTTTATAACCACATCAATATGTTGGGACCAGGTTAGATCCTCAGAGATCTTGACACCCAGGAACTTGAAGCTGCGCACTCTCTCCACTTCTGATCCCTCTGTGTTGTGTGTGTTGATCTGCATTTCCAACATCTGCAAAATCTTGTGAAAATCAATTAGTGTCTCCAGACCATAAGACTTTGGAACATAATTAGTCCACTTGGCCCTCTGAATTTTCTTCGTCAGTCCATCACAGCTGATTTATTATCCCACTGAGCCCCATGCTCCTGCCTTCTCCCCATAACCTTTGATGCGCTTACTAATTGAGGAACTACTAAACTCTGCTTGAAATATACTCAATGACTTGGTCTCTATAGCTGTCTGTGGAAATGAATTTCACAGATTTGCCACCCATTGACTGAAGAAATTTCTCCTCATCTCTATTCTAAAGCCTCTATTCTAAGGCTGTGCCCTCTGATCCTAGACTCACCCACTATAGGAAGCGTCCTCCCACATCCACTCTATCTAGGCCTTTCAATACTCTATAGGATTCAATGAGATCCCTCCTCATTCTTCAAAATTCCAATGAGTATAGGCCCAGACCCATCATTCTTGTGACCCTCCTCTGGACTCTCTCCAGTGCCAGCACATCCTTTTGTAGATAAGGGACCCAAAACCATTCAGTTTACAGGGAAACAGGGATCCTAAAAAGAAAAAATTCTTCTGGTCTACCCTCCTTCCCCAGTGTCTGCCTCCCGTTTTCCTATTCATATTACCAATTTGTCCTCAATTCTAACCCAGCTCAAATCAGTCCCAGTGACAGAGCCTGCAGATTACAATCCCACAGCTCCAGCAATCCGGGTTCAAGTCCAACCTCTGGCTCTTTCTGTGTGGAGTGTTCACGTTCTCTCTGTGACCATAAGCTTTCCCCTGGGTGCCCTGATTTCCCGCTATAAACCAAAGATAGGGTGATAGGTTAATTGGGTAGCGCAAATGAGGGGAAATAAGGAGGGAAGGAAAGGAGCCCATACCTAAAGGCCCTTGAACTTGTCTTGAAGATTGTTTAGACACAAAAGCTGAGAGTATCCTTGAATGAACCTAATGCCAGTTTGACTAATCTACCTCCTACTGGTTATTTAATTATTGCATGAAAGAGGAGGACATTTGGCCCATCAGCTCCATGTCAGCTCTCAGCATGTGCTGACCCTTGAGAGGGTCTGGAGGAGATTCACAGGAATGAAAAGTTTAACCTCTGATGTCTCTAAGCCTGTACTGAATGGATGAGGGCAGAAGTCATTGAAGCCTACCAGATACCGAAAGACCTGGGTAGAATGGACAGGGAAAGGATGTTACCATTGGTGAGAGAATCTGGGATCTGAGAGCAGAGCTTCACAATAAAGGAAAGAGGAGAAACTTCTTCAAGACAGGGAGTGACGAATCTGTGGAATTCATTCTGGAGGACAAATGATGGGGTTGTGTTGGGGTGTACTTAAGGCAAAATCAATAGGTTGTTGTTTGGTAAGGAGGTTAAGAGTTAAAGGAGGAACGTGAGAAAATGGGTATAATAATCAAGAATCCATGATTGAATGGTGGAGCAGACTCGATGGGCTGAATGGCCTAATTCTGTTCCAAATCTGATGGGACTGATGGAATTTCTCTGCTGAGAGCTAACATGGAGCTGATGGGCCAAATGTCCTCCTCATTCATGTAATAATTAAGTAACCAGTAGGAGGTAGATTAGTCAAACTGGCATTAGGTTCATTCAAGGATACTCTCAGCTTTTGTGTCTAAACAATCTTCAAGACAAGTTCCAGGCCCTCCTGTGGTGATGTTCTCCTTCTCAATGACACTGTTACAGCAGCTGGTGAAATTGAACAGCTTTACCCTGCTCATGTTCTCAGGCTAATCACTTCCACGCTCCCATGAAGTCAGTCAGCTAAAGTCAGTGCTCCTGTGACTTCAACACAACTTCACAGATAAATTGTTAGCCTCTTTAAGAATTTCAAAGATTTACAAGCAGGGGAAATAAATCTTGTCCTCATTTGGAATGGTAGACCCTTGAGCCTCTGACCCCTCCACCTGTAGCATGTCTCCATTCAAAGATTACCCTTTCCTCTGTGTTGCTAATACTACCATGACATATTCTTGATTGGTAAATAGATAAATTGCTAAATTGGTTTATTATCGTCACATGTACCTCATATTCACCTTTTGGCAACAGCTTAAGCTTGAGGAGATTTGGTACGTCACCAGAGACTAGCAAATTTCTGCAGATGTGCCGTGGTCTGGTATGGAGGTTCCAATGCACAGGGCTGTAGACTCAGCCTGCTCCATCACTGGCACTAGCTGCCCCACCATTGAGGACATCTTCAAAAGGGGAGGCCTCAGGAAGGTGGCATCCATTATGAAGGAGCCCACCATCCAAAACATATCCTCTTCTCATTACTACCATCAGAGAGAAGGTACAAGAACCTGAAGACATACACTCAACATTTTAGAAACAGCTTCTTCCCCTCAGCGTCAGATTTCTGAATGGTCTGAGCACCCATGAACGTTCTTCTTAAGCTGTTCACCCCTACTGGGCACAGGCCACAAACAGCAGCTCACCAGAGTCCTCTGACCTGGGCCAGTCCTTAAAAGTTTTCCCAGGTGTAGCCCATCTTCTCGATGTATCCTGCCATTCACAGGGAAGAGGTCTTTGCCATTTCTGTAACTTTGGGCTTTTATGGGATGGGGTTGCTAGCCCAATGACCAACATCCCCATCCCCATTCCCCTCCTTTCGCAGCTGGTCTTAGGATTGTCCATGGCAGAGTAATCTGATTTTACGTAACTACTTTTTCCTCTTTTTTTTCTCAACTTATTTATATTCTTATGGCTATTGTTGCAACTTAGTTATTTTTTATGTATTGCACTGTATTACTGCCACAAAACAGCAAATTTCATGACATATGATTCTGATTCTGAAGTACGTGGACCCAGCCCCTTGAACTGAGTGTTAACGGGAACCATTTCATTCTGTTCACCCTCTCTAATCCTGCTGTGATTGCACCCACCTCTGTCAAACCTCCTTTCATCCTTTGTTCCAAGAAGAAAACCCAACTTCTCTTGTCTAACTCGAGTTTCAATTAATAATTACAGCTCTAAGTAAATAAATTTTGATCACAAGGATAATAACATCTTGGAACCAAAGCAGATCAGAGGATTACAGCACAGAGCAGACGATTCATTTTCAGGAAGTACTGAGATCCTCCTGTTCTTCCCATTGCTATTAAATGGTTCCCTGCTACAATAAGATGAACTCTTGGCTTCATAATCTACCTCGTTATGATTTTGCACCTTGTTGTTTACATCCACTGCTCTTTCTCCGTAATTGTTACACTTTATTCTGTATTGTTATTGTTTTCCCTGCTACAACCTCAGCGCTCCATATAATTGATTTTCTTTGGATGAGAAGTATGCAAGACAAGGTTTTCATTATCTCTTGTTAATCAGCTAACACCAATTCCAATTCTAACTGATTTTCCTCAAACTTAATAGAAACTATTGATAAATTTGGTAAATTGTTTTATCATTGTCACATGTACTCAAATGCAGTAAAAAAAAACTTGCTTTGCATGCCATCCATACAGATCATTTCATTACATAGTGCATTGAGGTAGTATAAGGGAAAGCAATAACAGAATGCAGAATATGGCCATAATGAGGTGGATTGTGAGATTAAGAGTCTATTGTGTCCTAATAAGGGACTATACAATAGTCCTATATCAGTGGGATAGAATCTGTTCTTAAGCCTAGTGCCATGTGCTTTCAAGCTTTTGTATCTTCTGCCTGATGGGAGGGGTGAGAAAAGAAAATGTCTGGGGTGGATGGGGATCTTTGATTGATTACTGAGGCAGTGAGAAATTTACACAGAGTCTATGGACAGGAGGCTGATTTCCTTGATATGTTGAGCTGTGCCCACAAGTCTCTGCAGCTTCTTGCACTCATGGGTAGAGCAGTTGCCGTACCAAGCCGTGGTGCACATGAATGCATTCCATGGTGCATCAATAAAAACTGGTGAGGGTGAAAAGAGGCATGTCAAGTATCTTTATTATGTCCATAGAGCCTAAAAATCTATCAATTTCGGACTTGAGTACATTCAGTGTCTGACCACCCACACCCCACTGAGAGAGGGAGAGAGAGGATTCCAAAGAAATCTCTTTCCACTTCGCTAGGACATCTGAGACTACGACCCTTAGTCTGGAAGCTTACATCAGAAACAGTGCTTCTTTCTCAGCTGTAGATACCTGGAAGACTTCTCTCCAACAGACCCTCAACACTCACCCAATCTCTTAGACTCCGATTCTTTATTAATGATGAGACCTGCTACATGGAGGGTGGGTTGATATTGACTTGTTAGAGAGTGTTCAGTCACTTGTGGACAATCATTGGGAGGTTAATTTCAGTTTCTTTAGGCATTGACAATTGCTTAAAATTTACAGGAGGTATTTCACAATAATGTTGGTTTTCCACTAGTATTTATTGAAATACATTGCAGAACAGGCCCTTCCAGCCCTTTGTGAGCTGCACCACCTATCAATCTCCCAATTTAGTCCCAGCCTAATCATGGAACAATTAACAATAATCAAATAATTTTTCAGCCAGTAGATCTTTGGAATGTGGGAGGAAACTAGAGCACCCAGAGGAAACCCACACAGTCATGAGGAGAATGTAAAACTCCTTACAGGCAGTGGTGGGAATTGAACCCAGGTCACTGCTACAGTAAAGCGTTGTGTTGCCGCGACACTATCGTGTTGCCATATTCTAGTCTGTTGTATAGAATTTCCTCTCAGAATGTTTCACTTGTAGAACATGGAACAACATATTATGGGCACTGAATTTGTGCCGATCTATATAAACCTACTCCATGATCAATCTAACCCTTCACTCCCACACAGGACATAACCCTATTTTTCTTCTATCCATGTGCCTATCTGGGGGTTTTTGAAATGTCCTTTTTATATCAGCCCCTATCACGGGGGTCGGCAACCTGCGGCTCCCGAGCCATTTGTGGCTCTTTCACCTCTGTGCTGCGGCTCCCTGTGGCTTTGGGAAATAATTGGTCAGTATTTAATTAAAATGTATTTTATGTTAGTTTGTTAGCTTTTGAAATGTAATTCTAAATTTGAAGATTATGGTGATCTTGTACAATGTAAGTGTGGCGACACATTTTCTGACACATCCGAAACGGCTCTCAATTAGCCAGCATTCCGGCTAAGGGAGATTGCCTACGGGGGTTTGTGAGTACGTGTCTTTTGCAGCATCTGCGTCCATGGGGGCTGGGTTGAGGGAGGCTTAGAAGCAAGGCTGTTTAGTTCGAATAAAGTTATTCGACTGCAGTTTACTGACTGCCTGAACACACCGCTGCAACGTGTTTTTATCGCTATTAATATACATCACCACTGCCAATACCTGACACCCGCCAGTGCGCGATTTCTTTAATTTTTCGATCCAAGGTAAGCCAACTATGGAGAATTCTAAAAAAAGAAAAGTGACTGAAGAAAACAGAACGTTTAATGATACGTGGACAGATTCATTTGCTTTCACTGTTGACGAGACTGGTTTACCGGTATGCTTAATATGCAATGAGAAACTAGCAAACAACAAAAAGTCAAATGTCGCAAGGCATTTCCAGAGTAAACACGCAGCCTTTGCTCAAAAATATCCGGATGGAGATGAGAGAAAAAAAGCCGTTTCGGAACTGATGCGGAAGGTTGATCTGAGCAAAAATCATTTCCAGAAATGGATGAAGTCAGGAAAATCAACGACATACGCCAGTTATATTGCCGCTCAGGAAATAGTCAGGCACGGGAAGCAGTTTACAGATGGTGAATATATAAAAGAATCTTTCATTAAGATTTCAGAACATCTATTCACGGACTTTAAAAACAAGAGTGAAATTGTGCAGAAAATCAGGGATATGCCCCTCTCTGCAAAGACTGTCAAAGACAGAACCATAAAAATGGCAGAAGACATCACAAGACAGCAAATTAAAGACATCAATTCAGCTGTGGCCTACTCGATTGCCTGTGACGAGTCTAAAGACAAAGGCGATATTGAACAAATAGCGTTGTTCTGCCGGTATGTAAACTCTGCCGGGCCACAGGAAGAACTGATTGAGTTGATACCTCTAAAAGACCAAACACGGGGGGAGGACATCTGTGAGGCTGTCTTGAATTGTTTAAGAGCCAAAGGAATAAAGACCACCCATCTGGTGTCAGTAGCTACTGATGGGGCTCCGAATATGACGGGAACGCACAAGGGATTTGTGGCTTTACTGCAGAAGTCGCTGGACAGAAAGCTGCTGACTTTTCACTGCATCTTGCACCAAGAGGCACTGTGCGCTCAAACATTTCCTCCGGAATGCACAGAAGTAATGGATGTTGTCATTCAGATTGTCAATAAAATAATGGCAAAAAGTTTAAATCACCGTCAATTCCGTTTGTTACTGGACGAGATGGAAAGCGCATATTCTGATCTCCTGCTGCACAACAAAGTCCGGTGGCTGTCCAAAGGGGAGGTGCTGAAATGCTTTGTCGCGTGTCTGGAAGAAGTGAAAACTTTCCTGGGCAGCAAAGGGCTCAACTTTCCTGAGCTGGAACAGCCAGAGTGGCTGGAAAAGCTACACTTCATGGTAGACATGACAGCGCACCTGAACACGCTGAACACAGCTCTTCAGGGGAAAGGACGCACAGCCCTGCACATGTTGGAGGATGTCTTGGCATTCGAGCGCAAGTTGACAGTGCTTGCCAGAGATTTACAGAAAGGCACTTTGTCTCACTTCCCCAATTTGAGAGAGTTCAAACAAGGTCACGACATGATAATTTCGGAGTATTTACATTCTGCAATCATCGCAATGCAAACATCGTTTGGGAAACGCTTCTGTGAGTTCAGAGAGGAAAAAAACACATTATCCTTCCCGGTCACTCCCTTAAGCATCGATCCTTCCCTACTGAATACGACTGCATTGGCAGGTGTGAGTCAACCTGATCTTGAGATGGAACTGGCCGACATAGCCGTCCAAGTTTAGACGCTTGACAGCAGACCTTGAAGATGTTGCCCGTCAGAAGGCCGTTCTTGCTCAGAATCACAAATGGAGTGATATTGAAAACCTTCCAAATCCGGACCAACTTGTGTTTGAAACATGGAATGCTGTGCCCGACATTTATGTAAACATGAAAAAGTATGCGCTTGGAGTCCTGTCGATCTTTGGATCCACATATGTATGTGAGCAGGTGTTCTCCAACATGAACTTTATTAAAAACAAACATCGCGCATGCTTCACAGATGACAGCTTGCGATCCTGTGTAAAGATGAAGGTGACGTCATACAGCCCTGATGTGCAGACGCTGTGCGCTGAGGTCCAGGAGCAGAAATCCCATTAACCAAGTATGATAAATATTTTAATTGCCTATTATTTTATGTATATTCATATTTTTTCATTGTTCAGTGAAATAGTCCTTTTATTTTTCAGGCTGACAGCTGGCTGATGATATTTTTGGTTTGCTGCTGGCGGAAAATTTAAGTTCAGCGTTTTTCATAAATACAAGAAGGACTCAAATAGACATTGAGTATTTTACTTAAAAGTAACTTTCAACCCAACGTCTTTTTTTCGGAGTTCAAAATGTTTTTGTTGCATGCAGAAATGTAATTTCGTTTTCTCTGCAGGAGTTCATCAATTTCATAAATGCAACACATTATAGTTTGTTTATACATAGCATAAAGGCAAAAAAAACGTTGTATGCAGTGTTATTTCATTTTAAATGTCAAACGGGTTTTGCGGCTCCCAGTGTTTTCTTTTCTGTGGGAAACGGGTCCAAGTGGCTCTTTCAGTGGTAAAGGTTGCTGACCCCTGCCCTATCATTACCCCAAGCCATCAGACTCCTCAATATTCAGAGTGTAGACTGACATCTACATCATTTATTATTATATTGTAATTTGTCCTCTACTGTGCCTATTGTCTTGTTCATTAATTATTGTACTGTCCTACACTGTTTTGTGCACTTTATGCAGTCCTGTGCAGGTCTGTAGTCTCGTGCAGTTTTTATGTTGTTTTATGTAGTCTAGTGTAGCCTTGTGCTGTCTCACATAGAAACATAGAAAATAGGTGCAGGAGTAGGCCATTTGGCCCTTCGAGCCTGTACCGCCATTCAGTATGATCATGGCTGATCATCCAACTCAGAACCCTGTACCTGCTTTCTCTCCATACCCCATGATCCCTTTAGCCACAAGGGCCATATCTAACTCACATAGACTAGTGGAGTTTTGTGTTGTTTCATGTAGCACCAGGGTCCTGGAGGAATGTTGTTTCGTTTTTACTGTGTACTGTACCAGCAGTTTATGGTCAAAATGACAATAAACTTGACTTGACTTATTTGACTTGATTACCCCGGCAGTCTGTTCCAGCACCCACCCACCCCACTCTGCATAAAAAACCTACCTCCAATATCTCCCTTAAACTTTTCTTAACTGGATGTCCTCTGGTATTGGCTACTGTCACCCTATAAAAAGAGGCTGTCTGTCCACTCAATCTATACCCCTTATCATCTTATATGTCTCTATCCAGTCACTTCTCACCCTCCTTCACTCCAAAGAGAACAGCCTTAGCTTACTCAACCATTCCTCATAAGACATGCTCTCTAATCCAGACAGTATCCTGGTAAATCTCCCCTGCACCTTATGTAAAGATTCCACACCCTTCCTATAAGGAGGTGACTAGAGCTGAACACAATACTCTCAAGAATGAACAAAGCAGTGTCTTATAGAGTTGCAACATTACCTTACAGCTCTTCAACTCAATTCCCCAATTAATGAAGGCCAACACATTATACATTTTCTTAACCATCAACCTGCACGGCAATTTTGAGGGATCAATGGGCATGACCCCGTGATTCCTCTGTTCCTCCACACTGCTAAGAAACCTACCATTAACCTAGTCCTCTGCCTTCAAGTTTGATCTTCTAAAGTTCATCATTTCACATTTTAGAACATAGAACATAGTTCATAGAAAATCTACAGCACATTACAGGCCCTTCCGCCCACAATGTTGTGCCAACCATGTAATTTACTCTAGAAGCTGCCTAGAACTTCCCTACTGCATAGCCCTCTTTTTTCTAAGCTCTATGTACCTATCTAAGAGTTTCTTACAAGACCCTTTTGTATCCACCTCTACCGCTGTCACTGGCAGTGCATTCCACAGTCTGTGTGAAATTTCTGGATTAAACTGCATCTGCCACTTCTCCACCCAAATCTGCATCTTGTCTATAACATATTGTAACCTATAACAAGCTTTTACATTATCTACATTAGTGTCACCTGCAAACTTACCAACCCAGTCATCCACTTCCTCAATCAGCTCACAAGGATCAGGGGTTCCAGAACAGATCCCTGTGGAAGACCACTAGGCAGAATGTGCTCCATTTACCACCACCTTCTGCCTTCTGTGGACAAGCCAATTCTGAATCTATGTAGTCAAGTTTCCCTAGATCCTATGCCTCATGGCTTTCTGGATAACCTTGCGGAACCTTGTCTAAAATCCATATACACCACACCCACCGCTGTACCTTCAACAGTTGGTTTTGTGACCTCCCTAAGCTGACCCATTAATATTTTAGCTCGGCTACCTGGTCTTCAGACACAGATGTGCATTATACATCTTTCAGGTTCATCAGAGGATTAAAAAAGAAAGTCAGAGATCTCAGAAACAGGATTAACAACTCAAGGTTTCATCACTTCTTCTCTTCTCCGTAACCATCTCACACCTCTACTTTCCCCTTAGTCTTCAAGTGCATTCTTGCAAACCTTTCCAATACCAAGATAGGTGGAGGAACAGGTAGCGTCACAGAAGCAGAAAGTCTGCACAAGGATCTGGAGAGGTTGGAAGAGTGAGCAAACAAGTGGCTGATGGAATACAGCACAGGGAAGTGTGAGGCTTGTCCAGTTTGGTAAGAAGAATAAAGGTGAAATCTATTTGCTAAATGTGGAGAGAATTCAGAAATCAGAAAGGTGAAAAGAGCATAGGAGTCCAGAATCAGAATTCCTTCAAGATTAAGTTGCAGATTGAGTTTGGTACTAAGGAAGGCAAATACAATGTTAACATTCATTTTGAGAGGATGAGAATATAAAAGCAAGGATAAACTGCTGAAGCTTTTTAGGCATTGGTCAGAATGCGTTTGGAATACGTTGAACAATTTTCAGCTCTCTAAGGTAGGATGTGTTGGTTTTGGAAGGGTCCAGAAGAGGTTCACAAAAATTATCCCAGGAATGAAAGGGTTAATGTATAAAGAGTGTTTGATGGCACTGGGTCTGTACTCGATAAGAGTTCAGAATGATGAGGTGGGGGGTGGCGAAATCTCATTGAAATGTACCAGATGCTGCAAGACCTGAATAGAGTGGATATGGAGAGGATGTTCCCATCAGTAGGAGAGTTGAGGATCTGAGGGCAAAGCCTCAGAATAAAGGGCTGTATGACTGTACCTGGTGGTTTCTCAATGGAGGCTATGCTACTCATGTGTCTATGTTTCAAACTGAGATGAGGAGGAATTTCTCCAATCTGTATGTGGTGATTCTGTGGTTGTAGAGGGCGGTGGAAGCTCACCTCATTGACCCCAAGGCAAGATTTGCCAGGTAAGAGGGACTTCCACCTCAATGGCTGGGTTGGTGGGTCTGTCAGGGTTTGTGCACAAATGCAGCTTCAGGAATGATGCCACTGAATAATCCTTGTAAATTTTAAGGTGTGGTCTGCTGGGAGCTATACACAGCTGGGTATCTGCAGAATCTTGGTAAGTCAATAAGGAGAAAAACGACATGATGCTTCACATCTTACCCACCCTTGAAATTAGGGTGGAGCTGTACTTCAAGAAATAGGCTGATTGTTCTAATTGTAGTTATTAAGTGGAACTCAGTACACAGACTGTGTGGCTCTTGTCTACCTGGTGATTTCCCAATGGAGGCTGTGCTACTCACGTGTGTATGTTTAAAATTCTTCACAGCATTGCTTCTTGTCCCCCCATATTTCCCAATTTGTTGCATCAGTAATAAATTCATAAGTTGGTAAACTGGTTTATGATTGTCGGATATACTAAGGTACAGTGAAAATCTTTGATTGGCATACCATCTGTACAGATCATTTCATCACAATGGTGCATTGAGGCTGTACAAAGAAAAAGTAATATCAGAAGGCAGAATAAAGTGTTACAGTTACAGAGAAGGAGCAGTGCAGACAGACAATGAGGTATAAGGCCATAGCTCTTAGATAGGCACATGAATGAAAGAAAGATGGCTTTGTAGGAGAGCAGGATTAGATTGATCTTAGAGTAGGTTGAGGTTGCACAACATCATGGGCTGAAGGGCCTACACTGTGCAGTACTGTTCTATGTTCTACTTTCTATACCAATCTCAATCTCTGTAAAAAATGTTGCCTCTCAAATACTCCTTTCCCTCACCTTATACCTTTGCCTTCTTGTTTCCGATATCCTAAGTACTGTGCTGTAATTTTCTATGTTCTATGTAGAATGGTCAGTGGTACAATGGTTCCATTTAATATCAGAGAATGTATACAATATATGTCCTGAAATTCTTGTTCTTTACAGGCATCCACAAAAACAGAATGCCCAAAAGAATGAGGGACAGTGAAACGTCAGAATCCCCCCTACTCTTCTCTCCCACGCACAAGCAGCAACAAAGCATCAACCCTCCACTCGCCTACTTACTTCAGCAAAAGGCATTGGCACCCTCCACCCACCAAGCACACAATAGCAAGGCCCCCACGAAAGACCATGATCTCTAGAACAACAAATTCGCCCAACAATTTGATACTCCACAGGCTCTCCCTCTCTCTCTCCTGAATAAAGGGACAGAGAGGTTCACTGTGAGGTCAGGAATCATCTTATCATACAAGAATAACGTTCAATAGCATTATAGCCGTAGGCTAGAAGCTGTCCTTGAGCCTGGTGGTTGAACGTACTTTCACGTTCAAGACTGCATGCATTCAACTTATCTATTTCCCTCTTATTTTATACACCTCAGTAATAAAGGTCCTAGCTTACCCAACCTCTCCCTATAACTCAGTTGCTTGTCCTGGCAACATCCTCATAAATCTCCTCTGTATTCTTTCCAACTTAATGGCATCTTTCCCAGAGCACGGTGGCTAATTTTTTTATTTTTATTCATTTACCGGATGTGGGCATCACCAGCTAAGCCAGCATTTATTGCCCATCCCCAGTTGCCCTTGAGAAGGGGGTGATGAGCAGCCTTCTTGAACCACTGCAGTCCCTGAGGTGTAGGTACACCCACAGTGCTTTTGGGGAGGGAATTCCATGATTTTGACCCAGTGACAATGAAGGAACAGCAATGTGTTTCCAAAGATGTTGAGTGACTTGGAGGGGGATTTCTAAGTGGTGGTGTTCCCAGGTATCTGCTGTTCTCATCCTTCTGGATGGTAGTAGTAGTGGTCATGGGTCTGGAAGGTGCTGCCTTAGGAACTTCGGTAGGTTGCAGTGCATCTTATAGATAGTACACACTGCAACTGTTCGTCAATGGTGGAGGAATTGGATGCTTGTGGAAGGGGTACCAATCAAGTGGGCTGCCTTGTACTGGATGGTGTCAATCTTCTTGAGTGTTGATGGAGCTGCACTCATCCAGATAAGTGGTGAGTATTCCATCATACTCCTGATCTGAGCCTGAGCAAGATGGTGGACCGGCTTTGGGGAGTCAGGAGGTGAGTTACACGCCACAGGATTCCTAGCCTTTGACCTGCTCTGGTAGCCACGGTGTTTACATGGCTAGACCAATTCAGTTTCCTGTCAATGGCAACCCCCAGGATAGTAGGGGATTTACTGAATGTCAAGGAACGATGGTTAGAGCCTCTCTTGTTGGAGATGGTCATTGCCTGGCAATTGCATGGATTGAATGCACTTGCCACTTGTCAGCCCAAGCCTGGATATTGTCCAGGTCCTGCTGCATTAAAGCTGAACGTAGTACTCCAAGTGTGCTGCTGTCTGTAAGGAGTTTGCACATTTTCCCTGTGACCATATGGGTTTACTCCATTCTTCTCCCACATTCCAAAGATGTAAAGGTTAGTAAGTGTCTTTCTTTCTTTCTTTTTCAATCATTTTATTATTATTATTAATATCAACAAAATAAAATTGATACATAGATAATGGGATTACAAACATACACATTTCAACTAAACATGAAAGAATACATAAGCAATGGTTACAGTATAAATGAGTATTCCCAAATCATGGACGATACAATTTACAAATAAACAAGGCAAACCTAGGTATATCATAATATATTTTTAAAAAAACAGAAAAAAATTATGCAAAAAAATTAATCTAATAATCTAAAAACTATTAAGAAAAAAAACAAAAAAGAGGAAAAGAAAAAATGGAAAAAAAGGGCTGTTTATAATATCTCACAAAAATACAAAATCATCAGTGTCGTCAACTCCAATCCTCTCAACATATATAAAATCAAAACTGGAAAAACAAATAGGCTTGGAACAGGGTCATATTACATCATATGAAAATATTGAATAAATGGTCTCCATATCTTTTCAAATTTAATAGAAGTATCGAATACACCACTTCTAATTTTTTCTAAATTTAGACATAACATAGTTTGAGAAAACCAATGAAATACGGTAGGAGGATTAATTTCTTTCCAATTCAACAAAATAGATCTTCTAGCCACTAATGTAAGAAATGCAATCATTCGACAAGCGGAAGAGGATAAATGAAGTGAGTCCATCATTGGTAAACCAAAAATTGCAGTAATAGGATGAGGTTGTAAATCAATGTTCAATACCATAGAAATAATATCAAAAATGTCTTTCCAATATTTTTCCAAAAGCAGACACAACCAGAACATATGAGTTAAAGACGCTATCTCAGAATGACATCTGTCACAAATGTAAGTGTCAATGAGTTGTGGGCATGCTATGTTGGCACTGGAAGTATGGCAACACTTGTGGCTTCCCCCAGCACATCCTTGTTGGTTGTTGATGTAAACAACACATTTCACTGTATGTTATGATGTACATGTGACAAAAAAAGCTAATCTTTATCTCCTTCCATCACACTTACAATCAGGACAGTCAAAGGTGAGAATGTTGAGGGTTCTTATATGCAAACTTTTAATATAAGCAGCATTTATTTAAAGTACTAATAGCTGACATTTATGTTGACAAAATGGCACCAAATAACGTTAGAACATGTAAATAAATGCTTTCATTTTCTTAGCTGGATGACATGTATGACCAAATGAACAAATGCTTGGTTGAAGGTATAAGATCTGAGGGGAAAGAAAGAACTGGTGGCAGAGGCAGCGATCACAGCAACGTTGAAAAAACTTTTAGATCAGAACTGTATTTATTTATTTTTATTTTATTTTGAGATACAGTGCAGAACAGGCCTTTCCGGCCCAATGAGACGCATCACCCTGCAATCCTCCTACTTTAACACTAGCTCAGTCACAGGACAATTTATGAAACCAAATCACCAACTAACTGTTATGACTTTGGACTGTATAAGGAAACCAGTGCACCCAGAGGAAACACATGGGGTTCACGGGGAGAACATATGACAATGTCAGAATTGACCTCCATACTCTAATAGTGTAGTGCTAACCATGGCACCCATGCTTTGATGTTTCAATATTTTGATATACTTGTGACAAAAAGAGCTAACCATTAAAATCTTTCAAAAGTCAAGGTCAAAGTAAATTTATTATCAAAGTACATACAGTATATGTCACCATATCCTATATTGAGATTCATTTTCTTGCTCACAGGAAAATAAAGAAATACAACAGAATTTATGAAAAGCTATCTATAAACATAGACTGAAAAACAACCATAGAGCAAAAGAAGACAAATCGTGCAAATAATAAAACAAATTAATAATACTGAGAACAGGAGTGGCAGGGTCTTTGGAAATGAGTCTGTGGAGTCATTCAGCAATGAGGTGAGTGAAGTTATCCATGCTGGTTCAAGAGCCTGATGGTTGAAGAGTAACAACAGTTCCTGAACCTGGTGGCGTGGGACATAAGGCTCCTGTACCTCCTGCCTGATGGCAGCAGCCAGAAGAGAGAAAGCCTGGATGGTGAGGATCTTTGATGGCAGATGTTGCTTTCTTGAGGCAGTGCTCCATATAAATGTGCTCAATGGTGGGGAGGGCTTTCCCTGTGGTGCATCCACCACTTTCTGTAGACTTTTCCATTGCTGGGAATTGGTGTTTGCATAGGTTCATGGAACATAGATGTTTCCTTGTAAAAGGTTTATTTGATATTCTGCATTTGGCAGCAGGAGCGTAACCTCCTCCTTTCAATCACACCATTCTCAGTATATTGCCATTCCTTAATCTGTCGCTCCTTGCTACTAGCTCCCCAACAACATTGTGAGGGACTGAAGTGGTTCACAACATTGGCTAACTTCTCACAGGCAATTACGGATTAGAATCACATGCTAAACTTGATGGGACTGTCTGTCCCATTCCCATCAGGGAGGAGGCTATATAGCATCCACTCCAGAACCACCAGACTCAAAAACAGTTACTTTTTCCAAGCAGTAAGGCTATTCAACACTTCCACCCACTAACCCTAACCACCACTAATTTATCATTTCCTGTCAGAGTCACCTTATGCACAGATATTTCTGTGCCTAGCGTAACTTTATGGGCATACAATCGATCTATGTATATAAGCAACATACACAAAATGCTGGAGGAACTCAACAGGTCAGGCAGCATCCATACAAAAGGGAAAACAGTCAATATTTTGGGCCGAACCTTCTTCAGGACTAAGAGGGAAGTGGGGAGATGCCTGAATTAAACAGTGCGGGACAGGAAGGAGGATAGGGGCAAAATAATAGGTGAAGCCAGGTGGTTGGGAAAGGGCTGGAGAAGAACGAACCTGATGGGAGAAAGGGAAGGAGGAGGGACACAGGGGGAAGTAGCAGGCAAATGAGAAGAAGTGAAATAATTGGGGAATAGAGAAAGTTGTGGGGGGGGGGGTGGGAAGATTTTGTTCACCGAAAAGAGAAATCAATATTCATACCATAAAGTTGGAGGGTACCCAGACAGTATATAAAGTGTTGTGCCTCCACCCTGAGGATGGCCTCATCTTGGCACTAGAGGAGGACGCAGATCAACGTGTCGGAATAGGAATGGGAATTGAAAATGAAATGTTTAGCTAGAAGGAAGTCCCACTTGTAGCAGATATTGTGGAGATGCTCGACGAAGCAGTCCTCCAATTTACAACAGGTCTCACCAATGTAGAGCATTGGGTACACAGGACACGATAGACGACCCCACAGATTCTCAGGTGAAGTGTTGCCTCAGCTGGAAGAACTGTTTGGGGCTCTGAATGGAGGTGAGGGAGGAGGTATGTGGGCAGGGGAGCACTTAGGCCTCCTGTAGGGATAAGTGCCTGAAGGAGGATTAGTGAGGAGGGATGAAAGGACAAGGGAATCAAAAGGGAGAGCGATACCTGGGGAAAGCAGAAAGGGGGGAATTACTACAGGAACTTAAGGAGTTACTTCACTGCTGAGACTAAATGACTATGAAACTGACTGACACATCACTAAGTACAGGGTGTCTCTTACACACACAACACTGACACATACAGTATGGTTTAGTCTAGTACAACGCTCATTTCAAAAAGCTGCATCTATTTTTAAATGTGTTGAAAAATTGAACTCATTGTAGCTTTATAACCATATAACAATTACAGCATGGAAACAGGCCATCTCAGCCCTTCCAGTCCCTACCGAACGCTTACTCTCACCTAGTCTCACCTACCTGCACTCAGCCCATAAATCTCCATTCCTTTCCTGTCCATATACCTATATAATTTTACTTTAAATGACAAAATCGAACCTGCCTCTACCACTTCTACTGGAAGCTCGTTCCACACAGCTACCTCTCTCTGAGTAAAGAAGTTCCCCCTCGCGTTACCCCTAAACTTTTGCCCCTTAACTCTCAGTTCATGTCTTTTTGTTTGAATCTCCCCTACTCTCAATGGAAAAAGCCTATCCACATCAATTCTATCTATCCTACTCATAATTTTAAATACCTCTTATCAAGCCCCCCTCAACCTTCTACACTCCAAAGAATAAAGACCTAACTTGTTTAACCTTTCTCTGTAACTTAGGTGCTGAAACCCAGGTAACATTCTAGTAAATCTCCTCTGTACTCTCTATATTTTGTTGACATCTTTCCTATAATTCGGCAACCAGAACTGTACACAATACTCCAAATTTGGTCTCACCAATGCCTTGTACAATTTTAACATTACATCCCAACTCCTATTCTCAATGTTCTGATTTATAAAGGCCAGCATACCAAAAGCCTTCTTCACCACCCTATCCACATGAGATTCCACCTTCAGGGAACTATACACCATTATTCCTAGATCACTCTGTTCTACTGCATTCTTCAATGCCCTACCATGTATCATGTATGTCCTATTTTGATTAGTCCTACCAAAATGTAGCACCTCACACTTATCAGCATTAAACTCCATCTGCCATCTTTCAGCCCACTATTCTAACTGGCCTAAATCCCTCTGCAAGCTTTGAAAACCTACTTCATTATCCACACACCACCTATCTTAGTATCATCTGCATACTTACTAATCCAATTTACCACCCCATCATTCAGATCATTCCCTAGGACCTTGAGGGAAGTTAGTGTAGAAATAGCAGGGGCTCTGACAAAAATATTTCAAATGTCATTAGAAATGGGGATGGTGCCAGAGGACTGGCGTATTGCTCATGTGGTTCCATTGTTTAAAAGGGGTTCTAAGAGTAAACCTAGCAATTAGTTTGACATCAGTGGTGGGTAAATTAATGGAAAGTATTCTTAGAGATGGTATATTTAATTATCTGGATAGACAGGGTCTGATTAGGAACAGTCAACATGGATTTGTGCGTGGAAGGTCATGTTTGACAAATCTTATTGTTTTTTGAAGAGGTTATTAGGAAAGTTGACGAGGGTAAAGCAATGGATGTTGTCTATAAGGACTTCAGTAAGGCCTTTGACAATGTTCCACATGGAAGGTTAGTTAGGAAGGTTCAATTGTTAGGTATTAATATTGAAGTAGTAAAATGGATTCAACAGTGGCTGGATGAGAGATGCCAGAGAGCAGTGGTGGATAATTGTTTATCTACCTCCTACCCAAGGTGCACAAACCTGCCTGTCCAGGTAGACCTATTGTCTCAGCTTGCTCCTGCCCCACCGAACTCATTTCTGCATACCTTGACACTGTCTTATCCCCACTTGTTCAATCTCTTCCCACCTATGTTCATGACACTTCTCAAGCTTTGAATTTTTCAATGATTTTAAGTTCCCTGACCCCCACCGCCTTATTTTCACCATGGACATCCAGTCCCTATATACCTCCATCCCCCACCCAGATGGTCTCAAAGCTCTTCACTTCTTTTTGGATTCCAGACCTAACCAATTCCCCTCTACCACCACTCTCCTCCGTCTAGCGGAATTAGTTCTTACTCTCAATAATTTCTCCTTTGGCTCCTCCCACTTCCTCCAAACCAAGGGTGTAGCCATGGGCACCCGTATGAGTCCCAGTTATGCCTGCTTTTTTGTTGGCTTTGTGGAACGGTCCATGTTCCAAGTCTATACGGGTATCTGTCCCCCTCTCTTCCTTCACTACATCGATGACTGCATTGGTGCTGCCTCCTGCACGCATGCTGAGCTCGTTGATTTCATTAACTCTGCCTCCAACTTTCACCCTGCCCTCAAATTTACCTGGTCCATTTCCGACACCTCCCTCCCCCTTCTCGATCTTACTGTCTTCATCTCTGGAGACGGCTTATCTACTGATACCTACTATAAGCCTACAGGCTCTCACAGCTACCTGGACTATTCCTCTTCCCACCCTGTCTCTTCCAAAAATGCTATCCCCTTCTCACAATTCCTCCGTCTCCACCGCACCTGCTCTCAGGATGAGGTTTTTCATTCCAGGACGAAGGAGATGTCTTCCTTTTTTAAACAAAGGGGCTTCCCTTCTTCCACCATCAACTCTGCTCTCAAATGTATCTCTCCCATTTCCTGCACATCTGCCCTCACCCCATCCGCCCACCACCCCACTCGGGATAGGGTTCCCCTTGTACTTACCTACCACCCTACCAGCCTCCAGGTCCAATGTATAATTCTCCGTAACTTCCGCCACCTCCAACGGGATCCCACTACCAAGCACTTCTTTCCCTCCCCCAACTCTTTCTGCTTTCCGCAGGGATCGCTCCCTACGCAACTCCCTTGTCCACTCGTCCCCCCCACCCCTTCCCATCGATCTCCCTCCTGGCACTTATCCTTGTAAGCGGAACAAGTGCTACATCTGCCCTTACACTTCCTCCCTCACCACCATTCAAGGCCCCAGACAGTCCTTCCAGGTGAGGCGACACTTCACCTGTGAATCAGCTGGTGTGGTATACTGCGTCCGGTGTTCCCGGTGTGGCCTTTTATATATTGGTGAGACCCAACGCAGACTGGGAGACCATTTCGCTGAACACCTACGTTCAGTCCACCAGAGAAAGCAGGATCTCCCAGTGGCCACACATTTTAATTCCACATCCCATTCCCATTCTGATATGTCTATTCATGGCCTACTCTACTGTCAAAATGAATCCAAACTCAGGTTGGAGGAACAACACCTTATATACCAGCTGGGTAGCCTCCAACCTGATGGCATGAACATTGACTTCTCTAACTTCTGTTAATGCCCCTCCTTCCCTTCTTACCCCATCCCTGACATACTTAGTTGCTTGCCTATTCTCCATCTCCCTCGGTGCTTCCCCCCCCCCCTTTCTTTCTCCTGAGGCCTCCTGTCCCATGATCCTTTCCCTTTTCCAGCTCTGTATCACTTTCGCCAATCACCTTTCCAGCTCTTAGCTTCATCCCACCCCCTCCGGTCTTCTCCTATCATTTTGCATTCCCCCCCCCCCCCCACTACTTTCAAATATCTTACTATCTTTCCTTTCAGTTAGTCCTAATGAAGGGTCTCGGCCCGAAACGTCAACAGTGCTTCTCCTTATAGATGCTGCCTGGCCTGCTGTGTTCCACCAGCATTTTGTGTGTATTGGGTGGATAACTGTTTGTCAAGGTTGGAGGCCAGTGACTAGTGGTGTGCCTCAGGGATCTGTACTGGGTCCAATGTTCTGATGATCTGAATGACGGGGTGGTAAATTGGAGTAGTAAGTATGCAGATGATACTAAGATAGGTGGCGTTGTGGATAATGAAGTAGGTTTTCAAAGCTTGCAGAGAGATTTAGGCCAGTTAAAAGAGTGGGCTGAAAGATGGCAGATGGAGTTTAATGCTGATAAGTGTGAGGTGCTACATTTTGGTAGGACTAATCAAAATAGGACATACGTGATAAATGGTAGGGCATTGAAGAATGCAGTAGGACAGAGTGATCTAGGAATAATGGTGTATAGTTCCCTGAAGGTGGAATCTCATGTGGATAGGGTGGTGAAGAAAGCTTTTTGTATGCTGTCCTTTATAAATCAGAGCATTGAGTATAGGAGTTGGGATGTAATGTTAAAATTGTACAAGGTATTGGTGAGGCCAAATTTGGAGTATTGTGTACAGTTCTGGTCACCGAATTATAGGAAAGATGTCAACAAAATAGAGAGAGTACAAAGGAGATTTATTGGAATGATACCTGGGTTTCAGCACCTAAGGTACAGAGAAAGGTTGAACAAGTTAGGCCTTTATTCTTTGGAGCATAGAAGGTTGAGGGGGAACTTGATAGAGGTATTTAAAATTATGAGGGGATAGATAGAGTTGATGTGGATAGGCTTTTTCCATTGAGAGTAGGGGAGATTCAAACAAGAGAACATGAGTTTAGAGTTAAGGGGCAAAAGTTCAGGGGTAACGCGAGGGGGAACTTCTTTACTCAGAGAGTGGTAGCTGTGTGGAACAAGCTTCCAGTAGAAGTGGTAGAGGCAGGTTCGATTTTGTCATTTAGGAAAAGTTTAGATAGGTATATGGACAGGAAAGGAATGGAGGGTAATGGGCAGAGTGCAGGTAGGTGGGACTAGGTGAGAGTAAGCATTTGGCACGGACTAGAAGGGCCGAGATGGCCTTTTTCCATGCTGAAATTATTAAATGGTTATATGATTAATGATAGATGAGGCATCATCTCTGATGGTGTCCTGGATGCTGGGGAAGTTAGTGCCCATGATAGAGCTGGATGAGTTTACAACTTTCTGCAGCTTTTTCCAATCCTGTGTAGTGGCTCCTCCATATCAAACAGTGATGCAACCAGTTAGAATGCTTTCTATGGCACATCTGTAGAAATTTGCGAGAGTTTTTGGTGGCATACCGAGTCTCCTCAAACTCCTCATGAAATATAACCACTGTGGTGCCTTCTTTGTAATTGCACTAATATGTTGGGCTGAGGGTAGATTTTCAGAGATGTTGACAGCCAGGAACTTGAAACTTCTCACCCTTCTCACTGCTGCTGAGAACAAGTATAAATTCCTTCAAATTCCTCTTCCTGAAGTCCACAATCAATTCCTTGAACTTACTGATGTTGAGTGCAAGGTTGTTGTTGTGACGCCACTCAACCAGCCATCAATGTAAATATAGATGGTAATTCCTACCTTCCTTCTGTAGGCCTCCTGGTCACCATCTGAAATTTTGCCTGCAATAGTTGTGTCATCAATAGAATTATAGATGGCATTTGAGCTGCGCCCAGCAACACAGTGTAAAGAGAATAGAGCAGTGGGCTAAGCATGCATCCTTGAGGTGCCCCAGTGTTGCTTGTCAGAGAAAAGGCAATGATACTTCCAATCTGCACTGACTGTGGTCTCCCAGTGAGGAAGTCAAGGATCCAGTTCCAGCACAGAGCCCCAGGTTTGGAGCTCATTGATTAGAACTGAGGGAAGGATTGTATTGAACACTGAGCTGTAATCAATGACCAAAAGCCTGACATAGGTATTGCTGTCGTCCAGATGATCCAAAGCTGAGTGGAGAGCCAGTGAGATTGTATCTACTGTAGATCTATTGTGGCAATAGGCTAATGGCATTGGGTCCAGGCCCTTGCTGAGGGAGTTGATTCTGGCCATGACCAACCTCTCAAAGCATTTCATCACTATGGATGTGAGTGCCACTAGGTGATAATCGTAGAGACGGCTCAGCCTGCTCTTCTTGAGCACTGGTATGATTGCAGCCCTTTTGAAGTAGGTGGGAACCTCCGACTGCAGCAGTGAGAGATTGAGCACATCTTTGAACATTCATGCCATTTGGTTGGCAAAGGATTTTAATGTCCTACCAGGTCCACCATCTGGACTTGACACCTTGCGAGAGTTCACACTCTTGAAAATCATTCTGACGGCAACCTCCAAGACAGATATCACAGGGTCACTGGATGCTGCAGGGATTCACACAGTTGTAGTTTTATTCTCCCTTTCAAAGTGTGCATAAAAGGTGTTGAGCTCACGGCTATTCATGATGTTAGGTTTCGCTTGTCGGAAGTAATGGCTTGATACCCTGCAAGAGCTGACATACATTCCGATTCTGTCTCTAACTTCAGTCAGAATTGTTTTTTTGTTCTTAAAATAGCCTACCATAACTAATACCCAGACTCCTTGTATAGTTCAACATCACCAGTCTTGAATGCCACAGATCTAGCCCTCAGAGATGACAAATCTCCTGGTTTATCCACAGCTTTTGGTTTAGGTATGTCCAGTACTTCTCAAAGGCACGCCCTTACCCGCACAGGCCTTGATGAAGTCAGTGATAACTGTGATAATCAACCTGATTCTGATTCTCTATCCATACTCGTACCTTTCCTGTAATACCATGAGCTCTTATCTTGTTAAGGAGCCTCATGTGTGGCACCTTGTCAAAGCCCTTCTAAAAATCCAAGTACCCAACATCCACTGATTCTCCTTTATCTTTCCTGCTTGTTATTTCCTCAAAGAATTCCAACAAATTTTCAGGCAAGATATTCCCTTATGGAAACCATGCTGATTACAGCCTATTTTATCATGGGCCTCCAAGTACTCAGACACCACAGTCTTAACAATTGACTCCTGCTTCTTCCCAACCACTGAGGTCAGGCTAACTGGTATGTAATTTCCTTTCTTCTGCTTCAGAATCAGAATCAGAATCAGGTTTATTATCACTGGCTTGTGTTCTGAAATTTGTTAACTTAGCAGCAGCAGTTCAATGCAATACAGAAAATAGAAGAAAAAAATAAAATAATAATACACAGTATATGCATATGTAATAGATTAAAACTTGTCAATAAACAGAAACAATATATATTTTAAAAGTGAAGTGGTGTTCAAGGGTTCAATGTCCATTTAGGAATCGGATGGCAGCAGGGAAGAACCTGATCTTGAATCGCTGAGTGTGTGCCTTCAGGTTTCTGTACCTCCTACCCGACGGTAACAGTGAAGAAAGGGCATGCCCTGGGTGCTGGAGGTCCTTTCTGACTCAACGCTCCTTGAAGATGACTAAATTTACAACCTTCTGGAGCTTCTTCTGGTCCTGTGCAGTAGCACCACCACCACCACCAGACAGTGATGCAGCCTGTCAGGATGCTTTCCACAGTACATCGATGGAAGTTTTTGAGTGTTTTTATTGACACAGAAAATCTTTTCAACCCCCTAATGAAGTATAGTCACTGTCTGGCCTTTTTTATAGCTGCATTGATATGTTGGGACCAGGTTAGGTCCTCAGAGATCGTAACAGCCAGGAACTTGAAGCTGCTCACTCTCTCCACTTCTGATCCCTCTATGAGGAATGTTATGTGTTCCTTTGTCTATACCCTTCCTGAAGTCCACAATCAGCTCTTTAATCTTGCCGATGTTGAGTGCAAGGTTGTTGCTGCAACGCCACTCCACTAGTTGGTAGGTCTCACTCCTGTACACCCTCTCGTCTCCATCTGAGATTGTACTAACAATGGTTGTATCATCAGCAAATTTATAGATGGTATTTGAGCTATGCTTAGCCACACAGTCATGAAATGAAATGAAATATCTTTATTGTCATTGCATAGTACAATTTGTCACCGATACAGCGAAAATGAGTTTGCAACTCTCGTACTCAATGCTATAAAACAACAAATAAAATAAATAAACAATAAATAAAATCAAGTAACCAGCCAGTACAAGCAATGTCCAGCAGTACAAAGTGCAACTCAGATGCATGACAGCCATAAAACTCTCTTGGATATAGAGACAGTAGAGCAATGGGCTAGGCACCCACCTCTGGGGTTTACCAGTGTTGATTGTCAGAGAGAAGGAGATATTATTTTCTTGAAGAGTGGAGTGACATTTGCAATTTTCCAGTCCTCTAGAAGTATGCCAGAATCTAGTGACTCTTAAAAGATCGTTTCTAACACCTCCACAATTTCTTAGCTACCTCTTTCAAAATCCTGGGGTGCAGTCCATCTGGTCCAGACCCAACAGCTTCCCAGGAACTTTTTTCCTAGTTATAGCAATTGTGCTCACTTCTGTCCACTGACACTGTCGAACTTCCAGCATATTGCTAGTGTCTTGCACAGTGAAGCAGATGCAAAACACTTTTTAAATTCATCCACTATTTCCTTGTTCCTCATTACTACCCTTCAGTGTCATTTTCCAGTGGTCCAATACCTACTCCCACCTCTCTTTTATTTTCTTATATATATCTGAAAAAAACTTTTGGTATCCTCTTTGATATTACTGGCTCGCTTACCTTCAGATTTAATTTTTTCTCTCCTTATGGCTTTTTAGTTGGCTTCTGGTGCTTTTTAAAAGCTTCACAATTCTCTATTTCACACAATTTTTTCCTCTGTTATATGCCCTCTCTTTTGCAGTTTATGTTGTTCTTGACTTTCCTTGTCAGCCACAGTTGCGGCATCCTGTCTTTGAATACTTCTTCTTTGGAATGTATTTATCATGAGCCTTCCAATTTTCTTCCAGAAATTCCAGCCATTGCTACTCTGCCGTAACCGCTGCTAGTGTCCCCTTCCAATCAATTTTGACTAACTCCTCTCTCGTGCCTCTGTAATTCCCTTTACGCCACTATAATACCAATTCATCTGATTTTAGCTTCTCTGTCTTAAGTTGCATGATGAATTCTATCATATCATGATAATTATCTCCTAAGGTTTCCTTTACCTTAAGCTCATTAATCAAACCTGGTTTATTATGCAACACTCAGTCTAGAATAACCCCCTAGTGGGCTCAACCAGTAGATGATCTGAAAAGTCATCTTGCAGGCATTCTACAAATTCTCTCTCTTGGAATCCAGCACTGCATATTGAAATCCACCCATGACTATCGTAACGTTGCCTTTTGATGTGTTTTCTTTCTCCCATTGTAATTTGTACCCAACATTATGGCTACTGTTTGGAGAACTGTATATAACTCCCAGCAGGGTCTTTTTATCCTTGCAGTTTTTTAACTCTACCTTTCAACACTCCTACATCTTCCAATCCTATGTCACCTGTTTCTAAAGATTTGATTTCGTTCTTTACATTCAATCCAGGCAGCATCCTGGTGAACCTCTTCTGCATCCTCTTCAAAGACTCCATATCCTTCCTGTAATGCAGTGGCCAGAATTGCAATGCTGAGTTCTGTCATGGGAGATATACCAGAGGGACTGAGGAAAAGATTCAAGGACATGCTCAAAGCCTCCTCAAAGAAATATAAGTTAATATAAATGTAAACTATTATTATTTTAATTTAGTGCTCTTTATATTAATATCTAGTTTGTAAAAGTGCTTAATGTTCTCATCTTTGACTGTCCTGACTGTAAAATTGGTGGAAAGAGGTGACAAGTGACATATCTACGTGGAAACAGGGGGAAATGTGCCATTTGTGTCAATGACCAATGCACTCTGAGGTTGGTGTTGGGGATAGCCCACAGGTGACACCACACTTCCAGTGCTAAAGTAGCTTGTCCACAACTTATTAACCCTAACCTGTATGAATATGGGATGAAACTAGCACACCTGTAGGAAGCCCACAAGCTCTGCGGGAGTCCATACAAACTCCTTACAGACAGTGGGAATTGAACCCCGATTTTTGGTATTGTAAAGCATTACGCTAACAGCTGTGAGATCATGCACTCCATATGCCATGCCATTCATATGCTTAAATATCTAAGGAACTTCAAGACATTGTGGCATTCTGTAAAATATTAAAGTATAGAACAAACTTACGTTAAAAGTACTTTTAAACCAAATGGCATGAAATTTGCATGATCACTGGGCATTGCAGCATTAACACAGAAGCTCAGTGCTGTCACTCATGAATTACTGATGGCCTCAGGATTTAAGGTCAGACTGGAGACCTCATGTGTAGCTAACAGGGTTGCATCACCGCCTGCTATGGAAGTGGCAATCCACAGGATCAGAAAAAGCTACAGAGAATTGTAAACTCAGCCAGCTCTACCGTGACCACTAGCCTCCCCACTGTCAAGGGCATCTTCAAAAGATGGTGCCTTAAAAAGGTGCATCCATCATTAAGAACCCTCACCAGCCAGGACGTGTTCTTTTCTCATTACTACCATCTTGGAGGAACAGGACCCTGAAGGTATGCACACAAAGTTTTATGTATTGCGATGTACAGTTGTTGCAGAACAACAAATTTCATGACACATCAGTGATAATAAACCTGAGTCTATAATAGGGTTATAAAGTCACTGAGCGTTAAACCACAGAAATTGTCCCACCACAACATGCTGATCGTTTTGTCCATTTTCAACTAATCCCGTCTCCCTTGCAACATTCTATGCCTTACCTATTTAATTGCCCCTCTAAATGCCTCTTGAAGATAGTAAATGAATCCACCACCTCTCCTAGCAGCAAGTTCCAACTTTTCCTAGTGCGAAATGGATAGTACAAGAGGGCATAACTTTAACGTGATTAGAGGAAAGTGTAAGGGGGATTAAGTTCAATAGTCACAAAGTAATGTTTCAGCTCTATAAAACTCTGGTGAGGCTACACTTGGGGCATTGTATTCAGTTCTGGTCACTTCATTATAGCAAGGATGTGGAAGCTGTAGAGAGGGTGCAGAGGAGATTTACCAGGATGCTGCCTGGATTAGAGAGCATGTCTTATGAGGAGAGGTTGAGTGAGCCAGGGCTTTTCTCTTTGGAGTGAAGGAGGATGAAAGGTGAAATGCATTAGAGACATTTAAGAGACTCTTAGACAGGCACATGGATGAAAGAAAACTGGAGGGCTGGGTGGGAGCGAAGGGTTAGGTTGATCTTGGAATAGGTTAAAAGGTCAGCACAACATCATAGGCTGAAGGGCCTGTACTGTGCTGTAATGTTCTATGTTGTATATCCATCACATTCTGTGTAAAAAAACTTGCCCCTCAAATCCCCTTTAATACTCCATCCCCTCACCTTAAACCTTTGCCTTCTCATTTCTAATACCTCTTTTATGGAGCCAAAAAGTCTTTATTTGCCCTGTCTACAGTGTAATTGATATTTATCCCACCATCAGGTCTCACCCCCAAGTCTCCTTCACTCCTGGAGAAACAGCCCCCGCTGAACCCATCTTTCCCCATAACTAAAGTCCTGCAGTCCAGGCAAAATGAGCTTCAGTTCACCTATTAGCAGACAAAATTACTATGAACACTAAAAGTGTTGGTTAATGGCACAGAGTGTGATGTGTTTGCGTGACAGCTGATAGGTAGTTGCTATGCTGCTTGATAATCAAGATTAATTATTCGATGTTGTCGGAAGATTTCTAATCAATTCCACTATATATCTTTGAGTCCACTGTAGCAAACGTGAGTCTGTGTCATAAGGTCATGGGGTCAAACTTGTCCAACTTGTCCATGCTGGGGCTTTTCTCTGGAGTGAAGGAGGGTGAGAAGTGACAATAGTTAGAGACATGGATCGAGTGGACAGCCAGAGACTTTTTTCCCAGGGTGGAAACGGCTATTATGAGGGGATATGAGGGATATATATATTAGGGGAAAGTACAGGGGTGGTGTCAGGTAGGGTTTTTACACAGAGAGTGGTGGAAGTGTGGAATGCGCTGCCAGGGGTGGTGGTTGAAGTGGATACATTAGAGTAAATTAAAGACACTTAGATAAAGGAAAATGGAATGACAGAAAATAGAGGGAAGGATAAGATTGATCTTGGAGTAGGTTAAACACTGTGGAGCTCAGGGCCGGTACTGTGTTCCATGTTCTACACTAGTCACATTTAACTGCATTTGACCCATTTCCCTTTAAGTCTTTTCTAGACATTAAACGGTATAAATAACTTTTAAACAGTGTGATAGTACTCTCCTCTAATGTTCCCTTTGGCATCCTATTCCATACAACCACCACTCTTTGTGGGTGTAAAAGTTTCTCCTCGTCCCTTTTAAATCTTTCTCCTCTCACCTCAAATCCATGGCCCCTAGTTTTAGACTGCCCTGTCCTGTGACAAAGGCTTTAACCATCCACCTTATCTATGTCCCTCGTGATTTTATAAACCTCTATAAGGTCACTCCTCAGACTCCCACATTTCAAGGTAAAAATTCCCACCCTATCCAGCCTCTCCTTATAAAGATTAGGTTCTTTAGATTAGCTTTATTTGTCATATGTACATCAAAACATAGAGTGAAATGTGTTGCTTGTGCCAATGACCAACATGGTCTGAGGATGTGCCAGGGGAAGCATGCAAACCCCCAGTCCTATTAAAATGCTTGTGAGTCCCTTTCCAGCTTAATGAGACCTTTCCTCTACCTGGGCGAGTAGAACTGCACACAATGTTCCAAGTGTGGTCTCACCAACATCATGTACCATTGTAACATAACAGTGATGCTCCTGCAGTCGGTGCCCTCACAGATGAAGACAACCATACCAAGTACCTTCTAGACCAAGATTATAACAGGATCACTGGGCTCTGGTCACTAGTCAGAGTGAGGTACTATCCCATTTGTCATCAGGCCTGTGCAGCTGACATTCTGAAAGACTGTCATGTGCACAACTGTCCAGTTAGACACCTCAAGTAAAGGCAAGAGAAGGGCCTTCTGCTGCCCCACACTGCCACCCTCAGGACACAGCGGAGAGTGCAACATGCACCACGGGGGTCAACAAACGAATTGAAGGGCTTGCATCGATCTTCCCTTCACTAAGTGCTTTGCAATTGATGAAATACTGCAACAACTTACCCAATGGCAAGCACTGGCAGTCACTTTACAGTCATTAAGTTACGCAGTACAGAAACAGGCCCTTCAGACCAGTCCGACCAAACGCTCTTCCTCAGTCAGTCCCATTCGCCTGCATCTGGCTCATTTGGAATTGGTTTATTATTATCACATGTACTGAGGTACAGAGAAAAACTTATCTCGCTACTGTTTATACAAATCAATTCATTACACAGTCTTTTGAGGAAATTCGAGGGAAAATAATAACAGAATGTAGAACAGAGTGTTACAGAGAAAGTGCAGTGCCAACTGACTCAGCTTATAAACTCAGTGAACTCCCTCGTGGGTACTAGCCTCCACATCCTTGATGACAGCTTCAAGAAGGTGGTATCCAACACCTCCAGGACATGCCCTCTTCTCATTACTACCATCAGGGAGGAGGTACAGTAGCCTGAAGATCCACATTCAACATTTTAGGGACAGCTTCTTCACCTCCACCATCAGATTTCTGACTGGTCCATGAACCCTGAACATTGCCTCACTTTTTTGCCCTCTTTCACTTTATTTGTTTAGTTCTTATTGTATCCTTTAGTAATTGTTATGTATTGCACTGTACTGCTGCCACGAAACAGCAAATTTCACAACAAATGTCTGCAATAATAAATCTGATCCTGTTTCTGATTGTGAAGGTGAAAGATCATAACAAGGTAGATTGTGCGGTCAAGAGTCCATCTTACTGTACTAGGAAACCATTCAATAGTCCAATAATGGTGAAGTAGAAGCTGTCCTTGACCCTGGAAACACATCATTTTCAGGCTTCGTTATCTTTTGACCGATGGGAGAAAAGGGAATATCTGGGAAGGGAGGGGTCTCTGACTGGTGTTCAGTCGATGGAGGGGAGGATTGTTTCCGTGATGTGCTGAGCTGTCCTTCTAACACTTTCCCATCCATGTAGAAGTGGATGGGAGTACACTCAGTAGTCACTTTATTAGGTGCGCCTGTTCACCTTTACACCTGCTCACTACTGCAAATATCTAGTCAGCCAATTATGTGGCAGCAACTCAATGTATAAAAGCATCCAGACACAGTCAAGAGGTTCAGTTGTTGGTCAGATCAAACATCAGAAGGGGAAATAAATGTGATCTAAGTGACTTTGACTGTGGAATGAATGTTGGTGCTAGACAGAGTGGTTTGGGTATCTCAGAAACTGCTGATCTCCTGAGATTTTCACACACAACAGTGTCTAGAGTTTACAGACAATAGTGCAAAAATCATCCAGTGTGTGGTAATTCTGTGGACAAAAGTGCTTTGTTATTGACAGAGGTTAGAGGAGAATGGCCAGAATGGTTCAAGCTGACAGGAAGGAGACAGTGACTCAAATAACCACACATTACAACAATGGTGTACAGAAGAGCATCTCTGAATGCACAACATGTCAAACTTTAAAGTGGATGGGCTACAGCAACAAAGACCATGAACATACCCTCAGTAGCCACTTTATTAGGTACTTCCTGTAGCGTATGTAGAGTCGATAACCAAAGATGGATGGATCTGCCAAAGAAGTCATATGGGGAAATCTGCAAGTCTGTGAGTCCACTGGAAGCAGCTTGTCCTGTTTGTGTATGTGATTGGGTGGGAGGGAGGAATGAGACTTGTTTTGCCCTTGTTGTCTCCTCCTACATTGCAAATACGTATGGTTAGGGTCAGAGTTAGTAAGTTGTAGGCATGCTATGCTGGTTCCGTAAACATGGCGACACTTGCAGGCTGTCCCCAGAACATCCTCACACCGTGCTGGTCGCTGACACAAAGAATGCATTACACTGTTTGTATCTAATCTTTATCTTTCAACTGGGAAAGCTGGGCTTCTTTTCTTTAGAGGCTGAGGTGTTGCCTGATAGAAGTATATACAGTTATGAGGATTAGAGAGGGTATAAATACAATGTTGGAAAAGGCATGGTCATGCACTTTGGTACTAGAAATAAATGTGCGGACTATTTTCTAAATGGGGAGAAAATCCAGGAATCTGAAATGCAGAGGGATTTGGGAGTCCTTGTGCAGAACACACTTAAGGTTAACTTGTTGAGTCAGTGGTGAGGAAAGCAAATGCCATTGGAGCATTCATTTCAAGAGGTCCAGAATACAAGAGCAGGGATGTGATGCTGAGGCTTTATAAGGCACTGGTGAGGCCTCACCTTGAATATCGTGAACAGATTTGGCCCCCTCATCTTAGAAAGGACGTGCTGACATTGAAAAGGGTCCAGAGGAGGTTCACAAGGATGATTCCAGGAATGAACGGGTTATCATATGAGCAACGTTTGATGGTTCTGGGTCTGTGCTCACTGGAATTCAGAAGGATAAAGGGGCATCTCATTTAAACCTTTTGAATGTTGAAAGGCCTAGACAGAGTAGGAAAGAATGTTTCCCATGGTGGGAGAGTCTCAGACAAGACAGCACAGCCTCAGGATAGAGGGGCACCCTTTCAAAACAGAGATGCAGAGAAATTTTTTTTAGCCAGAGGTTAGTGAATTTATGGAATTTGTTGCAACATGCAGCTATGGAGGGTGAAATTTTGAGGGTACAGAATCTTTATGTTCCTGTTAGGTTGAAAGGAAAGGTTAAAAGTTTGAGAGAGCCATGGTTTTCAAGGGATATTGGAAACTTGGTTCAGAAAAAGAGGATCTACAATAAATATAGGCAACATGGTGCTCGAGGAATATAAAGAATGTAAAAAGAATCTTAAGAAAGGAATTAGAAAAGATATGAGGATGCTTTGGCAAGTAAGGTGAAAATAAATCCAAAGGGTTTCTACAGTTATATTAATAGCAAAAGGATCGTGAGGGATAAAATTGGTCCCTTAGAGAATCAGAGTGGACAGCTATGTGCGGAGCCAAAAGAGATGGGGGAGATTTTGAAAAATTTCTTTTCTTCGGTATTCACTAAGGAGAAGGATATTGATTTGTGTAAAGTAAGGGAAACAAGTAGGGTTGTTATGGAAACTATGATGATTAAAGAAGAGGAAGTACTGGTGCTTTTAAAGAATATAAAAGTGGATAAATCTCCAGATCCTGACAGGATATTCTCCAGGACCTTGAGGAAAGTTAGTGTAGAAATAGCAGTGGCTCTGACAGAAATATTTCAAATGTCATTAGAGACGGGGATGATGCCGGAGGATTGGCGTATTGCTCATGTGGTTCCATTGTTTAAAAAGGGCTCTAAGAGTAAACCTAGCAATTATTGGCCTGTCAGTTTGACGTCAGTGGTGGGTAAGTTAGTGGAAAGTATTCTAAGAGATGGTATATATAATTATCTGGATAGACAGAGTCTGGTTAGGAGCAGTCAACATGGATTTGTGCGCGGAAGGTCATGTTTGACAAATCTTATTGAATTTTTTGAAGAGGTTACCAGGAAAGTTGACGAGGTTAAAGCAGTAGATGTTGTCTATATGGATTTCAGTAAGGCCTTTGGCAAGGTTCCACATGGAAGGTTAGTTAAGAAGGTTCAATTGTTAGGTATTAATATTTAAGTAGTAAAATGGATTCAACAGTGGCTGGATGTGAGATGCCAGAGAGTAGTGGTGGATAACTGTTTGTCAGGTTGGAGGCCGGTGACTAGTGGTGTGCCTCAGGGATCTGTACTGGGTCCAATGTTGTTTGTCATATACATTAATGATCTGGATGATGGGGTGGTAAATTGGATTAGTAAGTATGCAGATGATACTAAGATAGGTGGCGTTGTGGATAATGATGTAGGTTTTCAAAGCTTGTAGAGAGATTTAGGCCAGTTAGAAGAGTGGGCTGAAAGATGGCAGATGGAGTTTAATGCTGATAAGTGTGAGGTGCTATATTTTGGTAGGACTAATCAAAATAGAACTTACATGGTAAATAGTAGGGCATTGAGGAATGCAGTGATCTAGAAATAATGGTGCATAGTTCCCTGAAGGTGGAATCTCATATGGATAGGGTGGTGAAGAAAGCTTTTGGTATGCTGGCCTTTATAAATGTCTCTAATGACATTTGAAATATTGAGCATTGAGTATAGGAGTTGGGATGTAATGTAATGATGAGGGGGATAGATAGAATTGATGTGGATAGGCTTTTTCCATTGAGAGTAGGAAGAGATTCAAACAAGAGGACATGAGTTGAGATTTAAGGGGCAAAAGTTTAGGGGTAACACGAGGGGAAATTCTTTACTCAGAGAGTGGTAGCTGTGTGAAACGAGCTTCCAGTAGAAGTGGTAGAGGCAGGTTCGAGTTTGTCATTTAAAAAAAAATTGGACTGGTATATGGACAGGAAAGGAATGGAGTGTTATGGGCTGAGTGCAGGTAGGTGGGACTAGGTGAGAGTAAGCATTCGGCACGGACAGAATGGCCGAGATGGCCTGTTTCCGTGCTGTAATTGTTATATGGTTTTATGGAGGCCAGGGTGTTCGGTGTATTTAGGGCAGAGACTTACAGGTTCTTGATTGGACATGGCAACAAAGGTTACGGGGAGAAGGCCGGGAACTGGGATTGAGAAGGAGAAAAAAAAATGGGATCAGCTTTGATTGAATGGCAGAGCAGACTTGATGGGCCAGATGGTCTCATTCTATTCCTATGTCTTATGGTCTTATGGTATAAAGTCATAATCTTTCTCCTTTAGTAGGAGTATGAAAAGCAAGAGTGCAGAGGTTTAAAATAATAGGAAGGAATTTTATAGGAGATTTGAGGGAGTTTTTTTCCACAGGAAGTGGTTGACATCTGGATACCTTCCAGAGAATTCAAAGATTCCAAGTACATTTATTATCAAAGTCCATATGCAGTATACAACCCTGAGATTCGCCTTCCCACATATAGTCACAAAACAAAGAAAATCCTGGAACCAATTCAAAGAAAAATATCAAACACACACCCCACACAAAATAAAGCGCAAACAGCCACAAAAAAAAACTAGCATAAATCACAGAATATAAAACACAACATCAAAAGAGTCCTGGCCTATTTAGTTCAGTTCAGTGTTCATTACCTGCAGGCCGGCCCTATTCAAAGTTACCCAAGATCAGAGAGCGTTAGGGAGTGTGGAATCAGATAGAATCGCCACAACTGAGAGACACTTAGAGAAACATTTCAATGGCAGGGCATGGAAAATCCTAAAAGCTGCAGATGCTTGAAATATCCAACAGGTCAGGTCACATCTGTAGGAAGAGAAACAGATCAGAAACCCTGGGGGAGAGAACAGAAGCTTGTTAAGCTTCAGGGAAGTGGGGGGGGATGAGGGAGAAGGTCTTGAATGAAGAATTTAGATTTAATCCCAGCAATGGGATTAGTGTAGATTAGCCAAAGGGTCAGAATGTACACGATGGAGCCTGTTTCTGTGCTATACGACTCCAGGACTTCTTCATTAACCTTCTCTGGTCTGCTTTCAATGTAACAATGTCCTTAAGATCAACACTGTACACAGTACTCCAGATTTGACTTCATCAACATGCTATATAACATTCCTATATTTGTAGGTCAGTACCACAGCAACATTCTACTAAATTGCCTAACACCTTGCTGTACTTGCATGTGATTATGCCTTATATGATTCATGCACTAGCCAGTGAGTAGGGAGTGATCTTGGAGTGTAGGGGAATGAGGGGAGATCTGATACAGTTATACAAAATTAGGAGGTTTTATAGACAGAGTAAATGCAAGCAGGCTTTTTCCGCAGAGGGTGGCTGAGATAAGAACTAGAAATCATAGGTTAAAGGTGAAAGGTGAAATACTTATGGAGAGCCTGAGGGGAAACTTCTTCGATCAGAAGGTGGTGCGAGTGTAAAACAAGCTGTCAGCAGAAGTAGTGGATGAAGGTTCAATTGTGACATTTAAGAGAAGTTTGGATCAGGAATTTGGAGGGCTATGATTCAGCTGCGGGTCAGTGTCTAGGAAGAATAACAACTCAGCATGTACTAGATGGACCAAAAGGCCTATTTCTGTGCTGTAGTGTTCTGTAGCTCTAGCATACTGTACAACAGTTGATCAATGTATTCTCTCTCTCTCTTTCCCTCTCTCCTCTCTTCCTCCCACCCTCTCTCTCCCTCTCTCCTTCTCTCTCCTTTTCAATCTCTCTGTCCCCCACAGTCTCTCTCTCCTTATCGCTCCTTCTCCCCCTCACTCTCTGACTTCCTCTCTCCCCCTCTCTCTCCCCCTCCTTATCTCCTCTTTTCTCTCTTTCTACCTCTCTTTCTCCCCCTCACTCTCTCCTTTTATCCCTCCGTCTCTCTCCCTCTTTCTCTCTCTCACTCTCTCATATGATAATTGGCAACTTTGACTTACCCCTTAGTGTAAGTAGGAAAAGTATCAAAGATATGATCACATGAGAGATAATGCATTAAAGGGGAATAAGGCAGAAATTATTAAGTCCAATAGGATTGGTCTGCTGTGATTAGATAGACTAAGTAGTCTCCTTCTAGGTATTAATTATCAAAGTAGAAGTGGAGTTTATTGTCACATACAGATGGAACATAGAAATCTACAGCACAGTAAGGCCCTTCAGCCCACAATGTTGTGCCAACCATGTAACCTACTCTAGAAGCTGCCTAGAATTACCCTATCACATAGCCCTCGATTTTTCTAAGCTCCATGTACCTATCTAAGAGACTCTTAAAAGACCCTATTATAACCACCTCTACCATCTTCGCTGGCAGTGCATTCCTTACACCCACCACTTTCTGTGAAAAACTTATCCTGACATTTCCTCTGTAGCTACTTCCAAGCACCTTAAAACTATGCCCCCTCATGCTAGCTATTTCAGCCCTGGGGAAAAGCCTCTGACCATCCACACAATCAATGCCTCTCATCCTCCGTCATTCCAAGGGGAAAAGGCCAAGTTCACACAACCTATTCTCATTCTCAGTATTCTCTATTCTCAGATATGCACAGGTAGCAGCATCGCAGGCACATGACATCAGGCAAGCAGCATTCACAAGCAAAATATAAACAATATGTGAATTTTACAAGGAGGAACACAATTAGAGCAAAAAGAAACAACGACCAATTGACTGCAAAGTGGTTATAGTGTTGAAAAGACCACATGCTTGTTTTGTACTATGAAATATTTAAGGGGAACCTAAGGGGAAACTTCTTCACTCAGAGGGTGGTGAGAGTGTGGAATGAGCTGCCAGTGGAAGTGGTGGATGAGGATTCAGTTTCAACATTTAAGAGAAATTTGGGTAGGTACATAGATGGGAGGGGTATGCAGGGATATTGTCTGCATGCAGGTCAATGGGACTAGGCAGGACTTGGCGCGGACCAGATGGCCAAAAGCCTGTTTTTGTGCAGTTGCACTCTATGACTCTATGGCTCTAACAGTTATTAACCTTATTATATAGTTTCACCATCTGACCTGATTTCCTGCATAGCAAGTGTGACACTCTGCCACCAACCATCAAGGCTGATTTGAAAACTTTTAGACTGGTTAATGTCTTGAGCCAACTGAGATGTTTGTACTTCATTTATAAAAACATGGAAAATCACAGATTGGGCAAAGGAGAAATCTGTTCAACCACGAACTGTACAAAACTCATTTAATTTCCTGAGCAAATCCTCCTGAAAATCTTTCTCTTTTCAGAGAGAAATATCAAATCAAGTTGCTGTGCTTTTGTGTAACTGACATTCAACATTACCCATCCCTGACCAGTCTTGTCTGCTCAGAATGTGGTACTGATCGCACTCGGTGCTAACGTTATGCCAGCATGTCTTCAACACTGCTCCTCTCTGCAGAGGAGAGATAGAGGGGATGTATAAGACCAAGAGGGGGTTAGATAGATTGGATATAGAGCATAGAACATGGAAGAGCACAGTAAAGACCCTTCTGCCCACAATGTTGTGCCAACCTTTTAAGTGACTCCAAGATCAATCTGACCCTACCCTCCCACATACACAAGCCCTCCATTTTCTATCATCCATGTGCTTATCTTGCTTAAATGTTCCACACACTCAACACTGTGTGCAAAAAATGTATCTCTGATGTCCTCCCTATACTTCCCTCCAAACACCATTCCATTAGCCATTTCCACCCTGCTATGCTTTCTGACATAAATCAATCAGTGGGAGTTTCATTCCTCGGTAAAACTGGAGGGTGCTGAGGTTCTGTGAATGAAGAACAGACCATGAAATCACATCCGATAGTTTGTTGGGCCAGAAGGGTCTGGTACCATGTTGCATCTCCATATAAATAATAGTAAATAATATAAATAATAATAATATAAATAATAAATATAAATAATAGTACAGCATTCTGAACAGATCATATTTTAAGTGTTCAGTGAGCCCAAAGCGTATTAATAGGTGGATAAATGGATAAACAGGTGGGGTGTCACAGTAGTGTAACAGCTAGCAGGACATTATCAGAGTTCAGGGCGTTGGAGTTTGGAGTTCGGTTTCAGTGTCCTTTGTAAGGAGTCTTTATGTTCTCTCCACGGAATACATGGGTTTCCTCTGGGTGCTCCAGTTTCCTCCCACAGTCCAAAGATGTACCGGTTAGTGGATTAATTGGTCATTGTAAATTGTCCCATGTTTAGACTAGGGTTAAATCAGGGTTGCCGGGGCAACGCAGCTTGAAGGGCCAAAAGGGCCACGTAATATCTCTATATAAAAAAAAGTTTTTAAAATGTGCATGCAAATAAATAACAAATAAATAAACCAATAATTAAACAAATAGACAGATAGATGGATAGAGAGACAGATGGATATGCGGGGAATGGAGGGGTAGGAATCACGTTCAGACAGAAGAGATTAGAGTATTTTGGCCTGTTCCTGTGTTGTACTGTTCCACATTCTACTCCATTCCAATTAATCATAAAATGCTTATCGCTTGGTCCAACAGACCAGCTTTACATCTACACGGATTTACTTGGACCTCACATTGATGAAAGAATGAAATAGATCCTCTCTGTACTCAGACTGTAAGGGATTCCCAGCCAAACACTGTCAATAAATCTGTGCACCTCTGATGCAGGCTTTCCTGTTTCTCTGCACTGCCTGAAATCCATGTGAAATGCGCCACCCCAGCACCCTTTTCAATTACATTTGTACACGGTGGCATAGTGCTTAGTGACAAGGGTTCAATCCTCTCTGCTGTCTGTAAGGGGTTTGTACGTTCTCCCTGTGATCATGTGGATTTCCTCTGGGTGCTCTGGTTTCCTCCCACATTCCAAAGACCTACAGGTAAGTTGTGGGCATGCTATGTTGGCACCAGAAGCATGGCTGTCCCCAACAGAATCCTCAGACTGTGTTGCTCATTGATACAAACAACACACTTCACTGTACCTATTGATGTTTTGAGGTACATGTGACAAATAAAGGTAATCCTTAGTCTGTCTTCATCTGCATTGTTAAAAGTAACAGCACAAATTCCTAGAGACAGTGCAGTGTAACTCAATTCCCTGACCTCCAGTCTGGGGATCGAACAGGAGCTATAGACCATGCTATATTCATGCAAGGAGAGGAGGATAATGTGATGCAGAGATATACAGGTATGTACATTGCAGCTTAACAGTACAGCATTCTGAACAGATCATATTTTAAGTGTTCAGTGAGCCCAAAGCGTATTAATAGGTGGATAAAATTAAACCTTTGCTATTGGAAAAAGCTGCAGTGATGTCATAATCTTGGTTTCCATGGGGATGGTGAGTCGTGATGTCCATGCTGCACTATTGGGGGGGGGAGTTGGAACGGGAGAATAAATGGGTCCAGTACTGATAAAGGCCATTACCATTCAGCCCATGTACTTGAAGCTTCTTCTTGCATTTTAACGATGTTTGCAGTAGTCTTGATACATGTGCATTCTAGCCTGGATTCTTTGTACTCTGGGAACCACTACAGTGCAGATAAAAAGACAGATCATTCACACGGGTGATGTAGTCAGGCATCAGTGTGGATTTCAGTTCCTTCAGACTAAAATGCTAAACAGCAAATGCGCTGCCAGGAGTGACGGTAGAGATTAGGGACATCTAAAACTTTTAAACAGGCACATGGACGGCCGTGTGGGAGGGAAGGGTTAGATTGATGCTGAAGTAGGTTTAAAGATCCTGTACTGTTTACTTTTTGATGCTTTATGTTCTATGCTCTAACAGCTTAGCCTTTCTTCTTCACAATCGCTTATCAAAAGGAGTGGGGTGGGGGGGAAGTTAATGGAAGACGTTGAATTAGAGCTCATTGGGACCTAGTTACCAATATGGGACTTCAGAACACAGCACCCCACTTACCCATCAGTCACTCATCTCTCAACCTCAGCTACTCCCTGAATGACCAACACTTTGGTCTTGGGGTCCTTCAAGGTTCAGGTATGGGGGAGGGGGAGATGGCAGGTTGAATTCAAATTTGAAGATATATATTATCATATCAGAGGATCTATCCTGGGACCAGCACTTAAGTGCCATCACAAAGAATGCACAACAGTGCCTCTACTTTCTTAGAAGGTAGGGTAGATTCGACATGTCACCTAAAATATTGATGAACTTCTATAGATGCACAGTGGAGAGTATCTTTACTGCAACAAAGCCTGATATGGAAACACCATGTCCAGGAATGGAAGAGGCTACAGAAAGTGGTGCCCCATCACAGGCAAAGCTCTCCCCATCGATGAGCACATCTACAAAGAGCGCTGCCACAAGAAAGCAGTATCCTTCGTCAAGTACTCCCACCATCCAGGCCCTGCCCTCTTCTCACTATTACCATCGGGCAGGAGGTACAGGAGCCTTAGGTCCCACACAACCAAGTTCAAGAACAGTTATCACCCTACGACCATCAGGCTCTTGAACCATCATGGATAACTCACTCACTTCAACATTGAATTGACTTGACAATCTCACTTTCAAGGGCTGTTCTCTGAATTATTTATTTATATTTTTATTTGCAAAATTTGTCTTCTTTTGCACATTGGTTGTTATCTTTATTATATATAATCTTTTTTCACAAATTCTATTGTATTTTTTTATTTTCCTGAAAATACCTGCAAGATAAGGAATCTCAAGGTAGTAGATGGTGACATCTATGTACTTTAAAATTGTACTTTGATTTGGAATTTCAGCCCTCTTGAGCTCCTGTTTACTCTGAGAGACCTGATGGCCAGTTTGAGTTGGGGGTGGGGAATGGCAGTGTTGCAAGGAAGCACCATTTTTGAAGAGGAGCTCAAATAGAATTCAAAAACAAAATCAATTCCAAAATTTATTTCAAAAGGCAAGGCAGCAGAATGCAGGGCCAGTATTTGCACAGGTATCCCTTTGGAGTACATCATTATGGCAGAGATGAATCAGTAGCTACACTGACTCTGTGTATGAGTCAGTACTTGCAGGGTAATTCCCAGGAGTGCCTCGGTATGCACAGGGAATATCTGCGAGGCAGCGTAGGATTTAGACAATGAATGGTAGAGCACTAGAGGGTGTATTGGAACAGTGGAACCTAGTAGTACAAGTGCATAACTCATAGAAAGTGCCATCACAGTTAGACAGGGTGGTGAAAGAATGTGTTTGGCGTGCTGGCCTTCATCAATCAGGGCACCGAGTACGGGAGCTGGTACACTTGTTTGCATTTGATCCCTGTTTTCCTGAACCCTTCCTTTCTGTGGCTTTAATGTTATCATTGCAAATATTTGAATTTGTGGAATTTGTTGCCACATGCAGCTGTGGAGGCCAGGTTGTTGGGTGTACTTAAGGCAGAGAATGATAGATTCTTGATTGGACATGGCATCAAAGGTTACAGGGAGAAGGCTGGGAACTGGGGTTGAGGAGGAGATA
This sequence comes from Hypanus sabinus, assembly GCF_030144855.1. NCBI lineage: Eukaryota > Metazoa > Chordata > Chondrichthyes > Myliobatiformes > Dasyatidae > Hypanus > Hypanus sabinus. The sequence goes on along the minus strand of NC_082712.1, from coordinate 9,315,250 downwards.
GAAAAAAGGATCGGCCACAATGGAATGGCAGAGCAGACTCGTTGGGCCAGATGGCCTAATTCTGCTCCTGTGTCTATGTCTATTTCAGCTACTTCCTGCGGCAACACACACAAAATGCTGGTGGAACGCAGCAGGCCAGCATTTTGTGCGTGTTGCTTGAATTTCCAGCATCTGCAGATTTCTTCGTGTTTGACTTCCTGTGGCAGCTTGTTTCATAGACACCTTCTCCTGCAGGAAGAAGTTACCCCTGGGGTCGCTTTCAAATCTTTCCCCTCTCACTTTAAACTCATGCCTTAGAGATTTTGGTTCCTTTCTCTGGAAATAACTATGTGCCTCCACTCAATCTATGTCTCTCATGATATTAAACACCCCAGTATGGTCACCACACAGTCTCCAGCACTCCAAGTCTTAGGCTGCCCAACCACTCCTTATAACTCAAGTCCTAGCAACATCCTTGTAAATCTTCTTTGCACAATTTCCATCTTAATGACATTCTTCCTATCTCAGAGTGACCAAAACGGTACACAAGACTGTATGGCCTCACTAACATCTCATACAACTGCAACATAATGTCCCAATTCTCATAGTCACTGCCCTGACTGATGAAGGCCAACAGTCCCAATACCTTCAGCCCCTTGTCCACCTTCATTGCCACTTTCAACAAACTAGGTCTCTCCGTTCTACGACACTCCTCAGGGCTCAGCCATTCACTGCATAAGTTCTACCCTGGTTTGACTTCCCTAAATGCAACACCTTGCATATCTGAACTGAACATCGATTGCCATTCCTTAGCCAAGCTGATCAAGGCTTCTCCTTGAAATTTTTGATAAAATATATAAGTAGTTTCCCAGTTTCCATTCCCATTCTGACATGTCGGTCCATGGCATAGTGCTACAATGAGGCCCCACTCAGACTGGAGGAGCAACACCTCATATCCATCTGGGTAGCCTCCAACTTAATGGCATGAATATCAATTTCTCTCATTTCAAGTAATATATCCACCCAGCCATTCTTTCTTTTTCTATTCCCCATTCTGGTTCCCCTCTCACCAATTTTCTTCTCCTCTCCTGCCTATTGCCTCTCTCTGGTTCCCCTCCCCCTTCCCTTTCTCCCATGGTCCACTCTCCTCTCCTATCAGATTCCTTCTTCAACCCTTTACCTTTTCCACCTATCATCTCCCAGCTTCTTACTTCATTCCCCAACCACCCCCTCACCTGGTCTCACCTTTCACCTGCCAGCTTGTGTTCCTTCCCCTCCCTCACCTTATTCTGGCTTCTGTCCCCTTTCTGCCTTGTCCCAATGAAGGATCTTGACCTGAAACGTCAACAGTTTGTTCCTCTCCATAGATGATGCCTAGCTTGCTGAGTTTCTTCAGGATTGTGTGCATATTGTCAAAGGTCATGGATGGTATGGATTAGGCAGAGAGTGTACTGTCCCTCTGTCCTGTCCTGCCCCTTACTCCTAGGGCAGGTGCAGGAGAATAAAGCTCTGCCTGCACAGTTTATCATGCAGTATGGGTTAGAGACAGAATCAAACTCTCTCTTACATTTAATTACTTCCAGGGCAGGGGCAGCATTGGTTCAAAAGTTCTATGTTAATATATTATCAAAGTACATATAAGTCACCATATACAACATGGAGATACATTTTCTTGCAGGCATTCACAGCAAATCAAAGAAACACAATAGAATCAATGAAAGACCATGCCCAACAGAGTGGACAAACAACCAATGTGCAAAAATAATACAAAAAGAAAGAGAGGAAAAAATAAATAATAATAATCATAAATAAACAATAAGTATCGATGAAAAGTGCTTAAAAGTGAGTCCATTTCAGTGGGAACAGTTCAGTAATGGGACACGGGTAGTTGAGTGAAGTTACCCCTCTGATTCAAGAACCTGATGCTTGAGGGATAATAACTGTTCCGGAGCATGGTGCTGTGGGTCCTGAGGCTTCTGTACCATCTTCCTGATGGCAGCAGTGAGAAGGGAACATGGCCTGGATGATGGGTGTTCCTTGATGACAGATGCTGTTTTCCTGTGACATTGCTCATACAGAGGTCTTTTCTCATGATGGACTGGGCCATATTCACTACTTTTTGTAGGTTTTTCCATACAACGGCATTGTTGTTTCCATACCAGACAATATATGTACTCTCCACCACACATCGAGAGAAATTTGTCAGTGTTTTAGAAGTTTAGAATCTTTGCAAACTTCTAAAAAAAATTAGAAATTCTTCTAAATGGTACTTACCTGCTGGACATAGGACAGATTCTCTGAAATTATAACACTAAGGAATTTAAAGTTGCTGACCCTCTCCATCAACCAGATAGGCAAACAACCAATGTGCAAAAGACAGCAAACTGTTCAAAAACTGTTCTATCAAACAAAATAATAACAATACAGGAAATTACTAAGGAATAAATATTAAGAACAGTTCAGTGATAAGGTGAGTGAAGTTATCCTCTCTGGTTCAGGAGCCTGATGGTTGTAGGGTAATAACTGTTCCTGAACTTGGTGGTGTGGGTTCTGAGATACAGAATAAAGCCCATTCTGCACTGCCCATTGCACAATCAGGGAACTTCATTTAAAAGACACTTGGACAGGTACAGTACATTGATAGGTAAGTTCCCCTAGGATTATATAAGTGTTGCCAGATAACATTACTCACAGTGCAGAACTTCCTCAGTACTACACTGAGAACAACTGGCTAACAATTTTGTCCCTAATTTCTGCAACAAAACTTGGACACAGTGGTCAGCCTCAGAAGTGAGAGAGTAAGGCAGTGAGTCAGGGCAGTGCGTGCAGGAATTACTGTGAGTTTGTGTGCCACTATTTATAGGAACAGGGCAGTCTCGACCTATTATTGCAGCTGAAACCTATTTCCATAATAATGTGTTCAACATTTTTAATACACTTGCAATAAGGAATGTACTGTCTTTAGCAAGCTCTTATAAATCTACACTCTGCTTCCAATATCAATTTGTTCTATGTCTGGGTTTACAGTAGCACTTAACTGTGCTTTGTACTTAGTGTTTGTAAAGACTTGGCATTCCTAACAAGTTGTGGCAACATCATGTTCTGCCAAGATAATTTCACTCTGTAATAGTGACAGAAATAACATCCTGCAGTATCTAAACTCGTAAATAGAACATTAGAACATAAGAAATAGGTTAGAACGTAAAAAATAGAAGTGATGGATAGGTCACCTGACCTTTTACACCCCTCAGATCATGGCTAATATCTTACTTCACACCACTTCCAGCAACTACCTCATTATCCCTTCTTTCCCCTAATATACAAATAGTGATCAATGTCTTCAATTTTACTGAGTTTCTCAAATCGTCATAGGGAGAGAAAGCTGAGGAGTCCTTTTCAAGGAAGACATTTAAAATCAGTCTTAGTGTACGCATCAGAGGAACAGACCCTTTGGCCCATCTACTGTGCACCAATATATTATTCTGCCTAGTCCCATTGGCCTGCACTTGGACCATAGCCCTCCATACCCCTCCCATCAATGTTCTTATCCAAACTTCTCCTTAATGCTGCAATCAGACTTTAATCTATCACTTGCACTGGTAGCTTGTTCCACAATGTCACCACCCTCTTGAGCAAAGAAGTCCCCCATCAGGTTCCCCTTAAATATTTCACTTTTCACACTGAACCTATGACCTCTTGTTCAGGTCTCACTCAACCTCAGTGGAAAAAGCTTGCTTGCATTTACCCTATCTATACCAGTCATAATTTTGTACATCAGATCTCCATCATTCTCCTGTGCTCCAGGGAATAAAGTCCTAACCCATTCAACCTTTCTTTTGCTCAGGTCCTCAAGTCCTGAAAACATCCTTGTAAGTTTCCTCTGCACACTTTCAATCTTATTGACAGCTCTCCTGTCAACTACTGCATGTTCCTGAAGGACCAATCCATATTCTGAGACATGGTTCACACACGTTAACCAGGCAAAGCATCATCCCTCCATCTCTGGCATGGAAGCATAGCAGCTAATGTAGTGCTTTATAATATCAGCAACCAGGGTTCAATTCCCACTGTTGTCTGTAAGGTGGTTGTATGTTCTCCCCATGACCACATGGGTTTCCACAGGGTGCTCCAGTTTCCTTCCACAGTCCAAAGGCACGCAGTACAGGTTAGTAAGTCATGGGCATGCTATGTTGGGTTAGTAAGTCGTGGGCATGCTATGTTGGGTTAATAAGTCATGGGTATGCTATGTTGGCACCACTTGTAGACTGCCCCAGTACATCTTCAGACTTTTGATTGTTAATGCAAAGAACACATTAACTAAATGTTTCAATGTACATGTGACAAATTAAGCTAATCTAATCTTTCTGATGGGTTTCTGCATAGCCAGCCTCCCAGCCTGCTTTGCTGGCTGGCGCTGGGATAGACTCACCTACTATTTTTAGCCTGTGTGTGTACAGAGAGGAAGACAAAGGAAACTGCTTGTGTACATCACTGTTGGCATGTCTAGGAGCTGTGTGAGGGGGAGCTTTATGCAGAAGAAAGACTAGATTTTCATTTTGCTATTGTGAAAACCACAGACTGAACACTCACTAACTGCTTTGTGAATTGAACAATATCCACTTCCAATTTAAAATGTGATTGAATTTTCCTTGCATTCACTGAAAATTGGCAGCAGAAATTCTTTGGAAATTGGCTTTTAAAACTGGATGTATTTCCTAGGGGACTGGATTTCAATTCTCGTGATACTGTATATTTAACGCAACATACAACATTCACAGAACGTGTATCATATGTACATCCTTATAATGTATTCATGTAAATAAAACGTTATGTTAGATTTATTGGTCACAAGTACATCAAAACATCAAAGCATACAGTGAAATGTGTTGTTTGTGTCAACGACCAACATAGTCTGAGGCTGTGCCGGCGGCAGTCCGCAAGTGTTGCCAGAGTTCTAGTGCCAGCATAGACCTTAAGAACATAAGGCATAGGAGCAGGATTAGGCCATCCAGCCCATGGAGCCTGCTCCACCATTCCATCATGGCTGATTTACTATCCCTCTCAGCCCCATTCTCCTGCTTTCTCCCTGTAACCTTTGACACTTTGACTAATAACCTCCATTTTAAATATATTCAATGACTTGGCCTCTGGCAATGAATTCCACAGATTCATCAACCTCTGGCTAAAGAAACTCCTCTCATCTCTGTTCTAAATGGATGCCCCTGTATTCTGAGCCTGTTTTCTCTTGTCCTCGACTCCCCCACTATATGAAACATCCTCTCCAACCCATTTCATCTACGCCTTTCAATATTTGTTAAGTTTCATTTAGATCCCCCTCATTCCTATAAACTCCAGCGAGTACAGCCCAGAGCTACAAATGCTCCTCATTTGTTAACCCTTTCATTCCTGGAGTTCCTCTGGACCCCTTCCAATGCCAGCACATCTTTTCTTAGAAAAAGGGCCCAAAACTGCTCACAATACTCCAAGTTCAGTCTGACCAACCAGTCTGAAGCCTCAACATCACTTCATTGCACTTACAGTATTTTATAGTCCTCTCATGAATCTTTCGGGAATCCTGCACAAGGACTTCTGAGTCACCTTGCATCTCCAATTTCTGAATGACCATATGCTTCCCTACACTATATTCCATCTGCCTATCGGCCTACGTCCTTCTGCAGACTCCTTACTTCCTCAACGTGATCTGCCCCTACACCTATCTTGTTATCATCCTCAAGCTTGGCCACAAAACATCAATTCTGTCATCTAAATCATTGACATACAACATGAAAAGAAGTGGTCCCATTTCTGCACCCTGTAAAACATCACTAGTCATAGGCAGGCAATCAGAAAATGCCCTCTTTGTCTCCTGCCTGTCAGCCAATCTTTTATCCAAGCTGGTATCTTTCCTGTAATACCATGGGCTCTTATCTTGTTAAGCAGTCTCATGCATGGCACCTTGTCAAAAGCCTTCTGAAAATCTAGGTAAACAACATCCAGTGTTAAAGAGTGGAGTGACACTGGTCATTCTCCAGTCTTCCAGAACCATTCCAGAATCTAGTCATTCTTCAAAGATCATTACTAATACCTACATAATCTCTTCAGCTACATCTTTCAGAGTCCTGGAGTGCTGTCCATCTGGTCCAGATGACTTATCTACCTTTAGACCTTTCAGCTTCCCAAGGACCTTCTCCTTAATAATACATTCAGTTCTGTACCCTGATACTTTCAAAATTCTTAAATACTGCTGGTGTCTTCCACAGTAAAGACTGACACAAAATACTTGTTAAATTCACCCACCTTTTCTTTGACCCTCATTCCTACTTCTCCAGTCTTATTTTCCAGTGGTCTGATATCCATCCTCACCTCTCTTTTACTCTTTATTATTAGCTATCTTACCTTCATATTTCATCTTTTCTCTCCATATGATTTTTAAGTTGCCTTCTGTTGGTTTTTAAAAGCTCCCTAATCCCCTAATTTCCCACTGATTTTTGCTATATTATATGCCTTCTCTTTGGCTTATATGCTATCTTTGACTTGTCTTGTCAGCCATGGTTGCTTCATCCTCCCTTTAGAATACTCCTTCATCTTTGGGCTGTATCTATCTTGCGTCTTCTGATTTTCCCCCAAAAACTCTTGCTGTCATCCCTGTTAGTGACCTTTCCAATCAACTTCAGCCAGCTTCTCTCTCATGATTCTGTAATTACTTCACTATAATACTGATACATCTGATTTTTCTTCTCCCTCTCAAACTGCAGGGTAAACCCTATCATATTATGACCACCCGCTCATAAGTATTCCTTTACCTTAAGCTCCCTAATTAAATCTGGTTCATCACACAGCACCCAGTCCAGAATTGCCTTTCCCCTTTTGGGCTCAATCACAAGCTTCTCTAGAAATGTATTCTACAAATTCCCTCTCTTGGAATCCAGCATCTACCTGTTTTACCCCATCTACCTGCATATCAAAATCCCCTAGACAATGGGAGACTTTTCTATCTCCTATTGTAATTTGTATCCCACATTTTAACCTTCACTGGCGTGTCTCACGGGTAGCAATCCAAAAATTACTACCTTGGAGGTCTTGCTTTTTAGCTTCTTACCTATCTCCCTATATATTTTCAGGACCTCCTCCCATTTCCTGCCTATGTTGTTGTTACCAATATGTACCACGACTTCTGGCTGCTCACTCTCCTCTTTTGGAATGCTGTGGACTCGATCCAAGACATCCCTCACCCTGGCACATAAGAGGCAAAATACAATCTGGGTGTCATTTTCACATCCACAGAATCTCCTGTCTGCTCCTCTAACCAAGGAATGCCCTATCACTACTGCACTCCTCTTTTCCTCTCTTCCCTTCTGAGCCACAAAGCGAGATTCAGTGCCAGAGATCCAGTCATTGCAGCTTCTTCCTGGTAGATCTTTCCACAACCACACCACCCCAACAGTATCCAAAGCAGTATATATCGATTTGCAGCTCTAATTCCTTATTTCAGTCTCTAAGAAGCTGTAGCTTGATGTACTTCATGCAGATGTAGTTATCAGGGAGACTAAAAGTCTCCCAGAGTTCCCAGATCTCACACAAAGAACATGCCACTAACTCTGGACCCATTCTTGGTGCTCTAGCTGTACGCTAATAAACAAAGAAAGAGAAAAAAAAATTACTGGAATCTTACTTAGAACCTCCACCTTTGCTTGCCCAAGCCTGTACTCCAAAGTCTCCCATTCTAACACTGGGCCACTCACATAATGGCTGCTCCAACAATGGTGTTCTGCTTACACCTTCCTTCCTTTTATTGGCTCAAATAAAATTTACTCCTGACGAGACTTGCACTTTTCAAATGACTTCCACCTTGCAACGATATATCGATAGAACGATATATATATATATCTTGGATGTGGTGGGCTAAGTGGCCTGCTTCAGTAATGTTTGACTCTGTATCACGTGGAACATAGGGGACTAAGGGGTGACCTGATGGAGGTATACAAGACCAAGGGGGGCACAGAAAATAAAATGTAAAAGGTAGTCATGCTTAAAAAAAAGGGCATGGATTTAAGATCAGAGGCAAAAGATTAAAAAGGTACATTAGGGGCAGCTCCTTCGCACAAAGGGTGGTGTGTCTTTGCAATGAGGTATCAGAAATAGTGGTTGAGGCAGGCACATTAGCAACATTTAAAAGCCATCTATTGTACCTGGATAGGGGGGGTCTGGAGGACGATGGGCCAAATACAGCCAGATGGGACTGGTTCACTAGGCAACACAGTCGGCATGAACAAGTAGGGCCAAAGGGCCTGTTTCCCTGGCAATGGCTTGCTGATTCTAAACAGGCCCTTCAGCTCAAACAATCTATGCCAAGTTAGCCTCATTTGCTCACGTTTGCTCATGTCCCTCTGAACCCCTCCAACCCATGCACTTATCTAAATGTATTTTAAAAGTTATTATTGTAGCTGCTTCAGCCACTTCCTCTGTAAGCTCTTTCCAACCTTATGTCTAAGACAAAGGTATCTTCTTCATTCTACCATGCATTCTTCTAAGTTAAGACTCAATGGGCCAAATGGCCTAATTCTGCTCCTATAACTTATGGTCTTAACAGCTTAAATTACAAGGTTACTTGTTATTTCATACAGGAGGCTTTGAATCCTCAACAAAATGAGTGACAGCAACGTTATATACAAACCATTCTTCTGCTGTGAGGAACAGAGTAATGTTTAGATTAGATGAGTATTATTTGTCACAGGTACATCAAAACATTGAAACACCAAAACCTTCAACTGCAGAAGCTCTTGCATTTATGAAACATACAGTGAAATGCTTTGTTTGTGTAAACGACCAACACAGTCTGAGGATATTCTGGGTCGGCATCTCTCAGTGTAACATGGGGAGGGGTATATTGTGGTCTGTGAGAAAAGCTATCTTTTGGAAGACACATTTCACTAACGTGCTGGAGGAACAAGAGACTGCAGATGTTGGAAGCTGGAGCAACCAACAAAATGCCAGGGGGTCACAGTGAGTTAGCATCTTTAGAGGGAAATACAGTCAAACCTTCGGATCGATACCCTCCACATAAACATGAGAAAGCCTGCAGAGGCTGGAAATTCAGAGCAACACACTCAAAATGCTGGAGGAGCTCAGCAGGTCAGACAATATCTGTGGAAATGAATAAACAATCAACATTTTGGCCCAAGACCTTTCTTCAGGACTGAACATGATGTTGCCTGTACTCAGGTGGACGTGTAAGATCTGAGTGAATTAATGACGTAGATCAAATTGCCCTTCTTATTCAAGATGACCATTCAAGAGAATCAGATTCAAGTTTATTATCACTGACATACATACGTCGTGAAACTTGTTTTGCAGCAGCAGTGCACTGCAATACAAAATAATAAAACTATAAATCACAATAAGAAAAAATTATAAAAAAAGAAAACTAAATTAAGTAAGCAGTGCAAAATGAGAGATTAAAAAATAGTGAGGTAGTATTCATGGGTTCATTGTCCATGTAGAAATCTAATGGCAAAGTTAAGCTGTTCCTGAAATAGTGAGTGTATCTTCAAGCTCCTGTACCTCCTCCCTGATGGTGGCAATGAGAAGAGGGGACATCCTTAATGATGGATGCCATCTTTTTGAGGCATCCCCTGAAGGTTTCCTGGATGCTAGAAGGTATGATGGATCTGGCTGAGTTCACAACTTCCTGTAGCTTTTTCTGATCCTGAGGCCTTGAATGGGAGAATGTCTGGAGTGGCTGAGTGACACTTCGATCTATACAGAGGAGGTCCAGCAATACTGGAGGCGCTGTCTTTTGAAAATTATATTACTAAAGATGCATAGAATCACACAAGTACAGAAATAGGCTCTTTTGGCCTACCTTGTCCAAGCTGACCGAGATGCCTACCTACATTATTCTCCTTTGCCTGCATCATGTCTGTGTCCCTCTACGTTTTCCCCATCCAATGTCTCATTGCTTCATAAAAATTGCATCTGATGGGTTAACCTTTCAGGAAGCATCTTAATTTACAGAAGGAACTAGTAACAGGCACTGCATTTGCCAGGATTTAACACTAAGCAATAACTAAGGACTGTCACTAACAGAATTGGCAGTGAGCAGCCACATAATTCACACAGCATGCCCATAATCATTAATATCCATAAATAACTATGCATATATACTTCGAGAAAAAGTTTGCAGATGCTGGAATCTGGACGAGAAAACAAGAATGCTGGTCAATCTGAGGAGGCGAAGGGTGTATGTCAATACTTGCCCATCATTTGTCAATACATATTAGTTTCCTTCCATAGGTTTAGGATTTCTAAACGGACAATGAACCAGCCCATGAACAGTATTAAGGCTTTTGACTCATTGAGTCTACTGCACCATTCCATCATGGCTGATTTATTACCCCTCTCAACCCCGTTCTCCTGCTTTTCCCTGTCACCTTTGATGCCTTTACTCATCAAGCACCTATCAACTTCCACTTTAAGTAAACTCAATGACTTAGCCTCCACATCTGTTTGTGGCAATTAATTCCACAGATTCACCACTTTCTGGTTATAAAAATTCTGCCTCATCTCTGTTTTAAATGGCCGTTCCTCTATTCTGAGGCTGTGCCCTCTGGTCCTAGATTCCCTTTGCTATAGGAATCATCCTCTCCACATACACTCTATCTAGGCCTTTCAATACTTGACAGGTTTCAATGAGATCTCCACTCATTCATCTAAACTCCAGTGAATACAGGCCCAGAGCCATCAAGCACTCTTCATACATTAACCCTTCCATTCCCAGAATCATTCTCACAAATCTCTGGATCCTCTCCAATGCTAGCACAACATATATCGTATTTCTTATTGTAATGTATAGTCTTTTTATGTATTGCACTGTTCTGCTACCACAAAACAACAAATTTCATGACATACGTCTTGATTCTGATTCTGCTTCTGACATGTTTTAAGCATGTCATTTAATTAGTCACATCCGATAGTTACCAATGTAATAGTTCCTCAGTGTTTTGAATGGTGAGGCTTGGAGCTTGTGAAGCTTATCTTAGCCATAGTGAGCACTCATGTAGGAAGAAAGTTCATACCTCCCATTTCATACAATCCTACAAATCAGCTATTCTTTGACAGCACCACTCTCCGGATAACCTTGATGCAACCCAAGTGCTTCCAACCAAGGAGAGAGCAGTCTGTTCCCACCCACACTGGGCTCCATCCCTCCACAGCCAGGCTCCTCTACATAAAGTCAGCTCCGTCTTAAACAGCAGCTCCCTCTTTATATTGATGTATTAATGAAGTGTGACCCTGGCATGGCTGCTCAGCTCAGCCCAAGATTTATGAATCCTCTGTAAAGTGCACACTGCTCCTAAATCAAGAGGCTGTTTTATAGCCTTACTGAAAAATACATCTAGAAGCATTAATTTTCATTTAAGGAACCTTAACTCAATAATATTCTAAGGAAACAGCAATTCCTATTTATTCACAGCTTTTATGTAACAGTTTTAACATAATGAAATACATTGATGTATACATCATATACAGTTCAAGACAGTTCAAGAAGTTGATTATCAGGGTTTTGCAAGCATCAACAATTATAAATCTGTATTACAAAGTTCAAAGTAAATTTATTATCAAAGCACTTATGTCATCAGAACAACCCTGAGATTCATTTTTTGCAGGCATACACAGTAGATCAAAGAAATACAACAGATTCAATGAAAAACTACACACAAAGACTGACAAACAGCCAATGAGCAAAAAAGACTAACTATGCAAATACAAAAATAAAAAAGGAAATACAGTACTGTGCAAAAGTATATATATACACTGCTGCCACAAAAATAACAAATTTCATGAGATATATGAGTGATGATAAACCTGATTCCGATATGGGTCTCTGTTGTGGACTACGAGTGGGACGAGGGTAGGGAGTGGGGAATCATGGTTGGGGAAATGGGGAAGGGGGGGGTGAAAGAGAGAAATACCAGAGGAACATTCTGTAATGATCAATAAACCAATTGTTTGGAATCAAATGATCTTTCCTGGTGTCCCAGGGCTGGGTGTGTCTGCACTTGCACTAGCTCCTGCTCCTGGCTCTCCTTCTCTGCCACCTGTCCCACACCCCTCCCGCAACGCTACACCCTCATCATTCCCAACATCCATTGCTCCCACCAGATTTACAAACTCACTCTCTACTTCACATTGACATATGCAGTACTATGCAAAAGTATCTTAGCTGTATATATGTACCCAAGACATTTGCACAGTAGATGAAAAGATGAATAAATAAATAATACTGAGAGCATGAGTTGTAAAGTCCTTGAAAGTGAATCCATATATTGTGGAATCAGTTTAGTTGAGGTGAGTGTAAGTTATCCACTCTGGTTTAGGAGCCTTTTGGTTGTAGGGTAATAACTGTTCCTGAACTGGTGGTGATGCTCCTGTACTCCTTGCTTGACGGCATCAGCAAGGATGGTCTGGATGGTGGGGTTCTTAATGATGGATGCTGGCTTCTTGTGGCAGCACTCCTTGTACTTATGCTCAGACACACTTGGGTGGCACAGGACATAGCAGTGAGCGTATCCCTATTACAGTGCCTTCGGTCAGAGGTCAGTTTTCACCATTGCCTGTAAGGAGCTTGAACATTCTGTCTGTGAGAGCCCGTGTTTCCTCTGAGTGCTCCAGTTTCCTCCCACATTCCAAATACGTCCCTGTTAATAGGTTAATTGGTCACAAGGGCTCACTGGGCCGGAAGGGCCTGTTATGGTGATGTATCTCTAAATTAAATTAAAAATAGAAAACTTGGCACATAAAAAATATCAAAAGCCTAGTTTCAATGAGTATGAGTGTGGATTTTTCATGAACATTGATTTCTCTAACTTCTGGCAATTTCTCCCCCTCCCCTCTTCCTTCTTCATTCCCCACTCTGGCTCCCCTCTTACCACTTTTCTTTTCCTCATCTGCCATCACCTCACTCTGGTCCCCTCCTCTTTCCCTTTCCCCCATGCTCCACTCTCCTCTTCTATCAGATTCCTTCTTCTTCAGCCCTTTACCTTTTCCAACTATCACCTACCAGCTTCTTACTTCATCTCCACCAGGCCCCCACCTTCCTCACCCACCCACCTTACCCCTCACCTGGTCTCAGCTTGTACTCCTTCCCCTCCCCCACCTTCTTATTCTGGGTTCTTCCCCCTTCCTCTCCTGTCCTGATGAAGGGTCTTGACCTAAAACATTGACTGTTTGTCAATTCCACAGATGCTGCCTGACCTGCCGAGTTCCTCCAGCATTTGCAGCATTTCCTGTGTTTAAGTCATCTGTAGTGTGGTTTGATGCATTGTTTCATTATGCAGTTGTACCTCAGTAAGGGATACATCAATCTTGCAGCCTAAACTGGAGAAATTGTGAAGGTTTGGAGCAGATGCAATGTATAGAATCACACATCGTGTTTTGGCAGACTATACTGAATGAATGACTATGATAGACAAGGATTATCTTGCAAAACTGAAGCTTAATTAAAGGAATGTATAAAGTGCCCACAGCTTTTGGGAGCTTCCAGTGTTTTCTTTGCCAAGTTGTTGAATCTGCTTACAATGCAGCAAGGCTAAATGAACACTAGTCAGAATGACATCAGATGCTTGTTTTACAAAAATCTAACATGTCCAGAATGCATTTGGGTCAAAATTGGTCAAAATACAGCTCATAATTCATCACACAAGGTAGCATTTGAGTCCATTTGCTTCCACTTTGGTCTGAACGATTCCCCTTCACAACAGGATTTTAGGTTTATGACTCTGCACTTACTTACACATGCTGATTCAGTGTACTTTAGCAAGTTAATGTTTGCTCTGCAGTGACAAGAAGATTCCAGAGCTTATTTGGAAACTTCACAATGGCAAACAGATATGCATGTAGGGATAGTTAACCATATTCTCTTGACTTCCTGCAGTGAATAACTCACCTTTAAACTCCACAAAGCCCATCCACCATCAACACATCTCAGGTCAGGAGCGTGATGGAACACTCACCATGAACACAAAGCCCATCCACCATCTACACAGCTTGTGTCAGGAATGTGACTGAACACTTCCCACTTGCCTGATAGGGGCTTCAACAACACTCAAAAAGCAAAATACCATACAGGCCTCAGCAGCCTGCTTGACACCCCCTCCACGACCATTCACTCGTCCCACCAACACAACACACAGTCACAGCAGTTTGTACCATCTACAGAACAGACTGCAGTAACTCACCAAGATTTCTCAGACAGCACCTTCCCAACCCACCATCTCTACCAGCTGGAATGACAAGGGCAGCAGAATCACAGGGAGCAACACTCCCTGGAAATTCCCTCCAGGTCCTTGTTCCCTCACTATCACTGGGCTAAACCCCGGAGCTCCCTCCCTAACAGCATTATGGTTGCACAGCGGTTCGAGAACTCAACTCACCACTACCTATTGGAAGGAGGTTAAGGGATGGGAAATTAAGTGCTGGCTCAGCCTGCAAAGAATGACTAAATATTTCATGTTGGCACAGACATCGTGGGGTGAAGGGCCTGCTCCTCAGATGTATGTTCTGACCTTCCATGGTATTTTTTGTATTCTTTTTATACACAGGAATATTAGAATTGTTGCAGAGGCCATTATTAAATTTCTGTTTGAAATGTGGGGAACATTTGTACTGAGAGACTTTCCAGTCTGCCTAGCCAGGGATGCATCTGTGATACTTGGCTTGTCCTCATTGGCAGAAGTTCAAGGAACAAGCAACTCAGGCTTAATATTCCAGCAAAAGATATTTTGGAGAGGTGGGAAGGTGTGGCTGCTGAGCAGAAGAGCAGTTTGGATCTGTAGGGGCATGGGCACAGATTAACCAGTGTCTTTAACATGAAATTGAAAAGGCAGTGGAAAGGACGTAGGGGAAGAGTGGCACAATGGGGTCCATGGAAATGCTCGATAAGGAGTATTGTTATAATGAATTGATCTGTATCAATGGTAGACAAGCTTTTCACTATACTTTTGTACACGTGACAATAACAAACCAACCAATATATCCAGGAGAAAGGTCACAACTCCATATTATAAGTGGAAAGCGATTCACTGTTTGAAATAAATACAAATGCAAAACATAGAACATTACAGCTCAGGATAGGCCCTTCAGCCCACAATGCTGTGCCAACATTTTAACCTATTCCAAGATCAATGTAAACTTACCCTCCCACATAACCCTCCGTTTTTCTATCATCCACGTGCCTATACAAGGGTCTCTAAAATGTCCCTAATGTATCTGCCTCTACCACCACCCCTGAGAAGGTGTAGGAAAACCTACTTCTGTCTTTCAACCGATCACCTTAAAATTATATCCCCTGTATTAGCCATTGACACGCTGGAAAAAAGGTTTCTGGCTGTCCACTTTATCTATATTGCTTATGGAGGTTAATTGTTTTGCAGAGAAACTCAGTGAGACATAGAGTTGTAGACCAAGTCACAGAAACAGGCCCTTCAGCCCATCCATCCAGTCTGTGGCAAGTTGTTAGTATGCCTAGTCCCACCAATCCATGCACCTGGACCAGAACACCTCAGAGTCACGGAGTCAGAACACTACAACACAGATACAGGATATTTGGCCCATCTATTCTGCCTAATCCTATCAAGCCAAACCTGGACCATAGCCCTCTGTATCCCTCCATCCATGTACTTAAGCAATTTTCTTTTAAGTGGTGCAGCTGAACCTACATCCATCTCTTCCGCTGGCAGCTTGATCCACGCTGGCACCACCCTCTGAGAGAAGTTCCCCTTAAATATTCCACCTTTCTCCCTTAACCTATGACCTCTAGACTCACCTATCCTCAGTGGGAAAAGCCTGCTTGCATTTACCCTATCTGTCCTGTAGAACATAGAATACCGTCCATTTTGACCTTAAACAACCCATTTACACTAATCTCCTGTTAGTCTCCCTACTTGCTCATTAACTCCAGCGTCTACCATTTGCTCACACACAACCTAACAGTCCCAGTATTGGTCTAAGCTGGAACACAGCAGTAATGCAGTGGTTAGTGCATCATTTTTACAGTGATCAGAGATCAGGGCTTGATTACTGCCACTGTTAAATGGAGTTTTACATTCTCCCCGTGACTCCGGTTTCCTCCCTCATTCCAAACATAATTGGGTTGGAGTTAGTGAATTGTAGGCTTGCTAATGTGGGCACCAGAAGTGTAGCGACCCCTGCAGGCTGCCCAGCACAATCCACACTGATTTGATTTCATCTGACACAAAATGACACATTTCACTGTATATTTTGATGTGCAAATAAAGCTAATCTTTTACTAAAAGGTAGTGAACCTGTGGAACTCGTTGCCACAGACGCTGTGGAGGTCAAGTCATTTGGCATATTTAAAGTGGAGGTTGATAGGTTCTTGATTAGTAAGGGGGGCAAAGGTCACAGGGAAAAGGCAGGAGAATGGGGTTAAGAGGGATAATAAATCAGCCATGATGGAATGGCAGAGCAGACTCAATGGTAAAAATGGCCTAATTCTGTCTCATTGTCTTAAAAATTCCAAAAAGGGATGTTCACCCAGTGTATATTCCTCAGCCAAAAGATTACCTGAGCACAATCACATTGCTGTTTGTAGGATTGGCTGCTACATATGCCACATAACAGCCATGACTAAGATCATGAAAGTTGCTATATAAATGCATGGCCTTTCTTTTCAATGTGAAAATTGAATAAACTGTTGACTGAACTAATGAGAATGTTGAAGCCTTGTCCTCCAACCATTCAATCAAATCTGCAGTCCAGAAAGAATCAGTTGCTGGCTGCAGAGTGTGTGGAAATCATGGTTCCCTTCCAAACAATTTAATACTCGAACAAATCAATATTCTATTGCGAGAATACTGTTTTAAGAAACCTTTCCATTCAATTGTGTTCAATAATATTCTACTGATGCAGTTTCTTAGATAAAATGGTTGCTAAATGGGACCCGGAGTGATAGAGCAGTGAAAGAAGTGCATGGAGTAAAGCCAGATCGAACATATAGAGAGGCTTTGAGGAAAGAGCAGCAGAATAAAGGGTGTAAAGGTAGTAAGGTAGAAGGGCTAAAGTGTGTATACTTCAATGCAAGAAGCATCAGGAACAAAGGTGATGAACTGAGAGCTTGGATACATACATGGAATTATGATGTAGTGGCCATTACAGAGACTTGGCTGGCACCAGGGCAGGAATGGATTCTCAATATTCCTGGATTTCAGTGATTCAAGAGGGATAGTGGGGGGGGAAAGGGGGAGGAGGGTGGCATTACTGGTCAGGGATACTATTACAGCTGCAGAAAGGGTGGGTAATGTAGCAGGATCCTCTTTTGAGTCAGTATGGGTGGAAGTCAGGAACAGGAAGGGAGTAGTTACTCTACTGGGGGTATTCTATAGGCCCTCTGGTAGCAGCAGAGATACCGAGGAGCAGATTGGGAGGCAGATTTTGGAAAGGTGCAAAAATAACAGGGTTGTTATCATGGGTGACTTTAACTTCCCTAATATTGATTGGCACTTGATTAGTTCCAAGGGTTTAGATGGGGCAGAGTTGGTTAAGTGTGTCCAGGATGGATTCCTGTCACAGTATGTTGACAGGCCAACTAGGGGGAATGCCATACTAGATCTAGTATTAGGTAACGAACCGGGTCAGGTCACAGATCTGTCAGTGGGTGAGCATCTGGGGAACAGTGATCACTGCTCCCTGACCTTTAGCATTATCATGAAAAAGGATAGAATCGAGAGGATAGGAACATTTTTAATCGGGGAAGGGCAAATTATGAGGCTATAAGGCTAGAACTTGCGGGTGTGAATTGGGATGATGTTTTTGCAGGGAAATGTACTATGGACATATGGTCGATATTTAAGGATCTCTTGCAGGATGTTAGGGATAAATTTGTACCGGTGAGGAAGATAAAGAATGGTAGGGTGAAGGAACCATGGGTGACAAGTGAAGTGGAAAATCTAGTCAAGTGGAAGAAGGCAGCATACATGAGGTTTAGGAAGCAAGGATCAGATGGGCCTATTGAGGAATATAGGGTAGCAAGAAAGGAGCTTAAGGGGCTGAGAAGAACAAGAAGGGAGCATGAGAAGGCCTTGGCAAGTAGGGTAAAGGAAAACCCCAAGGCGTTCTTCAATTATGTGAAGAACAAAAGGATGACAGGAGTGAAGGTAGGACCGATTAGAGATAAAAGTGGGAAGATGTGCCTGGAGGCTGTGGAAGTGAGCGAGGTCCTCAATGAATACTTCTCTTCAGTATTCACCACTGAGAGGGAACTTGATGACGTTGAGGACAATATGAGTGAGGTTGATGTTCTGGAGCATGTTGATATTAAGGGAGAGGAGGTGTTGGAGTTGTTAAAATACATTAGGATGGATAAATCCCCGGGGCCTGACAGAATATTCCCCAGGCTGCTCCATGAGGCAAGGGAAGAGATTACTGGCTAGGATCTTTATGTCCTCATTGTCCACGGGAATGGTACCGGAGGATTAGAGGGAGGCAAATGTTGTCCCCTTGTTCAAAAATGGTAGTAGGAATAGTCCAGGTAATTATAGACCAGTGAGCCTCACATCTGTGGTGGGAAAGCTGTTGGAAAAGATTCTTAGAGATAGGATCTATGGGCATTTAGAGAATCATGGTCTGATCAGGGACAGTCAGCATGGCTTTGTGAAGGGCAGATCATGCCTAACAAGCCTGATAGAGTTCTTTGAAGAGGTGGCCAGGCATAAAGATAAGGGTAGTGCAGTGGATGTGATCTACATGGATTTTAGTAAGGCATTTGACAAGGTTCCACACGGTAGGCTTATTCAGAAAGTCAGAAGGCATGGGATCCAGGGAAGTTTGGCCAGGTGGATTCAGAATTGGCTTGCCTGCAGAAGGCAAAGGGTTGTGGTGGAGGGAGTACATTCAGATTGAAGGGTTGTGACTAGTGGTGTCCCATAAGGATCTGTTCTGGGACCTCTACTTTTTGTGATTTTTATTAACGACCTGGATGAGGGGGTAGAAGGGTGGGTTGGCAAGTTTGCAGATGACACAAAGGTTGGTGGTGTTGTAGATAGTGTAGAGGATTGTCGAAGATTGCAGAGAGACATTGATAGGATGCAGAAGTGGGCTGAGAAGTGGCAGATGGAGTTCAACCCAGAGAAGTGTGAGGTGGTACACTTTGGAAGGACAAACTCCAAGGCAGAGTACAAAGTAAATGGCAGGATACTTGGTAGTGTGGAGGAGCAGAGGGATCTGGGGGTACTTGTCCACAGATCCCTGAAAGTTGCCTCACAGGTAGATAGGGTAGTTAAGAGAGCTTATGGGGTGTTAGCTTTCATAAGTCGAGAGATAGAGTTTAAGAGATGCGATGTAATGATGCAGCTCTATAAAACTCTAGTTAGGCCACAGTTGGAGTACTGAGTCCAGTTCTGGTTGCCTCAGTATAGGAAGGATGTGGAAGCATTGGAAAAGGTACAGAGGAGATGTACCAGGATGCTGCCTGGTTTAGAGAGTATGGATTATGATCAGAGATTAAGGGAGCTAGGGCTTTACCCTTTGGAGAGGAGGAGGATGAGAGGAGACATGACAGAGGTGTACAAGATATTAAGAGGAATAGACAGAGTAGACAGCCAGCGCCTCTTCCCCAGGGCACCACTGCTCAGTACAAGAGGATATGGCTTTGAGGTAAGGGGAGGGAAGTTCAAGGGGGATATTAGAGGAAGGTTTTTCACCCAGAGAGTGGTTGGTGCGTGTAATGCACTGCCTGAGTCAGTGGTGGAGGCAGATACACTAGTGAAATTTAAGAGACTACTAGACAGGTATATGGAGGAATTTAAGGTGGGGGGGTTATATGGGAGGCAGGGTTTGAGGGTCAGCACAACATTGTGGGCCGAAAGGCCTGTAATGTGCTGTACTATTCTATGTTCTATGTTAAATGGCTAAATTGATATTTTACAAAGAATTAGGAAGGTTAAGTAAGTATATATGATTCTATTTATTTATGATGGTCTACACAATTATGCCATCTGTGACTCACTGAACAGTAATGTTTTATCTCAGTGAGACTGTCGCTCAAACTCAAAATGCTGATGGGCATCAGGGTAGCACAGCAGTTAGCATAATGCAATGCAGTGCCAGTGATTAGGGTTAAATTCCCACTGCTGTCTGAAAGGAGTTTGTACGTTCTCCCCATGACTGGTTTCCTCCCACAAAGACATCCGGGTTAGGGTAGAAAGCTGTAGGAAAACTATGCTGGTGCTGGAACCATGGTTCTTGAATCATGATTCAGGATTCAGGAGTGTTTAATACTATTTCCAGTACACAAGTGTAAAGGAGAACAAATTGTTACTCCATATCCAATGCAGAACAAAAATAAATTCAATAAGATCAAGAACATGATATTAAAATAAAAACAGAATAAATATAAATGCATAAATTAATTGTATGTCCATGAGGTGACGCTAGGTACAGGGGTGTCTGTACAAGAGGTAACTGACAGGAAATGATAAAGTAGTGGTGGTTGGGGGCATGGGCAGGTGAGTTACTCAGTGGAGATGGAGGTGTCTTGCAGGCTGCCCAAAGCAGTTTTGGGCATTGACACAAACAATACATTTCACTGTATGTTTAGCTGTACATGTGACAAATAAAGCTAAGCTTCCTTCTTGTAGAATTGCACCCAGGCCACTCACCTTTACATGAAGGTAGGTTTAAAAAGAAAATCAGATACCATTTACAACGTGTCTCCAAGAAGACTAGTTGAGCTGTGAAGATGATTTGCAATATACACAGCATATGCTGTGCCAAATTTCTGAGAAGTGCTGCAGATGGGATGTTGGATGCTTTCTCACATAATTACATTCGATCAACATCACTTGTAGCAATCAACCAGCATGCCAAAACAGTGAACATCAATATGGTGGCAGCGTGCTGGGACCCAAGTCAGATTCTTGAGTGTTCAGCCAAAATCTGGTACACCATACCATTAGACTATAAGACCATTAGATTTAAGAGCTGCACCAGGCCACTCAGCCCATCAAGTCTGTTCCACCATTCCATTGACCGGCATGCACCACTTGTGCTGGCAGCTCATTCCACACTCTGAGTGAAGAAGTTCCTCCTCATGTTCGCATTAAATGGTTCACCGTTCACCACTAACTCATGATCTCTGGTTGTAGTCTCACCCAACCTCAGTGGAAAAATCCTGCTTGAATTTACCCTATCTATACCCCTCATAATTTTGTACATCTCTATCAAATGTTCTAAGAAAAAGTCCGATCCTATTCAAACTTCCCCTGTAACTCAGGTCCTCAACACCCTTGGAAATTTTCCCTGCACTCTTTTGCTCTTACTTACTCCTCTCCTGTAGGCAGGTGACAAAAACTGCACACAATGCTCAAAATTAGACCTCACCAATGTCTTATACACCATTCCACCATGGGTGATTTATTATCCCTCTCAACCCCATTCACCTTCCTTTACCCCATAACCTTTGATGGCCTTACCCATCAAGGACATATCGGTCTCTGCCTTAAATATACACAATGACTTGGCCACCACAGGCATTTGTGACAATGATTTCCACAGATTCACAAACCTCTGGCTAAAGAAATTCCTCCTCAGCTCTTTTTAAAAAGGACGTCCTTCTATTCTGAGGCTATGCCCTCTAGTCCTAGACTCTCGCACCATCACAAACATCCTCTCCATGGCCATTCTATTCTATCTAGCCCTTTCAATATTCAATAGAGAACCTCTCCACCCTCCATTCTTCTAAACTCCAGTGAGTACAGGACCAGACCAATCAAATCCTCCTCTTCCCTTTCATCCCAGGATCATTTGCGTGAACCTTCTCTGGATCCTCTCCAATGCCAGCATATCCTTTCTTAGATAAGGATTCCCGTCTGTTCAACATGCTTCATGTGTGGTCCGAGCATACAACCACTTTTACCCAAGAAATGGGCATGATGTAGTCTAATTTCCTCCAAATGATCACTTTTTGTGGTATGTGCTCTTACCTTTAGTTATGAATCTTAAAATGTTGCTCCACACAGCGTTTACCACTTCCAGTGAACTGCCGACTAATACTCCCGGGTGCCTTGTTTGTTCATTTTATTTTTGTGGGGTTTGTGAGTGTCATTTATAAATGCCACTCTAATTGACCGTTTTCTGTTCCCTTAAGAATACAATGAATGGATTTTCTCTCTGAGGTACTAAAGCTCACAGTGATGACAGTAACATTTATTCACCATTAATAATTTGACAGTCATAGTGTTTTCTGCAGGGTTCAGGAGTCCCACACCAGAGGGCACAGATACAAGAGAAGCGGGGAGAGAGTACATGGAATGAGTAGCCTCAGGAAGAGATCCAGACAAGTACAATTGTAATATTCAAGAGGTGTTTGTTCTAATGTACAGTAGATTCTGGTTAATTGGGTTACTGGTTAGCTGGGGCAACCTCTTATTTAGGACAACTCTTGAAGAACAAAAGCAAATTAAGAAAATAGCCAGAATTCCTTTCTTTCACTTGGGACACTATGCCACTTAATTGGGACAGGAGACCATTGTCGAACAGTTTCTAACTCGTGTTGGACCCTACGCCACACTTAGAGTAAAACTTTTAAATAGCAAGAGTTGCATGCGATTCTGTTCAAAAAGCAGTGACTTTTGTCACTGATGGAGAGAAATAAAGCAGTAAGAATTCTGAACTTTTTTTACTCACTGTGGTTTCAGGCATTCAAGCCTGGAGATGCCAGAAAAAACCAGGAGCGAAAATGAAAGGATTTCACTAATTCAACAGGTTAGGAACTACAAAGAATCATCTTGAATGTTACAATGAATATGAAGATTTGGAGGATGCACTCATTGAAAGCATCACTTGAAGGCAGTCCATTATCAGCACTAGGTGTCTGTGCTGATTTGGTTCATAAACAGCCAATCAAAAGAACACGGCCCTGACAAATAAGTATCTATCAACCTCTGCCTTAAATATACCCAGATTCACCAAGCTCTGGCTAAAGAGATGTTTTGGTAGTCCCACAGATATCAACTTGCACTGACAGTGGAGAGGCAACTCAAGGTGTTGTGTTACTGAAGTCACTTTGGAGGTTATGATATTCCTGTAATACTTCTGGTCTCTATGATATGAGGTCTGTTTGAATGATATGGGCAGTCAAGGAAACTAGCAACTGTGCTGTCATGTATATATTGAAATATAATGCTTATTCCCAATGTAGAAATGTTAAATTTGTGGAGTTGGCTCAATGAGCTGAATGGCCTAATTCCTCTGCTGTGCCTACA
Organism: Hypanus sabinus; assembly: GCF_030144855.1. Taxonomy (NCBI): domain Eukaryota; kingdom Metazoa; phylum Chordata; class Chondrichthyes; order Myliobatiformes; family Dasyatidae; genus Hypanus; species Hypanus sabinus. The sequence continues at coordinate 9,291,992 of NC_082712.1, read as the reverse complement.
GTAGAGAGGAACAATACATCAGTCATGATGGAATGGCGGAGGAAACTCGACTGATTCTGCCCCCATGTCTCAAATACCAGAGGACGTGGGTTTTGGGAAGGTTCATATAGGTCAGCACCACAATGTGGGCTGAATGGCGTGTAGAGAGCTGTACTGTTCGAAGTTCAAAGGAAGGTTTAAAGGCGGCATGGTACTGTAGTGGTTAACACATGGCTTTACAGCCAGATGATCACCGATTGGGGTTCAATCACTGTCTGTAAGAACCTTGTACATTCTCCCTGTGACCACATGGGTTTCCTCCAGCTGCTCCAGCTTCCACCCACATTCCAAAGATGTCAGGCAGGGTTAGTAAGTTGTGGGTATGTTGTGTCAGTGCCAGAAGTGTGGCGACACTTGCCCAGAACAATTCTCAATGGTTTGATTTGACGCAAAACAATGCATTTCACTGTATGCTCTGACGTACATATGACAAAGCTAATCTTTAATCTGAGCCTTTATGAGGTACACTCTTTTACTCAGACTGTGTTATTAAGCACATTCCATGGCATGAACAGGCAGGAAATGGAGGGATAGAGACAATGAGCAGGCATATGTGCAGTTTAAATTGGGATTATAGTATGAACAGATATCATAGGCCAAAGGGCCATGAACAGATATCATGGGCCTATGATGTATGATCTATGTTACATGTTACTACAACAGAGTAATAATTAAAATTTTATACTGAGTCATGTTAGTAATGGTACATGATGAGCAATTTGCTGTGAGGGAGCAACAACTGGGCCCACCAAAACGAAATGCATGTGCACTCAAAAACCCGTGCTGAAAGAGAGTGCCTCTCACATATAGGAGGCCCAATTGATTCACCGCATGATTAATCGGCTCGTGAGCACTTGACACATTCTCACAATCAATCTGATACAGTACAATCTATGTTCTATAATTTGTTATTCCCAACCAAATCTCTTCGATCCAATTTATTGCTCTGCGTTTTTCAAAATGAAGGAACTGGCTGGTATCCTTGGTATGGCCTATACTAAACTATACTCTGATTGCAAAGGACACCAGGACACGTGCTTCTGTCTGCTCACCAAAATAAGGAGATCCCATCTGTGTATGATAACACAGAATTCTCCCAGCAACTTTCTGATTCCATCACCCTCCCAGATGAAAGGTCGCAACCCAAAATCTCAACTGTTAATTTCCCTCTGTAGATGCCCCTGGCCCACTGAGTTCCTGCAGAAGATGGTGTGTTGCTCCAGATTCCAACATCTACAGTCTCTCTTCCTCACCTTCTTACTCAAGCTCAGCCTTCACCACAAGTGTCCATGCTGTGGTTGTACTGACTTCCAAGCTCCAGCACAACCCCGTTCCAATTTTTTTGTGTTCACGCTATTATACAGTAGATTGAAACAATAAATACTTTTCTGTAATATTCCTGTGTAGAGAGTATAAAAACTGACAAGTTTTTAATTAATTTCTGTGATTGACAAGTTGGGGACATCACCAGCAGGACCAGGATTTAATGACAATCAATAATTGGTCCTCTCTGTTACTCTCTCGTTCCTCTCTTCCTCAGGATGTAATGTTGAGGCTTTATAAAATGTGGGTCAGAGCCCATTTGGAGTATTGTGAGCCATTTTAGGCCCCATAACTAAGAAAGGTTGTGCTGCCATTGGAGAGGGTCCAGAGGAAGTTTGTAAGAATGATCTCTGAAATGAAAAGTTATGAGGAGTGTTGGATAGCCCTGGGCCTGTCTTGCTGGAGTTTGAGTGAATGAGGGAGATCTTATTGAAATCTACTGGATATTGAAAGGCCTAGTTGGAATGGACATGCAGATGATGTTTCCAATAGTAGGAGAAACCAGGACCAGAGGGAAGAGCAGCAGGATAGAAAGAACGCCCCTTTAGATAAAGAGAAATTTCTTTTGCCAGCAGATGGTGAATCTCTGGAATTCATTGCCATAGATGGCCATGGAGACCAAGTCACTGGGTATATTTAAAGTGGAAGTTAATAGAATTTTGATTAATAATAACATCAAAGATTACAGAGAGAAGCCAGGTGAATGGGGTTGAGAGGGATAATAAATCAGCCATGATCGAATGGTGGAGCAGATACAATGGGCCAAATGGCCTAATTCTGCTTCTATGTCTTATGGTCTAAGAAACTGATTCTCAGAGTAGTAAATGGTGACATACAATTTATATACACTTTAATAATAAATTTATTTTGAACTTTGTGAAAAGAAAAAATGTCAACCTAGTAAATTTGAAAATTTTGCTGTTCATTTTGTTGATGTGTATCCTACCAGTTTACCACAGATTCAACCCTTTACATTAGTTGGTCATACTAATCCCAGAAATATTGGCTGGGCATGCAAGAGTTAACCTCATTACTGTGGACCTGAAGTCATGAGTTAACTGGTCAAAGAAAGCAAAGCTGACATTCTTTCCTTCATGCATTAGTAACCACATTGGTTATTACAATTCAGCAGGCCCCTGGTCTCCATTCCAGATATGAGTCTTCTAACTCAAGGATACGGTTAATTAACTAAATTTAAACATTGCAGATGGAATCTGAACTCCTGTCACTTGATCAGCACAGGTCTCTGGATTGCCAGGCCACAGTTCTACCATTCCCATGGTTGGCATCTGTACCCTAGAATCAGGAACACCCATGAACCATCATGAGTGATCCTCAGATCTAACAAGCAAACTCGAAGCTTGAAGAACCCAGAATGGTTTGCACTTATTTGCTCTTTTGTCCTGTTTGAACCCAAATTGCTGGAGGGTTGGAGAAAACTACCTTTAGAAAAGGTGCATCATTGATAGTGAACCCTAAATGCAAACTTATGCATCTAATCAAAATTATATGTAAAGTTAAAAGATGAAGATAAAAGATTAGCTTTATTTGTCACATTTACATTGAAACATACAGTGAAATGTGTTGGTTACGTCAAATTAACTCAGCAAGAAGCTGTGCTGGGCAGCCCATAAATTTCGCCATGGTTCTGGTGCCAACATATCGCATGCCAACAACCGACTAAACCTAAGCGTACGTCTTTGGAATGTGGGAGAAAACGGGAGCACCCAGAGAAAAGACTGACACTCATGAGGCTTCTGTCAATCAGCTGTCTAGATATGCAAGCCTGGGCAGTACAATATGGAGCTATGAATATATGCAAGCTATCGCCCAAGTAATAAGCTCCCCTCTCCACACATCTGATGAACCCAAAGAAAAGGCAGAGATTGATTCAGTTTGGTACCAGCAGCATTGCAGGAGTTGCCAGGCAATGTTGAACTCAACGTAAGACCGCCTTAGGGACTCTAGCTTCAGATTTTTCCCTCGAGGTTTACTTCTGAAGCCTTCCCCATGAGTGAGTATAGCCACAAGGTAGCAGAGGTTTGAGATCAGAGCTTTTTTTCCTCCTAGATGAGCTGCCAACCACAGCTGACAAGCCCCATCTGCCTGAAGCAGCTAGTTTTAAGGCACCAGTAACCTGACTTTGCCCCTTCTCCTGTCCACTGGACTTTGAAGCTAAGCCACACATGAAGGCCAGGAGCTGGACTTGGTCGTCAGAGACTATTTGAGGTACATGACATTGGGAGCATTAAGTAGGTAGTGGGAGCTTATCCACCAACCCCACCCCCCACCCCGGCTATAAACCCACGTTATCACAGGGAAAACATACAACTCCTTATAGACAGTGATGGGAATCAAAACCCAATTTTACATCAAGTGTGAACAGTGTTGCATTGTGCTGCCCTAGGCCTCTCTGTGGATATTTTGAAGTGTTCCCTGGAAGTGTTACCTGGTGATGCAGGTAGACAAGATGGTAAAGGTGTTTGGCATGCTTGCCTTCATTGGTCATAATGCTGAATACAGGATTTGGGATGTCATGTTCAAAGTTCAAAGTACACTTATTGTAAATTAATCATTATACAGTGATGAGATTTGTCTCCTTACAGGCAGATACGACACAAAGAAATCCAAAACAACCCAGTTCTGGTCACCTTGTTATATGAAGGATGTTACTGAAGTGGAGATGGTGCAAGAAAGATCAACAAAGATGTAACCAGAACTGAGGGGTTTGCGTTATAAGAGGGTGGGACAGGGGATATTTATTAGTGTTGGTCTGCTGAACATTGTGAGCATGCTCTGTTGGCGCTGGAATAGGTGGCGATAGGTAGACCATAAATCACAGGAGCAGAATTAGGGAATCTGGCTCATCAAGGCCGCCCTGCCATTCAATCATGGCTGATCCTTTTTTCCCCTCATCGGCCCCAATCTCCAGCCTTCTCGCTGCAACCTTTGATGCCATGTCCACTCAAGAACCTATCAAGCTTTGCCTTAAATATACCCAATGACCTGGTCTATACAGCTGCCTGAGGTAACAAATTCCACAAATTCACCACCCTCCATATCTCTGTTTTAAATGGACTCCCCTCTATCCTGGGGCAGTGCCTGCTTGTCCTAGACTCCCACCACTGTGGGAAACATCCCTTCCACATCTATTCTGTCCAGGCCTTTCAACATTCAAAAGGTTTCAGTGAGATTCCCCCTCATTGCTGTACAGCCCTAGAGACATCAAATATTCCTCATATGATAACCCTTTCTTTCCCAGAATCATCCTTGTGAACTTCCCTTGAACCCTCTTCAATGCCAGCATATCTTTTCTTAGGTGTGGAGCCCAAAGCTGTTCACAATACTCAAGCTGAGGCCTCACCAGTGCCTTATAAAGCCTCAGCATCACATCCCTGCTCTTGTGTTCTAGACCTCTTGAAATGAATGCTAACATTGCATTTTCCTTGCTCACCACCAACTCTACCTGAAAATTAACCTTCAAGGTGTTCTGCACAAGGACTCCCAAATCCCTTTACATCTCAAATTTTTGGATTTTCTCCCTGTTTAGAAAATAGTCTGCTCATTTAATTCTACTACCAAAGTGCATGACCATGCATTTTCCAACATTGTATTTCATTTGCCACTCTGTATCTGTTTCCTCAACACTACCTGCCCCTCCAACAATCTTCAAATCATCTGAATACTTTACAACAAAGCCATCCATTCCATCATCTAAATAATTGATACACAGCATAAAAAGAAGCGGTCCCAACAACAAAACCTGTGGAACACCACTAGTTACTGGCTGCCATCAGAAAGGGTCTTTCATTCCCATTCACTGCCTCCTATCTATCAGCCAATGCTCTAACCATGCCAGTAACTTTCCTATAATACCATGGGCTCTTAACCTGGTAAACAACTTCATGTGTGGCACTTGGTCAAAGGCTTCTGAAAGTCCAAATATGTAACATCCACTGAATCCCCCTTATCTATCCTATTTGTAATCTCCTCAAAGAATTCCAACAGGTTCATCAGGCAGGATTTTCCCTTAAGGAAATCATGCTGACTTTGTCCTATCTTGGCCTGTGTCACCAAGTACTCCATCACTTCTTCCTTAACAATTGACTCTAACATCTTCCTAACCACTGAGGTCAGGCTAACAGGTCTATAATATCCTTTCTGCCACCTTCCTCCTTTCTTAAAGAGTGGAATGACATTTTAAGTTCTCCAGTCCTCTGGCAGCATACCAGAGTCCAATGATTTTGAAGATCATTACTATTGCCCCAACAATCTCTACCGCTACCTCTTTCCAAACCCTAGGGTGCAGTTCATCTGGTCTGGCTGGCTTATGTACCTTTAGGTCTTCCAGCTTTTTGAAAACCTTCTCCCTTGTAATAGCAACTGCACCCATTTCTCTTCCCTCACATACTTCAATAAATGTCACACTGCTAGTGTCTTCCACAGTGAAGACTGATGCAAAATACTCATTTAGTTCATCTGCCATCTCCTTGAGCCCTGTTATTATTTCACCGGCCTCATTTTCCAGCGGTCCTATATCCATTCTCATCTCTTTTTTTTCATACTTGAGAAAGCTTTTACTATCCACTTTGATATTGTTTGCAAGCTTGCTTTCATGTTTCATCTTTTCCCTCCTAATGATTCTTTTAGTTGCTCTCTGTAGGGTTTTAAAAGCTTCCATATCATCTGTCTTCCCACTAATTTTTGCTTTGTTGTATGCCCTCTCTTTTGCTTTTACATTAGCTTTGACTTCCATTGTCAGCCATGGTTGTACTATTTTGCCATTTGAGTATTTCTTCATTTGTAGAATATCTATCCTGAACCTTCCTCATTTTTCCCAGAAACTCACACCATTGCTGCTCTGTTGTCATCCCTGCCAGCAGCTCCTTCCAATTTACTTTGGCCAACTCCTCTCTCATACCACTGTAATTTCCTTTACTCCACTGAAAGACTGCTTCATCAGACTTTACTTTCTCCCTATCAAATATCAAGTTCAACTCAATCATATTGTGATCATGGTCTCCTAAGGGTTCTTTTACCTTAAGCTCTCTAATCGCCTCCGGTTCAGTACATAACACCCAATCCAGTATAGCTGATCCCCTAGTAGGCTCAATGACAAACTGCTCTAAAAAGTCACCTTGTAGTCATTTAACAACCTCACTCTCTTGAGATCCATTTCCAACCTGATTTTCCCCAATCGAGCTGCAAGTTGAAATCTCCCATGATGATCAAAATTTTGCCCTTTTGACATGCCTTTTTTACTTCCTGTGGTAATTTGTTGTCCATAACCCTGCTATTGTTGGGAGACCAGTATATAACTGTCATCAGGGTTCTTTTCCCCTTGTAGCTTCTTAACTCAACCCACAAGGATTCAACATCATCCAATCCTATGTTGCATCTTTCAACTGATTTGATACCATTCTTTGCCAACAGAACCACACCACCCCCTCTGCCTACCTTCCTATCCCTCCTATACAATGCGTAACCTTGCACATTTAGCTCCCAACTGCAATCATCCTTCAGCCATTATTCAGTGATGGCCACATAGTGCAACAAGATCATCCACCTTATTTTTTATACTCCGTGCATTGAGATATAACGCTTTGAGTGCTGTGTTTGCTACCCTTTTTGATTCTGCATCCCTAATGCACTGATACTCACCTTGCTGGCTGCAATTATGCCCTATCATCTGCCTGTCCTTCCTGACAGTCTGACTGCATGCTATCTTTGCTTTTTTACCATCTGTCCTATCCTGATTCCCTTCCCTCCAGTTCCCACCCCCCTGCCAAATTAGTTTAAATCCTCCCCAACAGCTCTAACAAACCTGCCCTTGAGAATATTGGTTCCCCTCGGGTGCAGGTGCAACCCGTCACTTTTGAACAGGTCATACTTCCTCAAGAAGAGATCCCAATGATCCAAGAACCTGAAGCCCTGCCCCCTGCACCAGATTCTCAGCCACACATTTATCTGCCAAATCATCCCATTTCTACCATCACTGCCGTGTGGCACAGGCAGCAATCCAGAAATTACTACCCAGGAGGTCTTGCTTCTTAGCTTTCTACCTCGCTCTCTAAGTTCTCTTTTCAGGACCTCTTTGCTATTCCTTCCTATGACATTGAAACCAATATGTACCAAGACATCTGACTGCATGCCCTCCTTCTCCAAAATGTTGTGGACACGATCCAAGACATCCTGACCCTGGCATGTGGGAGGCCACATACTACTCAGGTGTCCTATTAACGTCCACATAATCTCCTCTGTTCTCCTGACTATTGTATCCCCTATCACTACCACTCCCTCTTCTCCCTCTTTCCCTTCTGCACAATGCTCGATGTCTGTAAGCCGATCTCCATGGCATTCACCAGGGAGGTCATCCACTACAACACTATCCAAAACTATTTACTTATTTTTGAGGGGAATGGCTACAGGTTTGTGTTACTTTGAACTTTGAATCGGGCTTTTTCCCCTGAAGCGTAGGAGGTTGAGAGATTACCTTAAAGAGCTTTCTAAAATCATGAGGGCCACTAATAAGGTAAATAGCTACACACTTTTCCCCAGGGCAGGGGAGTCCAGAAGAAAAGGGCATAAGTTGAAAGTGAGAGGGGAAAGTTTTGAAAGGAACTTGAGGGTTAGCTTTTCCACACAGAGGGTGGTGAATAAAGAAAAGCTGCCAGAGGAAGTGGTAAGAGGTTGGTGCAATTATGACATTTAGGAAGCATTTGGACAGGTACATGGATAGGAAAGGTTTAGAAGGATATGGGCCTAACCCCAGCTTATGGGACTAGTTCAGTTAGGCAGCTTGGTCAGTTCAGACAAGTTGGGCCGAAAGGCCTGTTTCAGGGCTGTATAACTCCATGACTATGGACTGTAACATAGAGAGGCTTTGTGTGCTGTGGTAAAGATTAAACTCAAACCCATAATGAGAAGGGGCCGATTGATTTTAAAAGGCCTTCCTGCTTTCTGTTAGACAATGGCCTGTGCATTCACCTCTGCAGCAGAGAGAACAATGTGAAAGAAGCCCTAGGCTGACTGAAAGCACTTACAGGATGCTTGGCCGACAGCCTCCCACTGACAGTGCCAGTCTGATTCCACGTAGGGGACACAAAACCCTGTGTAAGAAAGTTAAGAAAATATATCCATTAGGGAAAGAACATGCCACCTGATGAGACACTGAACAATAAAAAGCAGAGAGAAAACACAGCAGGTAGTGGAAACCTAGGGAGGGGAGTTCACTCAGGGCAAAAATGGGTTAACAGATAAATTCATCAGGGTCCCTCGCCATCCAGGACATGCCATCTTCTCATCAGGTAGGAGGTACAGGAGCCTGATGACCCATACTCAACATTTTAGGAAGAGCTTCTTCCCCTCCGCCATCAGATTTCTGAACCCATGAACACTAATCCTCTTTTGCACTATTTATTTTGATTTTGTAATTTTTTTTATATCTTGCACTGCCATAAAACAACTACTTTCATAACGTGTCATTGACAGTAAACCTTATTCTGATTCTGAGTTCATTCCTAAATATTAGCTACTTAATGACAGTGCAGACTCAAGGCCCTGCTTTGATATCATTTTGCTTTTTGCATTAGCTCCACCAGCCCTGTTATATGGATGTTGGTGAACATAGACAATAGAACAGTAGAGCACGGTACAGGCCATTCGGCCCACAGTGTTGTACTGACATTTCAATCTACTCCAAGATCAATCTAACCTTTCCAACCCACATAGCCTTCCTATCTAACAGTCTCTTAAACTTTCCCTAATGTATTTGTCTGTATAGGGTAATGTAATTGGTGGAAATGTATATAATTCATAACCACCAACATTGAGTTGGGGTTTCACTTTAAGAAGCTGGTCTGATGTGATGTCGATCATTACCTGATCCCACACATCCAGGACTTTTCTGCACGTTTAGCCAGGAAGTTAATTTTTTCTAAAGTTGATCTAGTTTGAGGGACATTCCCAAAACAGCTGTGATAACCCTGTTAGGTCTGTTTGAGTTTCTGTGCATGCCGTGTGGCCTGAAAAATACAGCAGAGACTTTCCAATGGCGTTCTCAGCCATCGCATTTCTGCAGAAGGTGTGAACCCTTCCCATCAAAAATAGCCACTATTATGGATTTCCTACTGTCCTGCACTACAAAAAACTACAGGAGTATTTAGGCATGGTGAATTTATATCACCGCCTCCTTCCACGAGCCGCTGAACTTATGGTCCCCCTGTATGGTGTGCTTAAAAGCAATACCCCTAATCAAGTGCTTGACTGGCCAGTGGACATCACCAGGGCATTTGATGATACCAAACAAGCTCTTTCTAACACAAACCTACCAGTGCACCCACTCCTCATAGCCATTACCACTGAAACCTCGGACCATACTGTGGGTGCTGTGCATGAAGTCGTACGTCTTCTTCAGCCGACACTTCCATCCCACCGAAAGCAAGTATAGCTGTAACAACTATCCACCATTTTTGTTTTCTTCTCGAGGGGTTGCCATTTCCTAGAGTTCATTGACCACAAACCCCTCCTTCAAGCGACGGCCAAAATATCAGACCCATGGCCTGCATGGCAGTAATGCCACCTGACCCACATATCCAAGTTCACAACTGATATATCATATATGAAGGGGAAAAGTAATGCCATAATGGATTGCTTCTCATGGCCATTCACAAAGGGGTTGACAATGTTGCCTTGGGCACCAACCACATTACTGACCCCGAAGTCCAGGCTTACTGAACAGCAATCACCGGCCTGCAATTAGCTGACATTAAGTTCAGCAAATCTGGGATTTCTGTCCTGTGCAATGTCTCAACTGGTCATCTTTGTCCAATTATGTCCACAAATTGGAGGCAGACTGTTTTTAATTTCGTATAAGGCCTCTTGCAACCACAGAAACCGGTTGCACTTAAGTTTGTGTGGCACAGCCTTGGAAAGGATGTGCTTGATTGGAATCAGTCTGTGTGAAGAACCAGAGAACAAAAATTAACCATCATGTCCAGGCACTACTGGCACCTTCTGAAACCCCTGAGTGACAGTTTGGCCATGTCAATGTGGACTTTCTTGGTCCTCTTCCCCCTCCCACACTTCCTTACCATGGTGGACCATATCACCAGGTGGCCAGAGGTCATCCCTCTAGCATCAACAATGGCTGTAGACATAGCTCAGGCATTCATCAGCACACAATTGCTGGGTTTGGCACCCCAGCCAATATTTCAACTGACTGCAGCCCCCAACCCTATCAGACCTCAGGGCTGCAATGGCCCAAAACCTCAAGCTAGATCACACCACAGCATATCACCTGTAGTCCAATGGCCTATGTACGCAGTTTCACTGTCCCTTAAAGACTGCACTGAGGGCTTCCCTGACCCATGATTATTTGCATGATTGTCTCCTGTGGGTCCTGCTGGGACTCAGAACAGCTCCAAAAGAGGACCTGCAGTTGTCCATGGCAGAGTTGGTATACAGGCAGCCAATACAAGTGCCAGGTGATTTGACTCCTGATTCCACAACTGGCAGGTCAGCCTCTCAACAGTGTTCCACCCTACTCAGTAAATTCAAATCCTTTACAGCTATTTATCAAGCAGTAGTAAATCAAGGCAACTGGACTTGCTGTGTTGTCCAGAAGCCATTTCACCACTCATCCAAGAGAGTTCTGATCCATGGTGGATAGTTTTCTGGCTTATAAACTCAGTGGTTGTTTAAAGGTCTAGCAATCACATGAGGATTGTTTAGAGTCATTGAGGTAATGAGAGGGTCATTAGTCATATTTGCATGAATGGAGGTGTGAACTGTTGTGGAGATGCTGGGGTAAAGATGATAGGACTATGTTGTAAGTAGTTGATGGGAGGTGTTGTACCCCACTCCCTCCATTCAGGGATGGGTTTTCCAGTTTGACAAACATGGCTTCTTTAACCCCTCTTTCAAACCACCTGTCCTCCCTGTCCAAAAAGGCAACATTGTTATCATCAGAGGAGTGTCCACAGTTTGGGATGGGGAGAAAAGACTTTTATCATAGATAAGAGGGGTAAACCTGAACATATTTTGGTACATTACCTTAAACTGGCTCACCAAGATTTGGAGGATTCTGCTACCATGCCCCTAGCGTCACAACGTGACCATGAGTGTGTCAGTACACCTCTGACGAGCCAGATGCACCTTCAGTAACTCCACCATGGAACACAGGACCTGAGCCGGGTGACTCCTCTGAGCTCCGGACAATGCTGGTTTTAGTGAATTCTGGGAAGAGGGTCTGGAGGATAATGTAATTGGTGGAAACGTACAGAATTCACAACCACTGACATTGAGTTGGAGTCTCACTTTAAGAGGCTGGTCTGATGTGATGATGTAATTACACAAAGTACTTCTGGCGCACTTTGTGTTCGGTTTTTTTTTTGTGTTCAATAAACAAGCTGCTACGGATTTTTCTTAAACATAAAATCTCTCCACCATTTTCTTTGTGAAAACCTACACTTCTACCACCACTCCTGTCAGTGAGTTCCATGTACTCACCACTCTCTGTGTAAAAAACTTACCTCTGACAGATCTATACCTTCCTACAATATCCTTAAAATTATACACTCTCATATTTCCACTCTGGGGAAAAAGGTGCTGACTGTCCAACCTGTGCCTCTTATTATCTTATACATACATCTCTATCAAGTCACCTCTGTAATATCCATGTGGTCCAATTTCTATCCATAATAAACAGAGTAGAATTAGGCCATTTGGCCCATTCTATCATGACTGACTTACTTCCCCCTCACCCCTATTCTTCTGCCCTCTCCCCATAACCTTTGTCACCCTTATTAATCAAGAACCTATCAACTTCTGCTTTAAATATACTCAATGGTTTGACATCTGTGACAATGAGTTCCACAGGTTCAATATCCTCTAGGAATAGTCTTTATAGTTTAAATAGTTATAATTATTTTTAAAATATAGTTTCTTTTTATTTTAATTTTTTAAATGTTTGACCTTTTGGCACTAAACCAAACCTTTAGATATCAACACCTAACCCTCACTGAGGGTACACATCCAAAACAATGGGAGTTGCGTCAAGGTGCCTACTTAGGCCTTGTTGTGGATGCACGGGAGATACCAGGTCACCAGGGTTACTTGCTTCACAGCAGAGAAAGGAAATTATTCACAATTTATTGTTTTATTTCATTTAGAGATACAGCACGGTAACAGACCCTTCATGGCCAATGAGTCCACACTGCCAATTATACCCATTGTGACCAATTAACCTGCTAACTTGTACATCTTTGGAATGTGAGAGGGAACTGGAGGAAACCCATGCAGTTGTAGGGAGAACAAACGACACATTACAGGCAGTGGCAGAATTAAACAACCGGTTGCTGGAGTAATTGCATTACTTAACTGTTACGCTACTATGCTGCCCCTTGTATACAATAAAGGAAAGGATGTTATAAATCACAAGTAGTTTTGATAAGACTCAATAAGGCAGGTGTTTTGTAACTGCAGATTGAAGATAATTGACAAAGGGGAGATGAGGAGGGTCTACAATTGTTATCAGTTGAAGTGCAGTGCTTTAAATAGTGGAAGCAGATTCAGTAGTAACTTTCAAAAAGGAATTGGACATGTACAAAAGGAAAACAAAAATGGAACAGAAGACTGAATCTACCAGACTGCCCTCTCCACAAAGAGATGGAGACACAAGACATGCTGTAATCTGAGACAGGGGCTTGACCTAAAATATCTACCATCTCTCTGCCTTCACAGATGCTGCCTGATGCCTTGAGATCCTGCAGAAGTTTGTTTCAAGTCAAATCAAGGTGAGTTTATTGTCATGTGCACAAATATAGGGGGGTATGGAAACAGAAACAGATTGCTTACAACAGCGTTACAGACAACACACAACATCAATTGTACATAATTTATCAGAGTGAAGAAAGAAAAGGTAGTGCAAAACAAAACTTAGTTCTAATTAACTACACTCAGAGACTAGACCGTGCAGAAGGTGTTCTGTCACTGAGGCAGGGTTAATGTTAAACAGGTCAGTTGAAGAATCTGATGGTTATAGGAATTAGCTGTTCCCGAGCCTGGTGGTGTGGGACTTCAGGCTTCTGTACCTCCTGCTTCATGGTGGCAGAGAGAAGGGGACAGGGCCCGGATAGTGGGCATCCTTCTTGAGGCAAAGTCTTCTTCAGATGCTGGCAATGGTAAGATTTTTTGCCCAGTGCAATGAATCTAGCATAGCTATGACTTTCTTTATGGTACCTTTGGATTTTCAAATTGGCTCAAAACCTGGGCTTAGGATGTCAGTGTGATGCACATTCTGGCTACTAGGCTGCAGTTCTAAGAAACCAAAGTTCCCACATTCTCCAACCTGTACTGAGCCAGCAACGCACAGGACTGCACGGTTGTCATCTCAGGCCACACTGCCACCCAGTGAGCCCTTAAGGAAGTACATGCATAGAGTTAAAGTGAGGACAGCTGTCACATTTTTCTCCTTGGTTGAATGTACTGTGGTGGCAGAGTCAGAAGAGATTAGGGAGGTGAAGAGAGCACACAGGATGCGGAGGACAGAGGAGAATAGAGCATGGACGGGGGTTAGGAGAGCGGAGGAGAACGGGGTTAGCAATTGGAGTAACACTATTACAGCACCATTGACTCCGATTCAATTCCGGCACTGTCTGCACAGAGTTTGTACGTTCCTCCTGTTCCCCCAGGTGCTCCAGTTTCCTCCCACAGTCCAAGGACGAATCAGTTAGTAAGTTGACTGGTCTCATGAGTGTAATTGGGCTGCACAGGCTCATTGGGCTGGAAGGACCTTTTACTGTGTTTCTAAATAAAAATAATATAAAATAAAAAAGTGAGTAAATGATTTTGCAGTGACTGGGAAGGAGCAAAGATCCATGGTAGAGAGGACAATGGAGAGGATGTGCAGCGGATAAGAGACCAGAGATGATGGGAGAGCAGAGAGATTAGAGAAGTAAGGAGAAAAGAAAAGGATGTGAGAGGAGAGTAGAGAGGATAGAACACAGAGAGTATGGCAGATAGATGGATAGTAGAGAAAATGTAAAGAGGATGGGAAGAAAGACAACAGTGGAGTGTTTGGGAATGAAGGAGAATGGACTAGAATGGAGAAAGGGGTGAGAGAGACAGGAGGGGAGGACTGACAAGGAGTGAGAGGAAAGCCAGAAAGGCATGAGGCAAGATTGGAGACGAGGAAAGGGAAGAGAAAGAAGAACAGGAGAAGTAGGTCAGAATGGAGAATATGGGAAAGGACATCAACTATGTAAAAAATAAATAAATAAATAAAATGAAATAAGGGACAGTGAACAGCAGATTGGTGAGGAAACAGGAAAGAATTGGGAGCATGTACAGAGCAGAGAATGGGGAAGAAGGGAAACTTGGGACAAAAAAATGTTGGGAGAGGTGGGGAAGAAATAAAAGATGGAACATTATATCCAAATCTTAAATATTTTGTTTATATTTTCTGGAATCCAATGCCATCAGTGTGCCAGCTCATGTTTATCAGATGCATCTAAAATAACTTACCTTCCTCATGCAGGACAGAAGGCCATCGATGTATGTTGATTTGATCTTATGAATCTGAAAAACAAATTAAATCTGTGCAGGTTACAAGGTGCATGATGGAATAGTCTATTTTTATTCTTCACTCTGATTGAAGAATGCTGGATAAGTCCCTCATCTGGCATTCCTCACTCACTAGATTGTCTAACCCTCCAGTATTATTATGGAGTAAAGCTCATTCTCCCAGACACCACAAGAAGTGAATCCCAGAGAAGTTAGTAAAATCAATATAACCAAATTTTGGACACAGCGAAAAATACATGGCCTTTATTATACCTGCATGGTGAATTTCTATCCCAGTCCTAATTCAATAGGTCCCATACCACATGGAGAAGCATCAATGAGCACCAAAAAGCACCAATTTTGATGCTGAGAATCTGGGGGTTCCTGGTGAGATAATAGGAGTGTAAATCAGTCAGAATGAGAATCTAACAAGTCCTGGAATGGACAAAACCTTCAGCAGCAATCATAACATGTGGAGAACATAGACTAGTGTAATGTCATTACAGTGCCCGTGATCCAGGTTCAATTCCCACCTCTCTGTGTATGGAGTTTGTACAGTGAACCCATGATCTGGTTTTCATCTGGGTGTTCTGATTTCTTCCCACATTTCAAGCTGTACGGGTTGAAGTTAGTAGATTATGGGCATGCTGTGTTGGCATCGGAAGCGTGCAACTCCTCTGGGCCGCCCCCAGTACATCCTCAGACTGTGTTGGTTATTGACACAGATTTCACTGTTCGTTTTGATGTTTCAATGTGTGACCTTTCTTTATAATCGGAGCAGATCTCTGTCATATAGGCACCAACATGGCAGTGAGATCAATGAACGTTTGCATTGTAGCAAGAAAGCTGTTGCAGGACAGCGCTGAGCAAATAACTCCAGTTAGGCAGGTCTACACCCACATCCCTCTAAAGATAACTTATTTTGTCACGTTTACATCCAAACATACAGTGAAAAGCATCATTTGCCTCCAATCAAATCAAATCAATGAGGTTGTGCTGGGCAGCCTGCAAGTGTCACCATGTTTCTAGCACCAACATAGCATGTTCACAATTTACTAATCTTAACCGAATGTCCTTGGATTGTGGGAGGAAACCAGAACACCTGGATGAAACCCATGCAGTCATGAGAGAATGTACAAACTCCTTACAGACAGTGGCAGGAATCGTGGCCCAAAATTTTAACTGTTTATTCCCCTCCATAGATGCTACCTGACCTATTGAGTTTGATCATTTTATGTGTTCCAGATAATCTTGTTCATGGCTTTTTCCATGATCACCCTGATCTTGTCTTATTGTAGATCGTACCTTAGAACTTGGGACAGTACAGTGCAGGAACAGGTTCCTCCAGCTCATAATAACTTCGCATAGCTGAATTGCAAGGTCAGCTCAGGAAAACACTAGGGCGGCAGAATAAAGTCCCACTGTCAACGCTACCTGGAGGGACAGGTAATGATGGGGAAGCAGGGAGACTGCAGAAGGACTTAAACAGATTGGGAGAATGAGCAAAGAAGTGGCATATAGAATAGTACAGAGAAGTGTATGGTCATGAAATTCAGAAGAAGGAAAAAAGGCATAGACTATTTTCTAAATGGTGAGAAAATTCAAAAATCAGAGGGACTTGGGGGTCAGGACTCCCTAAAGGTTAACTTGCAATTTGAGAGGAAGGCAAGTGCAATGTTAGCATCATTTCAAGAGGACTAGAATATGAGAACAATGCTGAGGTTTTATAAGGGATTGGTCAGACTGCCCTTGGAGTACTGTGGGCAGCTTTGGGCCCCTTATCTAAGAGAAGATGTAATGGTATTGAAGACGGTCCAGAGGAGGTTCACAAGAATGATCCTGGGAACGAAAGGGTTAACATATGAGGAGCATGTTACTCTGGACCTGTACTTGCTGGAGTTTAAAAGATTGGGGGTGGGGGACCCTTTTAAACCAATCGAATATTGAAAGGCCTAGATAAAGTGGATATAGAGAGGATGTTTCTTATAGTGAGAAGTCTTGGACCAGAGGGTACAGCCTCAGAACAGAGGGATGTCCATATGACTAGAGATGAAGAGGAATTTCTTTAGCCAGAGGATAGTGAATCTGTGGAATTCATTGCACGGATGGCTGTGGAGGCCAAGTCATTGGGTATACTTAAAGCGGAGGTTGATAGGTTCTTGATTTGTTAGGTCAGGGTGTCAAAGGTTAGGAGGAGCAAGCAGGAGAACAGGGTTGAAAGGGATAATAAATCAGCCATGATGGAATGTCGGAGCAGACTCGATGGGTGGAGTGGCCTAATTCTGCTCTTATGGTCATTGCATTGCTAAAGCAATTGTTGATCTTGGCTGGGAATCTTTCGCCTTTTCCAATGGATTGACTCACCTGTCTGTATTCCAGGATTATTTTAGGCAGTGGATGAAGTTCCTGCAGCTGCAGCAGCTGGTAAATATAACCACACAACAAGACCATCTTAATATTTAAACATTCCAGAACCCCGACTCTGCTAAATTAAGCTCTCTTGTCATTATCTCACAGATAGCTTTCATGTCAAGCAGCTAATCTCGGGAAATACAGTTGATATTTTTATTGGCGAGTACATTCTGAGCATGAATTTTTTATAAGGCAACCAATCACTTAAACAACCCTTTTAAAACCCCATAATTTATGGCAACAAAATATAAAAGTATTCCTTCTCTGAATAAATCTCACAGCTGCATGATGTTTGTACAGAGTAACAGCAAGTATAAAATAGAACCAGATACGGTTACATGCCAAGCAGGAACATAAGATGTTTGAATTAGAGAAATATCATTCTTCTTGCTTGTCCTGTGGCTTGGAACTTGTAATTCTTAGCTCATGTAAATCACAGATTCATACCATGCAGGAGGTGGTTCAGCCCATCATGAAAGTTCTATCCAATCAGATCCCAGGTTTTGACAGGGTCCTGTTCCTGAACCCCAACTGTTTGTAAGTCAAAAATGAACAATGAAATCATGCGGAAGAGGACCACAGCTTCTTGCGCTCCAAAGAAAAAATCCCAGATTGTCCAGTCTCTGCTCATAATTCGAGCCCTCTAGTCCCAGTAACATTTTTGTGAATCTTTTCTGAACCCTCTCTAGCTTAATGACAAACATTAAAAACAACAAAAAACATAGAACACTACAGTCCAGTACAGGCCCTTTGGCCTCTGATATCGTGCTGGTCTTTTCATCTACTCTAAAATCAATCTAACCCTTCCCTCTCACAAACCCTTGCATTTTTCTATCATCCACGTGCCTACCTAAGAGTTTCTTAAATGTTCCTAATGTATCTGCCTCAGCCACCATCCCTGGAAGCGTTTTCCATGCACCCACATCCTTCCTGTAGCTGGTGACCAGAACTGCATATAATACTCCCAGGGCAACCTCACCAACATCTCATACAACTGTAAAATGACATCCCAACTCAGCACCCTGCTTCATCAAGGCAAGTGTGCCAAACACCTCCTTCAACACCCTGTCTAGCTAAAAAAGACCATAAGACTATAAGACATAGGAGCAGAATTAAGCCATTCCATCCATCAAGTCTGCTCTGCATCACTCCCTACACAACTTCCTTGTCCATTCGTCACCCCCAACCCTTCCCACCAATCTCCCTCCTGGCACTTATCCTTGTAAGCTGAACAAGTGCTACACCTGCCCTTACACTTCCTCCCTCACCACCATTCAGGGCCCAGACTGTCCTTCCAGGTGAGGCGACACTTCACCTGTGAGTCAGCTGGTGTGGTATACTGTGTCCGGTGCTCCCGGTGTGGCCTTTTATATATTGGTGAGCCGACGCAGACTGGGAGACCGTTTCACTGAACACCTACGCTCTGTCTGCCAGAGAAAGCAGGATCTCCCAGTGGCCACACATTTTAATTCCACATCCCATTCCCATTCTGATATGTCTATCCATGGCCTCCTCTACTGTCAAGATGAAGCCATGCTCAGGTTGGAGGAACACCACCTAATATTCCATCTGGGTAGACTCCAACCTGATGGCACGAACATTGATCTCTCTAACTTCCGTTAATGCCCCCCTCCCCTTCTTAGCCCATCCCTTATTTTTTTCCCCTTTTTCTCTTTTCTCTCTTTTTCTCTGTCCCTCTCACAATAACTCCTTGCCTGCTCTCCATCTTCCTCTGGTGCTCCCCTCCCCTTTTCTTTCTCCCCAGGCCGCCCATCCCAGGATCCTCTCCCTCTCCAGCTGTGTATCCCTTTTGCCAATCAAATTTCCAGCTCTTAGCTTCGCCCCACCCCCTCCTGTCTTCTCCTATCATTTTGGATCTCCCACTTCCAAATCTCTTACTATCTCTTCTTTCAGTTAGTTCTGACGAAAGGTCTCGGCCCGAAACGTCGACTGTACTTCTTCCTATAGATGCTGCCTGGCCTGCTGCGTTCCGCCGACATTTTGTGTGTTTTGCTTGAATTTCCAGAATCTACAGATTTCCTCGTGATAGCCGATTTATTATCCCTTTCAACTCCATTCTTCTGCCTTCTCCCCATAACCTTTGGTGCTCTTACTGATCAAGAACCTGTCAATCTATACTTTAAATATACCCAATGACTTAGCCTCCACAGCTGTCTGTGACAATGAATTCTACAGATTCATTACCCTCTAGCTGAAGAAATTCCTCCTCTTTCCTGTTCTAACTGGATGTCTCTGTGTTCTCAGGCTGTGCCCTCTGGTTCTAGACTCCTCACTATATGAAGCATCCTCTCCACATCCACTCTATCTAGGCCTTTCAATGTTTGAAAGGTTTCAATGAGATCCCCCCCTCATTCTTTTATCATGACATCTAAAACTTTGAGAAGCTTCTATAGTACATTGACTGATGTATATGGAAGCACCAATACCCATGAATGGAAAATCCTACAAAAAGAGGTGGATAAGACCGATCTATGATAGGTGAAGCTCTCCCCACCTTTGAACACACCTACATGGAGCAGTGTCACAGGAAAGCAGCATCCATCATCAAGGATTTACACCATCCAGGCCATGCTCTCTTCTCACTGCTGCCACCAGGAAGAAGGTAAAGAAGCCTCAGGATTCACACCACCAGGTTCAGGAACAGTTATTACCCCTCAACAATCAGGCTCTTGAACCAGAGGGGACAACCTCACTCTCACTGTCACTGAACTGTTCCCACAACATATGGATTCACTTTCAAGGACTCTTCATCTCATGTTCTCAATATTGATTGTTTATTTATTATTATTATTTCTCCTTTTTTTTCTTTTGTATTTGCACAAATTGTTGTCTTTAGCACATTGGCAGTTTATCCGTCCTGTTGGTCCAGTGTTTCATTGATTGTATTGTGGCTTTTGGATTTCCTGTGTATGCCCACAAGAAAACAAATCCCAGGGTTGTATACGATGATGTAAATGTACTTTGAAAATAAATTTACTTTGAACTTTAAATTCCTGTGAGTTCGGGCCCAGACCCATCATACGTTCTTTATATGTTAAACCTTTCATTCCCAGAATCATTCTCGTGAACCTTCTCTGAACTCTTTCTATTGGCAGGATATGCTTTCTTATATACAGGGCCCAGATCTGCTCACAGTACTCCTGGTGTGGATTGGCCAATGCCTCATAAAACTTCAGTATATGGTGGCATACGTTTGACTTTGAGTATTTCTAGGTTTTTACTTTAAATCTCCTCAAAAAAATCTCCCAAGACATTCTTAGTGAATTTATTTATATCTGTGGTAACTGCAATTGAGACTGACAGATTGAACAATTGAATACAAATGTGAATTTCCATTTGGAATGTTTATGTTGGTGTAATAATTAAAACTCAGATTCCTTCATTTTTGAAGTCAGATACGTGCTCCATGAGTGTTATTTCAAAGTAAATTTATTATCAAGGTACATATATGTCACCACATACAACCCTGTAATTAATTTTCTTGTGTGCATACTCAGCAAAGCTCTAGAATAGTAACTATAAAAGGGATCAGTGAAAAATCAACGAGAGTGCAGAGACAACAAACTGAAGACGCAAATATAAATAAATAGCAATAAATAACGAGAATATGAGATAACAAGATAAGGAGTCCTTAAAGTCAGATCATTAGTTGTGGGA
The DNA here is from genome assembly GCF_030144855.1 of Hypanus sabinus. Taxonomy (NCBI): domain Eukaryota; kingdom Metazoa; phylum Chordata; class Chondrichthyes; order Myliobatiformes; family Dasyatidae; genus Hypanus; species Hypanus sabinus. The sequence goes on along the minus strand of NC_082712.1, from coordinate 9,270,977 downwards.
ACATTTCAATGTTGAAGCAAGTGAGTGTAGTTATCCCCTTTTATTCAAGAGCTTGATGTTTGAAGGGTGGGAAATGTTCTTGAACCTGGTGATGCAAGTCCTGAGGCCCTTGTACCTTCTGCCTGATGGCAGCAGCATGAAGAGAGCATGGTCTGGAAGGTGGAAATCTCAGATGATGAGTGCTGCTTTCCAATGACAGCATTTCAATATAGATGTCCTCAATGGTTGAGAGGGCTTTACCCGTGATGTACTGGGCCGAATCCACTACCTTTGTAGGATTTTCCATTCGAAAGTATTGGTGTTTCCATACCAGTCAATATATTCCCCTCTACACATCTATTGGAGGTTGTCAAAGTTTTAGTTGTCATGTCAAATCTCCGCAGACTCCTAAGGAAATAGAGGCACTATCATGCTTTCTTCGCAATTGCACTTGCGTGCTGGGTCCAGGACAGGTCCTTGGAAATAGTAACACCCAGGAATTTAAAGCTGCTAACCCTCTCCACCTCTGATCCTCCGATGAGGACAGGCTCATGGTATTAAATGAGAGGTTGTTATGACAGCAGTCAGCCTAATTATCAATTCTTCATCACCCTTGATACAGCCCACAACAATGGTGTCATCAGCAAACTGAAACCTAATCTCTCTGAAAAAACATTCATCGGAAAAGGGTATGAAAGGGTATGGGTATGAAACTCACCTGATCCAATCTCACTCTGGCCTGTGGAGTAGATTAACATTACCCATACTGGTGTCAGAAGTAAGGTGCATGGAACATACTGCAAGGTGTGGTGGTAGAGGCAGAAACATTACGGGCATTTAAGAGACTCTTAGATAGGCACATGGATGAAAGAAAAATGGAGAGTTATGTGGAAAGGAAGGGTTATATTGATCTTAGAGTAAGTTAAGAGGTTGCACAACATTATGGGCCAAAGGGCCTATACTGTGCAGTATTCTTCTATGTTCAATATTTCATGTTCCTTAGTAACCCTTTTACAAGGCTGGCTGTCAATTTGCATTTGGAGGTGTATGTATGAAGTGACTGGAATTTTTCCTGTGTTAAAGCCATGTTATAAATCCCTATCCAGGGAGCTGCTTGTATTAGAGAGCATTTCTAATGAGGAAACACTCCATGAGCTAGGGCTTTTCGTTTCAGAACAAAAGGAGGATGAGATGTGACTTGACAGAGGTGGATAAGACGTTAAGATTCTTTGCTAGGGTGGACAGGCAAGAGGAAATGGCTCATGACATACAAGAAGGCATAATTTTATGGTGATTGGAGGAAAGCATAGGGGATGCCAGGGGCAGATTTTTCACACAGAGTGGTGGGTGCATGGAACTGCTGGGGTGGTAGTGGAGGCAGGAATGTTAGGGTGATTTAAGAGACTCTTAGGGACATTTCAGAGACTTTTAGATAGAGGGCAAAAGACCATAAGATATAGACGTAGAATTAAGCCATTCTATCCATCAAGTTTTGCTGCACCATCCCATCATATTGTGGGTGGCACAGTAGCATCGAGATTAGCACAACACTTTATGGTACAGGTGAGCTGGATTCAGTTCCCACCACCATTGCCTTTAAAGAGTTTGTACGTTCTCCCTATGACTGTGTGGGTTTCCTCCAGGTGCTCTGGTTTCCTCCCAAAGTGCAAAGATGTATGGGTTAGTAGGTTAATTGGTCATTGTAAATCGTCCTATGATTAGGCTAGGGTTAAACTGGGGGTTTCTGGGCGGTACAGCTCAAAGGGCCATAAGGTCCTGTTCCACATTGTATCTTAATAAATAAATTATGGCTAATGGGAAGGAAGGGTTAGATTGATCCTGGTTAAAGGCCAGCACGTTATGTGCTGAAGGCTCTATAATGTGCTGTACTGTTCTATGTTCTATAACTACCTTTTTAAGTATAATGAGAGTTGCAGGTGAGTGTGTGACAACTGCTTTGTACTAACATGTACAACTATTTGACTAGGACCTGCCATGGAACAACCCAGGCTACAATGCTTCCCATGGGAAATTGAGCCTGCTACAACTGAGAGAAGATCTATTGGACACAGAGGAAAATTGCTACCTGATTTGTTCCTCATGGCCATCAAATAGGTTTTTCTGAAGATACCTTTGTAAGATTGCTAGAGACATAGCACAAGTCAGCTACTGAACATCTATGGTGAAATAACACACTATGGCAGTGTAGAACATCAATACCAGGACTAAATCCGAAGACCCAGAGCTGAATCACACTCTGAGACAATGGATAATGTATGAGTTTCCAGGGTGCAAATGGATAAAATGAGGGCACGTAATTTTTAAGGTGATTGGAGGAAAGAATGGTGGGGGCAGCGGATGTCAGAGGTAAGTTTGTTACAAGAGAGTGGTAAATGCATGGAGTGTGCTGCTAGGGTGGTGGTCAGAGGCAGATACATTAGGAGCATTTAGAGACTCCTAGACAGGCATATGGATGAAAGTAAAGATGGAGGCTAAATGGGAGGGAAAGATTAAATTGATATTGGAGTAGGTTAAAAGGTCAGAACAACATTGCGGGCCAAAGGGCTTGTTTTGTGCTGTAATGTTCTGTGTTCTTTACGTTCTATGTCCACCCAGGACTTGCCCTCTTTTCATTAGCAAGGAGGTACAGGAGCCTGAGGACACACAGTCAACATTTTAGGAACAGCCTCTTCCCTTCTGCAGTCTGAGGGGACCATGCACACCAACTTGTTATTTTGCTCTCTTTTTGTTCTACTTTTTTAATATTCTGTATTGAAACTTATAGAAATAATTATATGTATTGCACTTCACTGCAGCCACAAAACAGATTTCACAACATATGTTAGTGAAAAGAACTGATTCTGAGAATTGGATATAATAAAAAGTAACAATTTTTTGGATGAAGAAGGAACTAATTTTCCTTGTAACATCTTGTACCAGCATTCCCCTTGGATTCTACCAATTACCTGCACACTCAGGATGACTTACTGTTTTCCACTGGTCTAGACACCTACACTGTATCTCTCCATTTAGAACGTAATCAGAATTAAACCATATGAACGTGAGCCCCTTTTGACATGTTTTATTTCCACAAGGAGGTTGGACTCACCACTGCCTCAGAGGTTGACTGCTGTTGCTTCAGGTCTGTCTTTCGAATCTTTTTCTCACAAAGGAGATGTAGGCGTAGTTTGTCGTACAGAATCTGCCTCAGGTCAGAAGATGGAAAATATTGCTGTTATCTTTCAGCCTGAAGTTGTGACTAATTGTGACCTAAACTGGTTTGGAAACTGTTCAGACTGGGGTAAATCTACAAGGATCACTCTGACTAGTTACCAGAACAAAATTCATCTAGATCCTGTTGTAATCTTGGTCAAGAAGGGTGGTAAAGAGAGCTTTTAGCAATTTGGCCTTCGTAAGTCATTGAGTACAGGAGCTGGGATGTTATACTGAAGTTGTATCAGACATTCGTGAGACTAAATTCAGAATATTGGGTTCTATTCTGGTCATCTGCCTGCAGGAAATAAATCAATAAGACTGAAAATACAGGAAGAATTTACCGGGATGTTGCTGGGAGTTGAGGTCCTGAGTTATAGGGGAAGGTTGAATATGTTAGGACTTTACTCACTGGCGCTTAGGAAAATGAGCGGAGATCTTATACAACACACACAAAACGCTGGTGGAACACAGCAGGCCAGGCAGCATCTATAAGGAGAAGTGCTGTTGACGTTTTGGGCCAAGACCCTTCGTCAGGACTAACTGAAAGGAAAGGTACTAAGAGATTTGAAAGTAGTAGGGGGAGGGGGAAATGTGAAATGATAGGAGAAGACCGGAGGGGGTGGGATGAAGCTAAGAGCTGGAAAGGTGATTGGCGAAAGTGATACAGAGCTGGAGAAGGGAAAGGATCATGGGACAGGAGGCCTCAGGAGAAAGAAAGGGGGGGAAGCACCAGAGGGAGATGGAGAACAGGCAGAGTGATGGGCAGAGAGGGAGACAAAAACCAAACAACTAAATATGTCAAGGATGGGGTAAGAAGGGGAGGAGGGGCATTAATGGAAGTTAGAGAAGTCAATGTTCATGCCATCAGGTTGGAGGCTACCCAGCCGGTATATAAGGTTTTGTTCCTCCAACCTGAGTGTGGCTTCATCTTGACAGTAGAGGAGACCATGGATAGACATATCGGAATGGGAATGGGACCGAGCGTACTCTGGCGCGACTCCCTTGTCCAAACAGACTGGGAGACCGTTTCGCTGAACACCTACGCTCGGTCCGCCAGAGAAAGCAGGATCTCCCAGTGGCCACACATTTTAATTCCACGTCCCATTCCCATTCTGATATGTCTATCCATGGTCTCCTCTACTGTCAAGATGAAGCCACACTCAGATACATACTGCCTTTGGAAAACTAAGCCCACCTGCCGAAGCTGGTTGCTGCTGGTCAGAAGGAATTGCTCTCCGGCCACCTGATGTGCTTCCTGCTCCAGCTGCTTCTGCCGAACCTGCAAAAGTTCAACAACAACACCAGTCACCCTGGCACCAATCCTGACAGCAGTATTAAAGTCTGCCATTAACATCCACCACCTCAGGCAGTGGAAGAACTCTCAATTCCTGTCATTTCTCTTCTCAATTCAAAGTTTCTGTATTTGTCATTTTCAAGAAAAGATAGATTTAAAAATTAGCTTTGTTTGTCAATTGTACAACAAAACCACATTTTATGATGATTTTATTTCTGGCATTTTTGCATTTATGCACATTGTATTCCATATCTATACTTTAACCTCTAACTTTATTATAACTCATTTCATCATCAGGGGCAAGGGCAGGTGTAGCACTTGTTCCACTTGCAAGGATAAGTGCCAGGAGGGAGATCAGTGGGGAGGGACGAATGGACAAAGGAGTCGCATAGAAAGCAAAAAGTGGGGGAAGGGAAAGATGTGTTTGGTGGTGGGATTCCATTGGAGGTGGCATAAGTTTCAGAGAATTATGTGCTGGACGTGGAGGCTGATGGTGTGGTAGGTGAGGACGAGAGGAACCCTATGCCTGATAGGGTGGCAGGAAGATGGAGTAAGAGCAGACCTGCATGAAATGGAAGAGATACAGTTAATGGCAGTGTTGAAGGTGGAGGAAGGGAAGCCCCTTTCTTTGGAAAAGAGGACATCTCCTTTGTTCTAGAATGAAAAGCCTCATCCTGAGGGCAGATGTGGCGGAGATAGAGGAATTGAGAGAAGGGGGTGGCATTTTTACAAGTATCGGGGTGGGGCAGGGTATAGTTCAGGAAGTTGTGAGGGTCCATTGGTTTATAATAGACATGGGTGGATAAGCTGCCTCCGGGGATAGAGACAGTGAGATCGAGAAGGGGAAGGGAAGTGTCGGAAATAGACCAGGTGAATGTGAGGGCGGGGTGGATGTTGGAGGCAATGTGGATGAAATCAACAAGCTGAACATGGGTGTAGGAAGCAGCATCAATGCAATTGTCGATGTAGAGTAGGAAAAGTGTGGGACAGTCACCAGTCTAGGCTTGGAACATAGACTGTTCCACATAGCCAACAAACAGGCAAGTATAGCTAGGACCCATGCGAGTGCCCAGGGCTACCCCTTTTGTTTGAAGGAAGCGGGAGGCGCCAAAGGAGAAATTAGTGAGGACAAGTTCCGCTAGGCGGAGGAGAGTGGTGGTGCAGGACAATAGGTTGGGTTTGGTGTCCAGAAAGAAACGGAAAGCTTTGAGGCCTTCCTGCTGGGTGTATGGGGACTGGACATCCATAGTAAAAATAAGATCATGGGGGTCAGGGAATCGAAATCCTTGAGCGTGTGAGGAATTAAATACTGGACTGGGCACGCAAGAAAGACCCAATTCAACTCAAACTGGTTGCTGCCTGACCCTCAGCACACTATACACTGTTCCCAATTCCAGTATCTTCAGTCTCTTGTGGATCCAACACAAAGCCAATTGTTTGTTCACCCATACCCACTGGTGGCCAGGCTGTAATAAGTCATGTCCAATGTGCAACATTAAAAACTGAAAAAGCAGGAGAGATGGATACCCCCAGCAGCTTAGAAGTTCTCTTCAGGTCTTCTTTATTGACTTGAATTCTGTAATTTTCCATCACTATAAAAAAACAATAAATATGTAAGTTTCTGGGCATGAACACCTCAAAGGATCTATCCTTACTTACTTACTTTCCGTTATGCCACTGGCATTTTGGGCAGCAATGAAAGCCCTCCATCTCTAGCAGTGTTCAGAGTTTCCTTCATCATGTTAGTAGCTTCCCCTCGGTTTTCACCACTGTCAGTCATACAAGTCCTGGGTGGAGACTCAGGAACACCGTTGCACTCAGGTGTAGAAAGATTCTTCATTGCTGTTTCCATAACAATTTTGTTTTACTAGTCAGGGTTGTTAGCCCTGAGCTGAACCCCTGAACCTGGAGCACTGGTGGACCACTCTTAGTCTGTCCTCTGTCCGTTGACCTGTTTGGCATGGGTAACCCTACCAGGAACCAAAGCATAAAACTAGACTCTAGCCAACATATTTCTCTGGGTAATTAATCGCTGGTAAGCTTGCTCTGCTACAGAGAGAGGAGGCTGTCTTTTGATCGCTGATGAGCTTGCTCTGCTACAGAGAGGGGAGACTGACTTTTGATCCCTGGTGGGATCACTTGCTGCCGGAGAAGTGAAGGCCTGCCACTCTGCCCAGAGAACATTACCCAGGTTTTCTGCATTTTGGATGTGGACTTGGACTATAGACTTCTTTTCAGTCCTATAGATTTTATATTCTGTGTTATTTGCCTGATCTTTCTCACTTTTTTGTGTGCAGGGATGGGGGATTTGGGGGGTCAATGTGCCTGTAATACTTTTGTCTGGGGAGGAGAGATTTGGGAGTTGATTATCGTGCTGCTGATTTTTTCTTTCTTGGTTCCCTGGCTTTCTAAGAAAAATTATTTCAGAGTTGTATACTTTAATAATAAATGAACCTCAGAACATTTTGAACCTTAGAGGCATGCAAGCCTCCAAACCAATACAAGGCTGTGGTCCTCTTGGAGGTGAGGATCTATCCTGAGCTCAACATATTCTGCAATCATGCCAGCAACTATATTTCATTAGAAGTTTTAGATGATTTAATACGTTACAAATCATATCAGGAGCCTGAAGAGGAGAACTTCTTCCCCTCCACCATCAGATTTCTGAATGGACAATGAACCAACCCATGAACACTACCTCACTATGTGTGCTCTATTTGCACTTTTTATTTAATTTATTTTACATTAAATGTTTTCACTGTACTGCTGCCACAAAACAACAAATTTCACAACATATATCTGTGATTAGACCAGATTCTGATTCTGATTCTGATTCTATAGATTGTATTTGCTTGCTCACCTGCCAGAACTGGGATCAATCTCAACTCCACCAGGCAAAACAGCTTCCAAAGGTGTTGACTCTGGAATTAAAAACAGCGTGATATTAGCTGATGATGATAAGGTGATGATATTAGGTGATGATAAGTGTCTCCAATTGCATTATCTGGTGATTATTTTATCAGAGTTTATCATCCATTTGTTTTCCTTAAGGTTGTTATAGCTGGGGGTGGTAATGGAAAAAGCCCCCACTACCTATTAAATGCTCCCAATGGCGTGTGCCTCAAATAGCCTCTGGCAACCAAGTCCAGCTCCTGGCCTTCACATGTGGCTCAGCTACTAAGCCCAGCAGAACCATTTCTACGGACAGGAGAAGGGGCAAAGGTGGGTTACTGGTGCCTTAAAACCAGTTGTTTTGGGCAGATGGGGCTCATTAACATGAGTTGGCAGCTCATATAGGAGAAGGAATACTCTGATCCTAAACCTCCGCTGCCTTGTAGCTTCACCCAGTCATAGAAACATAGAAAACATAGGTAAAACCTACAGCACAATACAAGCCCTTCGGCCCACAAAGCTGTGCCAAACATGTCCTTACCTGAGAAATTACCAAGGGTTACCCATAGCCCTCTATTTTTCTGAGCTCCATATACCTGTCCAGGAGTCTCTTAAAGGACTCTATCGTATCCACCTCCACCACCATCGCTGGCAGCCCATTCCACGAACTCACCACTCTCTGCATATAAAACTTACCCCTGACATTTGCTCTGTACCTACTTCCAAGCACCTTAAACCTGTGTCCTCTCGTGCTAGCCATTTCAGCCCTGGGAAAAAGCCTCTGATTATCCACACGATAAATGCCTCTCATCATCTTATACACCTACTTATCCAACTTGATGCTTTCCAAAAGCTTCTGCACATCCTTTTTCTTAATATCTACATGCTCAAGCTTTTCAGTCCACTGTATGTAATCCCTACAATCGCCAAGATCCTTTTCTGTAGTGAATACCGAAGCAAAGTATTCATTAAATACCTCCCCTATTTCCTTCAGTTCCATACACACTTCTCCATTGTCACACTTGATTGGTCCTATTCTCTCACATCTTAACCTCCTGCTCTTCACATACTTGTAGAATGCCTTGGATTTTCCTTAATCCTGTCTGCCAGGCCTTTTCATTGCCCCTTCTGGCTCTCCTAATTTCTTTCTTGAGCTCCTTCCTGCTAGCCTTATAATCTTCTAGATCTCTATCATTACCTAGATTTTTGAACCTTTCGTAAGTTCTTCTTTTCTTCTTGACTAGATTTACAACAGCCTTTGTACACCATGTTTCCAACCTTTCCCATCCTTTCCCTGTCTCATTGGAACGTACCAATGCAAATATCCACTGAACATTTGCCGCATTTCCTCCATACATTTCCCTGGGAACATCTGTTTACAATTTATGCTTCCAAGTTCCTGCCTGATAGCTTCAAATTTCCCCTTACTCCAATTAAATGCTTTCCCAACTTGTCTGGTCCTATCCCTCTCCAATGCTATGGTAAAGGAGAAAGAATTGTGATCACTATCTTCAAAATGTTCTCCCACTGAGAGATCTGACACCTGACCAGGTTCATTTCCCAATACCAGATCAAGTACAGCTTCTCCTCTTGTATGCTTATCTACATATTATGTCAAGAAACCTTCTTGAACACACCTTACGAACTCTACCCCAACTAAACCCCTTGCTCTAGGGACATGCCAATCAATATTTGGGAAATTAAGATCTCCTACCATGACAAGCCTGTTATTATTACACCTTTTTAGAATCCGTCTCCCTATCTGCTCCTCAATGTCCCTGTTACTATGGGTGGTCTATAAAAAATGCCCAGTAGAGTTATTGACCCCTTCCTGTTCCTAACTTCCACCCTGACACAGTCCATAGACAATCCCTCCATGTCTTCCTCCTTTTCTATGGCCATGACACTATCTCTGATTAATGGTCCCACACCCCTACCTCTTTTGCCTCCCTCCCTGTCTTTGTGAAACATCTAAAGTCTGGCACTCGAAGTAACCATTCCTGCCCCTGAGCCATCCAAGTCTCTATAATGGCCACAACGTCATAATTCCAAGTACTGATCCATGGTCTAAGCTCTCCTGCTTTGTTCATAACACTGCTTGCATTAAAATAGACACATCTGAAACCATCGGTCAGGGCACGTCCCTTCTTGATCACCTGCCTATTCTCCCTCTCGCACTGTCTCCAAGCTTTCTCTGCCTCTTCCTCCATTTCTTCATGGGGAAAGCTTTGGGAGTAAAGCCCGAGGGAGAAATCTAGAGCTGAAGTCCCTCAGCAGTCCTACTCGACATTGAGTTCACTGTTGTTTGGAACCTCCTGTGATGCTGCTGGTACCAAACTGTACAGGTCTCTGTCGTTCCTCTGGGTTCATCAGATGTGTGGAGAGGGGGAGCTTGCTATATGGGGACCAACTTGGCCTCCATACCATACTGCCCAGGCTTGCTTATCTAGACAGCTAGGATGCAACATCCATGGTCAACTCTGACCGATGGAGCCCTCATCTCACCTCACATCATCCATTTGAAACATGCAAGTGGACAGAACTTTGGACCCGAGGGGAATTAAGGCTTTGGGCACAGGTTAGAGAACTGAAGTAGAGGAAGAGCAAATCCACAATTGTGAGTAGCCATGGAGACCCAAAGGATCGCAGATGCTGGAGTTTGGTGCATTAAGCCTGCTTTTGAACAGCAAAGCAATGGCAGCTCTGTAGCTTAGCGGCTAGCGCATGCTTTACAAAGCCAGCGATCGTGGTTCAATTCCCACCACTGCCTGTAAAGAGTTACATTCCACAGGTGTTCGACATTCCAAAAATGTACAGGTTAGAGTTAGTAGGTTGCAGACGTGCTATTTTTGTGCAGGAAACATGGTGACACATGGGCTGTCCCCAACATTTATGACACATTCACAATATGTTTCAGTATTTTGATGTACATGTGACAAAAATATAGCTAATCTTTAACTTTATCTAATTTTTTTCTTTATCTTCATTCTGCTTTCTATTTCTGATACTGGCATACTCTGTTCAACTCTATCCTCAAAGTTAAGAGAAGATGGGAAAGTCCTCAAAATGTTGCAGGAAGATTTGCACAAATGTTTCCAGGGACAAGGGATTTCAGCTACATGTTAAGATTGGAGAGGTTGGAATTAGTCTTCATGGAACAAATAAGGCTGAGAAATTTAATGGAGGAAGACAACAGCATGGCTGGTTAAGATGGGAATGACTAGAAGAAAAGTGATGATTCAGAGATCAGGTCTGGTACAGCAATTCAAATGCACAGGAGTGTAAGAAGCTGCAGAGGGTAGTGGACTCTGCCCGATACATCATGAGCACATCCCTCCCCTCCATCAGTAGCATCCACAGGTGTTGCTACCGCAAGAAGGCAGCTCTGATTAAAGGAGTTGACTCGTACCTGTAATTTAGCACAGACATGCATCATGAGGCGGTGAAGAATGCGAAGGCCAACACAGAGTTCCTGCAGCTTATGAAAAATAGAAAAATCAAACAACTACCATTATAGTGTACCTTTAACACAGGAAAAACTCTACAGTCACTTCATAGGTGCACCACCCAATGCGAATTGCTACTCGCCTATATGGGGAGTGATGGATTAGACTATATAATTGTTACTATCATACCAGTTCAACAATTACTTGCCTGCTTGTATTTCATGTACTACTTACATACATGAAACTGTTTAGCATGTTTCCTTGTGGTCACGGAATGTATATGCCGTTGCTCAGTAGGTCGCCTAAAGGGTACATTTCTTTGCATGATTCTGGAAGTTTCTTTTGGTATTGCATTATTTGAATAGCAGTTATCTGATTGATTAATTCTTATCTACACATTTAAATGCAATATTTCTTACCTATGGCAGAACATGTTGCCCTGCCATCTTTAGATTTTTTAATTTTCTTTGTTCTTAGCTACCAGACTTTTGCAATTGGACATTTCCAATTCAGAATCAACATCAGGATCAGAATCAGGTTTATTATTACCAGCACGTGTCATGAAATTTGTTAACTTAGCAGCAGCAGTCCAATGCAATACATAACACAGAAGAAAAAAAATAAATTAATCAATTAGGTATACATATATTGACTAGATTAAAAATAGTGCAAAAAACAAATAATATATATTAAAAATGTGAGGTAGTGTTCAAAGATTCGATGTCTATTTAGGAATTGAATGGCAGAGGGGAAGAAGCTGTTCCTGAATCTCTGAGTGTGTGCCTTAGGCTTCTGTACCTCCTACCTGATGGTAAAAGTGAGAAAAGGGTATGCCCTGGGTGCTGGGATCCTTAATAGTGGTCGCTGCCTTTCTGAGACAGCGCTCCTTGAAGATGTCCTGGGTATTTTGTAGTCTAGTACACAAGATGGAGCGGACTAAACTTACAACCCTTTGCAGCTTCTCTCGGTCCTGTGCAGTAGCCACCGCATTCCCTTTGTTCCGTTAGTTCTTAATAAAATGATCATGAAACAACAATTTTATAGTTCTTTCTTGACTTCTGAAAGAACCTTGGATGGATCAAAAACATCAGAATCTAACAATAGCTTGTTAAGTGAGTTCACCAAAACTCTGGTCAGAAGTGAGGAATACTGAACAGAGAAACAAGAACTTTAAGGAAAGAACTCTGCAGATTAGGACCTTGACAGCCACAGTATTTGCCATCAATGTTCGATAATTAAACGTGAAGGAAGCAGAGCTGGGCAAGTGGTTGGTTGAGATAACCGTTAAAAAAAAACACAGAAGGGAGCTGAATGACTTTTTATCATTAGACAATGGAAACAAATTTAATGGTGACTTTCAAAAGGAAATGGGAATTAATACTTATGAAGAAAAACTTTTCTCATGACTCTGTGGAAAAAGCAAAGGACTGGGATAATCATAGAGCTAGCACTTAAAGTGCAAAATGGTCTCCTTCACTGAAAAGACATATGAAGATTGATTCTCTGTAGTAAAGCTCTTTATCCAACTAATTAGATAAAGGGGGAAAGCAGATAGGTGGGGGAGAAGGAGTAGAAAACCAGGTGGACAGGTGAGTGGGGGTGAGAACAGCGGAGATGTGGATTGCCTGTAATTGGAAATTCATTGTCCATGCCATTAGGTTGTAAGCTACCTAGAAGGAATATGAAATATTCTTCCCAATTTGGATTTGGCCTTTCCATAGCAATGGAGAAGGATGAGAACAGACAGGCTGGTGTGGGAGTGGGAAGCAGAGTTTAAATGACATGTAACCAAAAGCGCAAGATGTCCATTGCAGACAGAGTTCAAGTGCTCCACAAAATGGTTGCCCTAGGTTTCAACAACACTTCCACAGCTGATCAATGCCCTGGTTAAGCTGTACCTGTAGTCTGATGCAGAGTTTCAGCACAGTGTGAATGCACCAATTACACAATCTCCAAGGAGAGACTAGTTAACAGAGAATTATACTCCCTGCAGCATAGGTTATAGATTTGATTGATATTTTGAAGACTTTGAAAGGAATTGATATGGTAGACAAAGAGAAAATCATCATGGAAATCATATTATAACTGAAATATTGATCAGAGAATGAGGCCATTTGGCCCACCACAACCATGGCAGCTGAAATTGGAACTTAAGTTAAACCCACTTCCCATGCCTGCAGGTCATGTGTCTTCAGGTACTTTGTAAATGTGGTCTACTCAGAAAAAGGCCTTGGGATGGGGACCCAACCTTAATGATGAGTGTGAAGGACCAGTCCACTTTTAAAGATTCATGTATTCCTTGAGTATTTTCCATACCTCTTTCAAATGTCAGTCATGTACTAAAACCAGGACACTGTGGAGATGATGATCAAAGGAGCATCTGTCTAATTGTAATAAATCAGAGACCAACCTTTGAGTTTCCTGTACAGTGAGTGTTGGATGGAGTCAATTCCAGTGCCGAAGATGCCCCACAGTGTTTCAATACCAAAGTCTTGAAGCAGGGGGAAGTATCTGTGGGTTCCAACAACCAGCCAGCAATCCTCGGATCAAATATTTTCCAGCTGCTGGCTGCAATGAAGCATTAAAGGTGAAGATTGTGGTGCCATTTTTTGGCAGCTATAGACAGTTATAGCATCATCATAGAGCAATCAAAGGTTAATTAATGATATACAGTACACAATGCCATACAACTTATAACACAGATTTATTGTCTTAAATATCCCAGCATGTAACTTCTGCCCTATTTGGGAAAAGTTATGGTGACCTGAGATAAATTTATTATCAAACTATGTACATACATGTCACCAGACAGTACCTTGAAATACATTTTCTTGTGGGCATTCACAGAACAAAGAAACACAATAGAATCAATGAAAAACTATATACAAAAATGGACAAACAACCATTGTGCAAAATCAGACAAACCAATATGCACATACAAAGAACGCTTTTAATAATAATAATAAGCTGATTAAAAATAATAAATAAATAAATAAATAAATAGATAGATAAATAGATAAATAAATAGATAGATAGATAAATAGATAAATAAATACAGATATAGATATATACATACGTACATACTGAGAACATGAATTGTTGAGTCCTTGAAAGTGAGTCCATAGATTGTGGAATCAATTCAGACATGACGTGAGTGAAGTTATCCACATTGGTTCAGGAGTCTGATGACTGCATGGCAGTAACTGTTCCTGAACATGGTGGTGTGGGACCTAAGGCTCCTGTATCTCCTCCCCAATGGTAGAAGTGAGAAGAGAGCTTGACCTGGATGGTGGTCATCTACATGGAACAAGGTAGAACTCCCAGTTCACAGATCAGACAGTCCAGCCTTGGAGATATCTCAACAGTTTTGTGCTAACTTCGTCAGAATTGCAATTAAAAAGCACATTCTTCATCACTTTCATGCTTGCCAACAACTGTAGTCACCTCTACATATTCAATGTCACCATCTGGGCCGTGCCATCTTCTCATGGCTACCATCAAGAGCTACAGAAGCCTGAAGTCTCACTCTACCTGGTCCAAGAACAGCTACTTTCCTTTGACCATTCAGTTCTTGATCGACAAACACAGCCCTATCACCGTAGTTTAGCAATAGTGTGGCCGTTTAGATCTCTTTGCCCTAAAACAGACTGTTTTTGTTCTAATTGTGTTCTTTCTTGTAAAAAATGGGCATAGTTGATGATTTTCTTGTGAACACTGCTTATCGGATGCTGTGCCCGAGATGCTGCTGTAAGCAAGTTTTCCATTGCACCTGTGTACACATGTACTTGTGCGTGTGACAATAAACTCAACTTTGGCCTTGAACCTTCAGTCTATGTCCTCAAGTTGTAGACCACTGCAAATGGTTTCACTCTATCTATTCTATCAAAATTCATGATTTTAAATACCCCATCAGATTCCTTCTCAATCTCTTCTATTCCAAAGAAAATATCTCAGCTTCCCCATTTTGTTCATGTAACTACAATCTTCCAATCCTGGAATTATATAAATGTCTCTTCTGCAATATCTCCACAATCTTCGCATCTTCATCAAAATAAGTCATCATAGATGGACATAACACACCAGTTTTGGCCGTACGGTGTTTCATAAAAGTGGGTCGAAACCTAACAAACAAGCACCATGACCTCGCTGCACCCAAGGTGAGTAGGTCCCTTGCCATCAGCTTTGCTATACACAGCTGGCATCTCGATTCCACTTGACTTGGCTGAGATGGACGCCTATCTTCTTGTGTGCTATGCATTTCCCACTGAGGACTGGAAAGGGATGCAAAGGTCTTTACTAAGGTTTGTCCCAAGCCGCTCTGTGCTCTACAGCAACATGGCCTGCTGCCAGAAGATCATCAGCTTGATGAAAGATGCACATTGGCCTGCATGAAACTTCCATTAAAGGTTGTTGTTCACAAGCGAGTGCTGCCTACTGGTATGTCACACGGTGCAGGAGCATATACTGAAGAATGCACTGAAGCTTGATAAGGCTGCTGCAACCAGACAATGAGAGGCTGAGTCCTGCATAACTCCTGCACACTGATGGAACACTAGGGACATTAATATGAAGTTAGGGAATGTCCTGAATTTCTTGGTATAGTGAACGAAGGATTGAGGCACTATTTGCATTTACTGTCTACATCTTGAACTAAATATACACTATTTTCTAAAAGTAACAGATGCTGGAAAAAGGATTCAATGGTCTTTGAAGAATTCCATTGATACAAAGATTCTCTAACACAAGATGTTGGAAATCTTGAGGAACACACACAGAGTACTGAAGGAATCTGAGAAGTCAAGCAGCATTTATGGAGAGCAATGTCGACTGTTTATTCCTCTCCACAGATGCTGCCTGATTTGCTAAGATTCTCTAACATTACTTCGCTTGGTTTTGTCTCTTTACCATTTGTTTTTGCACTAATTCAAATTGCACTACCATCTAGAGTGGCATTTTGTGTAGTGGTCAGAGCAACACTTTATAACGCCAGCCGTAAGATCAGGGTTCCCTTCCCAATTCTGTCTTTCTTTGAGGAGTTTGTATGCTTTCCCTGTGACTGTGTGTTTGCTCCAGGTGCTGCAGTTTCTTCCCACATTCCAAAGACGTACAGTTAGGGTTAGTGAGTTGTGGGCATGCTACGTTTACGCTGAAAGAGTGGCGACATTTACAGGCTGCACAGCACAATCCTCGCTGATTTGATTTGACACAAAAGACACATTTCACTGTATGTTTTGATGTATATGTGACAAATAAAGCTAATCTTTATCCTCAACCAACACACACAAAATGTTGGTGGAACGCAGCAGGCCAGGCAGAATCTATAGGGAGAAGCGCTGTCGACGTTTCGGGCCGAAACCCTTTGTCAGGACTAACTGAAAGGAAAGATAGTAAGAGATTTGAAAGTAGTGGGGGGAGGGGAAAATGCAAAATGATAGAAGACTGGAGGGGGTGGGATGAAGCTAGGAGCTGGAAAGATGATTAGCAAAAGGGATACAGAGCTGGAGAAGGGAAAGGATCATGGGACGGGAGGCCTCGGGAGAAAGAAAGGGGGAGGATTTTGTAAGCTCGGAGATGGAGCCGGCAGAAGAAAAGTTCGGCATCATGGCGTACGCAGAACTCGCTGAGATGTGGGCGAATTTTATCTTTATCTTTACTTTTGCAACATCCTGGTGTTTTGCACTTGTCGCTTTATTTACTGTATTGTTACAATGTAGTAACAATACCCAGTGAGCTTCATGCAAACGATGAATTTCATTGTACCCTAGTGTATATGACAATGAGTTAATCTATTTGAGATAAAACTATACTAATTTTCATTTTATTTAAATACAGCATATTTTATTTTAGTTAGAGATACAACATGGAGACAACAGCACAGTAACTTCCAACCTAAGAAGTCCGAGTAGCCCAATAACACCCATGTGACCAATTAACCTACTAACTCTACTAACGTACTAACCTACAACTCTGAGACGGATAAAACCAGAGCACCCGGAGGAAACCCACATGATCAAAAGGAGAATATACAAACTCCTTACAGGCAATGATGGAATGGAACTCGGTCGCTGGTGCCGTAACAGCATTAATCTAAACACTATGCTGCAATGCTGCCCCTAATCTAGTCTAATCCAGATGACAGGTTGCTTAATACCTCTTTTTATCATTTTTGTTTTATAACTTTGCTCAAGCTCTCAGGTCTTTTTCAATTGATCTCTTAAATTTAAACAATCTCCCTCAAAAGATAATTGGCATGCCAGCATTTTTGAACTACGCTCCTGAAGTGGAATTCAATACCTAAAACTATAAGGGATGCAGTCTCAGTTGACACTTCAAGATTCAAGATTCAAGATTCAACAACTTTATTGTCATTCCAACCATACATCAGCTCTGCAGGGCAGAATGAGACAGCGTTTCCCAGGGGCAAGTGCAATCATAACATAACAAAAGCAACAATAAATAGTAAAACACAACAGCGACATGTCGGTTAAAATCAAGTTCTAAGTGTCCAGTACAAGTTAAAAGTGTCCAAAGCAGAGTCAGGTAGAGCAACTATTTAGCAGTCTGACTGCCTGATAAGGAAGCTTTTAAACACCTGCTCAAAACCTATTTATTTAACCTTGCTTTTAACTACATCTTCTTCTCTTTTATTTTCACATTTATTTTTATTTTTTATTTTCATTATGTAAAGCATCCTATTGTAAAGCAGTTTGAACTACATTGTCTGTAGTTCTACAATTAAGTTATTATCATTGTTATTGTAATTTTTTTCTCAGCTCAGGCTGGTAAAACCTGAGGTACAGGCCCTGCCAAGCACATTCATTTCTAAGTTACTAGAAACTATTCTATTCGTGTTTAGGATTGTGTATTTTAAAGCAAGATTTTGGTGAATAATAATCATAATTATTATAATAATTATTATTATTTGTTGTTGTTGTTATTATTACTTTTCCCAGCATCATCTTTCTCTAATTCTGCTCCTCTGAAGTGCCTTAGTGCTTTTTCAAAATTCAAAGTACATTTATTATCAAAGTATGTATATATTATATAACCTTGAGTTTCAGTTCCTTCAGGCAGCCACAAAACAAAATAAAACCCAATAAAAAAGAAGACCATCAAACACCCAACGTGCAGAAAAAAACACATCCTACAAACAATAAAAGTAAGCAAATAACATTCAGAACTTAAGTTCACAAATGTGAGTCCATTGACACGAAACCAGCAGCCAGCCAATTCAAGAGCTTGTTAATTGCAGGCTGTAGCCTCCGTTCAGCACAGAGATGAGCAAACCTTGCAGAGCAGTGAGGTTTACTCATCTATATAAATGCAACATTTTGTCCCTGTAAAAAATAATGTTAATTGTCCAACAAGCTGAGCACAAACCCAGCATCAGATCCTGTATCATTAACCCTTATTGTACATCTTGTGTCCCACTGTACCTTGTTTCCAGCACACAGTGTCTGCAGCATAGTGAAGCACTGTCTGTAGCAGATCCTTGGCCTTAAAAGCGACAATGCAGCCTTTATGATTCATTATCTGAAGCAGCAGTGCCCTGCAGGCAATAAAAGACAATCACTTGTCTGTTATCAATGCTCTATGTATGTGGCATTTTATCCACTGAGGTAATAATGATGAGTTTAATAATGTTTAAAACATGGCAAGTCGGTGTCACAACTCCAGACTGTCAATAAGAAACTACAATCAATGGAGGAACATTCCCATCGGGGAAGAGACTACACAGAATCCACGCTGGGACCACTAGACTCAAAAACAGTTACTTCCCCAAGCTGATCAACACCTCTACCCATTAACCCACCCCACCTTTACATCCACAACAGCCACTCCTCTCCGCAGCCCCTCAGCACCCTTCATCACCCCGTGCACCACCACTTTACACTGACACTCCACATCTCATCTCTGCACTGACACAGTGACTACCTGTGTTTTCATATGCCCAGTTTATCATTTCCAGTCAATCACCATATGTTCAGATACTGCTGCACCAAGGGTCACTTCATGCTCATACAATCAGTCTATGCATATAAGCTGAATCATATGTACCCACAGCTACTTTTAACAGTTTGTACATTATATGTTATGGGTTTGCTTTTATATTTATGCATATTGTGTTTTTTTGTGGGGCATCAAATCCGGAGTAACAAATAATTTGTTCTCCTTTACATACATCTACTGAAGAATGATAACAAACATCTTGAATCGTGCACCTTGAGCAGTTGCTGTGGTGGGGGTGGTTACAGTCACAGAGTCATAAAACACTACAGCACAGAAACAGCCTCTTCAGTTCATCTACTCTGAACCAAACTATTAATTTGCCTGGTCCCAATCTGCACTGGACCATAGCCCTCCATACCCCTCCATCTATGCCCTATCCAAATTTCACTTAAATGTTGAAATATACCCCATATCCACCATTTTCACTAGCAGCTCATTCCACACTCACCACTCTCTAAGTGAAGCAGTTCCTCCACATGTTCCCTTTAAGCCTTTCACCATTCACCCCTAACCCATGACCTCTCACTGTAGTGTCACCCAACCTCTGTGGAAAAAGCCTGCTTGTGTTTACCATCTATACCTCTCATAATTTTCAGAATCAGGTTTATTATCACCAGCGTGTGTCTTGAAATTTGTTAACTTAGCAGCAGCAATATAATGAAATATATAAAATAGAAGAAAATAAATAAATAAGTAGACAAATTACAGTATATGTATGTTGAACAGATTAAAAATCATGCAAAAACAGAAATAATATATACTAAAAAGGTGAGGTAGTGTTCATGGGCTCAATGCCCATTTAGGAATCGGATGGCAGAGGGGAAGAAGCCATTCCTGAATCACTGAGTATGTGCCTTCAGGCTTCTGTACCCCCTACCTGATGGTAACAGTGAGAAAAGGGCATGCCTGGGTGCTGAGGGTCCTTAATAATGGACACTGCCTTCCTGAGACACCGCTGCTTGGAGAAGTCCTTGGTTCTTTGGAGGCTATTACCCAAGATAGAGCCAACTAAATTCATGACCCTCTGCAGCTTCTTTCAGTCCTGTGCAGTAGCCCCTCCATACCAGACAGTGATGTGGCCTGTCAGAAGGATGTCCATGGTACATCTGGAGAAGTTTTTGAGTGTATTTGTTGACATACCAAATCTCTTCAAACTCCTAATGAAGTATAGTCGCTGTCTTGCCTTCTTTATAACTGCATTGACATGTTGAGACCAGGTTAGGTTCTCAGAGATCTTGACACCCAGGAACCTGAAACTGCTCACTCTCTCCACATCTGATCCCTCTATGAGGATAGGTACGTGTTCCTTCGCCTTACCCTACCTGAAGTTCACAATCAGCTCTTTCGGCTTACTGACGTTGAGTGCAAGGCTGTTGCTGTGACACCACTCCACTAGTTGGCATATCTCATTCCTGTACGCCCTCTCATCACCACCTGAGATTCCACCAACAATGAATTGAATCATGTACTCATATACATGAGGAGAAAAAATCTTTACATCACATCTCCACCTAAATGTGCAATTTATAATAATTTATAAATAGTATGTACAACAGGATAGTCAAATATCATGTAGAAATACAGTTGTGTCAGCATGAGTTAAGCAGTCTGATGGCCTGGTGGAAGAAGCTGTCGCAGAGCCTGTTGGTACTGTTTCCCGGATGGTAGAAACTGGAACAGTTTGTGGTTGGGGTGACTCGGGTCCCCAACGATTCTTCGGGCCCTTTTTACACACCTCTTTGTAAATGTCCTGAATATTGGGGAAGTTCACCTCTACAGATGAGCTGGGCTGTCCACACCACTCCCTGCAGAGTCCTGCGATTGAGGGAAGTAATGGTTGTATCATCAGCAAATTTATAGATGGTATTTGAGCTATGCCTAGTCATGGGTATAGAGAGAGTAGAGCAGTGGGCTAAGCACACACCCTGAGGTGCACCAGTGTTGATCATCAGCAAGGAGGAGATATTATCACCAATCTGCACAGATTGCTATCTTCTGGTTAGGAAGTCGAGGATCCAATTGCAGAACAAGGTACAGAGACACAGGCTCTGTAACTTATGCACTTTATGCAGTCTAGTGTAGCTTTCTCTGTGTTTTTTTTATTACGCAGTTCAGTCTAGTTTTTTGTGCTTTGTCATGTAACACCATGGTCCTGAAAAACGTTGTCTCATTTTTACTATGCACTGTACCAGCAGTTATGGTTGAAATGACAATAAAAGTTACTTGACTTATCGATCAGATTGTGTGAATGATGGTGTTAAATGCTGAGCTATAGTCGATGAACCGCATCCTGACATAGGTGTTTGTATTGTCCAGGTGGTCTAAGGCAGTGTAAAGAGCCATTGAGATTGTGTCTGCATTGACCTATTGTATGAACTGTCCACCACATCCCCAATCTTAGTGTCATCCGCAGATCTGTAGATCCAGTTTACCACATTATCATCCATCTAGATGACCAACAACAATGGGCCTCTGCCACACCATCAGTCACAAGCCTCCAATCAGAGAAGCAACCATCTACTACCACTCTCTAGCTTCTCCAGAGTGGATGAGATAGTTTATCCAATCTACTACTTCATCTTGAATGCCAAGCAACTGAATCTTCTTGAGCAATGGGACCTTGTTAAATGCCTTGCTAAATTCCATGTAGATAACATCCATTGCCTTGCCTCCACAAGATTTCCCAAAAATTTCCTTGAAAAGCATGACATACTATACACAAAACCATGTTGACTATCCCTAATCAGTCCCTGTCTAGCCAAATACTTAAATATCCAGTCCTCAGAATACCTTTCAATAACTTTCCCACTGCAGGTGTCAGACTCACCGGCCTATAATTTCCTGGTTTATTCTTAGAGCCTTTCTTAAACAACAGAGTAACATTTGCTATCCTCCAATCCTCTGGCCCATCACCTGTGGCTAAGGACCTTTTAAATATCTCTGCTAGGGCCCCTGCAGTTTTTGCATGCCTCCCACAGGATCTGAGGGAACACCTTGTCAGGCCCCAGGGGTGTATCCACCCTAATTTACCTCAAGACAGCAAACATCTTCTCCTTTATAATCTGTATAGTTCCATGACCTCACCACTGCATTGCCTCACATCCATACACTCTATGTTTGTTCCTGAGTAAGTACAGATGTAAGAAATCCATTTAAGATCTCAACCATCTCTTTCAGCTCCACACATAGATTACCACTCTTATCTTCCAGAGAACCAATTTTGACCCTTGCAAGCAACACACACAAAATGCTGGAGGAACTCACCAGGCCTGGCAGCAGCTATGGAAAAAAGGTACAGTCAACATTTCGAGCTGAGACCCTTCGGCAGGACTTTGCAATCCTTTTGCCCTTAATATATCTGTAGATGCCCATAGGAATCTCCTTCACCTTTTCTGGTGGAGCAACCTCATGCCTTCTTTTAACCCTCCCAATTTCATCCCTAGGTGTTCTCTTGTATATTTTATGCTCCGGAAGTACCTCATTTGTTCCTACCTGCCTATACCTGCTTTGCACCTCCTTCTTTTCCTGAGGCAGTGCCTCAATATCTCTCAAAAACCAAGGTTCCCCAAACCTGTTACCCTTGCCTTTTATTCAAACTCTATACTCTCAAAATTTCATTTTTGAAGGCCTTCACCAAACAAGTACACCTGCATCAGAAAACAAACTGTCCCAATCGACTCTTGCCAAATCTTTTCTGATATCATCAAAATTGGCCTTTCTCCAATTTAAATCTTAACCCAATGACCAGACCTATCCTTTTCCATAATTACCTTAAGACTAATGGAATTATGATCAACAGACGCAAAGTCACACGATTGTGAACCAGGCCCTGTCTCATTCCCTAACAGGAGATCCAGTATCATTGGAACTTCTATGCACTGATTAAGAAAACTTACTTGAACTTCTTTGAACCACTCTTTCCCATTCAGCCCTTTTACATATGGGAGTTCCGGTCAATATGCGGGAAGTTAAAATCACCTACTATCACGTCCCTATGCTTTTTGCAACAGTCTGCAATCTCTATAAATTTGCTCCTCTAAATCCCACATACTGGATGGTCTATAACATAATCCCATTAACGTGGTCATACGTTTCTTATTCAACACACACAAAATACTGGAGGAACTCAGCAGGCTAGGAAGCATTTATGGAAAAGAGTACAGTCGACTTTTGGGCTGAGACCCTTCATCAGGACTATGTCACCTATTCCTCATGTGAACCCATAAAGCCTCACTAGATGAGCTCTCCGCTCTGTCCTTACTGAGCACTGCCATGACATTTTCCCTGACTAGTAATCCCACCCCTCCCTCTTTAATCCCTCCCACTGTATCATGTCTAAAACAATGGATCCCCAGAACAAAGAGCTGTCAGTCCTGCCCCTCCTGCAATTAAATCTCACTAGCAGCTACAATGTCATAATTCTACATGCTAATCCACGTCCTAGGGCCATCTGCCTTTCCTAAAGTACTCCATGCATTGAAATATTCGCAGCTCAGAACATTAGTCACACCATGCTCGAACTTTTAATCCCTAACTTTGTACGTAGGCTTCACATCTTTATCCCCAAGCATTCCATTATCTGCTCTAGTGTTCTAGTTCCCATCCTTCTAATTTTTAAATTATAAAAGAGAGGAGTGGCCATCGTTGAAGTGGGGGCTAGAGTCAGAGTGGGACAGAGGCTTTGACTCAAGAGGCTTCAACAAGAAGAGACTGAAGGCAAAGAAACAGGTAATAAGGGTAGGTTTTTCCTTTTGTTTTTGCTGATTTGGTCTTGGTTGCCCTTAGTACAGTGCAGGCAGGATGGCAAATATGGCAGTGAAATGCTTTTCCTGTAGGAGGTGGGAATTCATGGAACCTGATGACTACACCTGCAGGAGGTGCAGCCAACTCCAACCCCTGAAAGACGCATTAAGGAGTTGGATGAACTAAGGATCATCTGGGAGGCAGAGCAACTGATAGATAAGACTTTTGAGCAGGTGGTTACATGCAGAGTGCAGAACTCAGGGAGTATATGGATGAACGCCAAGAAAAGCAAAGGGAGAAAGAGTTCACTGCAGGGCCCCCCTGTGGACATTTCCCTCAGCAACAGGTATGCCCCTTTGGATACTGTTTGGGGGATGACCTATTTGGGCAAGGCAGCAGCAGCCAGACCAATAGCACTGTAGTCGGCTCTGAGCCTCAGAAGGGAAGGGTGAAGTCAGATGGAGCAATAGCCGTAGAGGACTCAATAGTTAGGGGGACAGATAGGAGATTCTGTGGCAGCAAAAGAGACACTGTGATTGTGGGTTGCATTCCAGGTGCTAGGATCCAGGATGTCTCTGAGTGGTTGCAGAATATTCTTGAAGGGGAAGGGTGGGCAGCCAGAGGTCATGGAACATATTGGTACCAATGACATAGAAAGGTGAGGGGTAGAGCTCTTGAGCAGTAAATTTAGGGAGTTCAGAAGGAGGCTGAAGAGCAGGACCTCCAGGGTGGTAATCTCCGGATTACTCCCAGTGCCATGAACTAGTGAAGGTCAGAACAGGAAGATAGTGCAGATGAATGAGTGGCTGAGGAGCTGTTGCAAGGGGTAGGGTTTCACATTCTTGGATCATTGGAACCTTTTCTGGGGAAGGGGTGACCTGTACAAGTGGGTCGAATTGCACCTGATCTGGAGAGTAATCAATATCCTGGGAGGGCGATTTGCTAATGCTGTTGGAGAGGTTTTAAATTAGATTTGCAGAGGGATGGGAACTGAAGTGAAGAAGCAGAGAATGGGGCAGTTGGCACATAAATAGAGACAGCTTGTAGGGAGTCTGTGAGGAAGGATAGGCAGACAATAGAGCAAAGATGCACACAGCCAGATGGTTTGAGATGTGTCTATTTTAATGCAAAGAGTATCATAACAAGGATGATGAGCTTAGAGCGTGGATCAATAGTGGAACTATGACATTGTGGCCATTACAGAGACTTGAATGTCAGGGGCAAGAATGGCTGCTGAGTGCGCTGGTCTTCAAATGTTTCAAAACGGACAGGGAGGAAAGCAAAAGAGGTGGGGCATGGCATTACTAACCAGGGATAGTATCATGGCTGCAGAAAAGGAGGAAGTCATGGAGGGATTGTCTACCAAGTCAAAAGTCAGAAACAGGAAGGGGGCAATAACTCAACTGAGATTTTTTTAGACCCTTCCCCCCACAATAGTAACAGAGACATCGAGGGGCAACTAGGGAGGCAGAATCTGGAATGGTGCAATAATAATAGAGTTGTTGTGATAGGTGATTTTAACTTTCCTAATATTGACTGGCATCTCCTTAGAGCAAGGGGTTTGGATGGAGTGTAGCTTGCTGGGTATATTCAGAAAAGTTTCCTGATGCAAGATGTAGATAGGCCAACTAGAGGAGAAGCTGTACTTGATCTGGTATTGGGAAATTAACCTGGTCAGGTGTCAGATCTCTCGGTAGGAGAGCATTTTGAAGGTAGTGATCACAACTCTAACTCCTTTACCATAGAGCTGGAGAGAGATAGGAGCAGACAACTTGGGATAACATTTAATTGGGGTGGGAGAAATATGATGCTATTAGGCAGATGTTCTCAGGGAAATGCACAGCAGAAATATTCTCATTTCAGCCTAATACAGCTAAAAAGCACAACTGCTTCCAAGGTCAGACAGTCAACAAAGATGTTGAATGCATTTAAATGAACTATTGCTGCTTAAAACCAACGGAAACAACACTGGTTGTGGATGGATGCGTCCTCAGAGAAAGCATGGCTGCAGATCAGGGATAAAAGTGCATTTAAGAAAACGTGGTTTTAAATTCCCAATGCGGACTATCTTGCTGGTGAACGTGCAGTCTCTGGTGAATAAAGTTGATGATCTCAGAGCTAGGGTGCTGAATCAGAGGGACATTAGGATCGTGTGTGTCCTTTGTTTCATGGAATCCTGGTTAACCCCTTCCATACTGGATGCAGTGATCCAGATTGCCAGATTTACTATACACCGTCAGGATAGATCTATAGAGTCTCTCAAAAGCAGAGGTGGAGGAGTATGCCTCATGATCAACTCCTCTTGGTTCACAAGTATATCAGTGCTGTCCCAATTCTACTCACCAGACCTGGAAAATCTAGCAATAAGTGTCATCCTTTTTACCTACCACATAAGTTCTCTGGGGTCATTTTGGTAGCAGTATACATGCTAACTCAGGCCAATGTCAATCAGGCTTTAGAAGATCTGAGCAATGGGATCAACATACACAAAACAGCACACCCTAACGCCTTCACCATTGTTTTGGGAGATTTTAACCAGGCCAGTCTTTAAAAAACACTAAGTAATTACCATTAACAAAACATTTGCAATACGAAAGGAAACAACACACTGGACTATTGTTACACCACCATCAAGAATGCTTACCATGCTATTCCACACCCTCACTTTGAGAAGTTTGATCACCTGCCTGTACTCTTACTCCCTGAGTATAGGCAGAGGCTGAGAACTGCTGCACCAGTAGTGAGGACCAAGAAGGTATCGTCAAGGGAAGCACAGGAGCCTTTATAGCACTGCTTTGAATCAGTGAACCGGACTGTATTCAGGGATTCATCTTGGAACCTGGATAAGTATGCAGCAGTTGTTACTGACTTCATTAAAACCTGTGTGGAATAGTGTGTGCTTACAAGGACTTATTGAACATTCCCAACCAAAAGCCATGGATGAACCAGGTGGTACGTCGTCTGCTTAAGGCTAGATCTGTGGCATTCAAGTTTGGCAACCCAGGCCTGTACCAGAAAACCAAGTATGATTTGCAGAGAGCATTTCAAGGGTGAGGAGACAATTCAAACAAGGTTGGAGGTGACATCAGATGTACAACAACTCTGGCAGTGTTTGTAACACTTTTCTTCCTACAAAGTGAAACCCAATAGCATGAATGGCAGCGATGCTTCACTACCTAGGTGAACTCAACCTTCTATGCCCACTTTGAAAGGGAGAATATAACTACAGCTGTGATGACCCTGTGATCTCTGTCTCAAAGGCTGGTGTTAGGTTATCTTTAAGGAGAGTGAACCCTCGCAAGGTGGAAGGTGCCGACGGAGTCTCTGGTAAGGCTCAGAAAACCTGTGCCAACCAATTGGCGGGAGTATTCAAGGATATTTTCAACCTCTCACTGCTACGGGTTGAAGTTCCCACTTGCTTCAAAAAGGCAACAATTATACCAGTGCCTAAGAAGAATAATGTGAGCTACCTTAATGAATTTCACCTGGTAGCACTCACATCTACAGTGATGAAATGCTTTGAGAGGTTGGTCATGTCTAGACTGAACTTTTGCCTCAGTAAGGACCTGGACCCATTGCAATTTACCAATCACCACAATAGGTCAATGGCAGATGCAATCATGTGGCTCTCCATGTGGCTTTACACCACCTGGACAACACAACTATGTCAGGATATTGTCCATCGACCATAACTCAGCACTTAATAATTCCCACAATCCTGTTTGAGAAGTTGCAGGACCTGGGCCTCTGTACCACCCTCTGCAATTGGATCCTTGACTGGAAGAGCACAACCTGTGCCGATTGGTAATAACATTTCCTCCTCGCTGATGATCAACACTAGAGCACCTCGGGAGTGCATGCTTAGCCGACTGCTCTACTCCCTATAAACCCATGACTGTGTGGCTAGACATAGCTCAAATAACATCTATACATTTGTTGATGATACAACCATTATTGGTAGAATCTCAGATGGAGACGAGAGGGCATACAGGAGCGAGATATGCCAACTAGTGAATGGTGTCACAGCAACAACCTGGCACTCAACGTCAGTAAGATGAAAGAGCTGACTGTGGACTTCATAAAGGGTAAAACGAAGGAACACACATCAGTCCTCACAAAAGGGATCAGGAGTGGAGAGAATGAGCAGTTTCAAGTTCCTGGGTGCCAAGAGCTCTGAGGATCTAACCTGGTCTCAACATATCGATGCAGTCATAAAGAAGGCAAGCAGCGATTATACTTCACTAGGAGTTTGAAGAGATTTGGTATGTCAACAAATACACTCAAAAACTTCTATAGATGTACTGTGGAGAGCATTCTGACAGGCTGCATCACTGTCTGCTACGGGGGGTGGGGGGCTACTCACAGGACCGAAAGAAGCTGCAGAGGGTTGTAAATCTAGTCAGCTACTTCTTGGGTACTAGCCGACAAAGTACCCAGGATGTCTTCAAGGAACTATGTCTCAGAAAAGCAGCGTCCATTATTAAGGACTCCCAGCACCCAGGGCATGCCCTTTTCTCACTGTTACCATCACGTAGGAGGTACAGAAGCCCAATGGCACACACTCAGCAATTCAGGAACAGCTACTTTCCCTCTGTCATCCGATTCCTAAATGGACATTGAACCCATGAACACTACCTCACTTTTTTAGTATATATTATTTCTGTTTTTTGCACAATGTTTAATCTATTCAATACACATATACTATAATTGGTTTACTTATTTATTTTTTTTCTTCTATATTATGTTTTGCATTGAACTGCTGGTGCTAAGTTAACAGTGATAATAAACCTGATTCTGAAATGTTCAGGGAACATTTGCATGGAGTTCTGTATAGGTATGTTCCATTGAGGCAGGGAGAGGATGGTGGGGTAAAAGAAACATGGTGTACAAATGATGTAGAAAGTCTAATTAAGCAGAAAAGAAAAGCTTACAAGAGATTCAAGAAACTAAGTATTGTTAGAGCTCTAGAAAATTACAAGGTTGCCAGAAAGGAGCTTAAGAATGAAATTAGGAAAGTTAGAAGGGGCCATGAGAATCCCTTGGTGAGTAGGATTAAGGAAAACCCCAAGACATTCTACAAGCATGTGAAGAGTAAGAGTAAGCGATTGGACCAATCAAGTTCAATAGTGGAAACAGTGGTATGGAGTCAGATGAGATAGCAGAGGCACTTAATGAATACTTTGCTTGGCAATTGTAGAGATGACTTACAGCGGACTGAAACGCTTGAGCATATAGACATTAAGAAAGAGGATGTGCTGGAGCTTTTAATTTAGTTAAGTCATTGGGTGTGGATGAGGTATCTCATATACACAGTATATGAGATATACTGTGAGGGAGGAGATTGCTGAGCCTCTGGTGATGATTTTTGCATCAATAGGGACGGGAGAAGTACCAGAAGATTGGAGGGTTGCAAATGTTGTTCCCTTGTTCGAGAAAGGGAGTAGAGATAACCCAAGAAATTATAGACCAGTGAGTCTACTTCAGTAGTGAGCAAGTTATTGAGGAAGATCCTGAGAGGCAGGAATTATGAGTTTTGGAGAGACATAATCTGATTAGGGATAATCAGCATGGCTTTGTCAAGGGCAGATTGTGGCTTACGAGCCTGATTGAATTCGTTGAGGATGTAACAAAACACATTGATGAAGGTAGAGCAGTGAATGCAGTGTAAATAGATTTCAGTGAGGCCTTTGATAAGGTTCCCCATGCCAGGATCATTCAAAAAGTAAAGAAACATGGGATCCAAGGAGACCTTCCTTTGTGGATCCAGAATTGGCTTGTCCATGGAAGGGAAAGGTTGGTTGTAGATGGTTCATATTCTGCATGGAGGTCAGTGACCAGTGGTGTTCCCCAGGGATTTATTCTGAGGCCCCTCTTGTTCCGAGTTTTATAAATAACCTGAATAAGGAAGTAGAAGGGTGGGTTAGTAAGTTTGCTGATGACACAAAGGTTAGGGGTGTTGTGGATAGTCAAGACGGTTGTCAGAGGGGTTACAGCATGGAATCAATTAGATGCAGAACTGGGCTGAGAAATGACAGATGCAGTTCAACCCAGATAAGTGTGAAGTCGTTCATTTTGGTAGGATAAATTTGAAGACAAAGTATAATATTAATGGCAAGACTCTTGGCAGTTCGTAAGATCAGGGTGATTTTGGGGTCTATGATTCTGTGCAGGTTGACAGTGTTGTTAAGAAGGTGTATAGTGTGTTGGCATTCATCAACCATGGGATTGAGTTCAAGAGCCGTGAGTTAATGTTACAGCTATATAAGACCTTGGTCAGACCCCACCTGGAGAACTGTGTTCAGTTCTGGTCACCTCACTACAGGAAGGATGTGGATACTATAGAGAGAGTGCAAAGGAGATTTACAAGGATATTGCCTGGATTGGGGAGCATGCCTTATGAGAACAGGTTGAGTGAACTTGGCCTTTTCTCCCTGGAGTGACGAAGGATGAGAGGTGACCTGACAGAGATGCATAAGATGATGAAAGGCATTGATCATGTGGAGACTTTTTTCCAAGGCTGAAATGGCTAACACAAGGGGGCATGGTTTTAAGGTGCTTGGAAGGGGATGTCAATGGTATGTTTTTCACACAGAGAGTGGTGGGTGCTTGGAATGCACTCCCAGTGACAGTGAGAGAGGCGAATACAATAGGGTACAGTGTTGTGGAGATGCCAGGGTAGAGATATTAGGACTGCATTGTAAGCAGCTGATGGGTGGTGTTGTACCCCACCCCTTCTGTTTAAAGATGGGTTTTCCAGTTTGACAAGCATGGCTTCTTTAACTCCTCTTTCATATCACTTCTCTTATCTGTCCAAAATATGCACATTGTTATTATCAAACGAGTGTCTCGTGTCCTTTAGTTGTAGATATACAGCCAGGTCTTGACCTGAGGTGTTAGCCCTCCTCTGTTGCGCCATCCATTTGTGAAGAGGTTGTTTAGTCTCACCGATATACAGATCTGAGCAGTTCTCATTGCACTGGGTAGCATCTACAACATTGCTCTCTTTATGTTTCGGTGTAGTATCCCTGGGGTGGTTGAGTTTCTGTCTGAGTGTGATTGTGGTTTAAAAAACACAGGGATTTGGTGTTTGTGTCAATCCTTCTGAGTTTTTCTGAAGTTCCAGCGACATACAGGATGGCTCCTACTTTCAAATCTCTTACTATCTTTCCTTTCAGTTAGTCCTGACAAAGGGTCTCTGCCCGAAACGTTGACGGTGCTTCGCCCTATAGATGCTGCCTGGCCTGCTGTGTTCCACCAGCATTTTGTGCGTCTTGCTTGAATTTCCAGCATCTGCAGATTTCCTCGTGTTGGCTGTATTTCTGTCTGCTTTGCTCCTTATCCCTGCCTGTTGAGCTGATTCTGCTGGTTTTTGTTGCTATCTTGATGAAGGCTCAATCCGGGTAGTTGCAAGCTTTCAAGACTTCTCTCAATTACTTGCACTTCTTGTCTATGGCTGTAATGTTGGTGACGCGTTCTCAGTGCAGTGATGTAGTGTTCTGATAAGCCCTAGCTTATGTTCTAATGGGTGAGGAGAATTAAACCATATGTACTGATCTGTGTGTGTTGGTTTCCTGTAAACTTCAATATCAAGGTGTCCACTATCTTCGATAAGTACTGCACAGTCTAAAAAGGCCAGTTTATTGTTCTCAACATCTTCTCACATAAATTTGATTTTATTATCCACCGAGTTGACGTATTCTGTAACTCAGCGAGTTCAGTTGTCTTGGTTTACAACTTGATATACAATGACCTGGATGACTGACACATTTCGTAGACATACTACTTCTGAAGGTTTAGTGGGGCCAAGCTCTGAGGTATCCATACAGATTGAAGGTATTTATGCTAGAGCTATACTTGACACAAGTTCTCAAGTTACTTTACTCTACAGATCCTTTTACAACAGGTATTTGACACATTTACCATTGACGCCACTCAATGCCCTTGAAATTTGGGGGCTTAGTACTAACGAGTACCCATAAGATGGTTACTTTTGTTGAAACTGGAGCTTTCAGAAGGAGATGTTGGAGTCACTGAAACTCGTGTTGGTCTGCCCAGATCCTGTAGCTTCCATCCTAATGGGAACGAAAGCTTCCAATGTGAGAAGACTTGTGGGAGCATGCAAGGAGAGAAATGGAGAGGACTTTTGAAAACCTTGTCCATTCACCCTGTGTTCAGTGCTGCTTTTGAGAAGGTGCAAGCTCCTCCAAAGCAGGATGATGAGCAGGAAAAAAGGAGCTATGTGGTACATCCAATTTAAACCTGTCATGTTATGTCCCGGAGGAGTAGTTGGAGTGATGGGAACCTCTAATTGTGCCAAAATGCCCAATGCCTCGGCCAACCAGGTGGATGCTCCTGATGGTCAGAAATAAGAGTCAGATTTACCCAGAGGAGTGCTGGTGAGGTCTGAACTGCAGAAATCTTTGATAGTCTACTCAAACAGGATGACAGCGATTGTCAGGAACACCTCAGGAAGAGATGCTATCCTCAGATGTCGGATGCTGATTGCCCCTTTGTCTCCTGTGATGGTAGTGTCTAGTTTTCTGAGAGAATTGGAAGAAAAATAGTCTCCTGGATTGAGGAAGTTGACCTCAAAGTCATTCAACTTTGGTGACTTACCAATACTCACCAATAATAATTACTTAATGAGTCTTAAAGTCATGAGGATATGACTATTTTTGGTGGGGGTGAGTGTAATACACTGGTTAAGATTTCTACTGCTACGTTGCAGTATTTCATTTCAGAAGTTTTCTGCAAAAGTAGTATGCCCTGCTGGTGGAATGTTTTGTTTTCGGCTAGAAATAAGATGTCACGTTGTTCAACTTAGGAATGTTGTGTCAGCCAGTCAGGGTGGTGGGATTGGGAGGAAGTTCTAGAGAGGACGGTGCAGAGAGAGTTTTGTAATGGACAATAATCCAGTCTGGGGTCTTTGGTGAGAGCTGCAGAGTGGGACAGAAGGGAAGATGCAGAGAATCCCATTGCAAGGACAGCCCCATTGAATAAAGTGCTTTGTGAAGATGAATGGCTCCAAGAAGGAATAGCCAATACTCCTAAGGGAGATCCAGCTTGTTTGTGATTGACTCTGAGAGAAGTTTGGAATATACCGTATGCTTTCACGTAGACCACAGGTCCAGCACATGAGTAAAAGACAACTCCAGTATGAACTCCAAAGGTCATAGGGCACATTGGACTGGTTTAACTGTAATGGGCCCCTTAATTCTTTTCTTTTCTTTTCTCTTTTAACTATTGATAAAGCTTAAATTTGTAAATATACTTTCTTTATAATTTTATCCAGTGTATGATTATTTCTTGCCAACCGACAATTGTGTATGGGCAATATTTACACAGCATTCATACAAATCAAGATTCTTAAATCAGAACATTGATACATTCCTATTTGGTTGAACCCCAAATCATACTGACCTTAGAAGTATATTGTTTATGAAAGGAGGCCTTCTCACTGCTGAGTCCTCTTTGTACACAAGCCCGGTAAGAAGGTCACACTTACTATCAACTGTACCAATTGAATTGATTGAGACTGGTGCGATTCGTGAGCTGACCATCACTTCCCATGGTCCACTCTCTTCTCCTATCAGGTTCTTTCTTCCTCAGCTAATTACCTTTTCCACCTATCACCTCCCAGCATCATATTTCATCCACCATCCTTCCCACTCACCTGGTCTCACATATCATTTAACAGCTTGTACTCCTTCCCTTCCCCCCACCTTCTTAATCTGAGTTTTGTCCTCTTTTTTTCAGTCCTGAAGAAGGGTCTTGGCCCAAAATATCAGCTGTTTATTCCCCTCAAAAAGATGCTGTCTGACCTGCTGAGTTCCTCCAGCAATGCTAGCATTCACTTCAAAAGGTCTAGAATACAAAAGCAGGGCATGATGCTGAAGCTTTCTAAGGCACTGGTGAGGTCTCAACTCAAGTATTGTGAACAGTTTTAGGCTTCTCATTTCAGAAAAGATGTGTTGGCATTGGAGAGGGTTCAGAGAAGGTTCACAAGGATGATTCCAGAAATGAAAGCGATAACATCCCTGAAACAAAAAAAATCAAAAAATGAAAAAAAAACTAAACAAAAGGGATGGAGCTTAAGAGATGATGGCGCCTAACAGCAACTCCTTTGCTTGCATCTTCAGAAACAGCTCTTTTAATCTTTAATATCTCTATTTTTCCCTTTCAGGGTTCTTTTGAAGACTCTGACTTGGAGTTACATGCCAACTTCAGTTCTTTGCGGGAATGGAACCCACTCTCGGGGTCTCAACATTGGCTGCTATTCGATACACCAAGGGCTCTGTCTAGAAGACTAGCACACCTTCAGGGTTCCGGGATTTTGTGATTCTGGATGCAGGTGGACTCGAGGTCAGTGCTGCTGCTTGGTGTGTCCTAGGAGTACACAGAAGATCAAAAGCAGCGAGCTGGCTGCTAGCTGTGTACCCAGAGACCCAAGTTCTTCAGGCACAGAGCTCAGAAGAAGCGACGCAACAGACTTTTAACATCATAAATCAGCGAGTTGTTTGTTATGTCTCCCCTCTTGCTGTGAAACGGATTACCTCTTTTTCTTACCAGGTGAATGAGTAGTCTTTGGGGTACTGCAAATCTGTGTCTTTATTGATGCTTTGTTGCATGCTTGAGTGCTCAATGGGGGGCGCTGATGCTTTTTGCTGGTGGGGGAGGGGGGGCTGCTGCTTACATGTGGGGGTTCTTTGGGGTTCTAACATTTAACTGTCGTTCATTCATTGGAACACTCCTCTGTTTTCGTGGATGGTTGTGAAGAAAAAGAATTTCAGGATGTATATTGTACACATTTCTCTGACATTAAATGTACCTTTGAAACCTTTGAACATTTGATAGCTGTTGGTCTGTACTCACTGGAATTTAGAAGGACGAGGAGGGATCTCACTGAAACCTCTCAAATGCTGAAAGGCCTAGACAGAGTAAATGTGGAAAGGGTGGCTCCCATGGTGGGGGAGTCTAGGACAAGAGGGCACAGTCTCAGGATAGAGGGGTGCCCATTTAAAACAGTGATGCAGAGACATTTCTTATGCCAGAGAGTTATAAATGTGTGGAATTTATTACCACAAACAGCTGTGTAGGCCAGGATGCTGGGTGTTTTTAAGGCAGAACTTGATAGGTACTTAATTGGCTACAGCATCAAAGATTACAGGGAGAAGGCTACAGAGTGGGGCTGAGGAGAGGCAAAAAGAATCAGCCATGATTGAATGGCAGAGCAGACTAAATGGGCGAAATGGCCTAATTCTGCTCCTATGTCTTGTGGTCTTACTTTGTATGTGTTGCACAAGATTTCCATTATCTGCAGAATGTCTGGTGTCAAACCTTTGCTCACTTACAACATTAACCAGCAGACTGTATTCTGAGATTGCACCAAGTGACTAAACATTTTAGTAAAGTCTTCAACCCAGTGATATATACATTCTTCCCAGCCTGCAGTCCTGTTTTGGATTTAATCTATCATCACAGCACTATCTGACACCCTTGGAGAATGTCTGCGCTGATATCAGAGTCTGCCTTTCCATGCTGTCATGAATAGTGAACAATACAAATAGCTCTATTCTTAAATGATAAATCACAACTGCAAGTCTGTGCTTTCAGTAGAAAATGTTTGCTAGAGACTCAATTGGCTTCATAAATTGATCTGATGCCTTGAAAAATGAGCAGTCAAAATGCTAAAAATAACACCGATGAAGGGTGGATGGTTCTAACACTAATTAGCTTCCTCAGATTTGGTTGGAAGAATGGATCAAACAGCACCTACATAACATCAACACTGGGTGGAAGAGTTTTGTCAGTGAGAAACTAGTCACCTCTAACTGCATTCCCTCTCAATGGGTTGATCCCCTCCGATGCTGAGTGGGGGTGGATGATCGCACTACTTTCAATCCCATCATTAACTCCTCAGAAAATGAGGTTCAAGTTCTGGTTTCATTGTCATTCAATCATACATGTGTCTACAGCTAAAGAAAACAGAGTTCCCTGTGGGGCCAAGGTGCAAAACACAGTACACATAGCACATACAGTCACATACAGTCAGCAGTATATGAACAATATGCCTGCATATTGTAAGTTGTAGACAAGATTCAAGCATAGCCTAATGGAGTCAAAGACATTTACAGCAGAGAAACAGGCCCTTCAGTCCAATTTGAGCATGCCAACTAAGTTACCGAACTGAACCAGTCCTATTTGCCTGCATTTGCCGCACATTATTCTTGCCCTCTTCACGACATGATAGAGGTAAAGATTAGCTTTATTGAACATGTACATCGAACCCTCAACACACACTGTGAAATGCATCATTTTGCATCGATGACCAACACAGACTGAAGATGTGCTGGGGGCAGCCTGCCAGTGTCGCCATGCTTCTGGCACCAACGTAGCATGCCCACAACTTACTAACCTGAACCTTTGGAATGTGTGAGGAAACTGGAACACTCAAAGGAAACACAAGCAGTCACAGGGAGAATGTACAGTGAGAAATGAACCCATAGTGCTGAATCAATAGTGCTGTAAAGTGTTATGCTACCTACTATACTACTGTGCTGCCATCTTCAGGGTTCCCTGAACATTTACATGAAAGTCAGTGTGTTCCTCAGTACCCACTAAGAACTTGTTATTCATTGTGTATTCTTTCCCAAAGTGCATCATCTCACATTTATAAAACCATAACTCATAGCAGCAGAATTGGCCATTCAACCCATCGAGTCTGCTTTGCCATTTGATCATGTCTGATATATTTTCCCCTTAACCCCATGGCAGGTGGCACATGCACCTACACAATTGGCACCCAATGTTTTGGGTTAAGTTTCATAAGACTGCTAATTACGGAGACATTGGTAAACTGGGATTGGTTTATCATTGTCATATGTACTGACATACAGTGAAAAATTTGTTTAGCATGCCATCCATACAAATCATTTCATCATATCAGTACACTGAAGGGAAAACAATAACAAAATGAAGAATAAGCATTTCCGGTGACATCATTGTCGAGAATGGCTGCTTAAGTCACTAGCTCCTCAGGAAAGATGCGTATTAAGCCCCATTAACTCGTCAAATATAATATTTTTCGAAAAATATTTGAACTGAAAAGAGGGGCAAGAATGGGGAGAAGAAATGGAAATTAAAAAAGTGACACTGCGGAGCCTGCATCCGAGAGCAGTGCAGCGAGCGGCTCTCCGACCCGACCGCGTGTTAGCGAGGCAGCTGCTGGGCCTCGTTCAGTCGAAGTGGCGAATGTCTTTGAAATCCTGAAAGAAATAATGGAGGTCCAGAAAGATATAAAGCAGCAGCTCCGTGATATTAAGGCAGAGCTCGCCAGCGTTAATCAAAAAATAGCGGTGGCAGAGACTCGCATTGAGAAGGTGGGAGATTACGTTCAAAACGTGGAACGGATACTGAGCAAGACAATAAAAATAATACATCACCAAGAAGGTAAACTGATTGACCTGGAGGGAAGATCACGGCAGAAAAATATCAGAATCTACAACGTTCCCGAAGGAGTGGAAGGCCCATCTATGATGGAGTTTGTCGGAAAGTTACTGCGGGACGCGCTGGAGCTTTCCCCCAGCTATGAAGCTGGAAGTTGAAAGAGCACTCTGCGCGTTAGTCCCAAAACCTACCCAGGATAGAAAGCCACGATCAATTATAATTAAATTCCTTCGGTACAGCACCAAGGCGGAGATTCTACGAAGGGCCTGGGGTAAGAAGAGAGTGCTTTTAGAGGATAAATTAATATATTTCGACCAAGATTACCCCCACCCCCCCCCCCCCGTGGTCCTCCAGAAATGCAAAGAATACTCCGAAGTAAAGCGAGTATTAAAGCAAAATCTTTACATAAGAAAGTTTATACACTTTTTGAGGATGGTGGTTTAATTGATATAATTTGATTTAATTGATATAATTTAATTGATATTGGTTTAATTTCCCTGACAGAAGGGATTACACTCATTATTCTGCTCCACATTCTGTATATACAAGAATAGACTATTTCATAACATTTGGAAAAGACAAAGACAAAATAAACACCTGTGGAATTGGGACAATAGATGTAAGTGACCATGCACCTATATATTTATTTATTAATTTTGACCTGCAACCAAAGAATACTATTTGGAAACTAAATTCAAGTCTACTCAATGATCCATACTTTAAGGAACAAATTAAGAAAGAAATTGGTCTCTACTTAGAATTTAATGATAATGGAGCGGTTTCACCTCCCATTTTATGGGATACTCTGAAGGTGGTCTTAAGAGGGAAAATTATAGCAATATCTTCATATAAGAAAAAAATTAGGAATAAAACATTAGAGGAATTACAAAATAGGCTGAAGGAACTAGAGAAAAAACACAAATTGAATTTGGCACAGGATACATTAGGGGAAATTAAAAGAATTAGGAATGAAATAAATAATTTGGCTACACAAGAAATCAGGAAAAACTTAATGTTTCTGAAACAGAGACCATATGAAAGTGAGTCAAAATCTATGAAAATACTGGTGTGGAAACTGAAAAAAAAAAGATACCAGAAAATACAATTCATAGAATTAGGGACCCAAGAACGAAAATGATAAAAAAAAAATAAGCTAAGTGAAATTCAAGAAGCTTTTGAAGTGTTTTACAAAACATTATATTCTGAAGTTCCAGGGGGAAGTATAACCCAAATTGACACCTTCTTGAATTCTCTAGAGTTACCCACTTTAAGCGAAGAACAAAATAGAATGATGACTGCTGACATAACTGAAGTTGAATTAAAAGCTGCAATTAGTAGGCTTAAATTAAGCAAGTCACCAGGATCAGATGGCTATATGGCAGAGTGGTACGAAGAATTTAAAAATGAGTTAATTCCTGTTTTACTCCCCACACTGAACTGGGCTCTAAAAAAGGCACAAATGCCACCCAGTTGGAAGGTACATAAATACTATTGATAACCCATGGGTGAAATTGACTCTTAAAATATGGAAAACCACTATAAAAGAATATAATCTAGAGGGAGATATTGCAATTCTTAAATGGTGTGTATATGACTCTGAATTTACACCAAATAAATTGGATGCTAGATTTAAGGACTGGACAGCTAAAGGAATAACAGTTCTTTGCAGCATAATGAAAAAAGGAACACTGTTCAGTTTTGAAATGCTTAAAGAGAAACACTTATTAGAAAAACAAGATTTTTATCGGTATTACAGATGCGACAATATGTTAATAAGATGCTTAAAAATGTAACCAAGGCAAATACATGCTTGATAGAGCTCTTTAGAAAAGCATATAATTCAGATAATGGTAGTAGAATCATTTCAAGCATGTATAAGGGGC
The DNA here is from genome assembly GCF_030144855.1 of Hypanus sabinus. NCBI lineage: Eukaryota > Metazoa > Chordata > Chondrichthyes > Myliobatiformes > Dasyatidae > Hypanus > Hypanus sabinus. Next base: position 9,232,068 of record NC_082712.1, on the reverse strand, counting down.
TGTCAAATCTTAAAACACATTCGACTTCATACATTAAAACAAAATGGGAGAAGGAAGGAGGGATAATTATATCTGAGGAAGAATGGACAACAGTATGGAGATATCAATGGAAGTGTACCAATTCACAGAAATGGAGGGAGTTTGGATGGAAAAACTTGATAAGGTATTTTATTACACCCTCTCAGAAATCCCATTATGATAGTAACCTCCCTGTTTGCTGGAAAAATTGTGGAAATCAAAATGCAAATCATTATCATATTTTTTGGGACTGCCCTGTTATCAAAAACTATTGGAGGGGGATACACAATGCCCTACAAGACATCTTTAAATGTGAAATACCCTTGGAGAGTAAGACCATATATTTGGATATATACCTCAAGAATGGTTGAAAAGAAATAAATATTTAATGAATATACTGTTGGCGGCTGGTAAAAAGACTCTTACTAGAAAATGGTTATCACAGGAGAGCCCAACTTTAAATACATGGATGGAAATTACAATGGACATTTACAAAATGGAGAAGATAACAGCATCTGTTAATCATAAGCTGGAACAATTTGATTCATACTGGGAAAAATGGTTTAACTACATAATGCCTCATAGGCCTGATTTTATTCTCACAAATCAATGAATCTGTTGTAAAAAAAAAAGATCACTCCCTACTTGTACATAGTTCTTTCCTTTTGCTTGATTTTTCTTTCCACTCTTTTCTATAAGTGTATACCCCAGATAAATACTTCGTGGAGATTTTGTGATATATATGATTATATGATATATATGTACAATGTCTGAAATATATCTTATGGAAAAGTTTGTTTGATGAACTTCAATAAAAAAATAAATTACAAAATGAAGAATAAAGTGTTACAGTTACAGAGAAAGTGCAGTGCAGGCAGACAATAAGGTGCAAAACTATGGTGAAGTGAATTGTGAGGACTAGAACCCATTCTTATTATATTATGGGATAGTTCAATAGTCTTACAGTGGGATGGAAGCTTCCCTGGAGCCTTGTGGTATGTGCTTTTGTAAAATATAGTCATGACGAGGTGGAGATACATCTCTATTAAAGCATGTGTAAGAAACTCCTTCACTCTTGGGTGTAGCCCCCACCAATCAGGGTCACGTGAAGCCATGGGAGCAGGTGGTGGATGGTCGCATGAGCAGCCGGTGCAGATCACAAGTCCTGGTTAAGTGACCACTGACGCCAAGCAGACAATAATGGCTGAGATCACCCATCTTGCAAAGACACTGCCCAGAAGAAGGCAATGGCAAACCACTTCTGTAGAAAAATTTGCCAAGAAATATATGTTGGTCATGGATAGAGAAAAGAATAAGAACAAAAGTGTGAAGGAGGTATTAATGACAAATGGAAGACCATGATTACAAAAAGATGTTGTACAACATGGCACATAATACTGATGAGTCATGAAGATCAGCATTCCCTTAAACATTGACCAGACTACACATGGTGCTGTGGAACATCTGAACAGCTTACAATGTGGAATGCCATTCAGGTGAGCAAGTCAATGGTGACACTCAGATCAATCCAATCAGACCCACTCCGATATTTGTTTTTACAAATGGCCTTATGTTTTTAAGGCTAAGAAGCAACCTGTATTTAAATTCAGAATAAGGTGGACAAACTCCTGGCGCAATTACAGATTGGTTAGTATGATGCTGTGGGCATCTCTGAGTCATGGCTGAAAGAAGGCCATAGTTGGCAGCTTAACATCAAAGGATTTACTTTGTATCAAAAGGACAGGCAGGAAGGCAAAGGCGGTGCTGTGGTTTTGTTGGTAAGAGATGGAATCACATCTTTAGAAAGTGGTGGCATAGGGTCAGTGAATGTTGAATCTTTGTGGGTAGGGTTACGTAAAAAAAAACATTCTGGGAATCATATATAGGCCTCCGAATAGTAGCCATGATGTGGGGTTGAGTCTGCAAAGGGAGCTGGAAAGGGCATGTAATAAGGGTAATGACACAATTGTAATTGGGAACATCAATATGCAAGGGAATTGGGAAAATCAGGTTGGTGTCAAATCGCAAGAGAGGGAACTTGTTGCATGCCTATGAAATGGCTTTTTAGATCAGCTTGTGCTTCAGCCTACTTGGGAAAGGTAATCTTAGCTTGGGTGTTGTGCGATAATCCAGATCTTATTAGGGAGCTTAATGTAAAGGAACCCTTAGGAGGCTGTGATCATAATATGATTGAATTCATACTACAATTTGAGAGGGAGAAGCATAAGTCACATGTATCAGTATCGCAATGGAATAAAGGGAGTTACAGACTCATGAGAGAGGAGTTTGCCCAGCTGGATTGAAAGAGAATACTGGTGAAGATGACAGCAGAGCAGAGATGGCTGAAGTTTCTGGGAATAGTTCACAAGGCAGAGGACAGATATGTCTCACAGAAGAAGTTCTCAAATGGCAGGAGTAGTCAACCATGACAGACAAGGGAAGTTAAGGACTGCATAAAAGCCAAGGAAAGGTATATAAGGTAGCAGAAGTGAGTGGAAAGTTGGATGATTGGAAAGCTTTTAAAATCCAACAATAGGCAACTAAAAAAGCTGTAAGAAGGGAAATGATGTAAAATGAGGGCAAAATAATTTATAATATAAAGCAGGATACAATAAGTTTTTTTTCAATTATATAAAGAGTAAAAGGGAGATGAGAGCTGATATTGGACCACTGGACAATGATGCTGGTGAGGTAGTAATGAGGGACAAAGAAAAGGCAGCTAAACTTAATGGGTACTTTGCATCAGTCCTCACTATGGAAGACACTAGTAGTTTGCCAGAGGTCCTTAAGTGTCAAGGAATGCCATTGCTAGGCAAACTCAAAGATCTTAAGGTGGATAAGGGTCCTGACGAAGGGTCTCAGCCCAAGACATTGACTGCTCGTTTCCACGGATGCTGCCCGACCTGCTGAGTTCCCCCAGCTTGTTTGTATGTGTTAGGGTGGATAAGTCACCTGGACCAGATGGACTACATCCCAGAGTCCTGAGAGAGGTTGCCGAAGAGATGACAGGTGCATTGGTCATGATCTTTCAAGAACCACTTGTTTCTGGCATGCTCCCAGAGAACTGAAAGATTGCAAATATCACTCTACTCTTTAAGAAGGGAGGAAGGCAAAAGAAAGGAAATTATAGACCAGTTAGCCCATCCTCAGTGGCTGGGAAAGTGTTGGAGTCTATAATTAAGGATGAGGTTTCAGGGTGCTTGGAGACTAATGATAAAATAAGTCAAAGTCAGCATGGTTTCTGTCAAGGGAAATCTTGCCTGACAAATCTGTTAGAGTTCTTCAAGGAAGTAACAAGTAAGGTGGACAAAGTAGAGGCAGTGGATATCATTTACTTGGATTTTCAGAAGGCATTTGATAAGGTGCCACACATAAAGCTGCTTAGCAAGATTAAGTCTTATGGTGTTACAGGAAAGATACTGGCATGGATAAAGGAATGGCTGACAGGCAGGAGGCACTGAGTTGGATTAAAGGGGGCTTTTTCTGCTTTTCTGGTGACGAGTGGTGTTCCTCAAGGGACCACTACTTTTCACATTGTTTGTCAATGATTTGTATAAATCATTGTTGCATAAATCACGTGTTGGTGCATGGCCAAGTGATTAAGGCTTTGATCTAGTTCGAGCCTCAGCTAGACAGCGTGTTGTGTCCTTGAGCAAGACATTTAACCACACATTGCTCTGTGATGACACCAGTGCAAAGCTGTATCCCTTGGACAACAATGGTGGCATGGAGAGGGGAGACTTGCAGCATGGGCAAATGCCAGTCTCCCATACAACCCTGCCCAGGCCTGTGCCCTGGAAACTTTCCAAGGCACAAATCCATGGTCTCTCGAGACTAATGGATGCCTATGTATAATGGAATTGATGCCTTTATGGCAAAGTTTGTGGATGTTATGGAGATAGCTGGAGGGGTAGGTAGTGCTAAGAACTTATAGACAAATTGGAAAAATGGGCAAAAAATGGCAGATGGAATACAGTGTTGGGAAATGAGTGATAATACATTTTGGGAAAAGGAACAATAGTGCGGACTATTATCTAAATGGGGAGAAAATTCAAACATCAGAGGTGCAGAGGGACTTTTGCAAGACTCCCAGAAGGTTAATTTATGGGTTGAGTTTGTGATAAAGAAGGCAAATGCAATGTTGGCATTTATTTCAAGGAGAATAGAATATGAAAGCAAGGAAATAACGCTGAGGCTTTAGGAAATGCTTGTCAGACCACACTTGGAGTATTGTCAATAGTTTTGGGCCTTGTAACTCAGAAAGGATGTGTTGTCATTGGAGAGAGTGCAAAGGAGGTTCACAAGGATGATTCCAGAATTCCAGGAATGAAGGGGTTAACTTGTGAGCAGTTTTTGGCAGCTTTGGGCCTGTACTCACTGAAATTTAGAAGAATGCAGTGGGGGGTGGGGGTGATCTCATTGAAACCTATTGAATGTTGAAAGGTCTAGATAGGGTGGATGTGGAGAGGATGTTTCCTATGGTGGGGGTTTCCAGAACCAGAGAGCACAGCCTCAAAATTGAGTGGTAACCCTTTAAAACAGAGGCAAGGGGGAATTTTTTTGCCAGAGAGTAGTGCATCTGTGGAATGCTTTGCCACAGACTGCAGTGGAGGCCGAGTCCATGGGTATATTTAAGGAGGCAGCAGTTGATCGTTTCCTGACCGGTCAGGGCATCAAAGGATATGGTGAGAAGGCAGGTGTATGGGGTTGAGTGGCATCCAGGATCAGTCGTGATGGAATGGTGAAGCAAACTCGATGGGCTGAATGGCCTAATTCTGCTCCTATGTCTTATGGTTTGACTTATTTCTCAATAATTTACTTTATACACCTTCTTGTCCACCCTACGCATTACCCAGCTGAACCTCCTGCTCTACCATTCAGAGCCAGGGTAACTTACAGTAGCTGTTTAACCTTCCGAACTTGCACTTCTTTGGAAAATGAGAGGGACACCAGAGAAGTTGGAGAAAACTCATCCAGTCAGAGGGAGAATGTTTAAGCCCCACACAACCTGCACAGGATCTCAGGAGTGAACTGAAGTCACTTTAATTGTGTTACAAACGTGCCACTGTGCTGACCAAAAGGTAGTCATTGTCTCTCTCAACAGATTAGTATGCCTGATAGATTTATAAGACCATAAGACAAATTAGCAGAATTACCTGTACCTTGGTACATGTGACCAATATAAACACATCAAAATACCAAGGAGGAAGATCACAACTCCATATTATGAGTGGAAAGAGATTCGCTTTAAAAGAAATATGGAACATAAAACAGTACAGCACAATACAGGCCCTTCGGCCCACAATGTTGTGTCAACCCTTTAATCTACTCCAAGGTCAATTCAACTCTTCCCTCCCATTCTCATCATGTACCAAAGAGTCTCTTAAAAGTCCCTAATGTGTCTACTTCTACCGGTAGCCCCGCCAGTGCATTCCATGTAGATACCACTCTCTGTGTAAACAACCTACCTCTGACATCCCCTTCCATACTTTTCTCATATCAGCTTAAAATTATGCCTTCTTGTATTCGCCATGGGGAAAAGATGCAGGCAATTCACTATCGATTCCACTTATGAGGTAAACTGTTTTGTAGAGAAAGTCAGTGAGACATGGAGTCATAGTCATAGTCAGAGAGAGCTGCAGTACAGAAACAAGGAGCATTAGACACAGGAACAGAGTTAGGCCTTTCGCCCATCGAGTTGCTCTGCCATTCCATCATGACTGATTTATTTTCTTTCTCAACTCCATTCTCCCTTCTTCTCCCCTTAATCTTTGGTGCCTTGACTAATTCTGAACCTATCAACCTCTACTTTAAATATACCCAATGACTCAGCCTCCACAGCCATCTGTGGCAATCAGTTCCAGATTCATCACCCTCTGGCTAAAGAAATTACTCCTCATCTCTGTTCTAAATGGATGTCCCTCCAGCTGATCCAGAAAATATGGAATTAAGGAAGTAAATGCACCAGTTGAGGTCTTCAAAAGGTCATTTCATTAGGGAGCAACACCTCACATTCCACTCGCATAGTCTCCAACCTAACTATGTCAACATCAAATTCTCTAACCAGTTAATTTCTCCCCCTCCTGCTTCTTTCATTTTGCATTCCACATTCTGTTTCCCCTCTTACCCCTTCTCTCCTCTTACCTCTTCTCTCCTCCCTCGAGTCCCCATCCTCCTTCCCTTTCTCCCATGGTCTACTCTTCTCTCCCATCAGATTCCTTCTCCAGTCCTTTACCTTTTCCTTTCCCAGCTTCATACTTCATCACCCCCTCTACCCTCCTAACTGTCTCCTCACCTGATCTCACCTGTCACCAATGTTCCCCCTAATTTGTAATGACCGGTGTGCGCAAAAATCCCGCGCTGTGCAATTTGTTGCCCAGTGATAACAACATGTGCTCACTGAATAATTTCTTCAATAAAAGCAATATAAATAAGCCAGTTCTCAAATCTGCAGACAAATCGTCGCAAACTCCATGTTGTCAACACCGTCCACATCAGAAAGTGGAAAAAGAAATGTGATTGTGTACGATAGTGAAATAAACTTAACATGCCAATGAGGTAGAGGGAGACAACCATTTGCACGCAGTTTAAATTCCTTTGTGCATTAGCAGAGAAAGAGGTGTGCACATCTTAGAGGGAACATTACCTATCACCATCCAGCTTGCACTCTTCCCTTCCCCCACCTTCTCAATCTGGCTTCTGCCTCCTTCCTTTGCAGTCCTGATCAAGGATCTCAGTCAGAAACATCAACTGCTTATTCTCCTCCATAAATGCTACCTGACCTGCTGAGTTCCTCCAGCATAATGTGTGTGTTGCTCTGGATTTCCAGCATCTGCAGAATCTCAATGGTTCAGGTTGAGGACTGAGATTGAAGAGGGAAGATGCCCAGTATAGAGAGAGGAGGTGGAGGCTGATATGTGGGCCAAGAGATGATTGTGACCAAGGAAAGGTGAAGGATGATGGGCAGATGGAGCCAGGTGGGGTGGAGAAGGGGGTGGAGATGGAAGACAGAGGCAGAAGTACCAAGGAACTAAATGTGTAAAATCTACTCTCACCTGGTAAATTCCCTGTAACCGTGCCCTCGCTGTAACCAAGAGAGATTTGGCTCAAGCTTCAGGTGGAAGAACCTGCCATCTGCATCTGCTCTGTAAACGATGTGTTCAGAGGTCTGGGCTTCAGCAGTTGTATCAGGGAACAGGCCAGCAGGCTGATTACTCAATAACACGAGGAAACCACTCACTGAAGAGGAAGGTTCCTACATTGAAGAATAGCAAAGATTGAACATAGAGAGCAATTTTAAGCTATCCATCTGGAATCCACATATCTAATCATCCTTCCCTCTACTCTTATTGGAAGGAGCCTCCATCCTGATGGTATGAATGTTGATTTCACCTTCCAGTAAAAAAATCATCCCCCTCCCCTCTTCTTCTATTCCCCACTCTGGCCTCTTACCTCTTCTCACCTGCCTATCAACCTCCTTCCCCTCCCCGATGCCCTCCTTCCCTTCCTCCTAAGCTCTACTCTCTTTTTACTATCAGATTCTTTCATCTCCAGCCCTTTACCTTTCACACTCACTTGGCTTCACCTATCACTTTCAAGCTATCCTCGTTCTCCTCCCCTACCTTTTTTTTTATTTTAGCATCTTCCCCCTTCCTTTCTAGTTCTGAAGAAGGGTCTCAGGCCAAAACATCCACTGCTTGTTCATGTCCATGGATGCTGCCTGGTCTGCTGAATACCTCCTGCGTTTTGTGTGTGCTGTATTGAATAATGTCTTAAGCTAGAGCATGCAATATTTGCCATAACACAACCTTTCTGCTCACCTTCTCAGCAGTTAGCTGGGTAGATCCATCTTGATACACCATGGTTAAAATGATGCCGACTGCACGAGCCACCTCCTCCAGCACCTGGGGCCTTTGATCAGAATCCAGTCTGATCAGATCACAGATCTGTGGCCGTGACTGTAGTTTTGCAGAGTCCAAGCCTTTGGTGGTAGGATCGTGGTGCTCCTTCGCTCCGCCATCCAGCACTGGTTGCTTTGCCGTGCTCATGTTTGCTGGCTTCTCCCTTTTCCTTTTGAGGCAATTATCCTTCTTCTCCTCCTGGACTGAACTGAGTCTCCCTGTTGAAGATGTTAGTGTCTTGTTTAGCCCTGGGAATCCCAAGTACTGGCTCACTGGGGACCCCTGCTGTGCCAGAGTACCATGCTGCTGTATAGAATCTGCTTGGTCCCTACAGACAGCCGTGCCATGACGCCTCCCATCGAACCAAAAGTTGCCCCATTCTTCTGGAGATTCATTAGCAGCCAGGTCATTCACAAGCTGCACAGGTGTGTGTTCCGATTGGCTGCCCAAATCTGTTTTCTGTTGTGAAATAAAAATCTGCATTTGTTTCTTGCGCACATGTGTATACATAACTTAGTGTATAAAACTGTGGTAGCGTAGCCATTGGCACAATGCCTTTACAGCCGAGGGATCCAAAGTTCGGAGTTCAATTTCAGTGACATCTGTAAGAATACTTGTACGACCTTCCCGTGTGCACATGAGTTTCTCCAGGGTGCTTTGGCTTCCTCCCACAGTCCAAAAACTTACCAGTTAGAAGGTTAACTGGACATTGTAAATTATCCTGTGATTAGGCAAGGGTTAAATAGGTGGGGTGCTGGGCAGCATGGCTCAGTGGGCCAGAAGGGCCTGTTCCACACTACATCTCTAAAAAAACCATAAAGGGCATGGAACGGGTCTTCTTTTCCCAGGGAAACAGAATAGAAAATTAGAGGGCATAGGGTTAATGTGAAAGTAGAAAGATTTATAAAGAACCTGAGAGGCAACTTCTTCACACAGAGTGGTGGAAAGATGGAAAAAGCTGCCAGATGAAGTGATTGAGGTGGCACAGTAGCAGAGTGGTTAGCATACGTAATGCTTTCCAGTGCTAGCTAGAAGATCGGAGTTCAAATACACCTCTGTAAGGTCATAAGACATAGAAGTATTATTTGGCCACTCAGCCCATTGAGTCTGTACTGCCATTCATTCATGGCTGATTTATTATCCCTCTTAACCCTTCTCCCCATAACCTTTGACACCCTTACTAACCAAGAACTTATTAGCCTCCACTTTAAATACAACCAAAGATTTGGCCTCTACAGCTGTCTGTGGCAATGAATTCCACAGTTTACCAACTTCTGGCTAAAGAATTTCCTTCTCATCTCTGTTCTAAATGGATGTCCCCCTATTCTGAAGCTGTGCTTTCTGGTCCTAAACTCCCCTATTATCTCCATAAGCACTCAATCTAGGGCTTTCAATATTGTCTGTAAGGAGTTCATATGTTCTCTCCATTACCACGTAGGTTTCCACCAGGTGCTCCAGTTTCCTTCCACATTAGAACATAGAATAGTACAGCACATTACAGGCCCTTCAGCCCACAATGTTGTGCCAACCCTTAAACCCTGCCTCCCATATAACCCCCCAACTTATATTCCTCCATATACCTAGTATATGTCTAGTAGTCTCTTAAACTTCACTAGTGTATCTGCCTCCACCATGACTCCTCCTGTGCATTCCATGCACCAACCACTCTCTGAGTAAAAAATCTTCCTCTCATATCCCCCTTGAACTTCTCTCCCCTTTACCTTAAAGCCATGTCCTCTTGTACTGAGCAGTGATGCCCTGGGGAAGAGGCACTTGCTGTCCACTCTACCTATTCCTCTTAATATCTTGTACACATCTATCTTGTTTCCTCTCATCCTCCTTCTCTCCAAAGAGTAAAGCCCTAGCTTCCTTAATCTCTGATCATAATGCATACTCTCTAAACCAGGCAGCATCCTGGTAAATCTCCTCTGTACCCTTTCCAATGCTTCCACATCCTTCCTATAGTGAGGCGACCAGAACTGGACACAGTATTCCAAGTGTGGCCTAACCGGAGTTTTATAGAGCTGCATCATTACATTGCGTCTCTTAAACTCCATCCCTCGACTTATAAAAGCTAACACCCCATAAGCTTTTTTAACTACCCTATCTTCCTGTGAGGCAACTATCAGGGATCTGTGGACATGTACCCCCAGATCCCTCTGCTCCTCCACACCTCCAAGTATCCTGCCATTTACTTTGTACTCTGCCTTGCAGTTTGTCCTTCCAAAGTGTACCACCTCACACTTCTCGAGGTTGAACTCCATCTGCCACTTCTCAGCCCATTTCTGCATCCTATCAATGTCTCCCTGCAATCTTCAACAATACTCTACCCTATCTACAACACCACCAACCTTTGTGTCGTCTGCAAACTTGCCAACCCACCCTTCTACCCCCACTTCCAAGTCGTTAATAAAAATCATGAAAAGTAGAGGTCCCAGAACCGATCCTTGTGGGACACCACTAGTCACAACCCTCCAATCTGAATGTACTTCCTCCACCACGACCCTCTGCTTTCTGCAGGCAAGCCAACTCTGAATCCACCTGGTCAAACTTCCCTGGATCCCATGCCTTCTGACTTTCTGAATAAGCCTTCCGTGTGGAACCTTATCAAATGTCTTACTAAAATCCATGTAGGTCACATCCACTACACTACCCTCATCTGGTCAGCCTGGTCACCTCCTCATATCATGCTTGTTAGATATGATCTGCCCTTCACAAAGCCATGCAGTCTGTCCCTGATCAGAACATGATTCTGTAAATGTCCATAGATCTTATCTCTAAGAATCTTTTCCAGCAGCTTTCCCACCACAGACATGAGGCTCACTGGTCTGTAATTACCCGGACTATCCCTACTACCTTTTTTGAACAAGGAGACAACATTCGCCTCGCTCCAATCCTCCGGTACCATTCTCGTGGACAACGAGGACATAAAGATCCTAGCCAGAGGCTCAGCAATCTCTTCCCTCACCTCATAGAACATAGAACCATAGAACATTACATCATAGAACCAGGCCTTTTGGCCCTTCTTGGCTGTGCCGAACCATTTTTCTGCCTAGTCCCACTGACCCGCACCTGGCCCATATCCCTCCATACACCTCTTATCCATGTATCTGTTCAAGTTTTTCTTAAATATTAAAAATGAGCCCGCATTTAACAACTTCATCTGGCAGCTCATTCCACACTCCCACCATTCTCTATGTGAAGAAGCCCCCCCCCCAATGTTCCCTTTAAACTTTTCCCCTTCACCTTTAACCCATGTCCTCTGTTTTTTTTTCTCCTCTAGCCTCAGTGGAAAACGCCTGCTTGCATTCACTCTATCTATACCCATCATAATTTTATATACCTCTATCCAGTCTCCCCTCATTCTTCTACGTTCCAGGGAATAAAGTCCTAACCTATTCAACCTTTCTCTGTAACTCAGTTTCTCAAGTCCCAGCAACATCCTTGTAAACCATCTCTGCACTCTTTCAACCTTATTAATACCCTTCCTGTAATTCGGTGACCAAAACTGCACACAATACTCCAAATTCAGCCTCATCAATGCCTTATACAACCTCACTTGTAGATCCTATCTCTTAGTACTCCTTCCAATAATTTACCTACTACCAACGTCAAACTTACCGGCCTACAATTTCCCGGATTACTTTTACAGCCTTTTTTAAACAACGGAACAACATGAGCTATCCTCCAATCCTCCAGCACATCACCTGTAGATATCGACATTTTAAATATATCTGCCAGGGCCCCTGCAATTTCAACACTAGTCTCCTACAAGGTCCAAGGGAATACCCTGTCAGGTCCTGGGGACTTATCTACTCTTATTTGCCTCAAGATACCAAGCACCTCCTCCTCTTCAATCTGTGGAGCAGCCTGGGGAATATTCCGTCAGGCCCTGATGGCTTATCCATCCTAATATATTTTAAGAACTCCAACACCTCCTCTCTCTTAATATCAACATGCTCCAGAACATTAACCTCACTCATATTGTCCTCACAGTCATCAAGTTCCCTCTCATTGGTGAATACCAAAGAGAAGTATTCATTGAGGACCTCGCTCACTTCCATAGCCTCCAGGCACATCTTTCCACCTTTATCTCTAATCGGTCCTACCTTCACTCCTGTCATCCTTTTGTTCTTCACATAATTGAAGAATGCCTTGGGGCTTTCCTTTACCCTATTTGCCAAGACCTTCTCCTGCCCCCTTCTTTCTCTCCTTAGCCCCTTCTTAAGCTCCTTTCTTGCTACCCTATATTCCTCAATAGACCCATCTGATCCTTCTAAAGACAGAGTTTAAAGTTAGTCAGGAGTGGGCATGCTATGTTGGTACCAAAAGCATGGTGATCTTTGCAAGCTGCCACCCAGCACTCCTTGGACTGTTTTGGACATTGACAGAAAAAGGCGCATTTCACAGTAGTTTTTGATGGTTTGACATACATGAGAAGTAAGGCTAATCTCACAATTAGAACAATTAAAAATATACTGGAACATGGATAGGAAAGAATTTGCAAGACAGAGGCCAAACACAAGCAAATGGGATTATTAGATGGTTGGCATGAAGAGGTTAGGCTGAATGGCCTGTTTTAGCACTGTATTACTCTGATTCTATACATAAGGAGAAGGTAGAATAGAGATTGGTGAAAATACTCAGCTAGTTGGGTCCCATCTATAGAGAAAAAGGGGGAAACAAGCCAGAATAAGTAGATGGGCGAGGGGAAGGATTACAAGTTGGTAGGTGATAGGTGAGGCCAGGTGAGGAGGAAGTTAGGTGGGTGGGGGAGAGATGATGAAGTAAGAAGCTCAGAGGTGATATGTGGAAGAGGTAAAGGGCTGAAGAAGAAGGGATCTGATAATGAGAGTATACCGGACCATGGGAGAAAGGGAAGGAGGAAAGGCCCCAGAGATGGCAATGGGCAGGTGAGGAGAAGGGAAAGGGTGAGACGGGAACCAGAATAGGGAATGTAAGAAGAGAGAAGGAGGAGAATAGGAGAGAAATTCCCAGTAGTCAGAGAAATTGATGCTCATGCCATCAGGTTGCAGGCTACCCAGATGGAGTATGATGGAGTATGAAGTGTTTCTCTCCATGCAGCAGTACAGGAGGCCACTGTACTGCTGTACAGACACAGATTCAGCAAACATTATCATGCCAGTTGTAGCAAGCATGAACTAAACACCCACAATCAACCAATCACAGCAACAGTGAAAGGTGCAAAATCCACAGTGGTCACTTCAAACTTCCCCTCAGTACTGAGAGGTAAGAACCATGTGGTTATCATGATATAATACAATTCTGGCACTTACCGGCATCTCAGTTACATGCAATTCCTTTATGCTGAGGGGAGTTTTGGGTACAGTATACACAATTTCACTTCCTTTAACAAATGAGAGAAAATATATTTTCAAAGTGCTATAGAACTATTAAAACAAAAAAATTCACACCATCTTAAAAGTTTCTTCCCCCAAGCAGTTAATCTAATTAACAATTCTAATTAGCCCCCACCCCCTCTATCGATTAACCCCGTCACTGCAACGTAAACACTTTAAACCACTGTTTATAATGCTTTTTACATGTTGATATTTATGTATCTATGCGCATTTTATTCCATATCTACTGCTTAAACTCTAAGTTTATATGTTATATAATTCTTTATTCTTATAACTGTTGTATATGGTTGGTTTTATTGCACGTCACGTCAATGCACCACAGCAAATTCCTAACACATGTAAATGTATACAGTGAATAAAGTTGATCCTTGACTCTTGGTCCATCTAAAGCCATGAATGAACAGTGGAGCAGACACAATGGGCTGAATGGCCCGTTCTGCTCCGAAGCCTTCTGGTCATTGCTGTGGACCTTGCTCCAGATTACAGCATCTACAGGCTCTTCTATCTCCACTCTACACCTGGCATCTTCTGAATTGTCCATAGCTTTATTGGCAGGTGGAAAACAGCACACTGTACCCCACCATGTGGCTGCCCCTCTTCATAGCAGGCTGCGACCAGAACAGATTGATGCAATTTATTATTTTATTGAACTATTACAGCCTGGGGTGTTAGAGTGAGTTCAGTTCCAGCGCCATATTTAGGAACTTTGTACATCCTTCCCGTGAACGCATGGATTTCCTCCCACAGCCAAAAAATGTACTGGTTAACTGGTCATTGTAAATTGTCATGTGTTTTGGCTATGGGTAAATAGATGGGTTGTGGCTCATTGGGCCAGAAGACCCTGTTCCGCTCTATATCTCTAAATAAATAAAAATAAATAAATGCACGAAGTTCTGTATAATATGCATTTAAATAACACTAAGTATATTAGTGGACTGCATTACTGATAACAATTTCAATTGGTAACTTGCCCCACAATAATCAGGCACCATCATCTCACAAGAATACTAGCTGCCAGTTTCACCATGGGGAGGCCGTTTTAGAGTGATATTTTGGAAAATGACAGTCACTTTGATTGATACTTGTGCAATGATACTCTGTCAGACAATGGGCCTATAGTATTTTTAACTTGCAGAAAACAGAATAAACCTGTAAGCATTTAAAAAATCAACATTTTTGAAAATCTTGCAGGAAAAATTACTTTGTTATTATGAGTCTGAAACTGTCTGGACCCTAACTCCCTTCTCCCCATTCACACAATTGTTTTACAACACTATTTTCTCAATAATTTGAGCATTGCGGTAAAGCAGAACTACCTGTAGCATGCAGAAGTTTGCTGCCTCAGTAATCACTGAAGTGGAAAAGTAATCAAAAGTATCTAATGAATGGCTTCCTGCGAAGCCTGAAACTATTTTCGAAGTAAGGAATATGTAAAGTAACAAGTGAATTAATTGAAAACAAATTAATATACCACTGAAAATAGGAATACCTCCAAAAGATGCTGGGTGAAATTTGAAATATTTATGGGTAACTTGAAGGGGAACTTCTTCACTCAGAGAATGGTGGTAATGTGGGATGAGCTTACCAGGGTTCAACTGCAACATTTAAGAGAAGTTTGTATGAGTAAATGGATGGGAAGGGTATGGAGAGATATGGCCTAGGTGTGGGTCGGTGGGACTAGGCAGAAGAACAGACAGGCTGAAGTGCTCTATGACTCTATGACTTCAGCAGGAAATCCATACAGAATAGAAAACTAAGGATAGAAATACTTTATTAGCTTCCAAGTTCTAAGGAAACAGATTTCGATGGATCAAGTGGTTGTGATGGAAGCTGACTTCAAACTTCTCCAGCTACCCATTAGGTTAGAATTAAGGGTAACATATCAAAGGCAAAATAGCTGTGTTTAATGACAGTTGTGTTTCAGCTCCAGAAGAAGTCTGGATAAACGGAAATAAAAGCAGTTGTTAACATCTTAAGGATCAGCCATGATTGAATGGCGGAGCAGACTCGATGGGCCAAATGGCCCAATTCTGCTCCTATGTCTTATGGTCTTATCTTACTAAAATAAAAGTAAAACTTTTGTTTCCTAGAGTGTTTAGAAGTCCTTTAAATAAAGGATAAAGAAAAGCACTACTCTGAAAGAATAGGACAAAACAGCTTTTGATTTCGACTCAAAGAAGTTTAATCTTGACATTCTGTGAATTTCTGCAAGCACTGCATGCTGAGAGCCCCTACATCTGCAGATAAAATATGCAGTTCATAAACAATATTTTGAGAAGTCAGAGATACTCAGCAGATCATTAAAAGAGAAGCAGTGTTAAAACCAGGTTAACGATTGCTTGTCCAAACTAATTCTAATCAAATATCATCCACCTGAAATTATAACTATTTCTCTCTCAACAGCAGTTGCCTGGCCTGCTGATTATTTTCATCATTTTCAGGTTTTATTACAGCATTTGCAGATTTTTAAAAAATTTTCAGGCATTTGAGTTGTATTGTAATTTTGAATTAAAACATTTAGTAAAGTCATTAAGAGACACAGGGAATCAGATTATTGTAAAATCTTTTTAGCTACTTTCCTTCGATACTTAATTTCATTATTGGAATTTTCAATTCATCACATTAAATTGTAAATGAGGTTTTTATTGTCACATATGCCAAGGTACGGTGAAAAAACTTTATTTCCATGCCATCCATACAGATAATTTCATTACAACAGTGCATTGAGGCAGTGGTAGGGAAAACAATAATACATAATAAAATGTTGCAGTTAAAGACAATAAGGTGCAAGGCCATAACAAGGTAAATGTCATAAGAGGAATAGATAAGGTCCTCCAAGAGGACCACAACCTTGTCGTGGTTTGGAGGCTTGTGTGTCTCAATGGCGGTCTGGAGTCAGGTCTTTATGCTTTGGCTTTTGGTAGGGTCACCCATGCCAAAAAGATCAATGAGATAGATGGCATACTAAGAGTTGCCCACCAGTCCTCCAGGTTCAGGGGCTCATCTCAGAGCTAACAACCCTGATTAGTAAAACAAAACTGTTACAGAAACAGAAATGAAGAATTCTTCTCCATCTAAAATGACAGTATTCCTGAGTCTCCTCCAGAAATTGCTTCACTGACGGTAGTGAAAACAGAGCTACTGGCATGATGAAGGAAGCTGACCACTACCAGAGATGGAGGACCTTCACTGCTGCCCGAAACACCAGCGACATAATGAACAGTTAAATAAATAAATAACCATTCTCAAGTCATTAAGATATCTAAGTTGTTATTTCAATTGAAGCAGGATAGGAAATGCTTAGAGGGATAGGGATCAAATGTAGACAAATGGGCCTGGCTCAGGAAAGCATTTTGGTTAGCATTGACAAGTTGGGCTGTGATGCACCATCAATAACTCACTCTGAGACGTAAAGGCGAGATATCGGCTTTTATTGACTGGAAGAAGGAACCAGCAGTGAGTGACCATCATACTACATCCTGGAGACTGAGGCCGAGCATGAGGCCTCAGATCGCCTTTATACAGGGGCCTGTGGGAAAAGCCACAGGAGCAGTCAGCAGGGGGGTGGGGGGGCGTGTCCAGACAGGCACACGTAGTTCACCACAGGCTGAATGGCCAATTTCCATGCTGTACCACTCTATGGCTATCAGAAGCAAAGCAAACACTTCAAAATTGAGATTCAGTGACTCAGTTGGTTCACTTTCTCACTGTTTATTGATAGGTAGTCCAGTCCAGGATTGTTGTTTTCAAGTTCTCATCCCTTCCTCATTGGTAGCCCCCCCCCCCCCCCCAGCAGATGTGGGACCATATTCACCACAAATAACATGACAGTTCAAGCTGCCCATCACTTCCTTCTTAGAGCAACTAGAGGAAACAGTAAATGCAGATTTTACCTTGCCCCATTCCAAGAACAAAATGTTGTAGCATTCTTCAATAAACCCAGCAAAACACAAATCAGCCAAACTTCCTGCACTACTCAAACTGATTTCAACAGATCAAAATCAAATATAATTGTAAATCAGGAACAATGCAGACAGAATTAAGTCTGTGTCTTTTTATTTTACATCCTCTAAGCAAACACATGCACAATCAGGGCTGAGGCGTCCCAGGCTTGATGCCAGGAAACCCACTGGCAGGTTTCAAAATAAAGATACACTTCAGTGATCAATCTGCAGATATTGCACATTGATACAGTTTATTCTGTAAAGGGTAGAAATACCTGCAGAAGCAATTTATCAACCATTGACATAAAGAATAAATGCAGATTGGAGAATTTGGAATTCAATTCCAGTGTCTTCTGTAAGAAAGTTTGTACATTCTTCCCACGTGCACATAGGCTTCCTCTGTATGTTCCAGTTTCCTCCCATAGCCCAATAACGTACCAGTTAGTAGGTTAACTGGTCACTGTAAATTGTCCTGTGATTAGGCCAGATTAGGGTTAGATAGGTGAGTTGCTGCGTGGAGAAGCTCAAAGGGCTGGAACGGCCTGTACCACACTGTATTGCTAAATCAATAACCAGTCTTAGGACATTAAGGTGTCGAAGTTGTTATTTCAATTGAACTGGATAAGCTATAGCAGTCAATAGTCATCATTAATTGCACAAGTAACATTAACATAGATAGGATTTAGCTAAGGGAACTAAACACCAGGTGGAGAGGTGTGTTCAATATTCATGTGGACACCTCAAAATCATCATCAAAGACCTCATTGTACAGAAATGAAAACTGGACACAGGTAGAGAAAGTATAATCCTTCCAAAGTTTTGAGAGTATGTTTCTAATCAAGGTATATATGCAGTGTACAACTATGAGATTCATCTTTCCACAGACAGCCATGAAACAAAGAAACACCATGGAACCCATTCAAAGAGAACATCAAACACCCAACGCACAAAAAAGAATAAATCGTGCAAAGCAAAAAAGGAGAGTAAAATATAAACCATCACACACAGGGTTGTTGAAACAGTCTAGTAATGTTTAGTTTAGTTCAGTTCCGTTCAATTTAGTACTGTATTGCTCATTGAAGCAGACCATAGGCCCCAGTCTGCCCTGATCAAAATCACGCAAAATAGCAATAAAAAAATGAGTAACCAGAAACATATATAACATTAACAGCAGTGTCCAACCCACAAACCACGTTCAAGGCTCCAGCACCATCCTCCAGCAAAGTTGAGTGAGAGGGAGAGAGAGGCCAGTCAGATGCAAACACCTTCCTTCAGATGCAGCGAACAACAGCAAGTAAGAGACTGGGCACACACAGGCACCTTCCTCCGGCAGCAGCGAGAGAGAGAGAGAGAGACGATGCTGAACACCCACTGACCTTGCTTTCTTGTCCCCAATGATTTCAATCTTGCTCAAGGCTTTAATCAGCGAGATCAGTGAGAAATGGAGTCGATCATGGGCTCGCGCCTTGTCTCCAGGCTGCACACTCCACTGAAAACCTCACGAGCTCCCTCAAAAGCAGCAAAGCACCAGATCATTTCAATTGGCCCGAAGACACACCATCAAAATGTAAACCACAGGTTCCAAGCTTAGTAGTAGAATCATATGTGAAAGAAGAAGTAGTTTCATGAACCGTTCGCTGGTGCCATCTTCAAAAATTGACACAGTGAAAGTACAATCCTTCCAACTAGTGGATGATGACTTCCTGCTACAGAACTAACCAAAATAATGAAGAATACTACTCCTTTCATGAAAAAGCTCTAAAAGATTGGACAAATTCAGATAAATACACAACTGTGGATTTGCAAATATTTTGCAACTGAAGACATCAATTATTCACTGATCCAAGGTGCCCAAGGTGGGAATATAAGGTAATCATTCCAACATCTTGAGAAGATGAATCTTAGATAAATTACACCCAGT
This sequence comes from Hypanus sabinus, assembly GCF_030144855.1. Taxonomy (NCBI): domain Eukaryota; kingdom Metazoa; phylum Chordata; class Chondrichthyes; order Myliobatiformes; family Dasyatidae; genus Hypanus; species Hypanus sabinus. The sequence continues at coordinate 9,212,903 of NC_082712.1, read as the reverse complement.
GCATCAAACTCTGGTTTATTATCACTGACATATATTATGAAATTTGATGTTATGCACCAACAGTACGGTACAGACTGGGCATCTAAAATTCTTTGTGCTCTCTTGAGTTTAATTCATGCAAAGTTCTCAAGCTTTATGACAATCACCTTGTAAGATTTGACACCCTTACTAATCGAAAACGTATTAACCTCCACTTCAAATATATGCAATGACTTGGCCTCCGCAGCTGTCTGTGGCAATGAATTCCATAGATTCACCACCTTCTGGCTAAAGATATTCCTTCTGATTTCAGTTCTTAAGCATTGCATGCCACTAGAGTTACCAACAGCAATTCCTGGAACAACACATAGAAAGATTGTTGTAAATCTCTGATAAAGATGCCCACAAATGCACCAGCTACTTCCTTGGCTTAATTGAATTAAACTCTATTCATTCTGATATATCAATTTTTTTCCATTTGTCTTTGTCTTGTCCATGTTTGTATTCTGTTCATGGCCCAGCTCTCTGCCAATCAATCAGCCTTTACTTAAAGTCAAACTGATCTATAGTTCTCCTCATTTCCTCAGCTCTAATGGAAAAATAGATCTTGTGCCATTTAAGAGAAATTCTCTGGAAGTATTACTAAACTAGACAAATTAGAAGCTGTTGTCAGTGATGAGCACCTCGTTCTCCTTGGTGACTTCAACACCAGAGTGGGAGCCGATAACGATTCCTGGCCGGCTTGTCTTGGCCACTTTGGAATTGGCAAAATAAATGACAATGACAACGTCTCCTGGAGTTCTGCCACTATCAGATGAAGTCGCAGTACAAGTTCTCATGGCGACATCCACGGTCTAAACCAGGCATGGGCAAACTACAGCCCGCGGGCCATATGCGGCCCGTTAAGCTTTTTAATCCAGCCCGCAGAACTTGATGAAATTATATTAATAAACCTTGTTAACATTTTTTCCCCGCAATTCTGGCATTTTCCCAATAGATGACGCACTCTATATACATTGACCTTTGTTGAGGTGCAGCGTATTACTCCACATTTGCGCTTTACTCTTTGTTCGGCTCGACCTATTTGTGTGAACAGGCGTTCAGCATCATGAACATCAACAAAGCCAGCCACAGATCCAAGTTAACTGACCAACACCTCAGATCCATCCTGAGAATCGCCACAACAAAACTAAATCCAGACTTTGATGCGCTGGCTAAAAAGGGAGACCAACAACACTGTTCCCACTGAAATTAAAAATAAGTTTCTTCATTGTGCTATGTAAAAAATGCATTTGAAAATATTTTTTTCAATAAGCCTTACATGTTACATGTCATTTCTGTTAAGTGATGGACATGAGTAGTGCACAGGTGCACATACGTTCTCAAAATAAAAAATGCACTCCAGATCAAATAACGCACTCTGCATACTGGCGCGCTGTCACTGTTCTGTCTTTGTGCTGGTCGTTGTTGAGTTTTGGCACAGGGGACAATTGAACAAGAAGGAGCAGGACAAGTAGACCTGCATCTCCTATCGTTTTTGAAATAAAGACAGTCAGGAGGAGAGTGATGATGATAATATCTTGAAGGATAACAGAATTTTCAGTGCTTTAAAATAATAACTGTTACTATTAAAAAAAGCTGTATTTTATTCATTTAATTTTCAGTGTTTTAAAAGTCATTTCAATAAATAGCTAAATACCTTGGGACTTCAAGACAGATATTTTGTTGTAATGCATTTGTTCATTTTCAATTGAAATTAAAGCACATGTTTTCTACATATCCCATGATATTTTATTTTCTCTTATGAGGTGCATTACCAAAACACTCCGTCCATCTGCTCCTGGTCCGGACCCCCTGTCAAATTTTAGAACCCTTTGTGGCCCACAAGTCAAAAAGTTTGCCCACCCCTGGTCTAAACACTGGCACCAACTAGACATGACCATCACCAGGCGCTCCTTCATCAACTCTGTACTAATCACCCGTACTGCTCTGTACTACCACAGAGTAGACTACGATACGGATCATGCTTTAGTATGCTCAAGATCAAATTACGACCGAAGAAAATCCACCACTCCAAACAAACTGGAAAACCTCACATCAACACAACAGAGATGAAACAGTCAGAAAAGGTTGACCAGTTGGCCAAGTCAGTACAGGGTGCTGTGACTACCTCCTCACAAGGAGATACTGCAACAGGACAATGGTCATACCTTCGCCACCCCATCCACGAATCAGCACTCTCTATCGTTGGAAGAAAGACCACAAAGAGCAGTGATTGGTCTGAGGCAAAGTCCAACATCAGGACTCCTGTCATCGAAGCCAAGCGTGCAGCTCTCACAGAGTACAAGCGCTCACCATCCGACCAAACACTCCAGGCTCTTCGAGCTGCTAGAAGCAAAATGCAACAGACTGCAAGGCAGTGCGCAAATGAGTACTGGCTTCAGCTCAGTGAGGACATTCTGACAGCAGCTGCTACAGGCAACATCAGATCGATGTGTGATGACATCAAGAAGGCCCTTGGCCCATCGCAGAGCAAGGCAGCACCACTGAAATCATCCAGCAGTGAAATAATCACTGATAGAAGCAAGCAAATGGAATTCTGGGTAGAACACTACTCTGAGCTCTACACGAGGGAAAACGTTGTTGTTAGCTCAGCCATTGATGCCATCGATTGTCTACTAGTCATGGATGAACTTGACTCCAAATCAACCATTGAGGACCTCAGCAAGGCAATTGACAGTCTGCCCCAGGGAAAGCTCCTGGCAATGATCGGATTCCCCCAGACCTGATCAAACACTACAAGAGCTCACTCCTCTAACCTTTACACAAGTTCCCTTGTCAGTGCTGGAAGGAAGGAGCCATACCACAGGATATGTGCAACTCCAAAATCATCACTTTGTACAAGAACAAGGATGATAGCATTGACTGCAACAGCTACAGGGGTATCTCCCTCCTTAGTATTGTCGGCAAAGTCTTTGCTCGTGTAGCTCTGGCACATCTACAAACTCTGGCAAAACGGGTCTACCCTGAGTCCTTCTGTGGTTTTCGCACAAAGAGGTCAACTGTCGACATGATTTTCTCACTTAGTCAACTTCAGAAGTGCAGGGAACAACAGAAACCCCTCTATGTCATTTTCACCGATTTGACCAAGGCATTTGACCTCGTCAGCAGGGATGGGCTGTTTCTGTCATGGTCCGGTCCATGAAGTCCGCGTGCCAGTTCGCGGTTCAGTCCATGGACTCTGGACTCAGGGTCTTCTGGCTGTCTGGTGTTTCAGTTGGGCTTAATCACAGGCACCTGATTCTCATATTGAGGCTGGAATATAAGTGGCCCTGGGTTCGAGTGTGGTTGCTGGTTTGTCTTGTTGGTATCTTGTCCTTGCCTCTGTGGGGTAAGTCAGGCCGCTCTTGCCATTACCCTATGGTGGGATCTGTCCCTTCCTGTCCTTGCCTCCGTGGGGTAAGTCAGGCTGTCCTTGCCATTACCTTGAGGCTGGACTGTTCCCTTCCTTCCTTCTGAAGCCTGGCCTGTAGCCCTGCCAGCTACCCCTGCCTGTAACCCTGCCGGCAACCTCGCCTGCATCCTCACCTGTATCGCCGTCAAGTTCAGCTGCCGGAGTGAGACTGGAGCCTTGCCACACCAACAGAAGGAACTATCTATTGTTGAGCTTGGAACTGTGTTTAGTGTCCGTGTATGAGTCTCGGCCCTATGTCCTGTCCCCAAGGGGTCCTGACTCTGTGTTCTGTGTTCCTGTGCTCAAGTCCAAGGCTCCAAGGAGGTTCCAGTCTGTGTCCAGGGCTCCGAGGAGGTTCTATTCCGTGTCCAAGTCCAAGTCGTAGCCTAGGCCCTGAATGCTGGTCTTGTCCAGGGCTAGTGTCCGTGTCCAGTTATGCCTCTCCCCATGTCTGCTTCGCTCTCCCTTGACCTAGGTTCTGCTCTCTCTCGATCAAGACCAAGTCTGAGCTTCATGTCCTCGTCCAGCCCTGGAGTCCCGCGTCCTGCCCCCATGTCCAGTCCTGTTGCCTTGCCACGTCCAGTCCTTGCCTGAATCTGGAGTCCAAGCCTGAGTCAAGACCAGGTTCTGGGTCCCTGTCCAGTCTCTGGCTCGGAGTCCTTGTCCAGGTTCCAAGTTCCTAGTTCCTTGTCCAGGTCCCGCTTTCCCAGTCTAGTCCTAGCCCAGGCCCTGTATCCTAGTCTTGTCCAGCATCATTTCTTCCCCAATTCCCTTGCTTTCTTGATATACCTAGTCCTCTCCCTAGTACTTCAGTGTCTGTGTCTCGCATTTAGGTCCGTTCCTAATGCCCCCCTTATGACACTTTCAGGTTGCCTTCAAGATCGGCTGTCCCCTGAAACCCCAAAGTATCACCAAGTCATTCCATGATGATATGAGGGCTACTGTTCAGTACAATGACAGCTCATCAGAACCCTTTGCTATTCATAGTGGAGTCAAACAAAGATGTGTGTTGGCCCCAATATTATACGGCATCTTCTTCTCTCTGCTATTGACGCACGCGTTTGGGACGTCGACAGAAGGCATCTACATGCACAGCAGGTCTGATGGGCGGCTGTTCAACCCTGCACACCTGAGAGCAAGAACAAAGGTGCGAAAGATCTTAATATGTGACATGCTCTTTGTCAATGACACTGCTATAACTTTGCACACCAAACAGCAATTACAAACTCTCATGGACCGCTTCTCTAAGGCATGCAAGGACTTCGGGCTTACCATCAGCCTAAAGAAAACAAATGTCCTTACCCTGAACGTAGTGGAGACACCAGTCATTACCATCGACAATTACGATCTAGAAGTGGTCCACGAGTTCACATACTTGAGGTCGACCATTAGTGACGATGCTGAAATCAATATGCGTATCGGCAAAGCAACATCGATCCTTGCTCGACTCTCCTCGCGGGTCTGGGAGAATCTGAAATTCGCTACAAAGACCAAGACTGCTGTGTACAATGCATGCGTTATCAGCACCTTCCTGTATGGCAGTGAGACCTGGACCTTCTACACCAAACAGGAGAGGAAACTCAATAATTTTCACCTGCTCAGCCTTCGCCGCATCCTCAGCATCACCCAAACTCTGAAGTCCTCTCCCGCACTGGACTTCCCACAATGTTCACGCTTTTAAGACAATGCAGACTGCGCTGGCTGGGCCACATCTGTAGTATGAAGGGTGGTAGACTGCCAAAGGACAACCTCTACGGAGAACTAGCAACAGGCAAGAGGAACGTTGGTAGACCCCAGCTTCGCTTCAAGGGCCTCTGCAAGCATGACATGAAAGCCTTGAAAATCAACACAGAGTGCTGGGAGGATACAGCAGATGACGGTGAGGTTCTCTTCAGCAACACCTCGAGTGAAAGAGTGATCCTGAGTCAGTTTGAGGAGCAGAGAACTAAATGGAGAGCACAGCGAACAACAATTCCACGACACCCTACACAAGCAGCAACTGTAGCAGAGCCTACCATTCCAGGATCAGCCTCAATAGCCACAGTTGAAGCTGCTCAATAAACCAGTGACTACCAGAGGCGCAGTACTCATGGTTGACCACGACCAACGGAGGCCACAATTACTAAACTACAAAATACAGTTTCCATGCTAACTGAAAGATCATATCCAAATCATCAACCCATTGCAGCTGCATTAATTCTTCTCAAAAACAAAATTCAGAATGCAGCTTTAGTAGTTGCAACTACAAACATCATCTGCCATTAGATTTCTGAATGGACAATGAACCCATATACACCACTTAACTATTATTCTTCCCTCTCTTTTTGCACTACCTTATTATATATATATAATTATATATGACACCATACAGCTACTGCAAAACAACAGAAGTCATGACATATGTGAGTGATATTAAACCTGATTCTGATTCTGAGCTTACTGTGATAGCTGACCATCATTAAGCCATTAAATCCTTAGCCAAATGATTCTACCACAGGTTAGAGATAAGGGACACATAAAGAATGGGTTCTGAGGATTCTCTCCCTAAATCCATTGCTCTGAAGCTTTGAAAAGAGGTATCTTGATGCAGAATAAAATAATTAAACAGAAAATCTTTATGCCATATGACAGCAACGAGACGAGCAGAATCCAAAGTAAAAGGTAACAATTAACATAACACTATTACAGCGCCAGTGACTCAGATTCCACTCGTGTATATGTCCTCCCATACCCACATGGGTTTCTCCTGGATGCTCTAGTTCCATCCTAGAACTTCATTGAGCCGGAAGGGCCTGTTTTCGTGCTGTATCTCTAAATAAATAGATAAACAGAAAGATAGACAGACAGACAGACAGATAGATTGATTGATTAATTCATTCATTCATAGATAGGGTGGACCAGGTAAATTTCTGGAGAACGCCGAGAAATTTATGTAATCAGTGTAAAATATGTAAAATCATAGGTCAGATCACACTTGGACTACTATAAACAGCACTATTATCTATGTTAATAAAAGGCATTTTGAGGCATTGGTGAAAATACAAATGATTACTATAATGCTACCAGAATTGAGAGAAATTATACCTATCAAAAAAAGTGGATGATTTTCTCAGAAGATCTAGTAACTGTGGAGTATGGTGACCGAAACCTATAAAATTATGAAAAATTCATAAATATAAAGAAGACTGCCTAGAAATGCTAGTGTGCCATTTACAATGCAGCAGACTGGCACCAATCCCATGGAGCAAAAACCTTTGGTTACAGGAGACGGTATTTTGAAAGTGTAATCATCTGATTCCCCTTCTGAGGCAAGTTTGAGGGGATTAGCCACAGCATGGGTTGGGTGCAGTTACTTTATACTACATATAAAATATTTATATGTAAAGAGACCTCCCATAACCTCCAACAAGTACCTCCGCTCCATCCACCAAAAGTGGAATTTTTTGATGGCCAAACATTTTAATTCCAATTCCCATTCCGCAGTCTGTCCATTGACTCCTCTTGAGCCATGATGAAGCCACCTTCAGGCTTGATGAGCAATACCTTGTATTCTGTCTGGGTAGCCTTCAACCTGATGACATGAACATTGATTTCTAATCAGTTACTGCCTGTTGAGCTGCTGCCAATTAGGGCAGCAATGAAGGTCCTCTATCTCTGTCTGTGCTTGGCATTCCTCTCTATTGTGCTCCAAGTTTGGTTCATGGTCGTCATTTCTACTTCTGTGGTACAACACCAAGTTGTCTTTGGTCTCCCATGTTTCCTCCATCCTTTAGGGGTCCAATGAAGTGTTGTCTTGATGATGGAGCTGGCTTTAGTTATCATCAAGAGCCCAAACCATCTCTAACGTTTCCTCATGATGATTGTGGTCATGTCCTCTTGGTGACACTGACACTGTGGTTGGAGAACTTTCTTGGCCAGAAAATATGGAGGATCTTCCAGAGGCTCATGGTGTGGAATGATGACAGCTTGTAAGGTCATTCTCCGTCACACACCAGCATTTTGACCCATACAAAAGTGTGGACAGAACACAACTGCGGTACAGCTTCACCTTGTCATCCTTGATCCCACTATCCTGCCAAATAATACTGCCCAGGTAGGTGATCTAACAATTACTCCTCCCAGTTAAAAAAAAATTCTCTCCCCCTCCCCTATTGTTCTATTCCCTACTCTGGCCTCTTACTCTTCTCACCTGCCTATCACCTCCCTCTTGATTCCCTCCTCCTCCCTTTCTCCTATAGTCCAAAGTCCTCTTCTTTCAGATCCCTTTCTCTCCAGCCCTTTATCTTTCCTACCCATCTGGCTTCACCTATCATCTTCTAGCTATCCTCCTTTCCCTCCACTCAACTTTTTATTCTAGCATCTTCCCCCTTCCTTTCCAGTCCTGAAGAAGGGTCTTGACCCAAAACGTTGACTGCTTGTTCACTTCCATGCTCAGAGAGCATGTCTTATGAGGAAAGATTGAGTGAACTAAGGCTATTCTCGTTTGAAAGGAGGATGAGCAGTGACTTGCTAGTTATACAAGATTATGAGAGGCATAGATCGAGTGGATAACCAAAGACCTTCCTCCAAGTGCAGAAATAGCTAACAAAAGAGAACATCATTTTAAGGTGATTGGAGGAAAGTATACGGGGGATGTCAAAGATAAGTTTTTTACATGGTGAATGGTGAGTGTGTGGAATGCCCTGCCAGGGGTGATGGTGGAGGCGGATAAATTAGGGGCATTTAAAAAACTCTTAGGTAAGCACATGGGTGATGGAAAAATGGAAGTCTAAGTAGTAGGGAAGGTTTCGATTGAAAGTAGGTTAAAAGTTCAGCACAACATTGCAAGCTGAAGGGCCTGTACCACACTGTTATGTTCTATGAACAATGTTCAAATGAAAATGACTTAAAAGGTTTAAAATGATCTTTGGATAACTAGACATGGCTGAAAAACATTCTTAGATCAATATTTTAAAATATTGATTTTACCTCCAGCACACCTAAGGACTAGATTTATGTATTTTAAACTAGCGTGGTGAAGAAACATTGTGTAGATTGTTTTAAATAACCGCTCAGGGTGTTCTGTGAGTATTTATGGTGCTCAGAAAGTGCAATACATTACTTTCATTCTGCCCTAAGCATCCTGACCTGGCAAAGTTGTTTATCAGTCGTGGATCCCAGTTCATGTGATTCACTCCTCTGAAACCCCATGTTTTAACACATTGCTTCAACTGTGTGAAGGGACAGTGAAAATGTCAGTCATAGAAAGCTTCCAATGTACTCTAAGGCAATTCCAAAAAACAATTATAACAGAAACTTGATTGAGATTTGTAAGATGTGACAATAAATATTTTCACAAGAATCCAGTCCTTGACAGCTGAATAATAAAAACCTCCAAGTTCAAAGGAGCTCATATTTTACTTTGGCACACTGAAGAGGAAGTACAGCACAGAGCTGATAATAGTTATTGATTGCAGCAAACTCGTAGTGATTTATGACCAGTCTAAAATTAAACAATGATCCACCATGTCCTTAATGTGGCTCAGTATCAAATTTTGTTTGACAAAATCATAGAATCCTAGAAATTTATGAGCACTCACCCTATCTTTGTATTTCTGGCAAGAGGAAAAGCTATTCAGATTAATCTCACATCTAAATTAAGTGTGGGATGTACACTCAGTGGCCACGTTATTAGGTGGCCTACATGTTAATACAAATATCTAACCAGCCAATCATGTGGCAGCAACTCAATGCACATGTAACGGCTTCTTTGTAATGTTTCACTGCTAAGGCTAATATAATGGCTTCTCTGCAATGTTCACTGCTGACGTAACAGTTTCTCTGTAGTAGCAATGTTTGGGTTATGGCTGGAGATAACAGGACTGTGATATTCATGTTAACCAATTGGAGTTTGTTGCTTTGTCTTGTGTATCTGGAAGGATGCTTTTTCATGGTCTTTTGTAATGGAGAGATGAAGAGGGAAGACACGAGTGGAAAGAGCTGGTAGACCACCGGACGGAGTGGACTGGGTTCTGAGGGTCCAAAGGTCAGCGACACTCGGAGGAGACCAATGGTGGAAGAATGACTACTGAGTGAGCTCCAACATGACTTTGACTTGAATTGGGCCCTTTTTATTTTCATTACTAACCCTATATTCAGATTAAGATTCATAAAGTTCAATTATTTAATTGCATATGGTGTACTGTCCAATATTTTGCGTTGTGGGCTTGTAACTGGGGGTACGTTACACAGCATCCACACAAACGTGGTTACCCAGTTTGGTGGGGCTGAAGGCTGTTTCCCCTAGAAGAACACGAGCTGGCCAAGCCTGAAGGTTACACATAAAAGCATGCAGACATGGTCAAGAGGTTCAGTTGATGTTCAAACCAAACATCACAATGGGGAAGAAATGTGATCCAAGTGACTTTGACCGTGGAATGATTCTTGGTGCCAGATGGAGTGGTTTTAATATTTCAGAAACTGCTGATCTCCTGGAATTTTCACACCAAGTCTCTAGAGTTAACATAGAACATAGAATAGTACAGCACATAACAGACCCTTCGGCCCACAATGTTCTGCTGACCCTCAAACCCTGCCTCCCATATAACCCTCCACCTTAAATTCCTCCATATACCTGTCTAGTAGTCTCCTAAACTTCACTAGTGTGTCTGCCTCCACCACTGACTCGGGCAGTGCATTCCATGCACCAACCACTCTCTGAGTGAAAAATCTTCCTCTAATATCCCCCTTGAATTTCCCTCCCCTTTACCTTAAAGCCATGTCCTCTTGTACTGAGCAGTGGTGCCCTGGGGAAGAGGCGCTGGCTGTCCACTCTGTCTATTCCTCTTAATATCTTGAAAAACCTCTATCATGTCTCCTCTCATCCTCCTTCTCTCCAAAGAGTAAAGCCCTAGCTCTCTTAATCTCTGATCATAATCCATACTCTCTAAACCAGGCAGCATCCTGGTAAATCTCCTCTGTACCCTTTCCAATGCTTCCACATCCTTCCTATACTGAGGACCAGAACTGGACACAGTACTCCCCAAGTGTGGCCTAACTAGAGTTTTATAGAGCTGCATCATTACATCGCGTCTCTTAAACTCTGTCCCTTGACTTATGAAAGCTAACACCCCATAAGCTTTCTTAACTATTCTATCTACCTGTTTATAGAGAATGATGCAAAAATCAAAAAACATCCAGTGAGCGGCAGTTCTGTGGGCAAAAACACCTTGTTAATGAGAGAGGTCAGGGAATGGCCAGACTGGTTTACGATGACAGGAAGATGACAGTAACTCAAATAACTACATGTTACAACAGTGGTGTAGCAGAAGAGCATCATTGAACAGACAACACATTAAACCTTTAAGTGATGGGCTACAGCGACAGAAGACCACAAACATACACTCAGGAGGTACCTAAAAAAGTGGCCACTGAATGTAGATGTCAGTGGCAAAGCCAGCATTTAATGTCCATTCTAAATTTTAAGAAATTGCTTACTTAAACACAGAATGAGACCATTCCTAACATTGCAGTTCCACTTCCCTTTTACAGGTCCCTAACATACTCGATAATTTTCCTTTGATCCAATTCTCTGCTGGCACATCTTCAATACCTGGCAAAAGTCCATGTAATCACAGAGTAAGCATGCACAGATGGTGGTGAGAAGTCTTCTTTTATAGGGGCAATATTTCTCATGAAGGTGATCCCACAATTATGTTGTGTAGGGAATTCCAGGACTTAGACCAAGCAATGATGAAATACAGCACTCATGAAGAAGGCAATTCATTAGGAATTTGAGGAGATGTGGCATATCACCACAGATTCTTGCAGATTTCTACAGATGTACAGTGGAGACCATTCTGGTCAGATAGAGGCATCCTTCTACAGGACCAAAGCTGTTATTGTCCTTTTTAAATGTATTTTTTTAATGATTGCAAGACCCTGCTGGACGTTAACAACATAAAGTACTGCAGTTCTACCCCATCAGGGAGTTGCTCATTGGTGGAGAGAATGAAGGAGCTGGACTCGGTGCAGATCGTGATGCAACCTATGACAGAGAGGCATCTTTGCACAAAGGAGGTGTACAGACTAACAGTGAGTGATCATTTTAGTCACTCTCCTTGTGACCGCAAGACCCTGTTGGACATTGGTTGTGTGGAATGCTACCAGTCCACTTCATTGGTTTATTGGAAGAAGGCGAGGGCGGAGAGTGGGGAAACAGTGTGGCCTCAGTCATAGACAGGACAAGGCCTCAAGCTGTGGTGACGCCTGCTTGCAGCTGCCTATGAAGAGGCATCAGAGTCGCATGCTCCAACAGAGTGCTTGAGATGGTGTGCTGCAGCATTGATGCTGGAGTTGGTGCTGCCCCCTAGTGTTCACTCCGCAGAAGATGTATTCGACTGCAGACAGCTGCAACATTCATAGGGACTTGGACTATATTTTTTGTGTGAACATATTTTACATAAGCAGATATGGGTCAGAATTAGTTGTTTATTTACTCTTAAAGGGATGGTTTGGCAACAGCGTGGGGAGTTAGGTGTCAGGTTAGGGATTAAGGACGGGGGAGAATGTTACTGCTATCTTATATATGCTATATGTGCTCTGCATTATGTATGACTGCACTATGTATGACTGTTGGTACTGTATTTTACACCTTGGCCCCAGACTAACCCTGTTTCATTTGGTTGTATCCATAGTTATACATGGCTGGTTGAATGACAATTGAAGTTGAACTTCTGACTGGTTACATCACAGTCTGGTATGGAGGCTCCAATGTCACTGGTTCAATAGGTTATAGAGGGTTGTAGACTCAGCTGTCTCCATCACAGGCACAACCCTCCCCACCAGCGGGGACATCTTCAAGAGGCAATGCCTACAGAAGGCAGTATCCATCGGTAAAGACTCGCCATCAGGGGCATGTCCTCTTCTTATTACTACCACTGGGAAGGTAGTACAGGAGCCTGAAGTCACACAGTTAATGTTATAAGAACAGCTTTTTCCTCTCTGCCATCAGATTTCTGAAAAGCCCATGAACCCATGAACATTCATTGTTCATCTTTTGCATTATTTTATTGTGTAACTTACAGTAATACACCCATACAATATAGGAGCAGAATTGGACCATTAGGCTCATCGAGTCTGCTCCACCATTTCATCATGGCTGATCCAATTTCCTTCTCAGCCCCAGTCTCCTGCCTTCTTCCCGTATCCCTTCATCCCCTGACCAATCAAAAATCTATCACCCTCTGCCTTAAATATCCATAAAGACTTGGCATCCACAGCTGCCTGTGGCAATGAATTCCACAGATTCACCACTCTGGCTAAAGAAATTCCTCCTCATCTCTGTTCTAAAAGGACACCTCTCTATTCTGAGACTGTGACAGTGCATTTTACTGTATGTTTTCATGTAAATGAGATACATAAATGAATCTGAATGTTGCCGTTTTGTAACAGAATTGTAATTAACCTTCAGATAGTTGTCTTTCAATAGAGACAATCATATACCACCATAAAGTTTTAAACAAGCTCTGTACTGTCTATCTGTACATGAGGATGCAACGTGAGGTGGGACAGTAGCACAGTGGTTAGTGTAATGCTCTACAATGCCAGCATTGGGATTCACTTCCCTGTGCTGTATGCAGGGAGTTTGTACATTAACTTTGTGAACCTGTGGGTATCCTCTGGGCGCTCCAGATTCCTCCCATATTCCAATGATGTCCAGGTTAGGAGTAGTAAGTTGTAGGCATGTTACGTTGACACCAGAAGCCTGGTGACACTTGCGGGCTGCCCCCCACACACCCTATTGTTTTGGTTGTTGGCGCAAATGAATCATTTCACCGTGTTTCAATATGTATATGATAAATAAATGGATCTGAAATCTGAAATGTTTCTGCCTCCCTCGATGTCAAGCTCATTCCCATCACTCTTTGGGAAACAAATTACCTTCAACTTCACTCTACCTTAAAGAAACAAAAACTGAAGGTGAAATATTCTTAAAGGACTTTCACAAAGGGCATTACAGACAAGCTTTATAAATAGATTAAGTAAATTTTCCTTTCATTCTATAGTTTAAACTTAAAGTGGGAAATTTTCCATTGCAGGGTAATTCAAATACGCATACAAGTTTGATCTCATTGCTGAGAAACACAAATTAAAAATTTACCAGATTCATTTAATAGTAAACCCCGTCAATATTTAATGCAATGTTTCTGTTTCTGACTGCATTTCTGTGGTTATTAAAAGAATGTAAATGAAAGGGATGAATAAGGAAGAACAATACACACCTACAGGTAGACGGTAGCTGGTTACAGGAGGACTCTGTGCTGAATGGTCAGATGTCAGAAAATTATCGTCCAATCTATCTGTGCAACATCGCTCTGTCTGATTCTCAGTGTAAGCATCTGTGCGAGCTATGTCAATCTTCTGACTTGTCACATTCCCAGGCTGGAATTCAACAAAGTTTGCTTCTTTCCTGAAAAACACAACATTACCTAACTGTGGCTTTGTTTTGGTAGTGGGGTAGTGGGGCTGTATCTACTGACACACTGCAGCCAGCCAGAGTGCAGAGAATTGGATAACTTCCCTGACAACCAAAACTCCACCATGGATGGTCCCAAGCCCAGCTGGGAAAGGAAGAGGATTAGGCATGGGCAACACCATCTTGTAAAAACCCAGAAATACAGAAATGCTAACAGAAGTTCCAAAAACCTCATCCCAAGAAAAGAAGGATCTTGCCTAAGATGGACCACACCTGAAGACAATTTGAAGGACTGGCCCAGGATAGAGGACTCGAGCAAGCTGCTGTCAAGGTGATAGGCTTAAATGGGGTAAATATCTAAGTTTGGTTACAGACACATAATGTATCATATATGTAATTTTATTCCACTCACTCTTTTAGAGAAATTATTCTATTATTGGGAGAAATTACTTCTGTTGCCTTTTTCACTGAATTATAGGAATGATGTCAACAAAATAGAGAGAATACAGAGAAGATTTACTAGAATGTTACCTGGGTTTCAGCACCTAAGTTACAGAGAAAGGTTGAACAAGTTAGGTCTTTATTCTTTGGAGCGTAAAAGGTTGAGGGGGGACGATAGAGGTATTTAAAATTATGAGGGGGATAGACAGAGTTGACGTGGATAGGCATTTTCCATTGAGAGTAGGGGAGATTCAAACAAGAAGACATGAGTTGAGAGTTAGGGGGCAAAAGTTTAGGGCTAACACCAGGGGGAATTTCTTTACTCAGAGAGTGGTAGCTGCGTGGAACAAGCTATCAGTATAAGTGGTAGAGGCAGGTTCGATATTATCATTTAAAAAAAAAATTGGATAGGTATATGGACAGGAAAGGAATGGAGGGTTATGGGCTGAGTGCAGGTAGGTGGGACTAGGTGAGAGTAAGCATTCAGCATGGACTAGAAGGGCCGAGATGCCCTGTTTCCGTGCTGTAATTGTTATATGGTTATACGGTTTTCCTTAATCTGTGTCTCCTGAGCAAATCAGCTCTGCCTGTCCTGTAACAGTTTAATACACACTGACGGATGCAATGCTGACAATAAATAATATTCTTCTGTTGTCATAAATACCAAGCTCTTCTACCTGAAAGAGAATAGTGTGTGTAATCCCATTCAATTTCCTATATGTAAAATAGCCCAGAGTTATCATTATTATAAACCTTAGGTATGGTCACAAAAACATGTCAAAACCAATGACATTTATTTTTATTTAAAGATACATAACAGTATTAGGCCCTTCTGGCCCAACCGGTCCACACCTCCTAATGACACCCATGTGACCAATTAGCCTACTAACCTAATCTTTGGAATGTGGGAGAGAACCAGAACGCACAGAGGAAACCCATGCTTACAGGGAGAGTGTACAAACTCCTTACTGACAACGGAGGGAATTGAACCCAGTTAGCTGTAGGGAAGAAGAAAAAGAATGAGGAAGTTTAGAAGCAGGATTTCAGAAGATTGTACTTTCTGGATTACTTCCCCAGGGCACTCAGCTTTTCTCAAGCGCAGTTGGTTGACATACATTATTACTCTAGTCTGGATAAATAATCAAGAATCTGGAAGGAATTAATAGGCATATGAGAGAGAATCGGTTACAAGGAATAAAGTAAAGGAAGGAAGTTGATGGGATTGCATTGAAGACCAGCATAAAATCAATGGGCCAAATGGCCTCCTTCTAGGTTACAAGGAAATAAACCCAGGAAGGAGATATTGTGGTTCTAGGAATGGTAAAAAGATACTGTCAGGAAGAATGCAGATTTAAAGCTACAAGAGATAGCTGTACATTTTATCCAATTCTTTTATTGGGCACTTGCTTGGCCAAACTGTTCACAAAAAATAACTAAAATTTGAGCTTACAACTTGGAACCACTTTAAATGGAAACAGAGCTCTTGTAGGTTAGAGATGGCATGGCTAGTGCAAAGTTCTTTTTGCCCTGTAAAATCACAGAATTGTTACAGCACAGTGGAGACTATTGGCTCATCAAGTTCGTTGTAGAGCAAAGTCATTTCACATCCTGTACTCTTGAAAATTACTTTCCCTTAATTGCATCTTTTCATGGGTCTGAATGACCAGTTGAGGTTGGTGGCCAAATGTCTGCATAATTATGTCTGCAAGTCTGGGAGTCCGGCCAAGGACTGGAGGCCGTCCTGAGGTTGGAGGCCCGTGTGTTTGTAGGGGGTGAGAGGGTTGGAAAGGGGCTTGTTTTGTTGTTATTGTTTTGTTTTGTTCTATTGTTGTTGTTGTTGTTACTGCTGGTGCTGTTCAGTTGTGTGTTATGTTTATGTACGTTGGTGCCAGAATGTGTGGTGACACTTACGGACTACCCCCAGCACATCCTTGGTTAATACAAATGACATATTTCACTATATGTTTTGATGTACATGTGGTAAATAAATCTGAAATCTGAAATCTGAATCTGAATCTAACCAATGTAATCCTTTTCCTTTTTGCATATCATCTACCCCATGGCTTCCCTGGGTAGGATTACCAAATAGTTCCCAAACCCATTTGGAACCCTTTGGATTTGACAAGGATTTCATAGTTACTAAGAACTAGACTGATCACTTAAACCCTTTTCACTTGAATGCTTGCTGCCAACTCTTATTAAATGTCTCAGTTCAAGACCTTAAGACCAGAAGGAACAGGAGTAGAATTAGGCTACTTGGCCCATTGATTCAATACATCACTAGCTCCCATAACATTGTTTTAATATATAACTTATCAACACATAAAATAATTAAGTGGAACTTTGACAGATACTTAAATGTGTAAGGTATGGGAGGATACAGAAGTAATGCAGGCAAATGGGATTGGTATAGATAGGCATGATGTTTGACATTGAGGTGGTGGGCCAAAGATCTTGTTTCAATGTCGTACAACTCTATGACTCTGCAATCCTTTCTTAGACTGTTCCCAGCTAAGAAGTTGTTAAAATATATTTATACCTTTTCATATCTTCCCAATATCCTACTTCCTGAAACTCTGCAACCTTCCTTACATTCTGTTTGTCTGTAGATAACTCTTCCATTTCGAGATTCCACTGATCTAAAAAAAGAACATCCCATGAGGTACAGTCAACCTGTGTAAATTTAATGTACACTTTAAATATTATAAACTGTGACTCTAGCCACAAAATAAATGTTTAAATTAAGGACAATTACATCATGGTCTGCTTGGTTTCTTTAAGCCGGACATTTGTGGGTTGAAGACAAGATCTTAATAAAACCCTGAGCCACCTCTACGCTGAACTGATTCTACAACCTATGGATTCACTTTCAAGGATTCTACAACTCATGTTTTCAATATTATTTATTACTTACTTGTTATTATATTATTATTAACAAACCTCTGATATTCAACCTATGCCCTCTTGTTTTTAGCATCCCCTCCCTGGGAAAAAGACCATTGCCTGTCTATGTCTCTCATGATCTTATACACCTCTATAAGGTCACCCCTCAATCTCCTACATTCTAGGAATAAAGTCCTAATCTACGCAATCTTTCCTCAGGCCCCCAAGTCCAGGCATTATATTGGTAATTTTTTCTGCACTCTTTCTGGTTTAATATCATCTTTCCTTTAACAGGGTAACCAAACCATACCTAGTACTCCAAGTGTGGCCTCATTGATGTTTTATAAAACTGCAACATAACTTCTAAATTCCTATACTCAGTGTCCCAACTGATAAAGACCAGCACGCCAAAGGTCATCTTTGCTACCATATTTACCTGTGACTGCCCTTTCAATGACTTGCATTACACTCCTAAAGATTGAAAAATTACCTTTCTTTGTCACATGCACATTGAAACATGCAATGAAATGTGCTGTTTTGCGTCAACACCCAATACAGTCCTAGGATTGTGCTGGGGAATCCTGCAAGTGTCATCATGCTTCCGGTACCAACATAGCATCTCTCTAACCTGTACATCTTTGGAACGTGGGAGGAAACCGGAGCACCCAGAGGAAGCCCATGCGGTCACTGGGAAGTCATGCAAACTCCTTACAGACAGTGTAAGTTGAACCCAGAATGGTAATCACTGACGCTGTAAAGGGATTTAATTAACCACTATGCTATGTGCAGCTCCTAGGTCCCCATTGAATTGTACCAGTCCAGAAAAGTGGTAGGTATCCCATTAAAATTGAGATTTGAGTTGAGCCTTGTAGATAATGAAGACATATCATGCTACATCTCCTGATGCATGTCCTGATGTTCGAAAAATTGACTGTTTATTCCTTTCCATGGATGCTGCTTAACCTGGTGAATTCCTCCGGCATTTGGGGTGGAATGAGCTGCCAGCAGTTGTGGTTGAAGTGGGCACATTAGCAATGTTTAACAGCCATCTAAATAAGTACGTTTAGAGAGCTATGAGCCAAGGATGGGCAGACAGGACTAGCTTGCCGGGCATGGAACTGTTGAGCCGAAGTCTGTTTCCTTGCTCTATGATTCTATTACAATGATGGCAGGATAAATTAGCAAGCTTGATAAGTAGCACTGACAACTCAGGTAACAGTGTCTGAGCTTACCAGTTACACTATGGAGTGATGAAATTCACCTAACTTACTTCAATAACAGCTCTCAGATCACAAATACTATCTTTAGAAACATAATTACCTGTATTTTTTCACTAACATTACACCCCATCCTGACTTTAAACATTATTTTTCTTTAATTCCCTATATCGTTTTATGGCCATCATCAACTGCTAAAAGATGAACTCCTGATCTCCCAATCCACCTCATTGTGGCCCTTGCACTTATTTGTCTGTCTGCACTGCACTTCCTCTGTAACTTCCATACTATATCCTGCATGCAAAATGCTGCAGCAATGCAGCATTTATGGATATTGATAAGCATTCGATATTTTGTGCCAAGTCCCACTTTGTGTATGTTGCTCTGGATTTCCAGCATCTGCAGAATCTCTTCTGTTTACCATATTCTGCATTCTATTTTTATTCCTTCAGCCTCAGTGTAATTATGTATAGCATGATCTATCCGAGTGGCATGCAAAACATATTTTCAGAAACATTGAACCATAGAAAACCTACAGTACAATACAGGCCCTTCAGTCCACAAAGTTGTGCCGAACATGTACCTACCTTAGAAATTACTAGGGTTACCCATAGCCCTCTATTTTTCTAAGCTCCATGTACCTATCCAAAAGTCTCTTAAGAGACCCTATCGTATCCGCCTCCACCACCATTGTCGGCAGCCCATTCCATGCACTCACCACTCTCTGAGTAAAAATCTTACCCCAACATCTCTGTACCTATTCCCCAGCACCTTAAACCTGTGTCCTCTTGTGGCAACCATTTCAGCCCTGGGAAAAAGACTCTGACTATTCACATGATCAATGCCTCTCATCATCTTATACATCTCTGTTAGGTCACCTCTCATCCTCCATCGCTCCAAGGAGAAAAGGCCGAGTTCACTCAACCTATTCTCATAAAGCATGCTCCCCAATCCAGGCAACATCCTTGTAAACACAAGGAAATCTGCAGATACTGGAAATTCAAACAATAACACACACACACACACAAAATGCTGGTGGAACGTAGTAGGCCAGGCAGCATCTATAGGGAGAAGGGTCTCGGCCTGAAACATCGACAGCGCTTCTCCCTATAGATGCTGCCTGGCCTGCTGCGTTCCACCAGCATTTTGTGTGTGTTGTTGTTTGAACATCCTTATAAATCTCCTTTGCACCCTTTCTATGGCTTCCAGATCCTTCTTGTAGTGAGACGACCAGAACTGAGCTGCAGCATTACCTCTCAGCTCCTAAATTCAATTCCGCAATTGATGAAGGCCAATACACCGTACACTTTCTTAACCACAAAGTCAACCTGCACAGCTGCTTTGAGCGTCCTATGGACTCAGACCCCAAGATCCCTCTGATCCTCCACACTGCCATTAATACCATTAATACTATATTCTGCCATCATATTTGACCTACCAAAATGAACAACTTCACACTTATCTGGGTTCAACTGCATCCACCACTTCTCAGCCCAGTTTTGCATCCTATCAATGTCCCGCTGTAACCTCTGACAGCCCTCCATACTATCCACAGCACCTCCAATATCTGTGTCATCAGCAAACTTATTAACCCATCCCTCCACTTCCTCATCCTGGTCATTTATAAAAATCATGAAGAGTAAGGGTCCCAGAACAGATCCTTAAGGCACTCCACTGGTGAATGACCTCCATGCTGAATATGATCCGTCTACAACCACTCTTTACCTTCTGTGGGCAAGCCAATTCTGGACCCACAAAGCAATGACCCCTTGGATCCCATGTCTCCTTACTTTATCAAATGACTTGATGAAATCCATATACACTACATCTACTGCTCTTCCTTCATCAATGTCTTTCTGTTGTATCTCAGTACATCTACCAATAATAAACCAACACCAAGTCCATTTGAAAAAGAAAACCAATGAGGAACATGGAAATAAATGGAGTCCTGCCAGATTTTTTGACCATCTTTTAAAATTGACTTTCTTAATCCCCTTCCTAACAATTAACTGACTAGTCTCCTATTGCTCACTGTGGTACTCATTGGCCTATTTTTATTGCTGCTTCTGTTGCCCTACTTGTCTGTATTGTTTTCACTTGCTCTTCCTCTTCAATTCTTCCATGAACTGGTAACTTGCACAAATAACTTGGTTTGTTAAGCCTCCTGTGTCTATTCTATTACAGCATTCAGAGAGATTATGTCTGTATTTCCACCTCAACACCATTTTTCTGCCTGATCTTTTCACGCCTTGATTCCTTTAATGTCATTATCCATAAATACACCATCTTCTGTAAGGAGCTTGTACATTCTGCTCATGAGCTCATGGGTTTCCTCCCACAGCCCAAAGACATATGGGTTAGTAAAGGTTAGTATGGGTTAGTAAACTGTGGGCATTCTAAGTGCCAACACTTTGGGCTGCTCAAGCACGATCCTCACTGATTTGATTTGCCACAAATGACGCATTTCACTGTATGTTTCAGTGTACATGTGACAGATAAAGCTAACCTTTTTTACATTGCTATTTATGTATGGCTGAAAACTCCAAATTTGGGTGTCAACAAGGACCTTTTGTGACAACTCACAGCATTTGTGGTCTCCTGAATTCTGCACACTCCTTGTATGCTCAGACCGAATGGCTCTGATTATCTGTTGAGCATGTGTAGATAATTGTTTGTGGTAAGGATCCAGTCCAGCATACCAACTATGAGGTTCTCTGTGCTCCATCTTGTTTCCCGAATGCTAACCAAACAGCAAAAAAGGAAAAAAATATATGTATAAAAATGTTGAATTATTCAAATTCTTAAAATTCCTTTTTTATGTGAGTCTTTGCATTATTCAGAGTAGGAAGTTCTGCAAAATAAGTCTTAACTGAATGCACTTTTTATTCACTTATCATGCATCTCCATTGAATTGCTAACCATGACAGTATTTCTCCATTTATATCAATGCCATTACTTTTTGACCATGTGCTCATTTGCAATTCAAATATAATGTTTCTAATAATTTGTTTATTTTAATGATTTGTAATAAACAATGTAAATAACATAGAAGGGTGTATTTATAGCCTTGGTAAAACTGAACCAACTAAGTTGAGGTTAAATACAAAACTCTTCATTTAGAGTACTCTGTATTCAGCAGAACATTCAATACTAGTATAAGTGCAGTCAGAAACGTCCGAATACTACACTGATAGTATTTATAATAGTTCCTCTGGCAGAATAATCACTTTAAAACTTCACATCTATATTGTGAATATATAAATCTATATTGTGTCCATGCTATGGACACAGTTAATGCTCACAGTTGTGAGCATTTCTACTGCACCAAAATGAATCTTTCTTATAATCTATGAAATAATCTAACAAAATAATTGCAAAATACAATCAATGGCCACTTTATTGGGCGCAGGAGTAGAACCCAGCTGTGGTCGTCTGCTGCTGTAGCCCATCCAATTCAAGGTTCGACATGTCATGCGCTCAGACATGCTCTTCTGCACACCACTGTTGTAACATGTGGTTATTTGAGCTTGAACCAGTCTGGCCATTCTCTTCTGACCTCTCTCATTAACAACGCATTTTCACCCACAGAACTGCAAATCACTGAAATTTTTTTTGTCTTTTGGACCATTCTCTGTAAACTCTAGAGATGATTGTGCATGAAAATCCCAGATCAGCAGTTTCTGAGATACTCAAGTCATCCCGTATGCCAACAAGCATTCTACAGTCAAAGTCACTTCTATCATGTTTCTTTCCCATTCTGATGTTTGGGTTGAACAACTGAATCTCTTGACCATGTCTGCATGCTGTTGTGTGAGTTGCTGCATTAATAAGCAGACGTACAGGTGTACCTAATAAGGTGGCCACTGAGTGTATGTCTAAAATGTTAACAAATTTAGCTGTTCTACTCAAAAAAAGGGTGAAAATTGTGTTTCATTTTGATATGTATTTTAAAATATAAGGATTTCTCTTCAGTTAGTTAGTTCTGCAACTGCCTATTCTAAAATAATTGGGATCAATTAAAGGTAAAGTCTTACGATAAGGTAATAAGATATCAGAGCAGAATTAAGCCAATCAGTTCATCAAGCCTACTCCACCGTTCAATCGTGACGGATTTCTTTTATAATCCCATTCTTACTAATCAAAAATCTATCAATCTATGCCTTAAATACATACAATGGCTTGTCCTCCACAGCCCTCTGAGGCAAAGACTTCCACAGGTTCACCACCCTCTGGTTGAAGTAAGTCTTGTATGTTACATTCCTTAACCATATATCTCATATATTTCTAGAATTAGCATGGCCATAAGTAAAGAGTAGAACCTGTGGTAATCTGGTAGGATACACAGCAACAAAATGAACAGCAATTATTTTCAAATATACTGGGTTGACCTTTTTCTCACATCTACAAAGTAGAAGGTAAATTTATTATCAAAGTACCTATATGTCACTATATAAGTACTATCTAGAGATTCATTTACTTGCATTCACAATAGAACAAAGAAATACAATGGAAAAACTGCAAAGATTGACAAACAAATGAAAAAAGTCAAACGGTGAAAATACAATAATAATAATAATAATTATTAATAGTAAATAAATAGATAAGTAAGTAATGAGAACATAGAGTTCTGGTAAGTCCAACAGGATTTATTGCTATATTTGGAAATAATATACAATACCACCAACTTTACTAAAACAACAAAGATGTGGTAATATAAGGGGCTGTGACAACCTGATTTAGAGCAATAGATGAACATGGACAATAGAATAAAAAGTTGGGTGGGTGGATGGGTTAGGGGTGGTTGTGGGAAAGGGGTTATTATATCACTTATAGGATGGAAGTCCAAATAACCAATAACTGTACAGTGACATTCAAATGAGGGGAACAGACAACCAATGCCATGGTAACTAATTTCCTGCTTTCTCCCTGTAACCTTTGACACCTCCCACCAGTCAAGATCCTATCAACCTCTGATTTAAGTAAACCAAACTCATCTGTGGTAATAAATTCCACAGATTCACCACCCTCTGCCTGAAGAAATTCTTCATCTCTATTCTAAAGCGATGCCCTTATATTCTGAAGCTGTGCTCTCTAATCCCAGACTCTCTCACTACTGGAAATATCCTCTGAACATCCATTCTATCTAGGCCTTTCAACATCTGGCCTTTCAACATCAATATCTCCCTTATTTTTCTGAACTCCAAACAGGCCCAGAACCATCAAATGCTCCTCAGACATTTCCAGGATCATTTTCATGGATCTCCTCTCGACCCTCCCCAGATATCTGATCAATACAAAAGTGGGCACTTTAAAGATACATTTACAATTTAGCTGAGAGTAAATATAAAGCTGTTATAAGATGACGATGTTTAACAATACAACTATTGTACAGGAACAATGAAGCAAATCAATACATTCTGAATCTTACATCAAAACTGAGCATATGAGAAGTTCATGAATTAGACAGCACTCTGGTTTGACCATGCATATTGCACACAGCTAACAGTGCATGCCAATGTGCTGTACAGTATGTCCTTCTGCTTGATTACCTTATCAAGTTTAAAGTTCTTCACCACGTTATACAGTAGCCACTTTATTGGGTACCTGAGTGTATGCTCATGGTCTTCTGCTGCTGTTGGCCATCCACATCTGCGTTTAGAGACCTCTGTCATTAACACCCACAGAGCTGTCACTCACTGGATATTTTATCTTTGCATTTGTTTTTAAAATCATTCTCTGTAATCTCTAGAGATTGCTATGCAAGAAAATCCTGTATCAGCAGTTTCTGAGATATTCAAACCACCCCATATGGCACCAACAATCTTTTCAGTCAAGGTTGGTTAAAGTCACATTTCTTTCATTGTGATGTTTGGTCTAAACAAATGAACCTCTTGACCATGTCTGCATGAATTGACTTGTTGCCACGATTAGCTGATTAGATACTTGCATTAATGCAGCAGGTGCAAGGGTGTACTAATAAAGTGCTCATTGAGTATACAAGAGCAAAGTACATTTTTGGTTTACACCTAACAGATAAAATTGTTGGTACAGTTATATGTAAATAGAGCTTCAAGAGAACTGTGACACAACCTGGCAATGTGATCTCTTCCAAATGCTGGCAATAGGCAGGAATTTAAGCATCATCACTCACTGGCTTTTTACAATCTGGGAACTTTTTTCACATTAAAATACAAGGTAATGGACATAAACTGGCAAAATCCTTAAGAAAGCTTGCGTCATTACCCTTTCTTCCAGATTATAGTCTTCCAGTGAGGGGGACAGTCTTTTGAAATCACACAATTACTCACCAGAGTCCCTCTGTCCTTTCCACATAGCTCTACAAACAAGCACCAGTAAGTAACTTAGACCATAACGTGGAAGTTTAACTATTACACTCGGGCTCTTTTCCCATTAGTTTAAATCTGAAACTGAACTAACAAACTCTGGTTACTTTTCATTTGTCTACGATCTGGGTGTCCCTGGAAAAGGCCAACATTTATTGCCATCCCTAACTATCCTCTAGTGATGACAGGCTTTCTTTAATCACCACAGTTCTAGTGAAGGTCACCCCCAACAGTGCAGTTGACCATGGAATTCCAGGACTTAGCTCAGCAATGATGAAATTACATTATTATTTCCAAATCAGGATGGTATGTGACTTGGAGGGGAAACCTGTATGAGGCATTGCTGCCATGCATCAGATACCCTTGTTCATTACTATCATCAGGCAGGAGGTATAGGAGCCTTAGGTCTCACACAACCAGGTTCATGAAGTTAATACTCTATAACTATCAGGCTCCTGAACAAGCGTGGTAACTTCACTCACCACAACTCTGAATTGATTCTACAATCTACAGACTCACTTTCAAGGTCTCCTTTACAATTCATGCTCCCAGTATTTTTTTACACTTGAACAGTTAGTTCTCTTTTCCACATTGGTCATTTGTCAGTGTTTGCTTATGTACGTTTTCTCATAGATTCTGTTGTATTTCTTTATTTTTCCTGTAAATGCCTGTATGAAAATGAATCTCAAGATAGTATACGGTAACATAACTTTGATAATAAATTTACTTCAAACTTTGAAGTTTAGGTGGGGTCTCTCTTTCTCATTGGAAGTGACCTTGTGGCACATTTGTGGTGGACTATACCTCCAGCCTGAGCCTCGGCCTGTTGGTTTTCTAGGTATTGCTACATTCAGACATAGACTATTTCATTTATGAAATTACAAACAGAATTGAGCATTGAGCAATCATTATTAAATATCCCACATCTAGGCTCACTATGGAAGGAAGGATATTCATAAAGCAGCTTAATATTTTGGGTTTAAGGCACTGCTTGAGAACTACTGAGGTGAAGTTGTAAGGCACAGACAACTGACCTCTAATTACTGCCTTTCTTTATTCAAGAGCAGACTACTAATGTCCTTTTACCGCGCTGTCAGCAATATTGCCGATTCTTTAAATGGTAATAACAGATTGTTTGCATCCTGCTATTTGAAAGCAAAGCACACCTGAGCAACTTTTCACACTGTCGGCTAGATTCCAGTGATATAAAAGTTTGCAATGTGAGCAATCACTTCTTTATAGTTGGAACATTACCCATGTGATGATGGGTTCTCAGGAGAAGCCAAATGGATCAAATATTCAATAATTCAGGCAAATAATTCAGCCTTGTCTTAAGCACTCATGCAAAACCCAATATATTTGAGATTCTACCATTCAAATCAATTTTTCCTCATTCACACGAACATAATTACATGATTAAATCTTCCTTTCTCCTTTCACATAATTAAGTCCCCTTGCCTACATTCGACACTGGTGAACCTCAAGGATGTGTCTTCAGTTCACTACTATATTTTCTACACTCGTGATTGCGTGTCTAGACACAGCTAAAACATCACTGCACTGTTGGTAAAATCTCAGATAACTATAAGGAAGCATACACAGGAATGAGATAAATTGCTTAGTTGAGTGGCATTGAAGCAATCTCACACTCAGTGTCAACAAAACCAGGAATTGATTGTGGACTTCAGGAAGGGGAAGTGAGGAGAACACACATCAGTTTTCTTTGAGGGGTCAGCAGCAAAAAGAATGAGCAACTTGTAAGTTCCTGAGTGCCAGCATCTCTAAGGATCTGTCCTGGGCCCCAACACATTAAAGCAGTCATGAAGAATGCATGCTAGAAACACTACTTTGTTAGCAGTTTGAGTTCTGGCATGTCACCAAAGAGCCTTGCAGATTTCTGTAAATGTACAGTGGAGAGCATTCTGACCGATTGCATCATAGCCTATTATGGAGAGTGCAATACAGAAGATTGCAAGACTGCAGATGGTTGTACACAGCCAGATCCAAAATAGGTGCAACCTTCACCACCATTGGGGATGTCTTGAAGAGATGGTTCCTCAAGAAGGTGGTATCCATCCTTAAGGACCCTCACCAACCTGGACGTTTGTTCTCCTTATTGCCCTCACCATCCGGGACGTGTGTTCTCATTACTGCCAGCAGGGAAGGCCTATAAGAGCCCACATTCAACTATTCAGGAACAGCTTCTTTGGCTCTATCGTCAGATTTCTAAATGGTCCATGGACACTGCTTTGTCTTTTCTTTTGCACTATATTTATTTTGTAATTTTAGCACTCCAATGCTGTGGCAAAACATCAAATTTCAGTCATATAAGATGGTGATAATAAACCTTGTTCTTATAATTATCTCTTTCTGCATGAGCTTCTCCAGGTTCTCCTCCAATTTCCTTTCATTTAAATTCATTATCTCTGGTCCAATGCCTCTCAAAAATAAATTACCAATTTTCATTCGCAGCTTCAGAGCTTTTTTTTTAACCACTACCTATCTCTAAGATTACACTATATTACATCAACTACAGGGTAAACAAAACTAAAGCAAGGTCTGGGCTTCTTTCACATTTGGACCAAAATACCTTCCAGTTTACATTCTCCCACAACAATGGTAAACTACTGTAGATACAAATTAGAACCAAAAATAGACCCTGAATTGTGAGTATGAAATACAGTATCACAACAAAAGGGATTAGAAGAACTGGTAAAGGTTTCTGCCTGAAACATTGACTGCTTTTCCCCTCTGCCTGAGTTAACTCCAGCATTTTTGCATGCGTTTCTTTCTGGACTTCTAGCAGCTGCAGAATCGTGTTTTTAGGAGTACAGCACCAGGTCTCCCACATTCCAGACATAAAGATTAGTAGGTTAATTTGTCACATGGGTGTAATTGGACAGTGGGTGTTCGATGGGCCAGAAGGACCTGTTATCGTGCTGTATCTCTCAATAAATGAACATCATACGGCATAGCACAGGAACAAGTCTTAGAACCAACGATATCTGTGTAACTAACTAATTTGCTTGCAGATAGTATCTCTTTCTAATGTCAGTCTCCCTTAATGTTTTTTAAACATTGTTATGGTACCTGCTGTGTAAAACAAACTTTCCTTGTACATCTTTAAACTTTCTTGCTCTCACCTTAAATCCACATTTCCACTCTGGAAAACAGACTAACCATCTATCCTATCTATGCCTAACCAAATCTGCAACAAAATCTGCCAATCTTTTATGCTCAATACTTTTTTTTTTATTAAGGCAAGCAAGCTTGTGTTGCCACTTTCAGGGAGTATGGACTTGCACCCCAGTCTGTACATCATCATTCCGAAGGGTTCTGGCATTTAATGAATGCATTCCTTTTGTATTTGACCTCCCAGAATGAACCATTTTGATTAACCGCCATCTGCCATTTCTCCAAATTTCCAAATGATACACCTCCTGTCATATACTTTGACAACCTTCCTCAGTATCTAATTACTCCAAATAGTTTGTTATCTGCAAACTTACTAATCAGACCTAATCAGTTTTGTCCTAATCATCAAAGATATCCTAGCTGTGATCCTTGCAGAACACCAAAGGTCACAGACCTCCCATCAGAATAATACCCTTCACCACCATAATCTTGTCTTCTATAACCAGGCCAGCTATAGCCTTGTAGTAGTCCTCCACAGATCCACCCACCTCCAGGGCACAGGAAAACAAAAGAGCTTGAAGCCTGTGGAAAACAGGGCACTTCATTGCAGGTAAATACCTGCTCCTATCTCTTATGTTCTTATGTTATGTTAACACCTCAAGCCAGAACACCCATGATTGTGTGATTCAGTACAAAGAGCAGGTGGTCACATATTCAACTTTTCCATACTACACTGCACTGGCAGGAAAACAATAGAAAATGCTACCACTTCTGTGCAAAAGCACCAATTATCCATCAGTGCAAACTGGCCACACTAATCTCAAGGCACAACTCACAACTGCAACTATTTCACTATTGTTTTATTTCTCGTCCATCTCAAATTACCTCTGGACCAAATAGTTTAGCACGCTGTTTCAGAAGGAATGTTAAATCTGCTGCACTGAGTCATCCAGTCAGACATAAGAACATAGATGTCTCGGAGAGGCTGCAGGGCATTCTGAAAGGTGATGGTGAGCAGCCAGCTGTCGTGTGCATGCAGGTACTAACGATATAGGAAGAAAGTGGTATGAGGACCTACAAACTGAATTTAGGGAGCTAGGAGTAGGACCTCAAAGGTAATAACCTCAGGATTATTACCAGTGCCACGTGCTAGCCAGAGTTGGAATAGCAGGAGAGCTAGAATGAATAAGTGGCTTGAGTGGTGGTGCAGGAGGGAGGGTTTCAGATTCTTGGGGCATTAGAACCGCTTCAGGGGGACGTGAGGCCAGTACCATCTGGACAGTCTACATCTGGGCAGGGCCGGGATCAATGTCCTAGGGAGATTGTTTGCTAGTGCTGTTGGGGAGGCTTTAAACTAATATGGCAGGGGGAGAGAAACACACACAGAAAAGAAGAGTGAAGTGATGCAGAAACCAAACCTAGAGTTAGTGAAGAAAAAAGTAAGAGTGCATAAAAGTGAAAAGCAAAAATCGCATAGGTCACTAGATTCTAAAAAGACAATGAATATAAGGGCATTTTATCTAAATGCCCGTAGTATTAGAAACAAGGTTAGTGAACTTGTGCACAGATCAGTACCAAGGCGTAAGACTTAGTGACCATTATAGAAGCCTGGTTGCAAGGTGGAGATGACTGGGAATTAAATATCCAAGAGTATCAGGTAATATGGAAAGATAGGCAGGAAGGCAAAGGGGGTGGGGTGGTGCTCTTAAAGGCAAGAGCTCTGGACACACAGTTTTAATAATACTGAGTTTATTTACAAGGGGAGTAAAAGCTTGGGAACAACACAAGCGGCTACAATAAATTAAGGATGAGATCAAGGCGATTGTGAGAGACGATATAAGATCTACAGAGCAGAATGTTGGTAGAAATTAAGAATAGTAAATGGAAAAAAAATCACTGGTGGGAGTTGTCTATAGGCCACCTAATAAAAATATTGCAGAGCAGAGGTGATTAGCCAAGAAATAACTGAGGCTTGTAAGAACAAAACGACAGTTGTCATGGGGGATTTTAACTTCCACATAGATTGAGTGAATCAGGTTGGTCAAGGAAGTCTCGAGGAGGACTTCATAGAATGCATCCGTGATGGCTTTCTTGAGCAGCATGTTAGTGAACCCACAAGGGAAAATGCTATCTTAGATCTAGTCCTGTGCAATGAGACAGGTAAGATTAATGATCTTGTAGTCAGGGATTCTCTTGGAAAGAGTGATCATAATATGATTGAATTTCACATACAGATGGAGGATGAAATACTTAGATCTAAAACTAGTATATTATGCTTGAACATGGGAGACAGTAACAGGATGAGAGTTGTTGGCTAATGTGGATTGGGAGCACAGGCTATTTGGTAGGACAGTTGAGGAACAGCAGAATACTTTCAAAGAGATTTTTCACAGTGCTCAACAAAAGTATATTCCAGTCAAAAGTAAGGACAGTAAGTGTGGGGAGAGCCAGCCTTGGATAACTAAGGAAATAAAAGATAGTATCAAATTAAAAGCTCGTGTACAAAGTCGCAGAGTAGTAGGAGACTGGAGGATTGGGAAAACTTGAAAAAGCAACAAAGAACTAAATAAGGAAAGGGAAGATAGAGTATGAAAGTAAATTAGCACAAAATATAAAAACAGATAGCAAAAGTCTTTATAAATAAAGCGGAAAAGGGTGGCTAAAGTCAACGTAGGTCCCTTGGACCTAAGGGGAAATTGATATTGGGTGATAAGGAAATGGCTCAGGCATTGAACAATTATTTTGTGTCGGTCTTCATGGTGGAGGACATATCTTATATGCCAAAGGATGTTACGGATGAAAAGGGAGGTGATGACCTTGATAAAATCACTGTCACTAAAAAGATTGTGATGAGCAAATTAGAGGGCCTGAAGATAGATAAGTCTCCTGGTCCTGATGGGATGCATTCCAGGGTGCTGAGGCAGAGGTTATAATAGAGGCATTGGTAATCATTTACCAAAATTCTCTAGACTCTGGGCAGGTCCTGGCAGATTGGAAGACAGCAACTGTCATGCCACTTTTTGAAAAAGGATGTGGGCAAAAGACGGGCAACTATAGGCCAGTTTGCTTAACATCTGTAGTCAGGAAAATGGTTGAAGCTGTCATTAAGGAAGAAATAGCAGAACATTTAGAAAGAAGTGGTTCCATTAGACAGACACAGCATGGATTCAGAAAGGGCAGGTCCTGTTTGACAAACTTACTGGAGTTCTTTGAGGACATAATGAGTGCAGTGGATAGAGGGGAACAGGTGGATGTCGTATACTTGGATTTCCAGAAGGCGTTCGATAAGGTGCCGCATAAGAGACATAAATAAGATAAGGATGCGTGGAGTTGGAGGAAGTGTATTGGCATGAATAGTAAATTGGTTGACCAACAGAAGGCAGAGTCAATATAAATGGGTGTTTCTCCGGTTGGCAGCCAGTGGTGAGTGGGGTGCTGCAGGGGGCAGTGCTGGGCCTGCAGCTGTTTACCATTTACACTGATGATTTGGAAGAGGGGACTGAGTGTAGCATAGCAAAATTTGCAGACTACACTAAACTGAGTGAAAAAGCAAATTGTACATAGGATGTGGAAAGTCTCCAGAGGGATATAGATAGGTTAAGTGAGTGGGCCAAGATCTGGCAGATGGAATACAATGTTGGTAAATGTGAGATCATCCACTTTGGAAGGAATAATAGAAGAGCAGATTATTATTTAAGTGGTGAAAGATTGCGGCATGCTGTTGTGCAGAGGGACTTGGGAGTGCTCGTGCATGAATCCCAAAACGTTGGCTTGCAGGTACAACAGATTATTAAAGAAGGCAAACCGAATGTTGGCCTTCATCGCTAGAGGGATTGAATTCAAGAGCAAGGAGGTCATGCTGCAATACAGGGTACTGGGGAGGCCACACCTGGAGTACTGTGTGCAGTTCTGGTCTCGATACTCGAGGAACGATATACTGGCTTTGGAAGCAGTGCAGAGGAAGTTCACCAAGTTGATTCTAGAGATGAAGGGGTTAACCTGAGGAGAGATTGAGTCACCTGGGACTATACTCCCTGGAATTCAGAAGAATGAGAGGGTATCCTATAGAAACATAGAAAAGGGACAGATACGATAGAAGCAGGAAAGTTGTTTCCATTGGTAGATGAGACTAGAACTAGGGGACATTGCCTCAAGATTCAAGGGAGAAGACTTAGGACAGAGATGAGGAGAAACTGCTTTTCCCAGAGAGTGGTAAATCTGTGGAATTCTCTGCCCAGGGAAGCAGTTGAGGCTTCTTCACTAAATATATTTAATTTACAGTTAGATAGATTTTTATATAGTAGGAGAATTAAGGGTTATGGGGAAAAGACAGGTAGATGGAGCTGAGTTTATGGACAGATCAGCCAATCTTATTGAATGGCAGGGCAGGCTTGATGGGCCGGATGGCCAACTCCCACTCCTATATCTTATATTTTTATACCCATTTCTTGTTTTATTCATTATAATATACAGTATATTTTTATGTACTGCATTGTACTGCTGCTGCACAACAAATTTCATGACGTAATTCAGTGATAATAAACCTGATTCCAATTCCATTCCAATGGTCATCGTTACAGAAACTGCAGGCTTTCTAAATTAACTAATTTGTAAAATGCCTCAGATATAAATGTAATATATATGAGATACAGCACAGAACAGGTCCTTCCGGCCCAACAAACCAGTGTTCAGCAACCCACCTATTTAACCCAAGCCTAATCACAATGACCAATTAACCTACTATCCAGTATATCTTTGGACTGTGGGAAGAAACCGGAGGAAACACACGTTTATGGGGAGAACAAGCAAATTCCTTACAGACAGCAGCAGGAACTCTGAACTCTTGACTCCACATACCATAATAGTATCACACTAACCTCTACATAACCACAGTCCAAATTTTGATTCACCTATCCTATCCTAATAATGTAACCAAACCGCTACTTTATTGTAATGACCGACATGAAGCTCTAGCTTCTACCACACAAAATTGGACTTTGATATCAAATCTTTGTCTTATTGGCTTATAAACGGCAAGAACACTTCAGTAGTCCATTGGCTCTCAAGTATCTTAGAATGGCAAATGCAGAATGTCATGCCAAATTTATTTTACCATAATAGCAAAACAATTCTACTGTAGATTTAAAATGTAGAAATCAGATTTAAATACTTTATTTATCTATGATTATTAACCATGAAACACAAAGATCAAAGTTCTGCTCAATACAGATATGCCTAAAGCTGCTATTTAATGAAATTGAAGTTAAAGTCATATACATTTCAGGCAAAAAACAGTTTGAAAAGCATTACATAAAATGTTCAAAAAGAATTCATATGATGGGATGAAGGATTACAAATCTAGGATTCTCTTCATTTTTTTAATGTTCATCACTATACAAGTAACCACAACTTAAAAGAAGTTATTATACAGAGGAGCATTCACACTGTCAACACTGTTTTCTACTTGAAGTTACACATCAACTCTACAATCCAATGCCCTGAGACTGAACTTTCCGCTCTAGATCCTCCACAATTTTCTTCAGCTGATCAGGATCTTGGAAGAAATGAACATACAGAATTCTCTCGCCTCTACAGCTGAAGCTGCTCGCCAACATTTGACGTTTTGACTTTATGTCATCAGCTATATTTCTGATGATCTGGGGTAGTCGCTGCAATTGATTTTCCAGTCTTTGAAGAGGTTCTGATAGTTCCTTCAAAATAAACAGAAAGTTTAAATAGATAACAATGGAGGTTATAACTAATCACCAGAAACATCTTAAACTGTAATTAATTTGCTTACTTCACATTGTTTTAGAGTATAGCTTTTGTATTTAAATTGTTTAATTGTTGTGTATTTTGTTTTTGTTTTGCTGCTTCAGCTCCAAAATAACAATTATTTTGTTCTCCTCTACATGCTTGTACTAAAGAATGACAATAAACAATCTTGAATCTTGAAATAAACACTTAATTAAGAATATGTAATGTCACATTACCTGCAACTTACATATCCTATCCACAAATATATACACAAAAAGTAAGGAATTGAGAAAATGGCTACTTTGGTAGGAAGATTGAAAAGCAGAATATGGTTTATATGGATAGAAGATATAGTGACTATTTACAGGGGCACAAGAAATTTGTTTAGATTGCTTTGTGAGAGACAAGAAGCAGCAAGACATTTTACAGAGAGATATAAGTGTCCTCATACATGAAACAATCTGTACAAGTAATTAAAAGGGAAAGGGAAAATTCGACAAGGGATGCAGTATATTGCTGACAGCACTTCTGGAGAATCGTTTCAGTCCCTTCCAATAAAAATCTATAGTACATTACGGGCCCTTTGGCCCACAATGTTGTACCAACCATGTAACCTACTCTAGAAACTGCCTAGTTACCCTACCGCATAGCCCTCTATTTTTCTAAGCTCCATGTACTTATCTAAGAGTCTCTTAAAAGACCCTATTGTATCTATCAACAGGCAGTGCATACCATGCACTCATCACTCTGTGTAGAACTTACCCAACATCCTCTCTGTACCTACTTCCAAGCACCTTAAATGCCCCCTCATGTTAATCATTTGAGCCCATGGCAACTGAAGGAATGGTCATTAGAGGTGGAGCAGTTAAAAGTCAAAGACATTCGAGAGATCAGAATGCGAGGAGTGTGGAGATCTACCATGATTCAAGACTGAAAGAGAAATCTTCTTGTGCTGGGTCTATAAAGGAGCTATCCAATCAGTTTTTCCACCTTTTGCCCCTCCCCACCCTCACCTTCCATAATTTTGTTGGTTAGGGAAAGAAAGAACATAGAAATCTGCAGCATATTACAGGTCCTTTGGCCCACAATGTTGTACCAACCATGTAACCTACTCTAGAAACTGCCTAGAATTTCCCTACCGCATAGTCCTCCATTTTCCTAAGCTGAACAGACCTAGAACTGGGAGCACAATTTCAGGATAAGGGGTTTATTTATACATTTAAGACAAATCAGAAATTTCTTTGAGAGGCTCATGAGGTTTGAGAGCTTTTCAAGCTTAAGAGCACTCTACCCGAGAGAACACATTGAATCACAAATATGTTCAAGACTAAGATGATTCATTTTCAATCTAAAGGACAGATGAGTGTTACAGGAAATGATCAGGTAAATTGAGGAGAT
This sequence comes from Hypanus sabinus, assembly GCF_030144855.1. Classification (NCBI taxonomy): domain Eukaryota; kingdom Metazoa; phylum Chordata; class Chondrichthyes; order Myliobatiformes; family Dasyatidae; genus Hypanus; species Hypanus sabinus. The sequence continues at coordinate 9,177,839 of NC_082712.1, read as the reverse complement.
TGAGACCAGAGGAACCATGTTCAAACTGCCTGAAACAGCCACATGATCTACTCTCATCTGTATTCTCATTTTACATGCAGTTGGCATTTACTCAAAGGGAGGAAAACATTTAGTCAGTTTGCATCAAACTCACCAAGATCAGATATTATAAACCAAAGTATAAAACTCCTTCCACCCCTTGCTACTGTGCCAGACATTCTTATCCTCAATTAACATCAGTTTTCACTGATCCCTCCAAGAAAGACAGATTGTAATCCATTCTGTCTGATCAACAGTCTCCAACAGAAACTCTTTCAAAACCCTCTGCGATAGGCAAAAATAAAGTTAAATTCAGAGGCAGAAAAGAAGGAAAAACTCCCCAGGCAGCAAATCAAGCTATGCAAACCATACAGGAATAATCAAATTTTCTAAAAGTAACATAATTTTTCTGGAAGCTACCAAATTTAGATCAATTCTGCCAAACTAAGTGCAAATCTACAACAAATGTTAGGACCACCAGACTCAAATCAGTTACTTTCGCTAAGTAGTAAAGCTAATCAAAACCTCTACCCGCCCCCCCCATCACCACTACTTTATCATTTCCTGTCAGTCACTTTATTCATAGGCAATCCTGTGCCTAGCATCACATTAGACATAGAATCAATCTATGAATATAAGCTCCCTTATGTATTTGTATTTATCGTGCTTTTTAATATTGTGTTCTTTATCTTATTGTAATTTTTGTGCTGCATCAGATCCAGAGTAACAATTATTTTTTCTCCTTTACGCTTATGTAGTGTAACAATCTTGAACTCCTGAACTTGAAATGATTCCCATGCAGACTTAAAAACACAGCAAGCCTTGGTGTAGATTGTAACTTCTGAACGACACATTAACCATCAGCAGTAAGTTACCTCACAATGCCGTAAAAGCTCTTTGGATCCAGTATACATGATACTCTGAAGTTTCTCAATGTCAGATTCGAGCGTTGACCGCAGATATGACTGCTGGCACATTGTTTCTCTCAACTGGTCCTTTAAATCAGCAATTTCCTGCTGGAGACTTTTGGCTTCCTCCTCCAGACCAGAGTAGGTTTTGAACAGCTGCTGATTGTTGCTTCCCACTAAAATCTCAGAGAGTCTGAAATAAAGAAAGGAAGAAAAAAGCATGTACCTTTGGCTTTAAATCTACATCTTTCTGGAGTTGAGAATTCTAATGATTTACCAATTTAAAGAAATTCCAACATACATCAAATAACTGTCCTTTATCTATACCTATGACCCTTACTTGAGACTCACCCAGTTGCAAAATGTTTCATACACCTTGTTCCTTCCACTTAGGGTCTTGTGGTTCAATGAAGTACCCACATTTTTATAAATTCCAAAGAAAACAGGCATAACTTTCATAGAACAACCTTTTCATCTCAGTATCACTTCTGGCCTGTTCCCAGTACCTTCCTTTAATAAGCTGATCAAAACTATGGATTAATTCAGGTACAGTTCAGCATTTACAGTAAACTAACAATATTTCTCTACTTTTAAAATCCAAATCCATAAGACCATAAGACATAGAAGCAAAGGTAAGCCATTTGGCTCTTCGAGTCTACACTGCCACTCGATTACGGCTCATTTAATTTTCCTTCTCAACCCATTCTCCTGCCTTCTCCTTTATCACCTTTGAACCCCTTACTAATCAACAACCTATCAACTTCTGCTTTAAATATATCCAATGACTTGGCCTTACAGCTGCCTGTAGTAATAAATTCCAAATGTTCACCTCCCTCTGGCTAAGGAAATTCTTCCTCATTTCTCTTCAAAAGGGGCGTCTTTGTATTCTGAGGCTGTACCCTCTGGTCAGACTCTCCAACTATTGGAAACATCATCTGCATGTCCGTTCTATCAAGGGATTTCAATCCCTATGCTAGCACATCCCTTCTTAGATAAGAAGCCCCAAACTGCTCACAGTACTCTAAATTCTAGCCCTCTCAAAATTAATCCATAGAAATAAACCCCAATATGCATTTGCTTTCTTAATTAATTGTTGCACTTGCATATTAGTTACTTGTATTTCCAGTACTAGAATACAGTCGGCCCTCCTTATCCGCGAATTCTGCATGCTCGAATTCAACCAACCGCGTATCGAGAAAACCCAGAAGTGCTCTTCCAGCACTCATCCGAGCATTATTCGCCTCACGTCTCGTTCGTGTGCTACTTTGTTCCTGTGAAAAAATGGCTCCTAAAAAGCAATTAGGTGTTCAAAGCAATTCCTCAAAGGCTAAAAGGGAGTGTAAAGTGCTATCTCTCACCGAGAAAGCAGAAATCTTAGATATTTTGAAAAGTAGCATGTCACATTCTGAAGTGGCCCATAAGGTTGGTAAGAATGAATCAAGTATTCGCACAATAAAGCAGAAAGAAGCTGAAATTCGTGGAAGTGTTAGTGCTGCCCCTACAACAGCAAAAATGGTCTCTCTGGTTCGTGATAAAGTGCTTGCGAAGACTGAGAAAGCATTAAGTGTGTGGCTAGAGGACATGTCACAGAAGCATATCCCTGTTGATGGCCAAATTATACATGAAAAAGCTCAGTCTCTATGAGCATTACTGTGATGGGGTTTATGAGAGCAAGAGAAAAGAGTTTAAGGCTAGTAAGAGAAGGCTGGCTGTCTACATAAAGCGCTACAGCCTCAAGAACGTAAAGATCACGGGAGAATTGGCATCAGCTAATGCCGAGGCCGCAGCAGTGTTCCCAGAGGAGCTCAAGAATCTCATAGAAGAGAAAGGCTACCTTCCAGAGCAATTCTTCAATTGTGATGAAACGGGCTTGTTCTGGAAAAAGATGCCCAATCGTACCTACATCCATAAGAGTGCCCAGCAGGCCCCAGGGCTCAAGGCCTGGAAAGATCGCCTCACTCTGGTGCTGTGTGGCAACGCAGCCGGTCGCATGATCAAGCCAGGACTCATCTACTGAGCAAACAACCGCCAGACCTTAAGAACAGAAACAAAAATTGCCTACTGAGTTCTGGCAACACAACAAGAAGGCTTGGGTGACAGCGATCTTGTTCTTGTTCCACCAGTGCTTCATTCCTGAAGTGAAGAAATACCTTGAAGAGAAGGGGCTGCCATTCAAGGTCCTCCTCATAGTTGACAATGTTCCCGGCCATTCCCAATCTCTCTGCTTGGCCAACGATGTTCCTGCCTCCTAACACTACGTCACTGCCGCAGCCACTTGACCAAGGCATCATCAAGTTACCCACCTCACCTTCAGGAGGATTTGTGCTGCCCTTGATGCTAACCCTGACTGCAGCATCATGAATTTATGGAAGAAATTCACAATTGCAGATGCAATTGTGCTTATTGCAGAGGCTGTAGATGCCATAAAGCATGTTGGAACCCACTATGAAATGAGACAGTCAATAAGTTCAGGGATTGATGCAGAAGTCAGAGATACCGAATGCTGCAAGGGAAGTTAGCGGGGAAGGCTTCTCTGACATGATCAAGGACAATGTCAAAGAACACATAGAAGAGCATAGAGAAACCCTTACCAACGAAGAACTTGAAGATCTGCTGAAAGGCTCTACAGAAGATGATGATGAAGATTTAGAGGAGGCAGAGCCATCAATTTGGACAGTTGAAAAATTTGCAGCAGTTTTTTAACAGGCACAAGTGTTAAAGGATATGATCCTTTGATGGAAGGAAGCCTCCATGTCACTCGAGGGATAACAACATGCCTACAACCACTGCAAGATTTGTTTAATGATGCAAAGAAAAAGAGACAGCTTCCTATAACAATGTTTCTAACTAAAGCATCCGCAATTCTGAAGTCATGACGTTCAACGTTTGAAGATCCTCAGCCCTCAACCTCCACAGTTCCTGACTTTAGTATTAATGAGCCTCCTCCAAAGTTTACTGCATAAACAAGACAGTGTAACAACTACTGTACGGGTATTACAAGTTTTACTCGTTGTTTGATCATTGTTCGCCTCGCATCTCGTTCGCTTGCTGCTTGTGTTGTGAGCAGGAGGGATATGTACAGTCTTTTTTTCTTCTCAATAAGACAGTTTAACTATTTACATTGCATTTCCATTGTATTAGGTGTTATAAGTTCTGTAATCTAGAGATGATTAGAAGTTTTACTCATTGTCTGATCATTGTTCGCCTTGTGTCTCGTTCATTCACTGCTTGTGTTGTGAGCGACAGGAACATGTACAGTAGTTTTTTTTCTTGTCGTATTCCTAAACATTACAGTATAACAACTATTTACATAGCATTTACATTGTATTAGGTATTAATACCTAATACCTAATTAGGTATTACTTAGATTTCTAAGTAATCTAGAGATGATTTAAAGTATATGGATGTGTGTACGATATATGCAAATATTACTCCACTTTAAATAACAGACTTGAGCATCCGCAAATTCTGTTTTCCGCGGGGGTTCCCGGAACCAATCCATCACGGATAAGGAGGGCCGACTCTGTTAAGTCCACTATTATGTCTCTGCATTTCTAAAAAGCCTATCTTTTGATTTTTCCTACCAAAGTGCTTGACCTCACACTTTCTCATCTTTAACTCTATTTGGATAAGGGGTGAGGTACCTAACCTTAACACAAGACAAGACTGCACACTCACAATTCTAAATCCTGACACAGCAACAGCAAAAATTGTTTTCCACCACAATTCGTAATGTCTTGGATCAACATAACCATTTTGTCAGGTCAGAAATCCAATTATGATTCCACATATAAAATAAGAGGAGGAAATGTCGCAGATACTACCCAAGCTGCTCATTACTTTAAGCACCCTCCATTTTCATATCAAACTATAAATTACCTCTTACGTGGGTGAATGTTGGTATGTTAGGAAATTGATGGGAATACGTACAGGGAAAATTAGTGTAGAATGAGATGGCTCAATAAACTAAGTGTCCTTCTGCACTAAGTGGCCACTTTACTGGGTACCTCCTGTACTTAATAAAGTCACCGCTGAGTGTTTGTGGTCTTCTGCTGCTGTAGCCAATACACTGCTTCAAGGTTCAGTGTGTTGTGTGTTCAGATATGCCATTCTGCCCTCCAATGTTGTAGCCTGTCGTTCTTTGAGTAACCATGACCTTCCTTAACTGCTTTGACTGCTCTGACCATTCTCCTCTAACTTCTCTCATTAACAAACGGTTTTTGCCCACAGAACTTCTGCTCACTGCATGTTTTGTTGTATCTTGCACCATTGTCTGCAAACTCTAAAAACGGTTGTGTGTGTAAACCCCAGGAGATCAGCAGTTTCTCAGATACTCAAACCAACCCATCTGGCACCAATGATCATTCCACAGTCAAAAATCACATTTCTTCCCCCATTTTGATGTTTGGTCTGAACAACAAATGAACCTCTTGACCATGTCTGCATGCTTCTATGTACCAAGTCACTGCCATATGATTGGCTGAGTAAATATTTGCATTAATGAACAAGTATACAAGTGTATCTATTAAAATGGCCACTGAGTTTGTCGTAAGGGTACATGAACGGGAAGTCTTGGTTCAACAGTACAGGGCATCAGTGAGACCGAACTAGTACACCATTCAATCTTGAATTGCTTACTTTAGGTAGATAACAGATGCTGTAACCAGGAGCAAACAAAAAAAAAAACTCGTGGAGGAACTCAACTGGTCAGACAGTATCTGGGTAGGTAGAGAGATGATCAACATTTCAGACCACCTTCCACTCTGCTGTCAATCCAAAAACAAGGTCTCAACCCAAAACAGCAACCATTCTTCTTCTTCCACAGATGCTTCCTGACCTACTGAGCTCTTCCAGCAGTTTGCTTTTTGGATGAAGAGTTTTTTTTTGATAAGGAATGATTTAAGTGAGTTTGCCCTATACTCATTGAAGAAAATAAGTGACCTGAAAGTTAACTTCTTTATAGTTCCTGGAATGAGCTGCCAGTGGTCTTGGCAGGTACAACTGCAAAATTGTTCAGGTACATAGAGGGGATGGTCTTGGAGAGTCATGGGCTAAATGCCAGTAAATGGATCTAGCACAGAGGATGCTGGGCTGAACGGTCTGTTTCCAAGCTGTATTGCACTATGACTCTAATTTTAAGAATATTATTGAAACAGAAGGTTATTGGAGGTAGACGGTGTAGATGCTGAGGTTGTTTTCCCTTGTAATATAAAAAATAGACCCGGAATCGGAATTCAAGATGATATCTGAGATGTTGACAAGGAAGAACTTGTTCTCTAAGAAGTTATAATTTCGGATTAAACCTGCACCCTGCAATGGATCCAATGGACTACAAACATTTGTACCAGCCTACCAAGCAGGGCCTCAAAAGCCTTACTGAAGACCACGCACATACAATTCCCTCAAAATATTCAAATTTGAGAGATGGGATTAACTATAAACAAACCCATGACAACTATCCTTAATCAGAATTAAGAGATGACATATGAAATGTTGATAAAAAGCAACTTTTTCTCCAAGAAGTTACTTCAAGCCTTCTAAAGTGAAGAAAATGCTGTTCTTTAAAATAATTATAAGCAAATCAAAATCATATTTGTAACAAATAATAACCAGTGATTGCAAATTAAAATTAATTTATACAGCATGTTATAAGCAAACAATATTTGGTAAAAATTCACACATTTTGTGATCATGTTTTATTATTAAGCTTCCATTTATTTTTTTCCCTCTCTGCTGTATTATGTATTACATTGAACTGCTGCCGCTAAGTTAACAAATTTCTCATCTCATGTCGGTGATAATAAAACTGATTCTGATTATTTGTCAATTTCATTATTTTTTACCATTTGTCAGTTCAGCATTTGGATAGACAATCTCTGACAAGAAAAACCCAAGAAAATGGTACATTTTGACCTCCTTACCTGATAGTAGAGGCATCACTTGAATCGATTAAGGCCCGTTGTTTATTACTTGTCAACAGAGACTTGTCAGACAGCATTTCCAAACGCTGGTCAAAGTCTCCTTTGCGTTGATTCAGCTCTGTGGTCAGATTCTCGAGGTGCCGATGGGTCTCTCTATGTCTACACAGTTCCATTTCGTATGCCAATTGAAGTAGTTCAAATCGAGCTTTCTGTTTGATCAGCTGACTAGCAACCTGGTCCTGCTTGGAGGTATAGTAATCTTGACGAGACATCTGCAGATCAAAATTCCCTTTCACAACCGGCATATTTAAAAGTTGTGTGTTCTCGACAATCAGATCAGGAAGCTCCTTTTTAACTAGCTGTTCAATTTGGTTATTTATCACAGTCAGTTCTTTGGACAAACTGTTCTTCTTGACTTTTGCACCACTTGCATCATCGAGCAGCTGATGGAAAATTAAGTCACATTTCAGTTTTCAACATTTCAATTTAATTGTTTCAATTTATATGTTTATTCTTCTTTCTTTCTCCTAGCAACATCTGTGCTTTTTCATTTTCTAAATGTTCTTTGCTGAAGGTAGTGAGCTGACAGGATACCTCTAATGCTGGCAGATATCAAATTATTTAACAATCAAACTATGCACATTGAACTAACAGGGACAGATTGTTTCATTAGCACTTTCTCATACATTTCCAATTGCAGCTCTTTGGTAGAGTTCAACATAAGCAGGTAAGATTTGCAAGAATGTTGCCTGGACTCAAGGTACTGAGTTATGGAGAGAGGTTGAGCAGGTTGGGATGTTTGCCCACTGGAGGTTTGCAAATGGAGGGGTGATCTTACGGAGGTGTATAAAATTATGAAGCATAGAAAGGGTAAATGCACACAGTGCTGAGGTTTAAGGGGAGAAGGGAGAGATTTTACAGGAACATGGTGATCACATTTTACACTCAGTGATCGGAATATGGAATGAGCTTCCAGAAAAAGTGGTAGAGACAGATACGTTAACAGCATTTAAAGATATTTATCAAGTACATAGTAGATTTAGTGGAATATGGGCCAAACACAGGCTAATAGGACTAGGGCAGATGGAAATCTTGGTTGGCATGGACCACTGGGCCTATTTCCACGCTGTATGGCAAAAGCACCCAGTCAGGAATTCAGCAAGTTGCGTAGAATAACCCCTCGTTGGGTTATTAAAAGAGTTCTGCATTGCAATCTGAACTGAAATAAAAATACATTGAGGGGTTTGCTGTCATGAGTTAAGAACTCAAGGAAAAGAGAGTTCCCCTTTATCAACACTGTGAAAGCCAGAATACCCAGTTATTGTTATCTACACCATACTGATCCCTGTTGCATCAACGAGTTACAGTTTGCCAAATGGAAAATAACTCTAACTCTGTTTTGTGTTAGTCACCACCAACCCTGCATCTATTGGAGTATAAAAGTTGCGACTTGCTATTTGCTAGAGAATGAAATCTTAGGAATGTAGAAGACAATGGTATGTTAATAAGAGGTAGCTAAGAGATGTAGTCAGCTTTGAAACTTGCTATTTGCTATGCATGTATCCAAGATGAAATATTAAGAATGTAGAAGACAATGGTGTGTTAATGAAAGGTAGCTAAGAGATGTAGATTAGAACATGATTAAGTCACGAAATATTAAGAATGTAAACTTGCTATTTGCTAGAGAATGAAATATTAAGAATGTAGAAGACAAGGTAGCTAAGAGAAGTAGATTAGAACATGATTAAGTCAATGGGTAGAAACAACAGTGGCAAGATGTACATGTGGACATGTGATACGCAACTATAGACCGATTACATATGCTAATGCAAATGGACCAGGAGATTGCTATAAAAAATGCTGTGTCCGAGGATCAGTGGGCAATCAGCGACTAGCTCAATGACTGTCTCAGCTTTGATTTGCAAATTAAAGTTTAACCCTTCTTGAAGAATCTTCTGCGTCTCCTAATCATTTGTGGGGCATGAGAAACCACAACACATCCAGTAATCTTTCAGTGGCACTTCATTGAATAGCTCACAACATTTAAATAGCCAAGGTATAGACTGTTATTGGCCAAGTTCTGGAAATTGGAATTATTCTAGATGGGTCTTTGGTGGTCAGCTTGAATGTGGTGAAATGTTTCAGGGCTGGAAGAATATAAAGGTAATACTATCAATAATGACAAGTATGAAAATAATGACTCATTCAACTATTGGTTCTACAGTTGCTCATTTTATCCATGCTAAATCTATTATTACTTCTTAAATTCTCTTGACATCTTTTCTGCCACAAGTTTTTCTTCCCCTCCCCCTTTCCTAATTTGGTACTTGTTCAAAAACTGTTGCATCTGTAACCCTTCCTATTCAGGTGATATGCTGTTGCTCTTGCACAAAAATTCTGTTAAAAAATAACTATTTGCTTTTGTTGGACCAAATTCTGTTAGAAAAGGAAAATCAGACTAACTGAGAAAAGGACTTCAACCAGATTCAGCAAAATACTCAATCATACTGTAAGGAAACGGGCTGAGCATCAAGCACCCATTCACACCTGCTTCCAAGTTTTGATTATACTGTATACCAGGGGCAATTTATCAACAGGTACATCTGTGCAACATTGGAGGACACTGGAGAACTAGAGAGATAGCCATGCAATCAGAGGAAAAATGTATAAAGATTAAGAACAGGTCAGGATTAAACCCAGATCACTGATGCTGTGAGCTACTTGCTACACAACAAATGTTCCTCAAACTAATCTTCACAGAGGTGCAGTAGACCATAACCCCGAACTTTACAATTTTACTTATCGAACTCTAACATTAAGATCCAGTCTCCACCACCTTGAGGGGGCAGTGAATTTCAGAGATTCACTACTGTCGCTGTTTGGAGTTTGTTACTTATCATTAATAAAGAAAACCTCAGCAGCTATACTGTCAAACTCCATTAAGATCTCATATATCTGAGTAAGGTCACCCTTCATTCTTCTTAAAACTCCCAAGGAAGAGACACAAATTGTCCAGGTGTCCAGGTTCTCCTGGCAGGACAACCTTTATCCAAGGAGGTAGCTTGGTGAATCTCCTTTTTACTGCATCAAAAGTTAATATATCATTTATTGATAACCAGCACTGTGATATTTTATTTATTTATTGGTTTATGTTTGTTTATTTTACTTTAATATGGGAGAGGCTCTTCCGGCCTTCGAGCTGCAACGCCCAGCAACCCACCGACTTAGCCCTAGCCTAATCAAGGGGCAACTCACCATAACCAATTAACCTACTAACTAGTACGTCTTTGGACTATGGGAAGAAACTGGAACACCTGAAGGAAACCCACGCGCACACAGGAAGGAACATACAAACTTCTTTACGGAGGACTCTGGAATTGAACTCTGAACTTCAATGCCCCGAGCTGTAATAGCATCCTGATAACCGCTACGCTACTGTGGCACCCACCAGAGGACTGCAGACACTAACTACCTTCTCAAGGTTAATTAGAGATGGACAACATATGGCATTCTTGCCAATGATGCGAAGACCTCAGATACAAATATATATATTTTTTAAATGAGGATGATTTGCCAATTACAGAGCCTGAAATACCCATCTGTGGACCAAGAAACATAAACTGATGTGTCCTATTCTCAACAGTTTGAGAACAGGTCCACTCAGGAGCGATAGTGTACATGGAGTCATAGGAGGTACAGAAGGTACCTAATGAATACTTTGCTTCAGTATTCACCAGGGAAAAGGACCTTGGCAATTGTGGGGATGACTTACAGTGGACTGAAATACTTAAGCACATTAAGAAAGAAGATGTGCTGGAACTTTAGAAAAGCATTAAGTTAGATAAGTCACCGGGACCGGATGAGATACACTGCAGGCCACTGTGGGAAGCAAGGGAGGAGATTACTGAGCCTCTTGCGACGGAAGTACCAGAGGATTGGAGGGTGACAGATGTTGCTCCCTTGTTCAACCTCTCACTGCTACAGGCAGAAGTTCCCATTTGCTTCAAAAAGGCAACAATTATACCAGTGCCTAAGAAGAATAATGTGGGCTGCCTTAATGACTACCACCCGGTAGCAATCACATCGACAGTGATGAAATGCTTTGAGAGGTTGGTCATGACTCCTGCCCCCTCAGCAAGGTCATGGACCCACTGCAATTTGCCTATCGCCACAATAGGTTAATGGCAGACACAATCTCAGTGGTTTTCCACACAGCTTTAGACCACCTGGACAACACAAACACCTGCATCAGGATGCTGTTTATCGACTATAGCTCAGCACTTAATACCATCATTCCCACAATCCTGATTGAGAAGTTTCAGAACCTGGGCCTCTGTACCTCCCTCTGCAATTGGCATCTCAACTTCCTAACAGGAAGACCACAATCTGTGCGGATTAGTGATAACATATCCTCCTCGCTGATGATCAACACTGTTGCACCTCAGGGGTGTGTGCTTTCCCACTGCTCTACTCTCTAGATACCCATGACTGTGTGGCTAGGCATAGCTCAAATACCATCGATAAATTTGTTTATGATACAACCATTGCTGGTAGAATCTCAGGTGGTGACGAGAGGGCGTACAGGAGCGAGATATACCAACTAGTGGAGTGGTGCTGCAGCAACAACCTGACGCTCAACATTAGTAAGATGAAAGAGCTGATTGTGGACTTCAGGAAGGGTAAGACGAAGGAACACGTACCTATCCTCATAGAGGGATCAGAAGTGGAGAGAGTGAGCAGTTTCAAGTTCCTGGGTGTCAAGATCTCCGAGGATCTAACCTGGTCCCAACATATCGATGCAGTTATAAAGAAGGCAAGACAGCAGCTATACTTTATTAAAAGTTTGAAGAGATTTGGTATGTCAACAGATACTCTCAAAAGCTTCTATAGTTGTACTGTGGAGAGCATTCTGACAGGCTGCATCACTGTCTGGTTTGGAGGGGCTACTGCACAGGACAGAAAGAAGCTGCAGAGGGTTGTAAATCTAGTCAGCTCCATCATGGGCACTAGCCTACAAAATACCCAGGACATCTTCAGGCAGTGGTGTCTCAGAAAGGCAGCTTCCATTATTAAGGACCTCCAGTACCCAGGGCATGCCCTTTTCTCACTGTTACCATCAGGTAGGAGGTACAGAAGCCTGAAGGCACACACTCAGCGATTCAGGAATAGCTTCTTCCCCTCTGCCATCTGATTCCTAAATGGATGTTGAATCTTTGGATACTACCTCACTTTTTTGTAATATACACTAGTTTTGTTTTAGCACATTTTTAAAAAATCTATTCAATTTACATATACTGTAATTGATTTACTTAATAAATTATTTTTTCTCTCTGCTAGATTATGTATTGCATTGAACCGCTGCTGCTAAGTTAACAAAATTTCATATCACATGCCGGTAATAATAAACTTGATTCTGATTCTGAAGAAAGGGAGTAGAGATAACCCAGGAAATTATAGACCATTGAGCCTGACTTCAGTGGTGGGCAAGTTGTTGGAGAAGCTCCTGAGAGGCAGGATCTATGAGTTTTTGGAGAGGCGTAATTTGATTAGGGATAATCAGCTTGGCTTTGTCAAGGGCAGGTCATGTCTTATGAGCTTGACTAGATTCTTTGAGGATGTAACAAAACACAATGATGAAGGTGGAGCAGTAGATGTAGTGTATATGGATTTCAGTAAGGCATTTGATAAGGTTCCCCATGCAGGGCTCCTTCAGAAAGTAAGGAGGCATGGGATCCAAGGAGACCTTGCTTTGTGGATCCAGAATTGTCTTACCCACAAAGGGCAAAGGGTAGTTGTAGATGGTTCATATTCTGCATGAAGGTCGGTGACCAGTGTTGTCTACAGGGATCTGTTCTGGGACCCCTCCTCTTTGTGATTATAAATGACCTGGATGAAGAAGTAGAAGGGTGGGTTAGCAAGTTTGCTGATGACATAAAGGTCGGGGGTGTTTGGATAGTGTGAAGGGTTGTCAGAGGTTACAGCGGGACATCGATAAGATGCCTAGAAGGCAGGTGGATTTCAACCCAGATAAGTGTGAAGCATTTTGGTAGGGAAAATTTGAAAACAGAATACATTATTAATGGTAAGACTCTTGGCAGTGTGGAGGATCAGAGGGATCTTGGGGTTTGTGTCCACAGAACACTCAAAGCTGCTGTGCAGGTTGACAGTGTTGAAAAGAAGGTGTATGGTGTGTTGGCCTTCATCAACTGTGCGATTGAGTTCAACAGCTGTGAGGTAATATTACAGCTATAAAAGACCGGTCAGACCCCACTTGGAGTACTGTGTTCAGTTCTGGTCATCTCATTAAAGGAAGGAAGTGGATACTATAGAGAGAGTGCAGAGGAGATTTACAAGGATGTTGCCTGGATTGGAAAGCGCGCCTTATGAGAATAGGTTGAATGAACTTGGCCTTTTCTCCTTGGAGCGACGGAGGATGAGAGATAACCTGATAGAGGTGTATAAGATGATGAGGGGCATTGATTGTGTGGATAGCCAGGGACTTTTTCCCAGGGCTGAAATGACTAACACGAGAGGGCATAGTTTTAAGGTGCTTGGAAATGGGTACTGAAGGGATGTCAGCCTTAACATTTTTCATACAGAGAGAAGTGGGTGTGTGAAATGCACTTCCTGCGGCAGTGGTGGAAGCAGATACAATAGGATCTTTTAAAAGCCTCTTAGATAGATACATGGAGCTTAGAAAAAAATAGAGGGCTATGCGGTAGGGAAATTCTAGACAATTTACATGGTTGACACAACATTGTGAGTCAAAGGGCCTGTAATGTTCTCAATGTTCTATGTTCAATATATATAACCTCTTGCACAATATTTGGTGATTAAATCAGAATTTTATAAACCTGAAATGTTAATTCTCTATCTCTGCCTGGCCAGTAGAGTGTTGTCAGCATTTTATGCACAACTTCCTTGCATTTATATTCAACATCACTACAAAAGCCAAGGGTTGGTTACAAATTAAAATGATTACTGATTATTTGCTCAGTCCTGCCAAGAGCACAATTTTATTCACTATTACTAACTCTCCACTCCACCCAAAGGATTATGCTCCTCTAACAGACAAGGTTTCAAACTATTATTTCCCAATACAATAATAAAAATTACCTTTCGGCTTCGTATGGAGGAGATTATCTGTTCCATGTGTTGAAGTCTAGCCTCCGTACCTTGTTCTTTTGCCTTCATCAAAATTACCTGGTGCTGGCTACTGCTGTATGCTGCTTGGATTCGACCCATTTGTTGCCTGTATTCTTCAAGGGCCTCATTACACTCTCCATGTATAGGCTGAGAAGTTAAGTCCACCAGCTGAAACTTTTCCACATCAGAGCTTCCGACCAGCTCCGCAATGCCCTTAAACAGCTGTTTCTTGGTATATTCTGTGAGAGCAGCTGTGCATTGCTCTTCTTGCTGCAGATAATGGTCCAATACAAGTTGTGACAGGAAGACAACCTCTTGCTCTGCTCTCTTCATTGACTCTACGTTTGAGTATGTAGAGCTAAGCTCCTGAACTTCTTCTTGAATCTTTAACAGTGTGCGATTTAATTCAGCATTTTCAACACTTAGGAGTTCACGTGTCTCTCTTATCAGTCTGGCACATTTTTCCTCCTCATCCCTTAGCTGCATTGGTAAATTATGTATCCGATTGGCCATTACTTGTTGCTTATTTCGTCGCTGGATTTTAAGACTTCGAGTCAACTGTAGTGCCTCAGCTTCCTTTTCCAGCTCCTCAATGGTCAGCTCAGTCAAATTACCATATTTTGACTTCACATCTTTAGGACATATCTCCAAGACCTTATCCAAGTCTTTCTGATCCAACAAGCGATCTTCAACTTCAAGTCTTTCCAGCCCACTCAACTCTTCATCTGTTAATACACTCTGTCCATTTACAGTACTGCAGAACCATTCTACAAACATTCTTTCATCGCCAATGTCAAACCACCAATCAAAATGCTCCCCATTTAATTGATTGGCATTGGGATAACCAATTTTCTTTAATGTCTCTACAAATATTCTCCCATTCATTGTGGTCAGTACATGATAATTTTTCTGGGGTCTGAATGAAAGAAGATTTAAAATATCCAACTGCAACAAAGTGGTATGCTGGATATCTGTTTTAATCTCAAGCAGAAACAATATATTAACTCAACTTACAGAAATGTAACAGCATTTCTAGAAACAAAAAGAAAGGCCTGGAGATCAAAAATATCACAATAACATTCTCCTAATGAAAAAGGGTCCTTTCCGTTCAGTATTTAAACCAATATGGTGGCAATGATTCAGTGAGCAGGATCACAATGACTTGTCTGCTCAATGTTCTATCCCACTAGAAACTTTTTTTAAAATTTGGTTTGGAGGTGCTTTAAGCTTAATTTTGAGCACAGTCCTTTTAAGTTTTTAAATAACTGACTTAAAGAAACTCCAAATCACTTCTTCGGTGGGAACAAAATTAACAAAAAAAGTTGGCAGAAATACCATTAACAGGGTATTTAATGATTTAATGTACATAATCATCTATCATGCTTCATTCACACTTTTAAACAGAATTGTATTATTAATCATCAACAGAACACTGAAAACTCACTCCTGTAACAAGAAATGCTCAATTCTGACCATAATATACAAATGTACAAATTTGATAATTTCATCAGACTTCAAAATGCAATTCCAATATGTGCATCTTTCCATCAATTAAAACAAACATTTAAAAGCCTTTGTCTCTATAAACTTAATACAAGATTATTTACAGATTTTTTTCACAGATTCTTTAGCACCTCTAATAGAGTGCATTTAGTATGATACATAATCAGAAACAAATTTCATTCCAAAATATGGACAATCTTACAAAAATATATAGGTAGAACAATGGCTTAATTTCAAATTGAGTACTAAAGAGCTAACTTTTCTAAAGAATAACATGGACATGTTGGGGTGAACAAAATACAGTTAAAGTCTCAATCCTAAAGAAATATTATAAACCATTACAACTGCGGCTGTACAGATTTACCCGGTCCTAATAGATCCTGGGTCCCATTGGCCGAGATCCCGGAAATGCCAGGAGGGGCGTTCCAATCGGTACAGACCCAAACAGCACTGTTCCCAGTGACCCAGACGCTGAAGGCTGCAGGTGATTTGCTCCCATTGGACGGGGCGGTCGATGAGGTGTACCCAATGGCCAAGAAGCTGAAGCAGCAGGGCGAGGCGCTCCCATTGGGCGAGGGGACGGGTGAGGATTCCCCATTGGGCGAGGGGCCGGGTGTGGATTCCCCATTGGGCGAGGGGCCGGGTTTGGATTCCCCATTGGGCGAGGAGACAAGTGAGGATTCCCCATTGGGCGAGGGGCCGGGTTTGGATTCCCCATCGGGCGAGAGGTCGGGTTTGGATTCCCCATCGGGCGAGAGGTCGGGTTTGGATTCCCCATCGGGCGAGGGGCCGGGTTTGGATTCCCCATCGGGCGAGGGGCCGGGTTTGGATTCCCCATCGGGCGAGGGGCCGGGTTTGGATTCCCCATCGGGCGAGGGGCCGGGTTTAGATTCCCCATCGGGCGAGGGGCCGGGTTTAGATTCCCCATCGGGCGAGGGGCCGGGTTTAGATTCCCCATCGTGCGAGGGGCCGGGTTTAGATTCCCCATCGGGCGAGGGGCCGGGTTTAGATTCCCCATCGGGCGAGGGGCCGGGTTTAGATTCCCCATCGGGCGAGGGGCCGGGTTTAGATTCCCCATCGGGCGAGGGGCCGGGTTTAGATTCCCCATCGGGCGAGGGGCCGGGTTTGGATTCCCCATCGGGCGAGGGGCCGGGTTTGGATTCCCCATCGGGCGAGGGGCCGGGTTTGGATTCCCCATTGGGCGAGGGGCCGGGTTTGGATTCCCCATTGGGCGAGGGGACGAGTGAGGATTCCCCATTGGGCGAGGGGATGGGTGGGGATTCCCAATTGGCCGGGGAGCCGAAGCCATCTTTGGCCGGGCAGCCGAAGACACCGGTATTGGCGCCATCTTTGGCTGGGGAGCCGAAGCCGCTAGGAGTACCGGCCCCCTTGGCCGGGGAAGCAGGGCACCTGGGTGAGGACCACCCATTGGCCGGGGAGCCGGGTGAGCGCCGCTCATTGGCCAGGGAGCCACCGCTCCTAGGTGAGGTCCGCCCATTGACCGGGGTGCCAACAGGAGTTCTTCCATTGGCCGATGAGCCAACAGAGGCATTTCCATTGGCTGAGAAGCTGAAGCCTGGAGAGAAGCTCCCATAGGTCGAGGCGCCGAAGCAGCTGAATAAGGTGCGCTCATTGGTCGAATCCCCAAAAGAGGCACCTTTGGCCGCGTAGCAGGAGCAGCCGGATGAGGCACGCTCATTGGCTGAGGAACAGAACTCTGATGGGCTGTTCCCATTGGCCGAGGACCTGACGCCTGGAGGGGTGTTCCCATTGGCCGAGGACCTGAAGCATAAAGCGGGGCTCCTATTTGCCTAGGGGGTGGAGTAGCCGAGTGAGCGGCTCCTATTGGCCGATATGCCGAAGCAGACAAATAATGGGCGTTAATAGGCTGAGTCGCATGAGAGGCCGAGTGAGGGACGCCCATTGGTCCAAGCGCTGGAGAGACCTTGTTTGGCGCGCCCATACGCCCGGATTGCGGATGGATTGTATGAGAGGCTGTCATTGACCGAGATACCTGTGGGGTTTGGTATGGTGCTGCCATTGGTCGAGCTAGCGACCGTGCGGAGTGAGGCGCTCTCATTGGCCCAGCCGACTGCCGAGCCATTGCTCCGCGTATGGAAGACGCGTCGCGAGGCCCCCCCAGTACCCTGTGCGTAGAGGGTTCAGGACCAGTTAGCCTCATTGGCTGAGACGCCAGTCGCGTTGGATGCGGCGCTCCAATTGGTTTAGGAACCGGCAGCGCGAGTTCAGGAGCTCCCATTGGCCGAAGCGTCAACCATGCAGGGTGAGGCGCTCCCATTGGCTACCAAAGGGGGAAAAAAAGCGCCAAGTCCGCTCCAGTAGGTTTCCTACGAAATGTGCGGGTGCACCCTTAAATACATCGACCACTCCAGCGCCTAATGTGCGGTTCGAGTTGGCAACGGCCGAGGAGTTTCAAACATTGGTCGTCCCACCCCCCATTCTCCTCGATAGAACTTGAGTTCAATGGAGCAGGTCCGATTCACGCCTCACATTTTGTTTTCCTCTCTGATGCGGCGGTTCAGATAAATACTTCAAACACAAGTAAAACTAACCTGCCCGTCTATCGCTGGTCCGCCCTCAGTCGTTGCTGTCCGTTAGCACGCACGCCACCGGAAAACAAAGCCGACGAACCGACGTGGTGTGGTAAGAAGTTGCGCTACTAAACCCGCCTAGAGCTTGTGGTGTGGTTTTCGGCAGCGCCACTGCTGGTGGGAGGTCAATATCGCAGGCGCAGCGCCGTTCCTAGTGGGAGGTCAATGTCACAGGCGCGGCGCAGCGCTGCTCCTGGTGGGAGGTCAATGTCACAGGGACAGCGCCGCTGCTGGTGGGGTCAATATCGACACAGCCGATCGAGCTCCGTTGCAATGGCCGCTGAGGACTACACATGGAGTTAAGCGCCTCGGCTTGGAGAGTTGGTGTGGTGGGAGCTGCGGCTGGAAGTCGTCCCGGAGAAACCGAGCCGAACGCGGGCATGATTTCAAGTACGTTGGCCTGGTCAGAGGCCGGTGGGGCGCTGGTGACTTCCCCGAACCAGGACACCGTTCAAAATCCGCGGAGACGGGGAGTCACTCCGGCCCCTGCGCTGCCCGGCCTCAGACTCGTGTTTAGCGTGTAAAACTTCGTATCCTGATGTAGCGCCTGGGGAGTTGAGGTCAGCTTATTCAATCTGAAGTATAAAGCGTTTTTGGTAATTATGTTGCTGCGCACTAATGTGACAGAAACGAGATGGATAGTCACAATTTTCTTCCCAGGATAGAGGAGCGTGAAACTAGAGGGCAGAAGCTCAAAGTAACAACTACTGTATAACATTCTGGAGGAGCTCAGCAGGTCAGGCAGCATCTATGGAAAGGGATAAATAGTCGACTGCCCATCTGGTGAAGAAGGGCCTCGGCTGCCTGACCTGCTAAGTTCCTCCTGTGTGTTACTGTGGATTTTCAGCGTCTGCAGAATCTCTGCTGTTTATGACCGGCAGAAGGTGAGAAAGGGGGAAACTAAAAGGCTTAATGGCCCTGGAGGAAAACTCAGTGAGCCGAGTAGTATCGGGGGAAATAAATTATTGGTGTTTTATGAACCCTACAAGGGTTGATCTAAAATGTCGAACGAGATGGTCCGGAAGAGGCTCCAAAAAACGATCCCAGTCACGTAACGGTTAATGTATGATGAGGAGTAGTTGATGGCACCTGTACTCAGAAGTGTAGTGGGAGGATCTCATTGAAACCTAGAGTTCTGAAAGCTTTGGTTAATGGCTGTCTGAGGGTCTAGGATCTGAGTGCATGGCAGCTCCCAAAATATACTGGAGGAACTCAGCAGGCCAAGGTAACATCTATGGGGAAAATAAGTACAGTTGACATTTCAGGCCAAAACCCTTTGGTAGGACTAAAGGCAAAAGGATGAGTAGATTTAAAAGGTGGGGGGAAAGGAGAGAAGCACAAGGTGATGGGTGAAACCAGGAGGGGGAAGGATGAAGTAAAGAGTTGGGGTTGATTGGTGAAAGACCTGGTGAAGGGGGGAGTCCAATAGGAAATGATAGAAGACCTTGGAAGAAAGAAAAGGGGGAGTCGAGCACCAGGAGAGGCAATGGGCAGGCAAGGAGATGAGAGAGGGAAAAGGGAATGGTGGTGCAGGGGGGTTATTGCCAGAAGTTCAGGAAATCAATGCCATCGTGTTGGAGGCTGCCCAGAGAGAATATAAGGTGTTGTTCCTGCATCCTCAGTGTGACCTCATCGCGACTTCATGCCATCGGGTTGGAGGACGCATCTCCAGGTTAAAGGTATATTTCTTTAAAACTGAGATGATAAGGTTAGTGTTTCTGTGAAATTCATAGGAGACCAAGTGCGTGGGTGTATTTGAGTTCTGGCTGCCTAGATACGCAAGCCAGAGCAGTACAATATGGAGAGCACGATGTTGCTCATGTAGCAAGTTTTCCCTCTCCACACATCTGACGAACCCAGAGGGATGACAGAGACCAATATTGTTTGGTACCAGCAGCTTTGCAGCAGTTGCCAGTCGGTGTTCAACTCAACGTAGGGGCCCCAGCTCCAGATTTTCCCCTCAGGGTTTACTCCCAAAGCCTTCCCCATGAGTGGGTATAACTGCAAGGCAGCGGGGGCTTGAGATCAGAGTTTCCCTTCTGGATGAGCTGCCAACCACGGCTGATGAGCTCCACCTGCACGAAGTGACTAGTTTTAGTGCCTTTGTCCCTTCTGTCAGTAGACATGGTTCAGCCAGGCTTAGTAACTAAGTCACACGCGAAAGCCAGGAACTGGACGGGTGTAATTAAGGCAGCAATTAGGTTCTCGATTAAAGAAGGTCAAAGATACAATGAAGAAGTGACAGAACGGGGATGAAAAAAGATTATCCGTGATTGACTAGCAGAGCAGCATCGATTCAGCATCAATGCCTTAATTCTGTTCCTGTGTTTGGTCTTGTGGCTTGGTCCATTCCTCACAGCTGAAGTAAGTCTTCCCCAATTTTACTTTTAATTGTTCATTCCACTTTTTTGTAGCATTTACCATAGAAGCTCCTCAATCTCCTCCTTAACGCTATTCCGCTTTATTTAGGAGAGCCTACCATTGTTAACAACTGAGTATAGTTCTTCCTGCATAGTTCGTTTTGTATATCTCTCCCACTCATTAATGATCATGTGTTCCTTAGTCCAAGGCAAGCAGATTATGCCTTTTAGAGTGATTTGGTGGAGGAACTCAGCAGGACAAACAGTATCAAGTCATTAGAGCACTGCAGTGTAGAAACAACCCCTGCAGCTCATTCTAGTACCTACAGAACCGTTTATCTACCTGACCCGCACCTGGCCCATATCTCTCTATGCTCCTGTCATCCATGTAACTTTCTAAACTTCACTTAAGATTATGTCCCTCATATTAGCCATTTCCATCCTGAGAAAATCTCTGGCTATCCACTCAATATATGCCTCTTATCACCTTGTAACCCTCTCACTGTAGGTTCTTAATGACTTGGCTGTTACTGTGAATGCAAACTAACAGCAAAATAACTCAACAATGCATGGGAATAATGATGAAAGGCCATTACCGGTAAATAAACACATCTAGGATGGATATGATTTAGGAAAACATAGAAGTTTGTATGTTCTAAAGGAAAATAAGACAATTACCTATCTGAATGCTAACAGACACCCATGCAAATTTACTGTTCACCAGGAAGCAGTAATTTAGCTCATACTAGTATGAACTTGGATTGAAATGATATTGACAAATTGTCTCAAGCTATAGCAAACAAAATAAAGGGCTTGTCATATATGTCAGTCTGTAGTGTGCACAATTGCTGGAGCTTGTTGTCATGTAATCAATCCAGTTTACTTCAGTCTGTTTACTCACAGTACCAAAACCAGTCAAAGCAAAAGAAGCAAATCTTTCTTTAAATATCCACACAGCATCCAAGGAAAGTTGTCGAACTGTCTTCTCCTGCCCTTTCTCCAATGTCGTCTGCTTGCTAGTTAACTGAAAGGTATCTGCACGTTCCCTGTGAGACCATGGTCTACATGAGGATTTTCTGATATCTGTCCCTCTCCTTCCAAATTTTGTTCTGTAAGTGTGTCACCATGTTCTTCCACCACATTGTTGTTCATTTCTTTTCTCCTTATTTCTCAAAACTTTGATCTCATGCTCTTTCTAGATTGGCTACCTGTTTTGTTTTCCCAGAGCATCTTATTAGCCAAAATGTTAACAAGTCAAATCCTAAAAGTCCTAATAAAAGTCTAACTTTATTTTTATTTTAAAAAAACAAGTGAAATACCTGATTTAAAACTATATAGGTACTTAGAAAGCATATAGCACAATACAGGCCCTTCGGCCCACAAAGCTGTGCCGAACATATCCCTACTTTAGAACTACCTAGGGTTTACCCATAGCCCTCTATTGTTCTAAGCTCCATGTAGCTATCCAGGAGTCTCTTAAAAGGCCCTATCATTTCTGCCTTCGTCGCCAACGCCAGCATCCCATTCCACACGCTCACCACTCTCTGCGTTTTTTTTAAAAAAAAACAACTTACCCCGACACCTCTACCTACTTCCAAGCACTTCAAAACTATGCCCTTGTGTGCTGAGGGAAAAGCCTCTGGCTAGCCACACGATCAATGCTTCTCATTAATTATCTTGTATACCTCTATCAGGTCGCCTCTCATCCTCCATCACTCCAAGGAGAAAAAGCCGAGTTCACTCAACCTATTCTCATAAGACATGCTCTCCAATCCAGGCAACATCCTTGTAAATCTCCTCTGCACCTTTTCTATAGTTTCCACGTCCTTCCTATAGTGAGGCGACCAGAAATGAGCACAGTACTTCAAGTGGGGTCTGACCAGGGTCGTATATAGCTGCAACATTACCTCTTTGCTTTTAAACTCAATCCCACAATTGATGAAGACCAATGCACCGTATTCCTTCTTAACCACAGAGTCAAGCTGCATAGCAGCTTTGAGTGTTCTATGGACTCGGGCCCCAAGATCCTTCTGATCCTCCACACTGCCATGAGTCTTACCATTATTGCTATATTCTGCCATCATATTTGACCTACCAAAATGAACCACCTTTGTGTCATCAGAAAATTTACTAACCCATTCCTCCACTTCCTCATCTAGGTCATTTATAAAAATCACAAGGAGTAGAGGTCCCAGAACAGATCCCTGAGGTACACCACTGTTCACCGGCCTCCATGCAGAATATGACCCATGTACAACCAGACTTTGTTTTCTGTGGGCAAGCCAGTTCTGGATCCACAAAGCAATTTCTCTTGGATCCCAGACCTCCTTACTTTCTCAACAAGCCTTGCACGAGGCACCTTCTCAAATACCTTGCTGAAATCCATATACACTACATCTACTACTCTTACTTCATTAACGTGTTTAGTCATATCCTCAAAAAATTCAATCAGGCTCATAAGGCACGGCCTAGCTTTGACAAAGTCATGCTGGCTATTCCTAATCATGTTATGCCTCTCCAAATGTTCATAAATCCTGCCTCTCAGGATCTTCTCCATCAACTTACCAACCACTGAAGTAAGAAGTAAGAATATTATCAAGTATGTCTTGTAATTAAAGGAATATTTTTAAAATAGATGTGCATTTTGAGGAGATAGACAGAAAAATAAAATACTTAAAAGGATAACTGAATTACTAAAATAATGTGTGGTCTTAAACCAGGATATTACAATCCTGCCGCGCCAAAGTAGTCATGTCCTCATGACTTTGTAAACCTTTGGAATTTATCAAGCTCATTATTAACACAACAGTCGTACCCAGTAACAATAACAGTTATGTTCATGCTTTCCAACAGAGTTTAGGCATACAGCTTGCAGCATTCAAATTAATTAAGTAACTGCAGGACCTCCAATCCACTTGTAAATGGAATAAACATAATTGACTCAACACTCTGATTTCCAGATGTGTCATATGCCAGCCTGTTTGGAGTTTTCCTGACTGGGGTCTTGTCTGTTTCATCTTCCTTTAATAGTTGATTTTCAGTCAGTATTTCATTAGTTTGAGTCTTTTCTCTTCACAGTTCATGCTTACTCTGAGATGTCTCGTCCTGTCCATCATTTGTTCCTTTCTGCAATTCAGTTTTTCCTGCCCTCTGACCAAACTCTGCTTCATCATCAATAATTTTGGAGTGCGTTTCCCTTTCACTATCTAATGTCACTTTTGGTTGTCCAGTAGTTGTATTCCCCACTATACCCAGGTGCTCCCTGCCCTAGAGGTAAAAGATGGGGACTTTTTACAGGACCATTTTCTATTTTGTGGTTTCAACTGAAAAACTGGCAGATTAGGCATCTGGCTCTCCACCATGTAGGGTGTAGAAGCCCAGCAGTCGGACGTTTTAATGGTTTCCTTGTAGTTCATAAGCTTTTTGCAGTTCTTTCTTCATATTAGACGCATATCTGAAATGAATATTCTGTGGCGAGTCCTCGCTTGAGGTTCCAAAACAAAGATCCACAGGTAATTTGGCTTTGCATCCAAATATTAAATAGTATGGCAAGTAGCCAGTGTTCATTCTGTGTACAGTTGTAACAGTGTACTATATCTCCAATGTACTGATTTCTCTTGCTCTTAGGAGTTCCTAGCATGTCTAACAATGTCCTGTTGAATCTCTCAGGCTGATGATTGCCTTGAGGATGATATGGTATTGTCCTTGACTTCTAGACTCCAAGCAAGCTTAGTAACTTGTGTATGAGACTACTCCCAAAGTCCCTTCCCAAATCACTGTGCATCCTCCTCCCACAACACTTTTGCAACTGTGGATGCTTTCTGATCCTTTGTAGGAGAGGCTTGACAATATCTGGTTCAGTGATCAATGACGACTGAGATGTCACTTGAATCGAACTCTGTGGAAAGAAAGTCAATACTTAATAGGTCAAGTGGTTCAGTGCTTTGCATGTGAGACAAGGGAGCAACTGTTTTGGGTAGCGTCTTTCCCTGAATACAATGAATGCAGGGCTTGCAGTAATCTTCAACTTCAGGCTTCATTTGTGGCCAATAGAAACTGTGTCTGATCAATCCGTAAGTCTTGTCAAATCCCAGATGGCCCGAGTCATCATGAAGTGACCTCAGCACAATATTCCTGGACCTCTCGAGCAAAATCAACCGAGAATGTCAAGCTTTGTTTGGTTAAGTAGCCCAGTATAAGAATTTGTTCCTCAACTCCAGTTTTTCCCCATCTCTCATCACTAAGGGTATCATTTAATGTTTGCCAGAAAGCAATAATTCGGCTCCCACCAGTATAAACTTAGACTGAAATTGTATTAACATAATGTCTTGAGCTATAACAGGCAAAGTGAAGAAATGGGACCCCATCACACATGTTGGTCTATAGCATGTACACAATCATTAGAACTTATGCCACATTGAGATGGAGAAGCTGAAGTTATCAGTATTACAGTGGAGTAAAGCAAATTACAGAGGCATGAGAGAGGAGCTGGCCAAAGTTGATTAGAAGGGAACACTAGCAGGAATGACAGCAGAACAGCAATGGCTGGAATTTCTGGGAGCAGTTCAGAAAGCACGGGATATATACATTCTGAAGAAGTAGTATTCTGAAGGCAGGATGATGCAGTCGTTGCTGACAAGTGAAAGCACAAAAGCCAAAGAGAGGGCATATAATAGAGCAAAATTCATGGGAAATTAGAGGAAAGAGAGCCTTCTAAAATCCAATAGAAGGCAATTTTTTTTTTAAAGTCAAAGAAGTAAAAACTGGAATACAAAGGTAAGCTAGCCAATAATATTAAAGAGGATACCCAAAGTTTCTTCAGATATGTAGTGTAAAAGAGAGGTGAGAATAGATATTGGACTGCTGGAAAATGATGGTGGATGGACTGAATCAGTATTTTGTATCATTCTCCACTGTGCAAAATGCTGGATGTCAGGGGGTTGAAGTATTTTAAGTTGCATTACTAGGAACAAAAGTCTTGGGAAACTGAAAGGTCTGAAGGTAGATAAGTCACCTGGACCAGATCGTCTACACCCAGGATCCTTAAAAGAGGTGGCTGACTAGATTATGGAGACATTAGTAATTATTTTTCAAGAATCAATTGATTCTGGTGTGGTTCTGAAGGACTGAAAAATTACAAATGTCACTTCACTCTTCAAGAAGGGAAACTATAGGCCAGGTAGTCTAGCGTCACCGACTTGTGAATGGCCTCAGGAGAGACGTAGCCGACTCGGGTAAACACAGACAGAAAATCTGGAGTGGAATCCTTAAGCTGGTTGGACGTCACTGAACATCCCTCAGGCAGCTCCTGCACTGGTGAGGCCGGAAGGGGGGTCCTGACGACTGGGCATCTCTGGATCTTCATGCCTTCCGCGCAGGTTTGTGTCCTGGTGAGGTCGCTCCAGTGCAGCTACTCCATTGCCCTTCAAGACAGGTGGATGCCATCAGTCAGGAAGACGTTGGTAGGGATGTGGCTTCGGGATAAAATAGTCTGTAGTAGACTAGGAAAAATGTTACCTGGCAAATCTGTTGGAATGCTTTGAAGAAATAACAGGCAGGATGGACAAAGGAGAATTGGTTGATGCAGTGTGCTAGGATTTTCAGAAGGCCTTTTACAAAATGCCTCACATGAGGCTGCTTAACAAGCTAAGGGCTCATGCTATAATGCTAGCCTGGATAAAGCAATAGCTGATTCATAGGAAGCAAAGATTGGAGATAAAGGGAGCCCTTTCTGCACTGCCGGTGACTAGTGGTGTTTGACAGGGGCCTTTGTTGGAACAGATTCTTTTTTAGTTATATGTCAGTGATGGAGTTGATGGTTTGTGGTCAAGTTTGCAGACAATATGAAGATGGGAGATGAGAAATTTCTTGAACCAGTGAGTGGTTAATCAGTGGAATTCATTGCCACAGGTAACTCTGGAAGCCAACTCATTGGATATTTTTACGGCAGAGGTTGATAGATTCTTGAATAGTCAGTGTATGAAATGATACAGGGAGGAAACAAGGGATTGGGGCTGAGCTGGAAAATGGATCAGCCATAATGAAATGGTGGAGCAGACTCAATGAACCAAATGGACTAACTCTGCTGCAGTATCTTGTTAATTGGTCTGTTTACTCTCAGTCTATTCTCGGACTAATTTCAGTAAACAGTTCTGTGCTGAAGAACCAGTCCAAATAATAAATAAACATCCATGCAGGTTCCAAGGAAAGCTATTGAACTGTCTCCGCTTACCCTAACTCCAACATTGGGTACTGGCTGGCCACCTGAAAGCTCCCCCTTGAGAACTTTCTAGCATCTTTATCTGTCCTTCTAAATTGGTTCTGTGAGCATTTCACTCTGTTCTTCTGCTATGTTTGTTGTCCCTTTTTCCTCCTCCTTTCTCGAGACTTCTTCAAACTGGCGCTCACTTGAATGGCTACCCATTGTCTTTTTTACCTAGAGCATCATATTGGCCAAAGTGTTAACAAGACAAATCCTATTGACTAATTCAACAAGCCTAACTTGTTAATCAACTGAATTTTTATTTTAAAGAGCAAAAATGAAATACTTGATTGAAACTGTATATTAAGTGTATTATGTAATTAAGGAACACTTATTTATGTGGATATGCTTTTTGAGATCTGCAGAAAATAAAATGCTGAACAGTACAATTGTATTAATAAAATGAAGCATGGTCTAGGACCTGGGTATTAATCTTATACATCTCTATCTATCATCTCTGGTCATCATCCTTCGCTGCAGAGACAACTGACCCAGATCACTCAAGTATTCTCTTAAGACGTGCTTTCTAATCCAGCCAGTGTCCTGGTTAATCGCCTCTGCACTCTCTCTCTAAAGCTTCTACATCCTTCCCATAATGAGGTAACCAGAACTGAGCACAACATTCCAAGTGTGGTCCAACCAGGGTTTTATAGAGCCGCAACATTACCTCACAGCTCTTGAACTCAATCCCTCGACTAATGAAGGTTAAGTGATTGGTGGAAAGTATACAACTCTGCCTCTGTCAGCCCCCGCCCCTTTACTTTCCTCCCAACACCTTGAAGTTACACCCTAATGTATTAGCCATTTACGCTCAGGGGGAGTGGGGAGAAGACTCAAGCTGTTCGCTCGATGTTTGCCTCTTATCGTCTTGTACACCTCTATCAAGTCATATCCCATTCAGAGAAAAGTGCTCTGTAATCCAGGTCGCACCCTGGTAAATCTCTGCACTCTCTTCCATAATCTTCCTATAATGAGGTGACCAGAACTGAACACGATAGCCAGTGAGGTCTAACCAGGATTTTATAGAGCTGCAACATTACCTCATGGCTCTTGAACTGAATCCCCTGATTAATGAAGGTTAACCTATCCATATGCCTTAATATTCAATACAATCATAAGATCATGAGATATAAAAGCAGAATTTAGGCCATTTGACCCATTAAGTCTGCTCTACCATTCCATCATGGTTGGTCCATTTTACCTCTTGGTGGCAATCTCCTGCCTTCGTCCTGTATCCCTTCTTGCCCAGACTAATCAAGAGTCTTATTAACCTCTGCCTTAAATATTCCCAATGACTTGGCCTCTACAGCCGCCTGTAGCAACAAATTCCAGATTCATCACTCTGGCTAAAGAACTTCCCCCTCTTCTCCATTTGAAATGGACATCCTCTCCACATTCACTCTGTTGAGGCCTTTCAACATTCAGTAGTTGAAATTCTCAACGTTAATGCTAACATTACATTTGCCTTCCTCATCACTGACTCAACCTGCAAATTAACCTTTAGGAAATCCTGCATGAGGACTTCGTTTGCACCTCCATTTTTTAAAATTTTCTTTCCATTTAGAAAATAGTCTATGCTATTATTTCTTCAACTGAAGTGCTGAAGATCATATACTTCCTGACACTGTATTTCATCTGCCACTTTTTTGCCCATTCTCCTAACCTGTCTCAAGTCATTATGTAACCTCCCTGCTTCCTCAATGCTACCTGTCCCTACACCTAACTTCGTATTGTCCACAAACTTGGCCACAAAGCCATCAATTCTGTCATCCAGATCATTGGCATATAACATAAAATGAATCAGTCCCAATACAAACCCCTGTGGAACACCACTGGTCTTCAGCAGCCAAACAGAAAAGGCTCCCTTTATTCCCACACTTTGTCTCCTGCCAATCATCCACTGCTTTGCCCATGCTAGAATCTTTCTAGCATGGCCTGTAATACCATGAGCTCATAGCTTGTTAAGCAGCCTCGTGTGGTACCTTGTCAATGGCATTCTGAAAATCCAACCTCCATAATTTAAAAAACCGCAGTCAGGCTTAGCTGGTGCTAGAGAGTTTGTGAACCCTATTGAATTTCCTCTGTTTTTGCAAAAATATGATTTGAAATATGATCAGATCTTCACGTGTCCTAAAACTAGATAATGAAAACCCAATTAAATAAATAACACACAAAAAAACAGTGCACCTCTTTATGAACTAGTATGTTTTTTGGGTTTATTTAATCGGTTCTCTTTATTTTGCTTTAGGACACGTGAAGATCTGATCACATTTTAGGTCATATTTATGCAGAAATAGAGAAAATTCTACAGTGTTCACAAGCCTCCTGGCACCACTGTAATTTGAATGGACACGGCAGTCTGGTGCAGTGATGTGTTGTGGGAATAATGAAGGGAGTAAGGATGCCAATGGATACAATTGTAACTTGGCTGCATGATCAAAGACCTACCTGGCTTTCTGAGTTCAAATCATGGCTCGATGATCTGTGTCAGAAGATGTGAGAGGCGTGGAATTCACTGCCTGAGATGCCCAATAGAAGCATTTTTAAGTAACAATTTTTGGAAGTGTTCAGACCGCATCTGGAGTATTGCATACAGTTCTGGATATCCCACTATAGGAAGAATGTTGAGGCTTTGGAGAGAGTGCAGCAGAGGTTTACCAGAATGCCTCCCGGTTTAGAGGACATGTGCTATCACAAAAAGCTGGATAAACTTGGGTTGGTTTCTTTGGAGTGCTGGAGGCTGAGGGCGGATCTGGTGGAGGTTTGTAGATTGAGAGCTCCAGATAGAGTAGGCTGGAAGTATCTGTTTCCCAGGGTGGAAAAGTAGTACCAGGGGGCATGCATTGAAGGTGAAGGGGGGGGGGGGTAGGTTCAAAGGAGATGTGAGGGGTAAGTTTTTTACTCTAGAGAGTCATGGATGCCTGGAGTGTGCTGCCTGGTGTGGTAGAAGCAAATACATTGGAGGCTTTTTGGATAGGCACGTAGATGTGAGGAAGATGGAGGGACGTGTACGTGGTGTGGGTGGAAGGAACTGGTGTTTCGGTGTTTCTGATTTGCTTTTTAGCTGGTTCAACATAACAGTATGGCCTATTTCTGTGTTGTACTGTTCCATGTATTCCATGAAATAAGTGCTTGAAGTGACAAATCTATGCAGGGCTATCAGGAAAGGTGCCAAAAGATGAGGCTAACTGGAACATTTTTGCATAAACTCTGCAGGTGTGTAAATGTGTTGAATGGCATACAGTTCTAATTCAACTGTAGAATCAGGTGTTAAACTCTGATACACCACCAGGTGGAGCAATGTCACAGGTTCTCACACACGGGTGCATTCAGTGATCTACGTGCTCACGCGTCAGCACAAGTAATACCATATTGCATTCTCCACTTGATTTTCATCCAAATTTTTCCCATGACCTCCTGTTTTTTCCCCCTACGTCTAATTCTTGGCTGTGTAACCTATGATTCAAGTAAATTACCATCTTTGGTAGCTGGTTCTACACTCTTGCCACTCTTGGAGTGAAGCCGTTTCTTCTGAAATCCTTGGGATTTTCCAAATCATTTTAAAGGATCTCAGCCCAAAATGTCAGCTGTTTGTCCTTCTCCATGAATGCTACCTGACCCGAGTTCTCCAGGATTTTGTGTACTGTGCAGAAAATATGCAGTACTTCAGGCAGTGACTATGGAGGAAGAAACCAAGATGTTTCAGATTAACTCTTTACCCTTGACCTTTGCATATTACCAACAGTTTCTGTGTTGTTTTTAGATAGGCTTTTTGTTTTGCTCTTTCCCAGGAAGGCTTTTGTCAACTCTTACCAACGCCTTTTGCATTTTCAGAAGTAATTGATTAGTCCAGTTCTCAGCTTTCTCTCCGAGCTAAACCTTTTCTGAGCATCTGTGTTCTGTGAACCCATCGTGTTTCTCTCGTATTCCTCTGTGTGGTAACAAGAAATGTCCATGGAGCTCATATGATCAGACCAAGGTTTTAATGTGTGTGTCTGCCTCACAAATCATCTCAAGAAGAAAGATTGACTTAACTGTGAAGCGGTGGCAAGGTAGTCCAGCAGGCTGGTTTAATGCTTTACAGTGGCAGCGATTGAGGTTCAATTCCCACCACTGTGTGTAAGGAGAAACTTGAGAGCATGGTGTGTTGGTGCCAGAAGCATGGCAGTGTTTGCGGGCTGCCCCCCAGCACATTCTGGGACTGTCGGCCATTGACGTAAACAACACATGGGGCAACTTTTACACCAATAGAGTGGTCAACATGTGAATCAGGGTCGGGTTTATTTACTGACCTGTGGCATGGAAATGGTTGCTTTGGCACAGCAGTACAGTGCAAAGGCATCACTGTAAATTACAAAAATCATCCAAAAAGGAGGAAGAACAAGGTGATGTTCAGGGTGGAAGAAGCTGTTTCCAAATCATTGAGTGTGTGTCTTCAGGCTCCTGTACCTCTTCCCTGATGATAGTAATGAGGAGAGGGCATGTCCCAGATGGTGAGTGTCCTTATTGACAGATGCTGTCTTCTTGAGGAAGTCCCGCCACTTGGGGAAGTCGTTGATGGTGGGAAAGGTTGTGCCCATGATGGGGCTGGGTGATTCTACAATTATCCAGTTCATTGGAGCCTCTATACCAGGATGTGAAATAGTCAGTCAGATTGCTCTCTGCTGTATATCTGCAAAAATCTTTGGTGACATGTCAAATCTCCTCAAACTTCCTAAGTAAGTATAGCAACTGGCATGATTACATCAATGTGTTGGGCCCTGGACAGATCCTCCAATATATTGACACCCTGGAACCTAGAACTGGTCACCCTTTCCACCGCTGACCTGGAAAGACTGCCAGAGCAAGTGGTTAATGCAGGTACGGATTTTAGATCAGTCCAAGAACCTGATGGCAGTGGGAAAGAAGCCTCTGTTGAACCGTGAGGTGTGGGTCTTCATGATCTTGTACCTCGTGCTTGCTGGCAGCATGAGATGGCAGGGTCCTGATCTTCCAAATACCTTGTAGATGCCATTAGCTGTGCCACTGTGTTGGCACGTTTAAACAGAGAAGGAAAGGGAAAGAATAATTGGTACAAATTTCAACAGGGTAAAATTATTCCCTGCTCTAAAGGTTACAGCTGACTTTAGTTTGACAGCTTCCTATTTTCTCTAGTGATGCTTTCAAAGTTAGTTTGGTGATATTTACTGCCCTCCCGTTAACGAACAATTCCAGGAGCTGTAAAACTTCAGATGGCCAGAGTACTGTCTGTGACCACCACCTTCACAACTCTAGGACTTGGCTGATAACGGGTTTATCATCCTTTTGTTTCTACCATGGAGGGCTACAGTCCCATGTGCAGATCGATGGAAGTAGGCAGAATAATGGTTCAGCACAGGCTAGATGGGCTGAAGGGCCTTTTGCTGTGCTGTAGTACTCAATGACTGTGTAGAACAGATTGAACAAAGATTGAAGCTTTGGGACCCTGCAGATGTCCAACCACAGAAATTGTCTCCAATCATCTGAGCAAGAGATCTGTTCTTTCTCAGTGCTGATATTCCTGGGTTTCACAAGGTTAACAAGAACTGGTCTGTAACCCAAAATTCCCATAAGTTAGAAATGAGATCACAGAATTTGCACTGATTGGTCAGTTAGCTACATGATGGTAGAGATCTAAATTACTTTTTGTCTTGAGTCTTGGAGATTATTAATTAGTACAAATCTATTTGACAGATTCAAAATATGCCACACAATGGCAACTGCCAGACTGGAGAATTTCAGCCTATACTTATTTCACCATTTTCTCATTCTTGCTAGACCCTTGGTTCCCTAGTATTTCTGGTGGGCTCTCTGAAGACATACAAAATACTTATTTAATTCCTCTGCAATAGCTGTTCATTAAACGTTCTCCCGTCAC
Organism: Hypanus sabinus; assembly: GCF_030144855.1. Classification (NCBI taxonomy): domain Eukaryota; kingdom Metazoa; phylum Chordata; class Chondrichthyes; order Myliobatiformes; family Dasyatidae; genus Hypanus; species Hypanus sabinus. The sequence continues at coordinate 9,145,213 of NC_082712.1, read as the reverse complement.
TATTTATTTTCCATTTGTTTAGTGATACGGCACAGGTCCGTTTGGCCCAGTGAGCCCGTGCCGCCCATTACACCCATGTGACCAATTAACCTACTATAACTGTGATTTTTGAGAATGTGAAAGGAAACTGGAGTGCCTGGAGGAAACCACGTGGGCACTGGGAGAACGTGCAAACTGCTTACAGAGAGGGGTGGGAACTGAGCCCAGGTCACTGGTGTAGTAATAGGGTTATGCTGAGCACCGCACTAATGTATCGTCCCTACCTAATCTTTTCCTTTTTGCATGCCATACGGGAAACACCTGCAGTCTTTATTTCACTGCTAGTCTGCCCCCAGATTCCACTTTGATCAGTTTTAGTCAAATCCTCGCTGATTTAATTTGAAGCACATTTCACTGCATGTGACAAATAAAGCTAATCTTTAATCTTTTTCAGTCGTCCTGTGCTGAATTCTAAAGCACCCCTAATCCTTGGGTTTACTCCCATCTCTGTTGAATTTATATGCTTGTAGCATGAATTTAACAAGATCTTTAATTCCCCTCTTAATTGCAAACAGGCTACTTGTTCTATCAGCTTTCTTGTACCTCAGATTAAGTTTTTTTTCCCCCACCCTGGAAGAACTATGCATTATTTCTTTAAATATGTGCCATTCCTCTAATTCTCATAGCAAGGCGGGTTGGTGAGGGTAGGCTGTAATGGATTTCTTAATGACAATAAACAATCTTAAATCTTGTCAAAAGCTTTAAGTACATGAGTTTAAAAGTCCAAAGCACATGTGTCACCATATACCCCCTGAGATCATTTACTTGTGGGCATTCACAGTAAATACAAAGAAATGCCATAGAATCAATGAAAAACCACACACAAGATGAGCAATGTGCAAAAGGCAACAAACTGTGCCAATACAAAAAAGTAGTAATGATGTATAAGCAATAAATGGCAAGGACATGATGTGAAGTTATCCCCTTTGGTTTTAAAGGAGCACGAAATGATTGTTACACCAGATCCAATGCAGCATTTAAAAAGAACACAACTTTTAAAAAGACTTTACATAACATGATTGAAGCTTCCTGCAATAATGAGGACAGGTCAACAAAATTACAGCCCCTAGGATCCAAGGAGATGTATTGGATCCAAAACTAACTCAGAGGCAAGAAGCAAGTATTGAGTGATTGGACGGCTCCCTGCCAATGGGCATGCCTGGGTTTCAGTTCCTGGGGAGGCTCCTATCAGTGGGACTGCCAGGCTTTCAGTACCTGCTTCCATATATGCAGGTTGAGTACTCCTCATCTGAAATGCTTGGAAGTGTTTTGGACACTGGAATATATAAAGAGTTAGCTTGGGAGTGCCATCATTTCAGACTGTGAATGTATGTTCTACCGCTGAGCAGTGCTTGTTTTTCACTTGTTCATCGTATAATTGTTACTGTTAAGAACATAAGTTACATACCATTTAATGTAATGAAAAAATGTGTGCAGGGAACAGCATCAGGAGAATACCTGAATCAGCAGTTGGATAACAACAAGCAATGGCAGGCTTTCAGTCTCCACCAACAGTGCTGTGTTTTGATTAAAAGGTTACAGCACTCTGTGTTTGTATTAGGTTTTGCTTAAGGTATAAAGACAATCAGTGTTGTAGACTTGTTCTGGTGTTAGATCTTCATCAGCAATGATCATGGCAAACACACCAATAAATTTCTCTGCTATATTGTTATTAGCAGACATTTTAAAAATTTAATGCCGTGCCTTTTCTTAAAATTTCTGCAACCGGCCTGCTGAATATTCACAATTACCTTCAATTTTCAGTTCATCGTGATAGACCTTTGCTTGTTTAGTGATCAGCATATTGCTAAGCGGCACATCTTCACTCCTGATGCTGATGAATCCTCGCTTTTAGTACATGATCGAGGTCTTCATTTTTGACTTTATGTAGAGTTTTTTTTTCTCTTTTTAATTAAGTTCTGGTCATTACATATGTGAGGTCACTTCTCCCAGAACTGCCTGTGGCGCACAGAGACCTGGGCATCGCCTGGGAACCTTCTCAGCACCTTGTGATATTTTCCATTTATAACGTAAGGTCAAGGCTCAAAAAAGTTTTGGAGTTTCAGATAAGGGGCACTCAACCTGTATATATTAATTACTTGGTCAAATGCAGGACACATAACTTGCAGAAGATATTAAGAATGGTTTTTGTAGTTAATAATTGAGGTGATCTGGCTGGTCAGGCAAAGAAGTGGCAACTGTTCAGAGAAGTGCGAGACAATGCTTTTGTGCTGATCTGGCAAGGGAAGATACCTAAAAATACAGAGCAAAGGGAACTTGTATGTGCTCAGCTTAAAAGTACCAAGAGAAAACAAGTAAATAAGTTGGTTATAAAGACCTACTGATAAATTGGTTTATAGTCTTCACGTGTACCAAGATAGCGAAAAACATTGTGATCATACACATCAGATCATTACACAGTGCATTGTGATAGAATGAGGGAAAACAATAACAGTTAGAAAAAAGTGCTTTTCAAGTGGGAAAACAAAGTGCAAGGTCATAATGAGGCAGGTTGTGAGGTCAAGAGTCCATCTTATTGTACTACAGCTCAGTAGTGTTCTAACAGCAGGATGAAAGATGTCCTTGAGTCTGGTGGTACGTGCCTTCTACACGAGGGGAGGAGGAGAAGAGAGGATGTCCGGGGTGGGTCAGACTTTGTTTACGCTGGCTGCTATCCCAAGGCAGCAGGAAGTGTAGACAGAGTACATGGAGGGAAGGCTCATTCCTGTGATATGCTGAGCTGTGTCCACAACTCTCTGCAAGTTTCTTGCGGTCACGGGCAGAACAGTTGCCGTACCAAGCCATCATGCATCCAGATAGAATGCCCTGGAGCATCAATAAAAGTTGGAGAGGGGCTACGGAAACTTGCCAAACTTCTTTAACTTCTTGAGAAATTCGAAACACTGGTTTGCATTACTGAATGCTTGCCTTGTAATGGCTGAGGCACAGAATACAAGAACAGGAAAGTTATGATGGAACTGTAAACAACATTAGTAAGACCACAGCTTGAATACGGTGTACAATTCTGGTCGCCACAGGAAAAGATCTGATTATACCAGAGTGGGCGTAGTGGCAGTTTACAATCTTGTTGGGTCTGGGAATTTACGACCATGAATAGAGATTGGGGAAGCTAGAGTTATTTTCCTTGAAACAGCAGAGGCTAAAATAAACTAATTGGCTTTATTTAAAACTCAATAGAAAGTTATTAATATTTATTAATCAGAATCCAGTTTAACATCACCGGTATATGTTGTGACTTTGCAGCAGCAGTATATTGCAATACATAATAATGGAGGGAACAAACTGAATTACTGTGTCTGTGTGAGATAAATAGTTAAATAATTAGTGCAAAAATAGAAATTTAAAAACTAAAGTGTTCAGGTTCAATGTCCATTCAGAAATCGGATGGCAGAGGAGAAGAAGCTGTTCCTGAATCATTAAGTGTGTGCCTTCATTTTCTGTACCTCCTTCCTGATGGGGGCAATGAGAACAAGGCATATCCTGGGTGGTGGGGGTCCTTAATGATGGATGCCACCTTTTTGAGGCATCATTCCTTGAAGATGTCTTGGATACGATGGAGGTCAGTGCTCAGGCAGAGGGGAACGTGTACATGGAAATATTGTTTGTTAATTTATTTGTGGTAGTATTACTGTGTTTCATGTGTGAGTTGTGTATATGTACCTAGTAGTGCATCTTGGTCTGGAGAAGCATTGTCATGTGTATGGTTGAATGACAATAAACTGAACTTGAACTAGAACATGTAATGAAATGCATCGTTTGACCAACACACCTAGGGATATGCAAGGGGCAGATGGCACGTCCAGCACCAACATAGCGTGCAACCATTGCTCAGCTGAACAACACAGCAGACTACAAAATGACAACAGCAAAACAAGCTCCTTTCCTCACTCCCATCCAACTCACTGGCTTTCGTGCTTCCTCATGCCTCCTGCTGGCAAAGACATCCAATCCTGGGACAGCCCAACATCTACAGATATCCTCCATTATCATGGACCCTACTCTGACCCCTAACTCTTCTCTCTGTCCCCAAGACACCCCCTGCTAGTTAAAACAACAACTAAATCTGCCACGACCTCGCCAGAAACCACAGCTCTGTGCTATCTTGACTGGCAGGAGATAGTGAATAAGGACCTATTTCCTGTACCAGGCAAACACACAGACTGGGAGCTGAGTTCTGTGGTATTTGTCAAAGGTATTGGTAGAGAGAGGGGTAAAGATTTTTTTTAAACCCAGGGCATGAAAGTGGTTTGGAGCTCAACTCACTGTCTGATACAATGTTAACATCAGTTTTAGCATAAAGGTACATTGTATTGTTTCAACACTCGTTTGAAGAGCTGTGATCTTCAGGGCTACAGAACAAATGCTGAAAGCTGGGCTTGGCTGAATTTTACTTTCAAGCTGTATGTGAATAATGAGTTACAGTAATGTAGCAGTAAGCATTATGCTTTACAGCACCAGCGAATGGCAGATCAGGATTCAATTCCTTTTGCTGTCTGTCAGATGTTCTCCCTATGACCGACCACATGTGTTTCCTCAGAGTTTGCTCCCAAATTCCAAAAAGACAGGTTAGGTGTAATAAGTTGTTAGCATGCTATGTTAGCACTGGAAGCATGGAAACATTTGCTGTCATGACACAAACAATGCATTCCATTATTTGTTTCATTTTGCATGTAACAAGCAAAGCTAATCTTTATCTAACTCCTTTATGAAGTCCACTTTCTCTAGGTTTCTAGGTAATGTCTTTGATGGGCCAAATTTGGCTCCTGTGTCTCCTTGTGTTTGATTGTTAGTGTGGTTGTACCAGATACAACATCAAAAGCAACATCTTGGTAACTGCTTGAAAACACACTCTATTCAAGTATGCAAAATATTCCCTTTGCAAGGTTTCTTTCGGTGATGCTTCAAATAGATAAAATAATTGTCAAGCGTTGCTGCTGGTGGATGATCTTCAGATTTTATCAGGTCCCTTCGACACGAACTGTAACCACAGGATGTAAAGTGGTGAAACACTGGCAATAATGTCATCCTGTGTGTGTGCTGGTTTGGTTAGAGACTTACCCAAAAACCAACAGAAATTATAATGTTGATGCAGTTCCCACAGAAAATGACGTCAATCTATAAGTTGTTGCCCTGAGTCACTTCCTCTGTTTCCAACATGCATTAGTTACTATTTCTAAGAAGGTCTGTAGCCCAAACTAGCCTAACCAATCAGATTTTTGAAAAGTGCTTTAATAAGCAAACACTGGAAGTAGCTCAGGCAGCATTTTTTTTAATTGTTTAATTTTGAAAACTTTCAGGAGGGGTGAGAGTGAGTATTAGAACGTAGAATTGGCCCCACGGTAGTGTAGCAGTTAGTGTTACACTATTACAGCACGGTGCACCAACATCGTCTATAAGGAGTCTTTTCGTCCTCGCTGTGGAGTGTGTGGGTTTCCTCCCATAGTCCAAAGTTGTACCCGTCAGTAAGTTAATTTGTTATCGTAATTTGTCCCACAATTAGACGAGGGTTAAATCGGGGGTTTCTGGGCAGTGCAGCTCGACAGGTCGGAAGAACCTGTTCGCGCTGCATCTCAATAAATACATAGCAAGCGTTATAGCTCAGTACAGGCCCTTTGGTTCACAATGTTGTACCTATTCTAAGATCAATCTAACCCTTTCCTTCCACATAGCCCTCCACTTTTTCTATCATCTATGTTCATAAGAGTCTCTTAAATGCCCTCATGTATCTGCTTCTACCACCTCCCTGGCAGGGCGTTCCACACTCTCGCCTCACTGTGAATTTTCTAAAAAATCAATTCTGTACTTTCCTCCAATCACAAAGTTAACGTCTCTGGGTATTGGTCATTTCTGTCCTGTATCCACTTGATCTATGCCTCTTACCATCTTGTACAACTCTATAACAATCACCTCTCTTCCTTCTTTGCTCCAAAAAAAATACCCCTGATATTAGCTAATACAGACAGCCTGGGAAAATCCACTTGATCTATATCTCACATTTTGTACACCTCAATAAGGTCATCTCACCCTTCTTTGCTCCAAAGAGAAAGGCCCTGGCTTGCTGAACCTAACTTCATAAGACATGTTTTCATCTCGTGCGCCCTCTCTAAAGCTTCTACATCCCTCCTATAATGAGACAACACTCCAAGTGTAGGCTAACCAGAGTTTTATAGAGCAGTTTTGTGAAGATCATCGCCACAGTTGTCCTCTGGTCAATGCTGAGACAAAGTCAGAGGATCTTTGATAATGCTGGCTTTTTTTTCCTGAGGCAGCAAGAAGTATAAACAGAGTCTGGAGGGGAGGCTGAGCTGTGTTGATCTTAGCCAAGCTGTGATGTAACTGGATGAGATACTTTCATCTATAAAGAATTGATGAAGGTCATCTGGGGTGCGATGAATTGCCTTGGCCTTCTAATAAAGTTGTTGCGCTGGCATGCATGTGGTTGAATCAGGACAAGCTAGGTGTCCCGCGGTAGCATAGCAATTAGTGTAAAGCTATCACAGCAATGGCATCCCGGTTCTATTCCTCTGCTGTCTGTAAAGAGCTTGTGCATTCTCCCTGTGGCCGAGTGGGTTTCTTCGGAGTGCTCCAGCTTCCCCCTGCATTCCAAAGGTGAGTACGTGGGCTTAGTGAATTGTGGGCATGCTATGTTGGTGCTGACACTTGCCTGCTCGCCACAGCACGTCTTAGGATGTTGGTTGTTAACGCAATCACTTCATTATCTATTTCGATGTGTCGATGTATATGTGACAAGTAAAGCTAATATAACCCTGCTGTTTGCACCAGGGAAGGAGATCTGTCAGTCTCTCAATTTCAGAAGACACATTTCTTTCTTTTTCAATCTTTTTATTAATTTTCACATATACACAAAAAAAACATAACATAATAATGAGTAACAGAAGACACATTAAGCCCATGTGATTTAAAGACAAGAGTCTGGTTGGCTGTAGTGGTTAAGTGACAGCCTTTTGTCAAGGCTACTGACAGCAGCCACCAGAATCCTCAGTTCTGTGCCAGTCCTTCCAAGTTGTCCCTGAGTGTAGCCCATCTTCGAAGATCCTTCTTCTCCCAAGACCGGAGGTCTTTGGAACTTCTGTTGATGTTGTAGTTTGGGTTTTTATGGGATGGAGTTACTGGACACATGCCCAATCCTTTTTTATTCACAGCCGGGCTTGGGACCATTCATGGCAGAGTTAGCCTTTACTTAACACTCTTTTAAAATGGTTGGCTGTGCTGACCATTTATCTCACTGCAGTGAGGCTTGTTACATATGTCTGCTGTTCCATTTCCTACATTGCAACAGTGAGGATGCTTCAAGATAACTTCATCAGCCTTTTGAGCCATGCTGAGGTGTGAAAGGCTTGTTTTCAGCTCTGCCCAAATACTGTGGCCTGGAGTTTCCCCTTTGGGCAATGAACTGCTTATTCATCAAAATGAATCAGCATATGTCAAAGGGTCTGCTCTGGGAAAGGGGAAATGCAGCTGTCAGGGCCCCATGGTTCTTTGTGAATTGTTAGTCCGCATTTCAAAGTTCAGAATGAGGCTCAATGTTGATTGGGGTACCGCCTCGTCAAGCACCTTTCCTCCATCCATCACAAAGGCTTAATTTCCCAGTAGCCACCCATTTCAGTTTGGCTTCTCATTCCCACACTGACATGTCTGTCCATGGCCACCTCTACTGCCATGATGAGAGCACCCTCAGTTAACATAGACCAGTACAGCATCAGAACCTTCAGCCCACAATGTTGTGCTGAGCCAAGTAAACTAATAATCAAATGGCCAACTAAACTAATCTCTTCTGCCCACACGATGTCCATATCCTTCCATTTTCCTCACATCCCTGTGCCTACCTGAATATCTCTGAAAGGTATCTACCTCTACCACTCCCCCCCCCACCGCATTCACCACTCTGTTTAAAAACAGAAAACAACTTGCCCCTCACATCTCCTTTGAAATTAACCCCTCTAATCTTAAATTAGATTTAAAGTTCTAACCCCTCTGGTGTTAGACATTTCAACCCTTGGGAAAAGATAATGTCTGTCTACTCTATCTATGCCTCTCATTATCTTTTAAACCTCTATCAGAACTCTCCTCAGCCTGTGCAGCTCCAGAGAAAACAACCCATTTGTCCAACCACTCATTATAGCACGTTCCTCTAACCCAGGCAGTATCCTGGCAAACCCTTTGTGCACCCTCTCCAAAGCCTCAACATCCTTCCTATAATAGGGTGATCAGAACTGTATGCCATATTACAGATGCAGCCTAACTAGATTATAAAGCTGCAACATAACTTCCTGACATGTAACTCAGTGCTGTGACTAATAAAGACAGGCATGCCATATGCCTTCTTAACCCACCCTATCAACCTGTGCAGCCAACTTCGGGAGACTATGAACTTAGGCTCCAAGACTCCTCTGATCATCAATTACAGTCTTGCCCTTAACAGTGTACCGGGTACTATCTCTATATTTGACCTTGCAAGATGTAACACTTCACATCTGGCTGGGTTAAACTCCATCTGCCATCTCTCCCCCCACATCTGCAACTGATCTATATCCCACTGTGTTCTTTGCCAGTCTTCTATGCTATCCACAACACCACCAAATCTTTGTATCAAAATTCAAAGTAAATTTATTATTAGAATACATGTACGTCACAGTGTACAACCCTGAGATTCATTTTCTTGCGGGCATACTCTATAAATCCAATAAAATCAATGAAAAGATCACACCAACAGAGCAGATAACCAATGTGTAGAAAAACAACAAACAGTGTAAATACAAAAAGAAAAATAATAATAAATAAATAAGCAATAAATAAACTCCCCTTCTCTGTAACTGTTCTAATTTAACAACTCGGATGCAATGGGTTCTCACAGTAAGTAGAAAGAAACACAATAGAATCAATGAAAAACTGCACACAAGATGTCAAATTGCCAACAAACTGCAAATGCAAAACAATAATAGTAATAAAGTGAAATATTGAGAAACACGCATAAAATGCTGGAGGAACTCTGCAGACCAGGCAGCATCTAGGAAAAGAGTACAGTTGACGTTGACCTACCCTGCTGTGTTCCTCTAGCATTTTGTATGTGATGCACCATCAATAACTCACTCTGAGACGTGAGGCGAGATATCGGCTTTTATTGACTAGAAGAAGGAACAAGCAGTGAGTGACCACCATACTACATCCTGGAGACAGAGGTCGGGCTCAGGCCTTGATCGCCTTTATACAGGGGTCTGTGGGAAGAGCCACAGGAGCAGTCAGCAGGGGGCGTGTCCAGACAGGTATATGTAGTTCACCACAGTATGTGTTGCTCAGATATGCAGCACCTGCAGATTTTCTCTTGTTTGGGATTAAAATATTGAGAACATAAAATGAAGGGTCCCCAAAAGTGAGTCCAGTTCAGTGATAGTGCGAGTGAAGTTGGGTGAAGTTATCCCCTTTGGTTCAAAAGCCTGATAGTTGAGGGGTAATAACTGTTCCTCATCCTGGTGGTGTGAGTAATGAGCCTCCTGTAGCTCCTTCCTGAAGGCAGCAGCCAAAAGATTGTCATAGCTGAATCTGCACACCTGGACTCATAACAAAGCTAGACTTGAAAGCTCACCACCACTGCTGGGGAATTGAAATAGGACTTTGGCTGGCCAACACCTTGAGGGAGGGACAGAGGGCAAATTGGGTCAGTTAATGGTGCTTGGCAGTACTGTTTTAAAAGCCTGATAGAAGAATGATGGTATCCACCGGTCTGCTTGCCTAATGGATGTTGGATCATGCTCTGCCTTGCCAGCTAACCTCAACTGGGTGATCGGGAGCCTCTATATTGTGACAGCTTGCTAGTGTTGCCTCCAGTAAGTGTTGTGGAAAGTGTTCTGATGAAGTGACTCAGCCTGAAACGTTGGCTGTTTATTCAGTGCCAGATCTCCTGAATTCCTCCAGCATTTCAAAATTCAAAGTAAATTTGTTATCGAAGTCCGTATTTAACCCTAAGATTAGTTTTCTTGCAGGCAATATATAGTAAATCCAAGGAACATAATATAATTAATGAAAGGCCACACCCAACAGACTGACAAACAACCAATGTGCAAAAGGCACAAACTGCAAATACAAAAAAAGGGGAAGAAAGTAATAGTAATAAATAATAAGGGGTAATAGCTGTTCCTGAACCTGGTGGTGTGGGTCCCAAGGCTCCTGCATCTCCTGCCCAGTGGCAGCACTGAGAAGAGAGCATGGCCTAGGTCAGAGGTTCCCAACATTATTTTATGCCCTGGACCAACACCTTTAAGCAAGGGGTCCATGGACCCCAGGTTGGGAACCCCTGGCCTGGGTGCTGGTGGTCCTTGATGATGTGTTTACTCAGTTAGTGTGTGTTACTCTGGGTTTTCAGTATCTATAGAATCACTTGTGTTTATGGCAAGGTTCTCTGTTGCCTGTGCTGAGCTGCTTGACCTTGTGCTGGCCTGCCTGTGCACATCGTGCAGTTCATTAGTTGAATGCGGGGCACAGTCTTTCACCTGTAGCATTGAAGTCAACACCTCATTTCACAATGACACATATGAGGACGTAACAGTGGTCAGGGCAATTCTCTTTGGTAATCTGCTGGTGCAAAGTCCCCAGTGTTTTATTTTCATCATTGCAGAGCAAAGCTAAAGTAATCCAGTTAAAATTAAATCAGGCTGTTATCTTGTATGCCCCTATCAAGTCACCTCTCATCCTCCTTTGCCCCAAAGAGAAAAGCTCTCAGCTCAGTCAACCTAGCCTCATAAGAGGTGCTCTCTAATCCAGGCAGCATCTTGGTAAATCTCCTCTGCACCCTTTCTAAAGCTTTGCAGTGGTACAGAGGGTACAAGGTTAACATTTAATCAGTGTCTGCACTCAAGTGAGTTTACTGATTGTGTGCCATGTGTCTTTATATCAGTAAATCCACAGAGTAATAGCATTTCATATTTGAACGTTACAGTATACAAAGTATTGGAAAGCATAGCAACACAATAAATACTGGATGAACTCAACAAGTTAGGCAGTATCTATGGAGAAGAATAAGCAGTTGACGTTTCAGGCCAAGACCCTTGATCAGGACTGGGAAGGAAGGGGGAAGAACTCAGAATAAGGATAGGGGAAGGGAAGAAGTACAAGCTGCAAGGTAGTAGGTGGAAGAGATAAAGGGCTGAAGAAGGAATCTGACAGGAGGGGACTGGACCATGGGAGAAAGAGAAGGAGGAGGGGTACAAGAGGGAGGTGATGGGCAACAGAGAAGATGAGGTAAGAGGAGAGCCAGAATGGGCAATGGAAAAGGTGGGGAGGGGGAAGAAATTACCAGAAGCTAGAGAAATTGATGTTCATGCCATCAGATTGAAGGCTACCCAGACAGAATATTGGAATGCATAGACTCGTATTCTTGAGATGGTGAAAACACAGGGCAGCTTTCCTCCTGTCCTCCCCAAAGAGAGAATCGTAATGTGCCAGCCACAACCATGAAACGTACAGAGAATCTGAGTCATGTCCCATGTTCTATCGAGTCTACCCAATTTTATCCATTGCTAAATGAGCAATATTCTCTAGGCTCCCTTGCCCATTTGTCCCTGCCCACTAATCTCCTTCCTGGCACTAATCCCTGCAAGTGGCAGAAGCGTTACACCTGCCCATTCACCTTCCTTGATATCTGGTGCTCCCAATGTGGCCTCCTCTGCATTAGAAAGACGCAACGTAGATGGGTGGTCCACTTTGTCGAGCACTTCTGCTCCATCCTCCAAAGGTGAAGTTTCCTGTTGACCAGCCATTTTAATTCCTATCCCCATTCCCATTTTGACATGTTGGTCTGTGGCTGCCTCTGGTGCCACTATGAGGCCACCCTCAGGTTGCGGGAGCAACATAAAACAGTACAGTACAGGAACAGGCCCTTCCATCCACAATATCTGCTTGAAACTTGATGCTTAATTAAACTAAATCTCTTCTACCTATACATTACCTTTCTCTCCGTTTCCCGCCTATCCATGCGTCCGTCTAGCAGCATCTTAAACACTGCTGCTGTATCTGATTCCACCACTACCCTAACATCCCTTTCTGGATATCTACCACTTTTTGATGAGCCCCACATTATCTCCTTTAAACGTTTAGCTTGTTCACTATTTCAAGCCATGGATTCAGCTGCATAGATGTTAAATTCTTCAATTCCCCTTTCCACGCCTCCCAGCCTTTCTACTTCTCTCTCCTCAAATCCTACCCCATTTACCAAACTTGTTAATCTGCTTCAGTTTCATTGTGTGACTTGGTGTTAAAATGTTAACCTTCTCAGAGGTACTTCAGGATTGTAAAGATGCGAGAGAAATTAAATTAGCTCTCTGTAATCCTAGTCTTTAATCCAATTTACTGATTTGTGACCCCCTTCGTCATAGAAATTTAAATTTCTCCAGTAATTGAAGAGTTTCTATAAAGGGTCTTAACCTGAATGGTTGACTAATCAATCACCAGGACGTCAGCGTCGGCGACCACACCCTGCAAGTGGTAGATGAATTCACCTACCTAGGATCGACAATCTCCAGCAACCTATCCCTCAATCCAGAGCTCAGTAGGGGAACAGGGAAAGCCACTGCTGCTATGGCCAAGCTGTCAAAGAGAGTGTGGAAAAACAACAAGCTCACCACAGCCACCAAGATTGCAGTGTATAGAGCCTGCATACTGAGTATCTTCTCTACGGCAGTGAGATTTGGACAGCTTACACGCACCAAGAGCACTGCCTCAACAGCTTCCACCTATGGTGCTTGTGTTGGATCCTGTGCACTTCCTGGAAAGACCGCGTGCCAAACAAGGGCATCCTGGACCATGCCAAGCATGTATGTCCTTCTCACACAGCAACGACTGCGCTGGCTTGGCCACGTCCACCGCATCCCCAAGGACATCCTATACGGAGAACTCGCCACAGGATCCCAGCCCATAGGGTGCCCACTGCTGGGTTACAGGGACGTCTGTAAACGTGACCTGAAATCTGCTGATATCAGGGTGGACACTTGGGAAGAGACAGCTGCAAATCGCTGCACCTGATGACAGACTGTACGTACAGGCATTACCAATGCAGAGGAAAAACGAACGCGACTGTGGTCAGACAGAAGAGAGAAGGAAAGCTGCTGCAGTAGCTACCCAGCCACAGCCAACACTGTTCCACACCCAATTGAGTCCTAAACCGGGCGTATCCATTGTCTACTTAGACAGACGGAGCCATTATCCATTTCTCTTCATACATGCTGCCTCCAGTGCTTTGTGTGAGGCAGGTTTTGAGTGGATCACCTTCACCCACAGATATATTGTCACTTCATTGTAAAGATTAGGTTTGGCTTCAAAGATGAGCTTTATTTGTCACATGTACATTGAAGCATGCAGTGAAATGTGTTGTTTTGCATCCAATGATTGTGCTGGGGGCAGTGTGTAAGTGCCGGCATGTTTCCAGCACCAACATAGCATGCTCACAACTTACCAACCCATACAGCTTAGGAATATGGGAGGAAGCCGGAGCATCCATAGAAAATCCATGCGGTTACTACAGACAGTGGCAAAAATTGAACCCTGATCGCTGATTGCTGGTGCTATGGTTGTGATTCTGTAGATGGTTTGGAAAGCTGCCTTGCTGCTTTCCGGATGTACAAACCATGGCCACTCTTCGTAAGCTAGCACTTCAAGCCCAGACTGGACAATCCTGCCTGAACTTGCGATTCTGATTCATTGGATTGTCGTGTTTTGAGATCCTACAGGTTTGACAAATGTTCATCTTATTGCAGATTGATTCGAACACAAGATGAGAGCAACAAACAAGAACAAATTTCTTTATAGTATAGTTGCTGTAGCAACATGCAAAATGCTGGGGATAAGGGTCATCTGTTAAGATCCCATCAGCTGGTGGAGATGCAAGAGATTTCAGGTGCAGGAATCTGGTGCAAAAAGCAAACTTTGTAAGATCTAAAGCAAATTGATGTATTATAACACAAGAAATTCTGCAGATGCTGAAAATTCAAAGCAACACGCACAAAATGCTGGAGGAACTCAGCAGGTCAGGCAGCATCTATGGAAATGAATAGACCCAAAACATCAGCTATTTATTCTTTTCCATAGATGCTGCCTGGCCCGAATTTGCCCAGCAATTTCAGAGGTTCAACTTAATATCAGAGAATATATATGTATAAAACTTGAAATCCTTACTCTTCACAAACATCCACAAAACAGAGAATAAACCCCAAAGAATTAATAACAGAAAAACTTTAGAACCCCTCCCCCCACTTGCTCTAGCAAAAGCATCAACCCCACCACCACCTCTGCCATCACCCACCATGCAAGCAATAGTAAGCCCCCAGAGACCATGGTCTAGAGTCCATCATAAACTACTGTCCATGTCCGGGTGTGTGTGTTGCTTTGGTGTATTATTGTCACATGTACTAAGGTACAGTGGGAAAACCTTGTTTTGCATGCCATCCACACAGTTCATTGCATCAATACAGTGAGATAGTACAAGGAAAACAAAATATACCAGAATGCAGAACATACGTCACAGTTACAGAGAAAGTACAGTGCAGGCAGACAAAAAGGTTAAGACCATAACCTTTTGAGGTGAAGAATCCACCTTATCATACAAGAGGCACTTTCAGTACCCTTAGCAGCAGAATAAAAGCTGGCCTTGAGCCTGGTGGGATGTGCTTTCAGGCTTTTGTATCTTCTGCACAATGGGAGATGGGGGGGAGAAGAAAGAATGTCTGAGGGGGTGGGTCTCTCATTTGGCTGGCTGCTTTATTCTGAGCTCTTGATACTGGAAGAGGTATGCCTGAGATGTAAGATTAACAGACAACATGCAACATTGACACTACAGAACAGAAATAGGACAGGTACTTGGTTGAAAGAGATGTTGGGGAGGAAGTTCCAGATATGTAGGTTTAGGAGATTGAAGTAACTGGCATCAGGATTGGGGAGGGTAAGTTGAGCTGCAGAAGCCAGAATTAAATGAGTGCAGTGTCCTCTGGAGATTATGGTGACTCAGAGGAAGGCATGGTAACGTAGTGGTTAACTTTACAGCACAGGCAACCCATGTTCAATCCTGCTGTTGTGTGCAAGGAGTTTATGCCAACGGGTGGCATCAGCACCAGACTTCGAGGCAAGTGGCCCTGGGTTCGAACCTAGCCAGCTCCTTGCACGCTTTCCATTCATGCTGGTTTGAGTGTTGAGCTCGCAGTTCAGCCTTGTAAAAAAAACCCAGACAAGATGCTAAAGAAATAACAAGCTTGTTGCCACAAGCTTGTTGCCAGTGTGCCACAAGGCGCGGAGAGGAATAACAACAACGCACTGTAAGGAATTTGTACCTTCTCCCTATGAGCACATGGGCTTCTTCCGGGTGCTCTGATTTCCTTCCACATTCCAAAAAAAGAACGGGATAGTAGGTTAATTGGTCAAATGGGTATAATTGGGTGATACGGGCTCATTGGGCCAGAATAGCCTGTTACTGTGCTCTTTCTAAATTAAATAAAATACAAATGGGGAGGATTGGGCTTTCTCGTAAATGGGAACCATCATGGCTGAGAGAGGCTAGCAGTTCTAGGTCACAAGAACTGTGGAGAAGGCAAGTTCACGAGATTTATCAGACCTGATGCAGGGTTTCGACCCAAAATGTAGAAGATTTTTCTCCCACAGAACCTGCTTGACCCACAGAGTTCCTCCAGCAGATTGTGTGTTGCTCCAGATTCCAGCATCTGCAGTCTTTTGTGTCTACAAGATTTATTGTTGACTATTGAAGATTAATTGGTGACCCATTTTTGTTTTACATGAATATAAAGAACCTGGGGGTCAGCTGAAATTGCAAAAATTTGTGTTTTATTTATCACTGTAAGTGGTTCAAGGAGCTTAACTCTCAGGTTTTATTTAGTCTTTATACTTATTAAATGTTAATCAGCACATCTTGTGGTTTCAGTCTGCAGGTGATACAGGCGCTTCTCTTTCTACCTGTGGCGTTTCAGGGATCAGACAGCAACCATGGTAAAGCACTTCTTTGATTTATCTACTCTCAAGAGTTCCTGGGACCAAGTTGCCTCAGCATTTTGGCAACGCTATCCAAACCCTTATAGGTAGGTCTTGAACTTGTTTGTTTTTACATTAACACTGTTTTGGAGCAAACATTTGCTTGTTGGGTTAGTGCATTTAGTAAGCAGTTTTTTTTGCTCCAAAATATATTAATATCTTGCATTTCTGGAGGCATATTTTATTCCTGCCGCTGTGTAAAGAGTTTGTACATTGTCCCCGTGAACACGTGGATTTCCTCTGAGAGCTCCAGTTTTCTCTCACATTCCAAGGGTGTACCAGTTGGTAGTTAATTGATCATTATAAATTCTCTCGTGATTAGGCTTGGGTAAAATCATGGTTTGCTGGGCGGTGTAGCTTGAAGGGCCAGAAGGGTCCATTTCACGCTCTATCTCAATAAATAAATAAAACCATAAGGCTTGGGAACAGACTTAAGCCACTTGGCCCATCAAATTTTCACCATTCTATCATTGCTGATTTATTATCCTCTGTTCTCCTGCCTTCCTCCCTTAACATTTAACACCCTTACTAATTAAGTACCTATCACCCTCTGCTTTAAAGTATACCCAATAACTTGGCCTCCACAGGCATCAATGACAAAGAATTACACAGATTCACCGGATAACTGAACTGAGTCAGTAGGTTCATGGCGATGGTCAAGCACCTACATGCACTAGTTCTCTGCAAATCTCGTTTTATTCTCCCCTCATTTTCATCATCTCCGACGCACTCTGGTAATTTACTGTGGTCAGTTAATACAGCAGCTCACATCTTTGGGTTGTCAGAAGAAACCAGTCTGATCGTAGAGGATGTACAAATTGGAGATGGGACCAGAGATCAGGATTGAACTCAACAGGCTGGATATGCAAGCGAGCCGCCTTCCCACTTGCACTACTATTCCACCTCATGCACTGTAGGATTAAATCTGATTTGAAGTTTTTCATATGAAAAATGAGCAATATTTTGAACATCACTAACAGTTTTCAGAAGTTCAAGTTTAATTGTCATTCAACCGTTCATGAATACTGTCAAACAAAATAGCAAATCTCCATGGCCAAAGTGCAAACACAGTATCCACAGCACATAGTACACGTAGTTACAATGGGCGTCAAAGTGGAGATACGTCTCTACCAAAGGAAGTGTAAGGCAGCCTTTCCCTGTACTACCCCTTCAGGTCACCCTGGGGCTAGATGTAGCACGATCAGGGTCACATGAAGCCATGAGAGCAGGTGATGGATGGTCGTTTGAACAACTGGTGCATATTGCAAGTCCTGGTTATGCAACCACTGACACCAAGCAGACAATCTCTGAAGTATTGATAATGGCTGGAGTCACCCATCTCGTAAGGACACTGCCCAGAAGAACGCAATGGCAAACCACTTCTGTAGAAACATTTACCAAGAACAATCATGGTCATGGACTATCATCATCCACGTCATATGACTCGGCATAAAATGATGATGAAATTTGTCTTCGGGTGCTTAGCAGAGTTGATAATTATGCAGGAGGTCATTCAGTCCATCTGGGCCATGCTAGCTCAGTAATTCCACCAATCCTGTTCTCTCATTTTCCTGCAACCTATTCTTCCTCTTCATTACCAACAGCACCAGAATACAAGGCTGTCCCTTCAGAACAGAAACAAGGAGGAATTTCTTCAGCCAGAGTGCAGTGAATCTGAAATTCATTGCCACAGGCAGCTGTGGAGGCTAAGTCATCAGAAATATTTAAAGCAGAGATTGATAGGTTCTTGGTTAGTAAGGATGTCTGTCAAAGGTTGCATGGAGAATGGGTTTGAGAGGGAAAATAAATCAGCCATGACGGAATGGTGGAACAGACTCATTGGGCTGAGTACCCTGTGCCTTATGGTCTATCGGTGGATGTGGATAATAAGATATTATTTTGTGACCATATGCGCTAGATCATAACTATATATACTGTGATTTGCACCTTGGCCCCAGAGGAATGACGTCTTGTTTGACTGTATATATGTGTAAAAATGGGAATAGTGTAAATGTGTACTTAGTGGTCCTTTTTGTTTGAAGGGCCTATTTCCATGGTATACAAGTGTGTTAATTAATTCTCATTGTAACACTGTAACGTAGTACTATTACAGCATCACCAACAATTTCCCACCATTGTTTGTAAAGAATTTGTACATTCTCCCCATGACTGAGTGGGTTTCCTTACATATCCAAAGGACTAGGGTTAGTGAGTTATGGCCATGTTATTTGGCGCCAGAGTGTGGCAATATTTGTGGCACATTTCCTGCCCCAGCACACTCGAACTGCATATATCATTGATGCAAAAAAAAAGTTTCAATGTACATGTGACAAATAAAGCTAATCTTTAGCATTTTATAAACCTTTTGCAATATAACCGTCAAATACAAGTCGATGTAGTGAGACTGAGAGGAAAGACAGGTAAGTGACAGAGCAACAATGCAGTCAATGGGATGAGTTAAAGTGTAACTGGCAGCCAGAATCAAAAGGGGTGATTAATACAGAACTGAGGGTGTTATATTTGAATGCACACACTGTATGGAATTAGGTAAATGATCTTGTAGCACAGAGATTGGCATCTATGATGTTGGGCATCTCTGAGTTGTGGCTGAAAGAAGATCATAGTTAGGAGCTTAACATCACATTATATCAAAAGGACAGGTGAGCAGGCAGAGGGGGTGGGGTGGCTCTGTTGGCAATAGATGAAATCAAATCCTTGGAAAGATGTGACATAGGATTGGAAGATGTCGACTCCTTGTGGGTTAAGACCCTGATGGAAGTTATTACCTGGGGAAATCCCCGGGGAAATGGACAGGTGGAGAGGGAGAATGCCACAGTGTGAAAGGCCACATTTTTAGCCCTTAGGTCAAAGATGTTGCCAGTCTCTCGATGGCAGGAGGTCCTCCCCGAGGCACTTCACTCCATCCGCTCCCTGTTATGTACATCCACCAATGCCACCCCTCAAGTTCAACGCAAACATTCAGCCCCATTCCCCACTCTCCCCACTCTCACACGTCACTCTTGAACCCAAACATTCACCCCCATTCCCCACTCTCCACACCCTCACACGTCACTCTTGAACCCAAACATTCACCCCCATTCCACACGCTCACACATCACTCTTCAACCCAAACATTCACTCCATCAGTGGCCAGGATGTGGGATACAAATTACGAGATAGACAAGGCATTTAAAAAGGCTTATGTCGCGATAATCGTCGGGTACAGTTGCAAGAAAAAATCTTGTGAGCCCTTTGCAATTACCTGGTTTTCTTCATTAATTGCTCATAAAATATGGTCTGATCTTCGTCTAAGTCATAGTAATAGGCCAACACAATCTGCCTAAACTAAAAACACACAATTAAGACCATAAGATATGAGTAGAATTAGACTATTCGGCCCATCACGTCTGCTCTGCCATTTCATCATGCCTGATCCAATTTTCCCCAATCTCCTGCCTTTTCCCCGTATCCCTTCATGTCCTGACCAATCAAGAATCTATCAGCCTCTGCTTAACTATACATAAAGACTTGGCCTCCACAGCTGCCTGTGTGCAAAAAATTCCACGGATTTACCAGTCGCTGGCTAAAGAAATTCCTCTTCATATCATTTCTAAAAGGACACCATTCTATTCTGAGGCTGTGTCCTCTAGTTTTAGATTCTCTCACCATAGGAAACATCCCTCTCTACATCCACTCTATCAAGGCCTTTCACTAGTCAATAATTTTCAATGAGATCACCCCTCATTATTCTGAATTCTAATGAATACAGCATCAAACACTCTTCATTTGATAAACAATTCAATCCTGGAATCATTTTCATGAACTTCCTTTGCACCCTTTCCAGTTTCAGCACATCCTCGCTAAGATAAGAATGTACTTCTTCTTGTTGATATTGAGTACACCATTTAAACAATTACAGTCGAGGTTCAAAATAGTGTGTGAAGCTCTGGGGTATTGCCTTCTCCAAAAGCTATTTGGAGTCAGGTGTTCCAATCAATGAGTTGAGACTGGGGGTGTGGGTTGAGAGGTGCCCTGCCCTATTTTTTAAAAAGAGTCACAAGGTCAGGTTACTGACAGAGCCTGCTCTTCTCCATCAAAACAACTTTCAAAGGACCTTAGAAGAAGAATTGTAGAGATACATGAAGCTAGAAAAGCATTTCTAAAGACCACAGTAGCAGAAATTATCTATAAATGGGGGAAATTCAGTACTGTTGCTACTCTCCCGAGAACTGGGCATCCTGCAAAGATCACAGCAAAAGATCCGTAGAAATCTCTCAAACTTGCTAAAGTTCATGAGAAAAACACTGAACAAGAATGGTGTTCATGTTAAGACATCACAGAGGAAACCACTGCTCTCCAAACAAAAAAAATATTGCCGCACGCCTCAAGTTTGCAAAATACCACCTGGATGTTCTACTTCTGAGGCACTGTTCTGTGGAGAAATGAGACAAAAGTTGAACTTTTTAGCAGAAATGCACATTGTTATGTTTGGAGGAAAAGGCACTGCACACCAACACCAAAACCTCAACCCAACTGTGAAGCAGGGTGGAAGGAGCATTGTGGTTTGGGACTGTTTTGCTGCCTTAGGGCCTGGACAGCTTGCATTCATGAGGGAACAATGAACTCAAAATTGTATCAAGACATTTTACAGGAGAATGCCAGGGTAGCAGTCAGTCTCCTGAAACTTGATAGCAGTTGGATGATACAACAAAACAATGATCCGATACATCAATAAATCAAGAACAGAATGGTTTAAAAAGAAGAACGTTTATGTTTTGGAATGGCCAACTCAAAGTCCAGGCATTGAGATGCTGTGGCATGACCTGAAGAGGGCTGTTCATGCAAAATATCCCAAAATTATTGATGAACTGAAATAGTTTTGTACGGAGGAATGGTCTAAAATTCCTCCTCACTGTTGTGCAAGTCTGACCAGCAGCTACAGGAAACATTTGGTGGAGGTTATTGGCTGCTAAAGGATGGTATACCAGTTTTTAAATATAAGGGTTCACATTCTTTCTCCAGCCTGGACTGTGAATGATTAAACAATGTGTTCAATAAAGACATGAAAAGTACAATTGTTTGTTTAGATAGATTGTGTTTGTCTATAATTGTGAGTCAGATGAAGATCAAACCACATCTTATGAGTAATTAACACAGAACACCAAGTAATTATTAAAGGATTCACTAACTTTTTCTTGCAACTGCAGACTGAGAAAATCTAGATGGTGCTGGATCCCAAGAGAGGAAATTTGTAGAATGCTACAAAATGCTTTTTTAAGAGCAGCTTGTGATAGAGCCCACTAGAGGAACAGCAGATCTGGATTAGGTGTTGTGTAATGACCCAAATTTGATTAGGAAGCTCAAATAAAGGAACCCTTCAGAGGTGGTGTTCATAATATGATAGAATTCACCCAGCCATTTGAGAAGGAAAAGCTTAAGTTGAATGTATCAGTATTACAGTGAAATAAAGGGATTTATAGAGGCGCAAGGGAGAATCTGGCCAAAGTTGATTGGAAGAGACACCAGCAGGGATGACAGCAGACCAGCAATGACTGGTGTTTCTGAGGGGAATTCGGCAGGCATAGGAAAGATACATTCCAAAGATTAAGAAGTATTCTAAAAGGAGGATGAGGCAACCATGGTTGACGTGGGAAGTCAGACAGCATAAAAGCAAAAGAGGGCGTAAAATATCGCAAAAAATTAGTAGAGGATTGGGAAACTTTTAAGAACCAACTGACAATGAATACAGCCCCGGAGAAAGGATGAAATACAGAGGTAAGCTAGCCAATAATATTAAAGAGGATACAAAGTTTTTGTTTTCAGAAATATGAACAGTAAAAGAGATCCGAGAGTGGATATTGGACTGCTGGAAAATGACATTGGGGAGGTAGTACTGGGGGGTAGAAATGGCAAACAAACTTAAGTATCTTGTGTCAGTCTTCACTATGGACGATACTAGCAGAATGCCAGAAGTCTGAGTATGTCAGGGGACAGAAGTAAATATATTGCTATTACTAAGAAGAAGGTGCTTGGGAAACTGAAAAATCTAAAGATGGATAAGTCAGCTGAACCAGATGGACTTCACCCCAGGATTCTGAATGAGGTAGCTGAAGAAAGTGTGGAAGCATCAGTAACAATCTTTCAAGATTCTGGAATGGGTCCTGAGGACTGGGAAATTGCAAATGCCACTCCACCCTTTAAGAACGGAGGGAGGCATTAGAAGGAAGTTAGAGGCCATTTAGCCTGGCTTCAGTGGTTGGAAATATGTTGGAGTCTGTTATTAAGCATGAGGTTTTGGGGTACTTGGAGGCACATGGTTAAAACAGGGTGTTAGTATAGTTTTCTCAAGGGGAAATCTTGCCTGACCAACCTGTTGGAAATCTTTTGAGAAAATATAAGCAGAATAGACAAAAGGGAGTTGGTGGATTCTGTTTATTTGGTTGGCTCTTGGTGACTAGTGGTATGCCTCAGTGGCTGGTGTTGGGACCGCTTCTTTTCACATTATTTGTCAATAATTTGGATGTAGGAATTGATGGCTTTGTTGCCAGGTTTGTGGACAATACCGAGGTAGGTGGAGGGACAGGTAGTGTTGAGGAATCAAGGTGTTTGCAGAAGGATGTGAACAGATTGGGGGAATGGGCTAACAAAGAAGTGGCAGATGGAATATAATGTAGGGAAGTGCATGGTTGTGCACTTTGGCACAAGGAATAAAGGTATAGACTGTTTTATAAATGAGGAGGAAATTCAATAATCAGAGGTGCAGAGGGATTTGGGAGTCCTCATGCGGTATTCCTTAAAGGTTAACTTAGAAAGGCAAATGCAATGTTAGTATTAATTTGGAGAGGATTGGAATACAAAAGCCAGAATGTAATGTTGAGGCTTTATAATCCATTGGTCAGACCGCACTGGGAGCATTGTGAGCAGTTTTGGGCCCTCATCTGAGAAAAGATGTGCTGTCATTGGAGAGGGTCCAGAGGAGGTTTATGAGAATGATCCCAGGAATGAAAGCACTAACATATGAGAAGGGGTTGATAGGTCTGGGCCTGTACTCGTTGGGGATTAGAAGAATGAAGGGAGATCACATTGAAAGCTATTGAAAAGTCTGGATGGAGTGGATGTGAAGAGGATGTTTCCTATAGTGGGGGAGTCTAGGACCAGAGGACACAGATAGAGTGGATGTTTCCTATAGTGGGGGAGTCTAGGACCAGAGGAAACAGATAGAGTGGATGTAGAGAGGATGTTTCCTATAATGGGTGAATCTAGGACCAGAGGAAACAGATAGAGTGGATGTGAAGAGGATGTTTCCTGTAGTGAGGGAGTCCAGGACCAGAGGGCACAGATAGAGTGGATGTGGAGAGGATGTTTCCTATAGTGGGGGCGTCTAGGACCAGAGGAAACAGCCTCAGAATTGAGAGACATCTAATCAGAACAGAGATGTGGAAAATTTCCTGTAGCCTGAGGGTACTAAATCTGTGGAATTCATTGCCATAGATCGTTGTGGAAGCCAAATTATTGGCTATATTTAAAGCGAAAGGTGATAAGTTCTGGTTAACAGGAAGTCACAGGTTATGGGGAGAAGACAGTAGACTGGGGTTGAGAGGCATGATGGATCAGCAATGCTGGAATAGCAGAGTGGACTCGATGGACCGAATAACCTGATTCTGCTCCTACGTCTTATGTTTTGTACAAGTACAATGTATGCAGAACTCACTACCATGGACAATTTCAATGGATATCTTTTTGTATTTCAGCAAACATGTGTTAACTGAAGATGTGATTTACCGTGAAGTGACCCCCGACAACAAGCTGCTCTCCAGACGCCTGCTTACAAAGACTAATCGCCTGCCTCGATGGGGAGAGATGGTCTTCCCCACAAACCTAGCACGATCAGTTTTTGTTGTCGAAGATTCCATAGTTGATCTCCAAAACCGAACGTTCACTACATTGACGTGGAATATCAATCACACCCGTCTCATGGTGGGTACAGTCTTTTCCTTCAGTGTTTCGCAGGCATCACACTTGCTGCTTTCTATGGAAGCTTGTGAACCTTTTGTACAGTTGCAGATATAATGGGGAAATGAAATTTATCATGTTGAAACTGAAGCCAAGCTAAACATGTTAGTGAACACAGAACAGTGCAGTACAATATTGTGCTGACCTTTTAACCTTCTCCCTTTCCCTTCCCTCCCACATTGCCCTCAGGTTTTCTTTCATCCATACTTCTTAAATATCCCTCATATATCTGCCTGTGCAGGGCATTCCACATGCCCACCACTCTCTGTAAAAACTCTTACCTCTGACATTCTTTCCCCCCCCCCCCCCACCCAATATTTCTCTCCACTCACCTAAAAATTATGCCCTCTCATATACTCGTATTAGCCACCTCCCCCCTTGAAAAAGTCTCTGGCTGTCCACTGGAGAAAGGTTCAAAGCTTCATTTATTTTCAAGGCATGTATCCTATACAATTCTGGAATTTGTCTTCTCCAGATAGCCATGAAACAAAGAACATGAAAGTCATTCAGAGAGAAACATCAACCCCCCCCCCATACAAAAAGGAACGACATCCTGATTATCAACCTCCCAAACCCCCCCCTCCCCATGAAAGCAGGAACATCGAATCCCACCCCCCCAAAAAAACAACCCCTCCCCCAAACAAAAAAAAGCTAAAAGAACAGAGGAGATGTCAGGGGTAAGTTTTTAAAGCAGCAAGTTGTGAGTGCCTGGAATGGGCTGCTGGCAACGGTGGTGGAGGCGGATATGATAGGGTCTTTTAAGAGACTCCTGGATCAGTACATGGAGCTTAGTAAAATAGAGGGTTATGGGTAACCCTGGGTAATTTCTAAAGTAAGTACATGTTCAGCACAGCATTGTGGGCCAATGGGCCTGTATTGTGCTGTAGGTTTTCTATGTTAACACAACGGAACATCAATCCCAAACACCCTCCCTTCACACAACAAAACGGAAAAGGAACAGGCAATTTAAAAAACACAAGATAAATCCCATAAGTCTGAAAAAATCCACAGTCCATAAGCACAGAACCACAACACTATCCTACAATATCACCAACATTCACCAAAGAAAGAGATGCCACACAAGGCAGAGAGGCCTACCCACCTGCCACAGCGAGCCAGACAGAGATAGGCCGCTCACAGACTCCTTCTCAGCAGTGACTAAAAGGTAGGCAATCAGTGCTGAACTCGTGCTTGCCTTCTGCATTCGCCTCAATATCTCAATATTCCTCGACACTTTAACCGATGATTAACGGACGCTTTCACCGGCGAAATGGAGTTGAACATCGGCTCGTGCCCTGTTTCGAAGTTTCTTCGCATCGAGGTTATACGAGTACTCTTCCCAGAATTTTCTCAGAGTCAGCCAAGTGCTGGATCACTCAAATAATCTCCAAGCTGTAAATTACTGGCTCTAACTGTCCCAAAAATACATTTAAGGTGGAAAAACAGGCATAAAAGAAGTGAAAAAAGATATTTCCATAAGCTCTCTGGAAGATGTCAACCAAGGGAATTTTGTACACTGACATCATCTTGACTGAAAAATCTATGCCTCTTATCTTATACACCTCTAGCAACTCACCTCTCATCTTCCTTCACCCCAAGAGAAAAACCCAAGCTCACTTAACCTATCTGCATAAGAGATGCTCTCTAATCCAGACAGCATCCTGGTAAATCTCCTTTGCACCCTCTCTAAAGCTTGCACATCCATCCTATAATAAGGCAGCCTGAACTGAACACACTTCCTTCAGTGTCTAGTTGACATTATCACACATGAAATTTATGAACTTTTTATACAGGTATGGGAGATTGAAATTCAAGATTTAAGATTATTTCCTGTACACAGGAAATGTACAAATGAAAATGTATAAAGGAGAATGAAATGATTGTTACTCTAAGTCTGATGCAGCACAAAAGTAAAACACAATGAGATAAAGAGCACAATAATTTTTTAAAAATCAATATAAATACATTAGAGCTACATTAATTGTATGTCCATAAAGTGGTTCTAGGCACGGGAGTATCTGTACATAAGGTGACTGACAGGAAATGAAAAATAGTGGTAGTTGGGAGTTTGGAGGTGTGCGTTAGTGGGTGGTGGTGTTGATCAGCTTTACAGCTCAAGGAAAGTAACTGTTTTTGAGTCTGGTGGTCCTGGCGTGGATGCTACATAGCTTCCTCCCTGATGGGAGTGGGGCAAACAGTCCCCGCGAGCAGGGTGGATGGGAACCTTCATGGTGTTACTGGCCCTATTCCAGCACCTTTCATCATTCTGAAACTAAAACAAAGAGCTATGTAATTCTTAAAGCTGAACGGGTTGGTAAACAACGTAAGTGCCACACTCATTAGTAGCCCACTTTTCAGAGATGAACTACAGTGCAGAGCTGATTTTGAAAAGGCTGCCTTGTGAATGGGTTATTAAGTGGAGGCATAGGAGTGAGGTCATAAATTCTGCCAACTTGGCCAATACTTGTCCATCATTCAAAATCACTTCGACAAGCAGCAGAGCTGCCAAGCTGTATCCAGCAAGGTTAATGAGATAAGTAGCTAATCTCCTTCAGCATTACTGGATGATGTCAAGCAGCACTGGCAATTGCTGACCACTTAGAAAACAAAAGGCAGGATCTATTGAGAGGAATAAACAGTTGACCTTCGGGCTCACAACCCAAAACGTTGACGGTTTATTTCCTTCCATAGATGCTGCCTGACCTGCTGAGTTCCTCCAGCACTTTTTGAATGTTGCTCAAGATTTCTGGCATCTGCAGAATCTTTTGTGTTTTTTTTTAAAGAGTATGTGCAAGCTACAGAAACTCAGCTCAGTTTTTGTTTGTTTTCCAAGTTTCTCTTGATTAGGTTTTGAAGGTCCAGAGGTTCACAAAGGGCAGTTTCTGGCCCTCTTGCCTGTTTGGTGATTTATCCCTATGTCAGACTGTTGGTCTGGCATCACAACAGGATGAAGGCTCAACGCTATTCGCCATGTATTTGGAATTTGCTGTGGTGTGTTGGCGTGACAACAGTATTCAACAATGAGAAAAAAGAATTTTATTAAAAAAATAAAGTTAGAGGTTAAAATACAGATATGGAATAAAATGGGCATAAATACCAGATGTATTTACACTGTAACAACTTTATAAAAAGTAGTTTAAATTGTTTACGATGCAGTGATGGGGATTATAAATGGGGGGGGGTGCTAACTAGAATGGTTCATCAGATTTACTGTGTGGAGGAAGAAAATTTATGGTGGTGTGGTTTTTGTTTTAATAGCCAGAAGAGTTTTCCAGAAGGGTTTTTAAAAAATGCAGTGTGCTGGGTTAATAGTGTCCGCAATGATTTACCTGCCCACTTCTTTGCCCTGGACACATACGAGTCCTGCAGTGATGGTAGACATTTAATTTGACCTAACTGTTAGCTGTAGTTTTCATGTACTGTGAGAGAAAGCTACACCAAACCAGACGGTTTGGCTGAACAGAAGCTAGCTGTCTCACCCAAACTGCAAGATCCTTCTGTATTCTCTCCAGCACTTAATACATGTGTTGTGAAAATCAAATTAGGAGAAAATTTGCTGATCAAGAGGTTCCAAATTTGAGCAGAATGGTTCCTGAAGTTGTGTTGTTTTTTCTTGTGCCATATTACCAGTACAGAAGATAAGCTTCAAATTTAACATTCCTGAACTTCCTTCATTTCAGCTAGTGGAGGAAAAATGTGTGTATCGTCCAAACCCAGAAAATCCAGCATTTACACAAATACAGCGAGAAGCATGGGTCTCCTCAAGAGTATTTGGTTTCTCGCGGGCAATTCAGGTAATAAACCCTCTCAACTGGTAAATGTGTGTGATGTTTCACCACTAATCTATGCATGTGGCTGGGTGAAATATTATCAAACAAGTAGGAAAATCCTTCATATTCTGCCAGTCAACTGGCAGACGTGAATATTTGCTTCACCTCTAATCCCAGAGCCATTACAGTCCAGTTTCCCTCCACTGGTCTCTTAAATTTAAACAATCTGCCTCAAAAGATAACTAACAGGTCAGCTTTTTTGATCTACACTCCTAAATTATTGCCTTTGCTTGCGTAGTGGGTGAAGGATGCTGATACTTTTTTGCTGAAATAAGTAGGGGGGGGATGGAGGGTCATTGCTTTGCTGCTGCTAATGTTGGGGGAGTAGGGTGCTTTGCGGTTCTAATGTTTTTATAGTTATTCATTCTTTGGGCATTTCTATTTTCATGAATGTTTGCGAAGAACAAAAATCTCAGGTTGCATATTACATACATTCTCTGATATGAAATGGAACTATTGAGCTGTGGAATTTAATACCTAAAACTATAAGGGATGCAAACTCAATTGATGCTTTTAAATGCCAGCTTAAAGCTTATTTATTTAACCTTGCTTTTAACTACGTCTTTTGATCTTATAGTTTTCATGTTTATTTTCATGTTTGCTCTTCTGTTTGAACTACATCATCTGCATGGCTGCTCTATAGATAAGTAGTTATTATATTCTAATGAGTTCAAAATAGAGTTGGTTGATTACGTTTTGTCAGAGCCTGAAGACTGGAGGCGACGGGACCTGTATAGGAGTTGGAGGACTGTTTCTGTGTATGGAGAGAGGGAGGGAGGAATGGGGCTTGTTTTGCTATACTTTTGATGCTAATTGTGTTCTGTGTTGTTCTACAGAGCATTATAGACATACAATGTTGGCGCCAGAGTGTGTGACGAATCTTGCGGGCTGTCCCCAGTGTATCCTTAGGTGGTGTTGGTTGTTAGTGCGAACACCTTTCATTGTGTGTTTCAATGTACACGTGACAAACTAATCTCTTGTGTGCATATGTAAGGCTTCGGACATAATTGTGAGTTTTTCTACCTATGTCAACAATAGTATGAATTGCAAATGGTGTTCAGGTTCAGACTTGAATTAGACCATAAGACAAAGGAGCAGAGTTGGGCCATTCAGCCCATTGAGTCTGCTCTGCATTTCATCATGGCTGATTTATTATGTCTCTCAACTCCACTCTCGCCCATAATCTTTAATGCCCTTACTAATCAAGAATCTATTAACCTCCACATTACATATACACAATGACTTGGCCTCCACAGCCGTCTGTGGCCATGAATTCCGCCATCCTCTAGTGAAATTCCTCTTCATCTCTGTTCTAAAATGAATGTCCCTCTATTCTAAGGTTGTGTCCTGTGGTTCTAGACTCCCCCACAATAGGAAACTTCTTCCCCACATCCACTTTATCTATGTCTATCAATGTTCAGTAGGTTTCAATGAGATTCCCCTCTCATTCCTCTGAACTCTAGCGAATACAGGCCCAAAGGCATCAAGCACTCAAATTAGTTGTCCAGGCTAGCAACATTCTTCTTCATTCTAACAAAACAGATTATATCACAGTTACAAGTGTGAAATTTTGGTTCCCACATGTTCATGCAGTGAGCACACTCATGGTAGATGTTTTCAGTGTAATCAGTGGATTGCTTGAGTGTGATATCAGCTAGCTTTACTTCAGATCGGAACAGACAGTGAAGTGCGTCATTTGTGTCAACAACCATCACAGTCCAAGGGTTGTGCTGGGGGCAGCCCGCAAGTGTTGCCATGTTTCTGGAACCAACATAGTATGCCCACAAGGTACTAACCCTAACCTGTATGTCTTTGGAATGTGGGAGGAAACTGGAGCACCCAGAGGAAGACCACACAGTCATAGGGAGAACATACAAACTTCATACAGACAGTAGTGGGAATTGAACCCTGATCACTGGTGCTGTAAAACATCATGCTAAACCACAGTGCTGCTGTGCTAGCCTTCTGTTTCTCTGGTTATCCTTCATATCAAATATTTAAAATCTTGAGAGCAAAATCTCTTGGTTCCTCGAAAATACTCCTGTCTGCTGGAGCTTCTTTGCAACAGATTTAATACCATCTGGATGAACTCTGGGTCAAGCAGCATCTGTACAGGTGCCTGGAGTTGGAGGGTTGAGGAATTGTTGAGCTTTTGGATCTAAACACTGCATCAAGTCCTGATGCAGGATTTTGACCTGGAACATTAACAATTCCTTTCCTCCCACAGATGCTGCTCGATCTGCTGGGTTCATTTTATTTAGAGATACAGTGTGGAGCAGGTCCTACCAACTCACTGAGTCATGCCGCCGTAACCCACGGATTTTTAAACCCTAACCTAATCGCAGGACAGCTTACCTACTAACCTGTACATCTTTGGACTGTGGGAAGAAATCAGAGCAGCCAGGGGAAATCCCCGCGCACATGGGAAGGAACGTATAAACTTACTCAAGGTGCTGGAATTGAACTCCAAGCTCTGATGCCCTGAGCTGGAAGAGCATCGTGCTAACAGTTCAGCTACACAGCCCGTTATTTGTTGCTGTGGATTCCAGGACCTGCAGACTCTTGCCTCTCTTTAAAACATTCTAGCTAAGTTTGTTGCAGTTTGCGTGTTCTAAAAGCAGAATTTTTGTGTACTATAGGAATTCGGTCTCGCCAGATTTAGAAGAAATCAGATAAAAGCAACAGAAGGCTTTGAATATATACTAGCTAATTTGCAAGGTATGTGATTTTGTTTATTTTCATCATTCCTACTCTCTGTAAATTTGGTTCTTCATAGTGCCAGAGAAGTTGAACATTGTTTCAGAACAACAGAAACTGGAGCAGCAACAGACCAGTTATTCCACAGTACAAAGATCCAAAGTTCAAAGTCAAAATATTATTAAAATACATGTATGTCATCATGTACTACCCTGAGATTCATGTTCTTGTGGGCATTCACACTAGAATAGAGAAATACAATAGAATCTATGAAAAACTCCGAAGACTGACAACTCTTCTTATTCTGGGTTCTTCCCCGTTCCTTTCCAGTCCTGATGAAGGGTCTTGACCCGAAACATCAACTGCTTATTCATTTCCAAAGGTGCTGCCTGACCTGCTGAGTTCCTTCAGCATTTTTTTTTGAGAGTGTGTTGCTCTGGATTTCCAGCTTCCGCAGAATCCTTGGTGATTATGTGTTACTGGCAAGCAAGTAATTTGATCAGTAAAGCCCCTTGAGCACATCTACATGGAGTGTTGTTGCAAGAAAGCAGCCTAAATCGTCAAGGACTTTCACCATCCAGGCCATGCTGTCTTCTCATGGCTGCCATCAGGAAGAAGGTACAGGAGCCTGAAGACCCACACCACCAGGTTCAGAAACAGTTATTACCCTCAGCCATCAGGCTTTTGAACTAGAGGGGATGACTTCACTCACCACATCATTGAACTGTTGCAATATCCTACAGACTCAGAATCTACTGTTGTCCCGGCGTATATGACAAGTAAACTCTTCTCTGGCTTCCAGCTGGGTACAGGTATTGATTATAAATGACGCTTCAATGACATCTTCTTCAGGGGTGGTGCTTGGTCACGTCTAGTCCGGTGGTATTTATACCCCTGTAGTCTGTCCCTCCTGATCGGCTAGTCCTCATCCAAAAAAGTTTCCACTGTCCCACCTTGTTTATAATTGATTTCCATTTCTTACTTAGAATGAGACCTTTGTCTTTGTTAAAATTCTTTTGCTCTAGTTATATTTCATTAGCTTCCTTTACCAGGTGGTCCCAAAAGCCATTGGCACGGCACAGCAGGTTTGTGCCGTCGAAGTCAATCCTGTGGCCATTGTGAATGCAGTGTTCTACTACTGCCGATTTTTTTTCCAGGTAACTCAAACAGATACACCTTCTGTTCCTTGATGCGTGTTTCCACTATGCATGCCACCTGGTCAATATATGCTGCTCTGCATTC
The DNA here is from genome assembly GCF_030144855.1 of Hypanus sabinus. Taxonomy (NCBI): domain Eukaryota; kingdom Metazoa; phylum Chordata; class Chondrichthyes; order Myliobatiformes; family Dasyatidae; genus Hypanus; species Hypanus sabinus. Next base: position 9,113,327 of record NC_082712.1, on the reverse strand, counting down.
ACAGTGAATTCTGTAAGCGCCAGCTGACTTGAGTCCCAGGTCATCTTTGACCCACGTAAGCTGTGACTTGAGCTTCCTTACGGGTTTGTGGACGGTATTTATCCAGTATTTCTTCATGATCCTGGTGATCCTTCCAGAAACCGTGGAAATGTAGGGATGACAGGCGGTAGCTACAGATTCCTCCTCATGGTTAGGTTTCCTGGTTTTTCTGTCAGCCCCTTTATTGATTTCCTTCAGCTTGTAGCCATTCTGTAGGAACATTGTGCGTAATCATCTCAGGGAGACTCTCCAGATCTGAAATAGTTTTCACACGGTTAATCAAAGTAGAGAGAGTCATTCTATTTTGGGAGGCATGATGGTGGCTGTTGTTGTCGAGGTACAAGTCCACGTGAGTGGAGGAGAATGGTTGCCTCCTGTTCCTGGACATTCTAATATGACAGAAACTGGATGGTGGCCTCAGACATGGCATCTGTTGTAAAACCACCAGACTAGACATGCCCAAGCATTATCCCTGTAGAAGATGGCAGCGTTTGTCATCGAAGCTGCAGTTTAAATTGATACCTGTACCTGGCTGGAAGCCCGTGAAGAATTTATTCATCTATGAACGCACTTTCAAGGACTCTTCATCTCATTTTCTCACTATGTATTGGTTATTTATTATTATTACTATTTGTTTCTTTGTGTTTACTGTGAATACCCACAAGAAAATCAATCACAGGGTTGTATGGGGTGACATATATGTACTTTGATAATAAATTTACTTTGAACTTTGGGAAAGAGGACTGTTAGGCCATAGCCAGTCTTAGACGTCAAATCCACTATCTGTGCCAATCACATGATTTCCTCAGAGTCCAAAAATCTATCAACCAAAATTCTCCCCGATTTAAGCAGTCGCATCCTTCTGAGGGAGAAATGAGCATTTTGGTTCAATAGTTTTTCAGTCAGAAGTCATGACCACAAGTCATTAACCTGAAACATTAACTCTATTTCCAATGCACTATCCTTATTTCTTCCTTTTCCTTTTGGCAGAACTAACTGTAGCCCCGGTCAAACAATAAACTCCTTGTTACTGTCCTTCCTGGAGTTTCAATTTATCCCCCAATATGACCTCAATGTACTCACCATGAAACAATTTATGGTAAAAGCTTAAGAAGAGCATAAGGACCTAGGAACAGATTTGGGCCATTTGGCCCGTCGAATCTGCTCTGCCTTCCATAATGGCTGATTTATTATCCCTCTCAACCTCATCCTCTTGCCTTCTCCCCATGACCTATGACACCCTTACTAATCAGGAACCTATCAACTTCTGCTTTAAATATACCCAATAACTTGGCCTTCACACATGTCTATGGCAATGAATTCCATAGATTTACCTTCCTCTGGTCCTAGACTCACCTACTATTAGAAGAATCCTCTCCGCATCCACTCTTATCTAGGCCTTTCAGTACTCGGTAGGATTCAGTGAAATACCTCCTTTAATTTTCTAAATTCCATTGAGTACAGACCCAGAGCATCAAATGCTCCTTACACAATAACCTTTTCATTTTTGAGATCATTTTAATGAACCTTCTCAGGACCCCCTCCGATGCCAGCACATCCTTTCTTAGGTAAAAGGCCCAAGACTGCTCACAATACTCAATGTTGTCTGACCAATCCCTTATTTAAAAAAAAATCCTCGGCATTACATCTTTGCATCTGTATTCAAAGGTCTGTAGTCTAGTGTAGTTTTTCTTTCTGTGTTGTTTTTACGTAGTTCAGTGTAGTTTCTGTACTGTTTCATGTAGCACCATGGTCCTGAAAAACGTTATCTCGTTTTTACTGTGTACTGTACCAACAGTTCTGGTTGAAATGACAATAAAAAGTGACTTGACAAAGGTCGAATTTAATATCCTAGAAATGTATACAATGTACATCCTAAAAGGCTTTTTCTTCACAAACATCCACAAAAACAGAGAAGTGCCCCAAAAAATGAATGACAGTTAAACATAAGAACCCCAAAGTCCCTCACGCCTCCCCCACCAGCAAAAAAAGCCCATCAGTACTGTCACCAAGCCCAAACGTGTACTACGCAATAGCAAAGACACAGACCAAAGTTACCCCAAAGGTTTCGCATTTCATCCGACATTCAACAAACCACAGGTTCTCTCTCCCTGGCAAGGGAGAGGAAGGTGTCCCCCATTTTCACAGCAAGTGGTAGACATAACAACAACCCACTGGTTTACAATGTTAAAAGTCTGTTTCATAGCTAGTTCCTGTTGAGAATTATAAATGCAAGAAATGTAGCTGGGTGAGTTAGTTTGCAATGATTGGTGATGTGGATAATGTAGAAGGCTAGCAAAGAAAACTATGAGATATGAATCTGTTGTAGATATAGCCGGGGAAATGGCAGATGGTGTTTAACCCAGTCAAATGTGAAATGCTGTACCTTAGTGGACCTAATGATGAGCAGAGGGATCTTGAGGCCCAAATTCATAGCTCCCTGAATGTGGCTACACCATTGATAGGGAGGTTGAGAAGGCATATGGCATGCCTTGTCTCTGTAAGTCAAAGCATTGAGTTCAAAAGTCAGGAAGTTACATTGCAACTTCATAAAACTCTAGTTAGGATGCATCTGGAGAATTGCTTACAGTTCTGGTCACCCCATTATAGGAAGACGTTGAGGTTTCGGAGAAGGTGCAGAAGAGGTTTACCAGGATGCTGCCTGTATTAGAGGGCATGTGTACTAAGGAGAAGTTGGACAAACTTGGGTTGTTTTCTCTGGAGCTGCAGAGGCTAAGGGGAGATCTGATAGAAGTTTATAAGATAATGAGAGGCATAGTTAGAGTAAACAGACAATATCTAGACTGCTAGATCCTTTTTCAGACAATATCTTTTTTCAAGGGTTGAAAAGAGGTTTGCATTTAAGGAGGTAATTTCAATGGTGATGTGAAGGGCAATGTTTTTACACAGTGGTGGGTTCCTGGAATGCATTGTCTGGGGTGGTGGTAGAGGCAGATTCATTCGGGAATTTTAAGGGATGTTTAGATGGGCACATGAATGTGAGGAAAATGGAAGGATATGGACATTATATAGGCAGAAGAGATTAGTTAAGCATTTGATTACTGCTTTAATTGGTTCACCACATTGTGGGCCAAAGTGCTTGTTGCTGTGCTATTCAATGCTCAATGTTCCAAATGTAAATAGGAACAGAAACTGGCCTTGATTTTTTGAGCAATAGTTATTGATCTTCCTTACCCACTTTTCTGCCTAAAATATAAATTTAAAATACTCCACCACAGACGATAAATTTACTCTCTGAAATTAAAATGCCATCAATCTACACTTTCAGATTCCCTTTCAATACTGCAGTTCCCTATCAGTGAGTAAGTAGCATTATAAAGTTTTATGATACATACATTCCATGCACCACGTCAGCTCTTTCTGTCTTTGTAATAACAATGTGAAGGAAGGGGAAAGCATAGTTCCAACTGTTGAATGCACTCAGCGGCCACTTTATTAGCTACACCTGTATTCCACGTTAATGCAATATCTAATCAGCCAATCATGTGGCGGCAACTCAGTGCATAAAAGCATGCAGACATGGTCAAAAAGTTCAGTTGTTGTTCAGACTGGGGAAGAAATGTGACCTAAGTGACTTTGACCGTGGAGTGATTGCTGGTGCTCAGAAATTGCTGATCTGGGATTTTCATGCACAACCGTCTCTAGAGTTTACAAAGAACGGTGTGAAAACAAAAAAATATAAATCCAGTGAGTGGCAGTTCTGTGGACAAAAACTCATTAATGAGAGAGATCTGAGGAGAATGGCCATTGTGGATCGAGCTGACAAGAAAGCAACAGTAACTCAAGTAAATAACCACACATTACAGCAGTGGTGAGCAGAAGAGCATCTCTGTATGCACAGCATGTTGAATCTTGAAGTGGGTGGGTTACAGCAGCAGATCACACCAGGTTACCCTCCTTATAAAGTGGCCACTAAGTGTGTTTGAAAGTAGTCTGCGGCAAGTTCTAATTGAACAGCAATGGCGTATTTTGAGGACCATTTTTTTTTTGAAGTAGGCCATGTGTTGCAGGGGAACATCATCCTTTACAGCATAGCACTCCCCTATTGCTGTACTGAGTTCAGGGGCCATTTTTTCAACTGAGTTGCAAATCAAGCATCAGTCATAAACCCAAGAGATTCTGGAGATGGTAGAAGTCCAGAGTAACACACAGAAAATGCTGAAGGAGCACAGCAGGACAAGAAGTGAGAATAGTCCCAGTAGTGAAAGGGTTAAAATGTGAATTATATTTGATGACTCTGGACCTGCATTTGCTGAAGTTTAGAAGAATGAGCGGGGATCTTACTGAAACCTATTGAACATTGAAAGGCCTCAATAGAATGAATGTTCCCTATAGTGGAGGAATCTAGGACCAGCAAGCACATCCTCAGAATAGAAGGATGTCTCTTTAGAGCAGAGACAAGGAATTTCTTTAGCCAGAAGAGGATTCATTGCCACATATGGCTGGGAAGCCAAGTCATTGGGTACATTTAAAACTGAGGTTGATAGGCTGTTGATTAGTAAGGCTGTCAAAGGTTATATGGAGAAAGCAGAAGAATATGGCTGAGAGGGGTAATAAATCAGCTATGATGGAATGGTGAAGACTGGAAGATCCGAATGACATAGTTCTGCTCTTGCATCTTGTGGTCCAATCTGTGAAGAATTAAAAGCTGATGTTTCGAGCTGAGACCCTTCATCAGGGTGTTATTACAAAGAAATGAGAAAGAACTGATGTGGTGCATGGAATGTGTGTTATCTTCATAATTAACCAATGAGGAGCATAAAACTTTACAATGCCACTCATTCGCTGCTGGGGAACTGCAATATAGAAGGGAAATCTGCAAGCATGCACCGATGGTATTTTAATTGCAGAGAGTAAATTTCAGTCCTGGTGAAGGGCCTCAGCCCAAAACATCACCTTTTTATTCCTGTCCATAGATGCTGCCAAACCTGTTGAGTTCTTAAGACATCTGTCTCCACTTCTATGAAAATAAAAGCACTTCAGACATTTTGAGGTGGTGAAAGAGACTAGAAATGCAAGTCTTACTTTTTTGTCCATACCTGAAAAATCTAGTCTGGTCCCTTTCACAAACAAGAGCCCTGCTGAAGGGTGTCAGCCCTGCTGAGTTCCTCCAGCATGCTCTGTGTTATTGACCTTCTATCTGGCTTTAGCAGATAAATACCTCTAGGCCTCAGGTAATGACTGTAAAATGGAAAAGCAAAAAAAAATCTTGCTTGAAAGGCTTTTCTATAGCAACTTCCATATGCCCTTCAGCACATTCCCAACACACACTGCAGCCTGTGAAGTACTTTTGAAGTGTGGTAATGTAGGAAATTCCAACAGAAAGAAAGTACAGGGGCATTGGAATTCACACCCAAGGCAAACGAGAGAAAACCTGCAGATGCTGGAAATCCAAGCAACATACTCAAAATGCTGGAGGAACTCGGCAGGCCAGGTGGTATCTATGGAAAAGAGTAAACAGTCGACGTTTTGGGCCGAGACCCTTCATCAGGACTCAAATGGGAATTCACACCACCAGATTCAGGAACAGTCCTGATCTCTTAGACGTCAGGCTCTTGAACCAAAAGGGATAACTTCACTTGCCCCATCCCTGAACTGTCCCTATAACCTTACTTTCAAAGTTTCTTCATCTCATGTTCTTGATATTTATTATTACTACTACTACTACTTATTTTTATTTTTTTTTGTATTTGCAGTTGTCTTGTGCACACTGGTTGAACACCCAAGTTAGTGCAGTCTTTCATTGACTCTATTATGGTTATTATTCTATGGATTTATTGAGTATGCCTGCAAGACGATGAGTCTCAGGGTTGTGTTTCGTGACATATATGTACTTTGACAATAAATTTACTTTTAACTTTGAAATGTTGCAGCAAACTTGTTCTCAGCAAGTTCCCGTAGATCAACACAAGAGATTCTGCAGACATTGGGAATCTGGTGCAGCGCACAAATGCAGGCAGACAGACAAGCATGCACGGGCAGTCAGACAGATGCATACACAGGCAGATATCTTGGGAACTTGAAATCATTGAAAAGATCCAGAGTGTCTGAAGAGTCATGGTTGTAGGTAGGAAGGAACTGAATTAGGGGGGATAAAACACTGTCAATGTATGCAGATATGAGTTCACTGGGGCAGGAGCAAGCAGAAACAATGGGTCTACTGGGACAGGCAGGTTTGTGAATCTTGGGTAAGAGGTAGAAATGGGAGATACAGGGTGAGTGAACTATGATGTAGGTGGCAGTGGATGGGAGATCCCCAGGGTTAATGAAGTTGGTAATGGTGTGGAAGACAATGTCCTGGTACTCCTTAGTGTGGTTCTGTTCGAGGAGTAAGAGGAGGCATCTGAGAGTTGTTGTTGAGCCTCGGCAAGGTTGAAGTCAGTAGGCCAGGCTACTACAGCACCTCCCTTATCTGTGGGTTTGATGGTAAGGTTAAGATTAGTGCGGAGAGAGTGGAGAGCCTAGCATTTGGAAGTAGTGAGGTTGGAATAGGAGCGAGGAGTGTTAAAGTCTAGATGGTTAACGTCCCGTCGGCAGTTGGCAGTGAAAGGTCCAGACCAGGCAGCAGACCAGGGTGGGGTGTCCATGAAGAGGAGGAGGGTTGAAGACAGGAGAAGGGGTCATCGGTGCTGGCTGGAGAACCCTTGCCAAAGAAGACAGAGACAAGCAGCAGAAGAAAAGCCTAGCATCATGGAGGGCACAGAACTCACTGAGGTGTGGGCGCGGGGTACAAATGTGAGGCCTTACTGAGGATAGAACGTTCTGCCTCAGAGGGAACACACAGTCTGTCACTCTTCACTGCAGTTCATTGTATGTTTCATTACACGTGTGATCAATAATCTTGAATCATGAGATCAGGCACATCTGTTGTCCTTCCCTCCCCCCCCCCCCCCCCCCATAGATGCTACCTGGCTTGCTGAGTTCTTCCAGTGTATTGTGTGTGTGTTGTTCAGATTCCTCTTAGATAACAAGATGGAATAGGGTAAAATTATTGGCTCTGGCTGCTGAGAAATCCTCACACTGAAGTACTGTCAGAGTCTGACAGGGCAGACAGGGTTCTGGCTGTACCTTTCATCTGAACTGCAGCCTTGAATGTGTAATGACAAATTCAACTTTCCTGGCACAGAAGTAAGGAAGTGGTTGCTACCAGATGATTATTACGAAACAAATTGATTCTGAAATTTGAAAGAATGCAAAGGGATTATTACATATAAGCACTGTAGATTCTAGTGTCTGGTGTAATCTGAAACTGTAACAATTGTATTTCAAGGTACCAGTTTAAAGACGTTAAACTTCTCTTTTAACTTCACTGTTTAAACATAGCACAGGACTGCTTATTATGTTATTGGGAAAGTACCAGTAAATTTGGAGCATTTGCAATTGCATTTATTTTTGGAACCTGGCTGTCACAGAAATGGACTCCTCCAGTCTACTTCTCTCCTTTAATTCTGTCTGTCACTCCAAAAGTAATTGAGGAGCATTTCAAAATACTGTCATGACATCCAACAGGTTATAGAAAATGGGGCATAATAATTACCAAATTTTGGTTCCAGTAGCTGGGGTCAATGTCCCTTTGATGCAAAGCTTGTCCCTATTCAAAGATTTGATTGTAAAAGCGAGGACTTGTTTGCTGTTTATTGATAGCCATTCTTATTAAATCAAAAAGGTTTAGCATACAATTATTTCCAGTCATTCCAATATCTTTTATACTGCCTTGTAATATATATAAACAACCAAAACTCCCTTAGTTCTGGAATGAAAAACCTCATCCTGAGAACAGATGGAGCAATTGAGAGAATGCAATGGCATTTTTACAAGTACAGATTTCCCCCGATATCCGAAGGTAGAGCATTCCTGTGAAACCATTTACAAGCCAAAATGTCGTAAAGTGAAGAGGCAATTACCATTAATTTATATGGGAAAAGCTTTTGAGTGTTCCCAGACACAAAAAATAACCTACCAAATCATACCAAATAACACATAAAACCTAAAATAACACAAACATATAGTAAAAGCAGGAATTATATGATAAATATACAGCCTATATAAAGTAGAAATATTGTATGTACAGTATGTACCAACCCTCCTCTTCCTGGACACCCCCACCGGGTCTTTTAGCTGCACTCGATCTTTTCATTTCCAACTGTCGCCGAGGCATCAACCGTCTCAACTTCACCACTCCTCTGTCCTGTTCCAACCTCCCGCCCTCCACTCTCTCCACACTAATCCTAACCTCACCATCAACCCCGCAGACAAAGGCGGTGCCATAGTCTGGCGGATGGACCTTTACCTCACTGAGGCCAAATGGCAGCTCTCTGACATATCCTCTTACTCCTGGATCAGGACCCCACCAGAAAACATCCATTGTCTCCCATATCATCACTGCCCTTACCAACTCCGAAGACCTTCCATCCTCAGCCAAAAAACTCATAATTCCCACACCACGCACTGCTCAGTTTTACCTCCTCCCCAAGATCCACAAGCCTGACTGTCCTGGTAGGCCCATAGTTTCAGCCTGCTCCTGCCCCACCAAACTTGAATCTGTCTACCTGGACTCCATTTTAGTCCCTCCCCACCTATATCCAGGATACATCCCACGCCCTCCACCTCTTCAATAACTTCCAGTTCCCCAGTCCTGACTGCTTCATTTTCACAATGGATGTCCAATCCTTATACACTTCAATTCCCCATCAAGAAGGCCTCAAAGCCCTCCGCTACTTTCTTGACAATAGACCTCACCAGTTCCCCAACACCACCACACTCCTCCGGTTGGCGGAACTGGTACTCACACTTAATAACTTATCTTTTGGCTCTTCCCACTTTCTTCAGACCAAGAGTGTAGCTATGGGCACTCGCATGGGCCCCAGCTATGCCTGCCTCTTCGTGGGTTACGTGGAATAGTCTATGCTCCAAATCTACACTGGTACTGCTCCCCAACTTTTCCTTTGCTACATTGACGACTACATTGGTGCTGCTTCCTGCACCCATGCTGAGCTCGTCAATTTCATCGACTTTGCCTCTAACTTTCACCCAGCCCTCAAATTCACTTGGTCCATCTGCAACTCTTCTCTCCTCTTCCTTGATCTCTCGGTCTCCATTTCTGGAGACAGTCTGTCCACTGACATCTTCTATAAACCCACTGACTCCCATAACTACCTTGATTATACTTCTTCCCACCCTGCCAAATGTAAAAATTCTATTTCCTATTCCCAGTTCCTCCGTCTCCGCCGCATCAGCTGCAAGGATGAGGCTTTCCGTTCCAGGACATCTCAAATGTCCTCTTTCTTTAAGAATCGTGGTTTCCCTTCTGCCATCATCAATGATGCCCTCACCCACATCTCCTCCATTTCCCGCACCTCGGCCCTCACCCCATCCTCCTGTCACCACAACAGGGACCATCTTCCCCTTGTCCTCACCTACCACCCCACCAGCCTCCAGATCCAGCATTTTATCCTTCGCAACTTCTGCCACCTTCAACAGGACCCCACCACTAAGCACATCTTTCCCTCTCTACCCCTCTCTGCTTTTCGCAGGGGTCATTCCCTCCGCGACTGCCTGGTCCACACGTTCCTCCCCACGGATCTCCCACCTGGTACTTATCCCTGCAAGCGTAAGTGCTACACCTGTCCCTACACCTCCTCTCTTACCACCATTCAGGGCCCCAAACAGTCCTTCCAGGTGAGGCAACACTTCACTTGTGAGTCTTCTGGGGTCATCTATTGCATCCGGTGATCCCGGTGCAGCCTGCTCTACAACAGCGAAACCCGACGCAGATTGGGGGACCGCTTCGTCAAGCACCTCCACTCCGTCCACCACAACAGATAGGATCTCCCGGTTGCCACCAACTTCAACTCTGCTTCACATTCCCATTCGGATATGTCCATACATGCCTCCCCTACTGCCATGATGAGGCCAAACTCAGTTGGAGGAGCAACACCTCGTACATCGTCTGGATAGACTACAGCCCCTTGGTATGAACATCAAATTCTCCAACTTCCGGTAATTCCCTCCCTCTTCCTTCCCCCATCCCACTTTCACTCTGCCTCCTCTTCCAGCTGCCTATCACCTCTCTCATGATTCTGCCTTCTACTACCCATAGTGCTTTCCCCTTACGTTCCTTCTTCACCTTTCCTGCCTATCCCCTCCCTGCTTCCCCTCCACCCCCCCATCTTTCCTCTGATTGGTTTTTCACCTGCACCTTCCACCCTCCCCTCACCTTCTTTATAAGGCCCCTGCCCCCTCCCTCTTCAGTCCTGACGAAGGGTCTCGGCCCAAAACGTTGACTGCTTATTTCAACAGATGCTGCCTGACCTGCTGAGTTCATCCAGCTTGTTTGTACGTGTTGATTTGACCACAGCATCTGCAGTGTACTTTGTGTTTTGTATGTACAGTATAGTTTCACTTATCAGAATAGGTAAGACAGCCAGCCAAAATCAATTTGGAGAAAAAGAATCGGCATGTACACGCATGCGCAGACAACTGCCCTCACAAGGCTTCACGGTCATGGTAGTCTTTCTCAGGGTAAACACACATATAAAGCAGGTTTCTTTTTTTCGTAAAAGCGAAAATCCTCTTTCATTATTGAAAACAGGTATTAATGTAGGACTTTCGTAACAGTGAGCTGTCATAAAGCGAACGTTCGAAAAATGGGGGCCACCTGTAACAGGTTAGGAAAAGGTATCATCCAGGTAGCTGTGAGAATCAGCGGCTTTATAAAAGACAATCAGTTAATAAACTGTCTCTAGAAATAGAGACGGAGATTGAGAAAGGGAAGGGAGGCATTAGAAATTCAAGGAGTTGCCTTTGAGAACTATCTAAAATGAGGAGAAGTAGAACCAATTATAAACTGAATTGCAAAAGTTGGATCTTGGACAGCTGAGGGTGTGGTTGTCAGCAAATATGGATTTCTGGATGTTAAGACCACAACCAACAAAAGGATCTGGCGGTCAACTCGTTGTATGTGAACAACCCCAGATAAAAGCTAAAAATTCTGAATATTAGCAGGTAAGGTGGTATGTGTAGAGCAAGAAAGACAATTAACATTTCAAGTCTATCATCTTTCATCGGAATCAATAATTGACTTGAAACATCCACTCCACGGGTGCTGTTTGGCCTGCCTAGTATCAGACCATAAGACAGGGAAGTAGAGTTTCACCATTTGGCCCATCAGGTCTGCTCTGCCATTCAATCATGGTTGATTTATTTTTCTCGTTCAACCCCATTCTCCTGCCTTCTGCCTGTAACCTTTGAAGCCCTGACTAACCAGGAACTTATCAACCTCTGCTTTAAATGTACTCAATGACTTGGCCAATGAATTCCACAGATACACCACCTTCTGGCTAAAGAAATTCCTTCTCATCTCTGTTCTAAAGAGATGTCCTTTTCTGAGGCTATATCCTCTGGTCCTAAACTCCGCCACCATAGGAAATGTTGACAGAATTTGGACTTGCATTTCTACCATCTACAGTCTTCTGAGTCTGAACCTGATTTATTACCAATGACATGTCATAAATGTTATTTTTGTGGCAGCAGTACAGTACAATACATAAAATATGCTATAAGTTACAATAAGAAATATATAAAAATAAGTAATGCAAAAATAGAGCAAGGAATAGTAAGGTAGTGCTTATGGGTTCATGGATTGTTCAGAAGTCTGATGGGGAGGGGAAGAAGCCATTGAATGTGTGTCTTCAGGCTCCTGTACCACCTCTGTGATGGTAGTAACGAGAAGAGGGCAGGTCCTAGATGGTGGGAGTCCTTAATGATGGATGCTGCATTCTTGAAGCATCACCTTTTGAAGAATGTCCTCAGTGGTGAGGAGATGAGTGCCCATGAGCCTAACCTTGTCCTTTACAGAAAGGAACATCCCTCACAATCCAGTCTCTTCTCAAGAGAGTTGATTCTCAGCACCCCTCTGATGTGATTACAACACTGCATCAGAGGAAGCTCATTGTTGCCTGCTGGAGTGCAATTAATGCTGGTGTTAATTATCCACATTCCATGACACAGTTTCCAAATAATAAATATCAGTGATTCTCATTGCATGCTCTTTCATGATTGTGAAGTAACCTGTTCTGCAAGTGACTTCTAGGTGAAAGAACCCTTCTTCCTTAACCTCTGCCCTCTCCCTCCACCTCACCCCAGCATACTTAAATCAGAAACAGGTATATTATCAACAGCTCTTTCCTTAAGTGCCACGATACACAATATGAGCAATCATGGTCTTTCCATGACCATGATTGTTCTTGGCAAATTTTTTCTACAGAAGTGGTTTGCCATTGCCTTCTGGGCAGTGTTTTTACAAGACGGGTGACCTCAGACATGATCAATACCCTTCAGAGATTGTCTGCCTGATGTCATTGGTCACGTAACTAGGACTTGTGATCTGCACCGGCTGTTCATATGACCATCCACCACCTGCTCCCTTGGTTTCACGTGCCCCTGACCGGGGAGTAAGCAAGTGCTACACATTGCCCAAGGGTAACCTGCAGGCTAGCAAAGAGAAGGAACACCTTTGGTGGTGACATACCTCTACCCCTCCACCCCAAGTATCAACATCAAATGGTGGAAATCCAGAGTAAAATGCTGGAGGAACTGAGCAGGTTGGGCAGTACCTATGGAGGGGAATCAATAGACAACCATTCGTGGAGGACTGGAGGTGAATCAGAATTGGGTTTAATATCACTGGCGTATACAGTGACATTTGTTTAAAATCTTGCCTGAAAGACTTGTTTCTCTATAGCAATTTCCGTACCCCCTTCAGCACTCTGCAGCCACTAAAGTACTTTTTGAGTGTGGTGTAATGTGGGAGATGTTGCAGCCAGTTTGTTCTCAATAAGTTTCCTTAGATCAGGGGTCAGCAACCTTTACCACTGAAAGAGCCACTTGGACCCGTTTCCCACAGAAAAGAAAACACTGGGAGCCGCAAAACCCGTTTGACATTTAAAATGAAATAACACTGCATACAACGTTTTGTTTTGCCTTTATGCTATGTATAAATAAACTATAATGTGTTGCATTTATGAAATTGATGAACTCCTGCAGAGAAAACGAAATTACATTTCTGCATGCAACAAAAACATTTTGAACTCCGAAAAAAAGACGTTGGGTTGAAGGTTACTTTTAAGTAAAATACTCAACGTCTATTTGAGTCCTTCTTGTATTTATGAAAAACGCCAAACTTAAATTTGCCGCCAGCAGCAAACCAAAAATAACGTCAGCCAGCTGTCAACCTGAAAAATAAAAGGACTATTTCACTGAACAATGAAAACATATGAATATACGTAAAACATTTATCATACTTGGTCAGGTTGACTCACACCTGACAATGCAGTCGTATTCAGTAGGGATGGATCGATGCTTAGGGGAGTGACCAGGAAGGATAATGTGTTTTTTTCCTCTCTGAACTCACAGAAGCTTTTCCCAAACGATGTTTGCATTGCGATGATTGCAGAATGTAAATACTCAGAATTTATCATGTCGTGACCTTGTTTGAACTCTCTCAAATTGGGGAAGTGAGACAATGTGCCTTTCTGTAAATCTCTGGCAAGCACTGTCAACTTGCGCTCGAATGCCAAAACATCCTCCAACATGTGCAGGGCTGTACGTCCTTACCCCGTTGAAGAGCTGTGTTCAGCGTGTTCAGGTGTGCTGTCATGTCTACCATGAAGTGTAGCTTTTCCAGCCACTCTGGCTGTTCCAGCTCAGGAAAGGTGAGCCCTTTGCTGCCCAGGGAAGTTTTCACTTCTTCCAGACACGCGACAAAGCGTTTCAGCACCTCCCCTCTGGACAGCCAGCGATAAAAACACGTTGTAGCGGTGTGCTACACGCAGTCAGTAAACTGCAGTCAAAGATAGCTTTATTCGAACTAAACAGCCTTGGTTTTAAGCCTCCCTCAACCCGCCCCCCATGGGCGCGGATGCTGCAAAAGACACGTACTCACAAACCCCCGTAGGCTATCTCCCTTAGCCTGAACGCTGGCTAATTGTGAGCCGGTTCGGATGTGTCAGGAAATGGGTCGCCACAACGTCTTATTTAGATTGTACAAGATCACCATAATCTTCAAATTTAGAATTACATTTCAAAAACTAACAAACTAACATAAAATACATTTTAATTAAATACTGACCAATTATTTCCCAAAGCAACAGGGAGCCGCAGCACAGACGTAAAAGAGCCACATGTGGCTCCGGAGCCGCGGGTTGCCGACCCCCGCCTTAGATAATCTATGCTGGAAAGCTAAAGCAGTACTGTACTCAAAAGACTGAAGGGACTCAGCAAATATGCTCAGGAAGTCAGATCCCAGTGTCTGCAGGCCTGAGCCCACTCGAGGCTGGAGGCCTATCCTGGGGTGGGAGGACTCTTGTTTGCACGTGGGTGGATGGGAGGGGCGGGTGGGGTGTGTGAATTCTAGTTTGCAAGTCAAATTGGAATGAACAATCCAGCATCTATAGAGGGGGATAGCATTCCATAGATGCTGCCTGGTCCTTTGAGTTCCCCCAGTATTTTGTGTGTGTTACTTTAATTTTCCAGCATCTGCAGAATCTCATGTGTTTGTACCAGTCAGAATGCTCTCCACCGTACATCTGTAAAAATCTGCAGCTTATTTACAGAATCATTCAGACTAAATGGAGTCAAAATTCCTCCTCCAAGCTAATTAAAACATTTTCTGGAAGCATTTTGATCCTACCTGAGATACCAGTCCTGCTGACGTCTCTCCTTCACTCTCCAGATATCAAGCTTCCTCCTCCCCATTACAGTGCTGGCAGACATCCAACCCATTGAAAATAAGGTGTCACGCAAACAGAATAACTTTGCTGTATCTCAACATTTAACCAATTGCTATACAGACTTGCAGCAGGCGTGGACCAGTCTGCCCTGAAGCCTGCTCTGCCATTTAACAAGTTCAATTTTAATCTAATATTATCGTAATCTCAGCTCCACATTCTTGTCCACTCCCAGTAACCTTTCACTCCCTTGTTTATCAAGTATCAATCTTTATGTCTTAAAAATATTTCAAGACTCTGGAACACGAATGATGGTGGAAACTAGGATCTGGTTCTCCCTCTGAGAGTGGGAAACTGATTCTGCACATTTGTCTTAACTGGGTGACTCCTTTTTTTAAAAAATAGTGGTCTTTAGTTCTAGATTCTCCCCAGAACTAAGAAACTTTCTTAAGTATTTCTTAGAGATGAAGAAAATCCAGAGGAGACACAAAATACCGGAGGGATGAGTCAGGCAGCATCATTGGGGAGGAGTAAGGAGATGACTAATAAAAGTTATGCAGTAGGGAAATTCTAGGCAATTTCTAGAGTAGTTTGCACAGTCAGCCAAAGGGCTTGAAATGTGCTGTACATTTCTATGTTTCTATGATGTTTTGGTCTGAGACCCTTCAAGTACGAGCTGGCAGGTGAAGGGTAAGCTGGGGCAGGTGAAGGAAGCTGGAAGAGCTAAGTAGAAAGGGTAAAGGGCTGAAGAAGAAGGCATATGATAGCGGAAAGTGGACCATGGAAAAAGGGGAGGAGGAAACAAAGCAAGCCAGGTGAGAAGAGAAGGGATGTATTAAGTGATTTTGGCAATGACCAAGACACTTAAAATCAGATGGTTAAAGTTTTAATGCTGTTCATTATCCTGATGTTTTTTGGGGGGGTTCTCTAATTTTTTTTCAGGTGAAGTACCCCCCAAGACATTGAAAGGGGCGACTGAGAAGGCAAAGGAAACGGCACTGGCTGCCACTGAAAAGGCGAAGGATCTGGCCTCCAAAGCAGCTCCTCAGAAGGCAAAGCAGTTTGTCTGAAACCAGCCAAGGGATCTTGATCACAAAAGGCATCCGTCTGGCTCGGTTCAGTGTTCCAGGGATACCAAAAAGTTAACATTTCTCAGAACGACCTTTTATTGAATGCACTGAAAGTTTACAACATTATCTTCTTGTTTGTTAATAACTGTTATCTGAAAGTCTTATTTTAGTAGATTAAATGATTGCATTTACTGTACAAATAGTTACCAAGGATTTTAAAAAAATATCAATAGCTTCAAGATGGCCTTCCAGGACTTAATTGGATATAGTTAAATATGTTTGTTTTTCAGAAATGTTTAAATTGTTTTTTTTTATCATTTGAATAAGAGAGCACAGGCCACATCATTGGGTAGAATTTTTAACCTATGTTCAGTAATTTGTCTGATAATTTAAAATTTTAATCCTTGTAGGAAACCTTATTTTTGTTTTGACTGCGTTTATCATAACATTAAAATGGATCAATCCAGTCATCTGCACTAAAACAAATTCAGACCACAGGCTACATTTCAGGTTGGATTTGAAAAGACATTTCTCATCCCAGGTGAAAACTGATTTGAATCCACAAGTTGAATGAAGAACAGTGTTGAAAGGACTGTGTGGTTGTATTCTGATCGTACAATTCATCCCTGTGAAAGATCAGTTCACATCTGAGCAAACGGTTGATGGCTCTCTTTTTAATTTTAATTACACCCCCCACGTTTCTGTTTTCTCTTTGTTCCACTTCACACCTTGTAACATCCAGCTTTTTGTTCTTGTAAATGGTGTCCACATAGCCTGTGCTTTCATCTTGGACACTGCAGTCTCCACCTCAGGTCACCAAATCTGTTTGGTTGACTCCACGGTAGCTGCGTGCTTATTTTCTACGGCGAGTCTGAAAGGAACACTGCCCTGCTGCCAAGCTTCCTCGAGCTAGCAAAACTAACTGTGTTTGTACAAACTCTTGCTGATGAGACCTCTAACTGTTAATTTATTGTTATAGTCAAACTGGATGGGCAAAGTTTACTAAAACTGTATTTTATTTTTGAGTTTCTAAAGATTGCCGTGGATCTTTTGGAACTGTCAGTACCTTTCTTAATGTTTAATAAATATCAAAGCGAAGCATTGAGTGAAAAGCTGCGATGTTCTGCTCGGCTGACTGCCCCTTGGTGCATCAGGCTGTCAGTGAGCTCCTCCTGAAATGGCCATCTGTTCAGCATATGCACACCAGGCTTTTAATTAAAACTTAAAGCTGTGAGCGTTTGCTCTAATACTGGGTCTGTGTCGAGAGAGCAACAGTCCCACTTATGTAGGCCCTCTCAATGTGTGAAGGAGCATGGGAAGTCAAAGCATGTCTTATGAGCAGAGGGTGAGCAAGTTAGGGCATTTGTCCTTGTACTGAAGGAGAGTGAGAGGCAACTTGATTGAGTATACAAGATGGTAAGATGCATGGATAGAGTGGACAGCTGATAACTTTTTCCCAGGGTGGAAATGGCTAATATTAGGGGCCATAATTTTAAGCTGATTGGAGGAAATATGGGGGGGGGGGGTGCCAGGGGTAATGTTTTTTTTACACAGAGTGGTGGGTGTGTGGAATGCCCTGCTGGGTCTGGCAGTAAGGGCAAGTATATTAAGGACATTTAACTCTTGGATTGGCACATGGATGTTAGAAAAATGTGGAAAGATGATCTTGAAATAGCTTCAAAACTCAGCACAAGAACCTGAGCTTAAGTGTGCTGCAGTGTTCTGTGTTCAGTTTTATTCAAGTTCAAAATAAATTTCTTATCAAAGTACATATATGTCATATACATAAGAGCATAAGAAATAGGAGCAGGAGTCGGCCATCTGGCCTGTCGAGCCTGCTCCGCCATTCAATAAGATCATGGCTGATTTGACCATGGACTCATCTCCACCTACCTGCCTTTTCCTCTTAATTCCTCTACAATGCAAAAACCTATCCAGCCTTATCTTAAATATATTTACTGAGGTAGCCTCCACGACTTCATTGGGCAGAGAATTCCACAGATTCACCACTCTCTGGGAAAAGCCCTTCCCCCTCTTCTCCTCCATATCTTGAGGCAATGTCCCCTAGTTCTAGTCTCACCAGTGGAAACAACTTACCTCCCACTTTCATAATTGTGTATGTTTCTATAGGATTTCCTCTCATGACAAGTACAGGCCATGCTAGTCAATCTTTCCTCATAATCTAAACTCCTCATCCCTGGAATCAACCTGGTGAACCTCCTCTATACTGCCTCCAAAGCCAGTATATCCTTCCTCAAGTAAGGAGACCAGAACTGCACGCAGTGCTCCAGATGCAGCCTCACCAGTACCCTGTACAGTTGTAGCATAACTTCCCTCTTAAATTCAATCGTTCTAGCAATGAAGGCCAACATTCCATTTGCCTGCTGACTTGCAAACCAGCCTATTGTGATTCATGCACAGGCACTCTCCAGCCCCTCTGCACAGCAGCAAGCTGCAATTTTTATCATTTAAATAATAATCTGCTCTTTCATTTTTCCTTCCAAAGTGGATGACCTTACATTTACCAACATTGTACTTCATCTGCCAGACCTTTGCCCACTCACTTAACCTCTCTATATCTCTCTGCAGACTCTCCGCATCCTCTGCACAACTTGCTTTTCCACTCAATTTAGTGTCATCAGCAAACTTAGATACACTAAGTTTCCTCTATCCATGTTAATGCATCACCCCAACTCTATGCATCCTTTTCTTATGGATAAGTCTTTTTTGCGGCACCTTATCAAACGCCTTCTGGAAATCAAAGCAAGTAAAGTCCATCTGTTCCCCTCTATCCACTGCGCTCGTTATATCCTCAAGGAACTCCAGTAAGTTTGTCAGGCAGGACCTGCCTTTGCTGAATCCATGCTGCATCTGCCTGATGGATCCATTTCTTTCCAGATGCCTCACTGTTTCCTCTTTAATGATAGCTTCAAGCATTTTCTCAACTACAGATGTTAAACTAACTGGCCTAGAGTTACCTGCCTTTTGCCTACATCCTTCTTTGAACAGTAGCATGACATCCACCATCTTCCAATCTGCCGGGACCTGCCCAGAGTCCAGAGAATTTTGGTAAATTATCACCAAAGCCTCTACTATAGCTTCTGCCATTTCTTTCAGTACCCCGGGATGCATTCCATCAGGACCGGGGGACTTATCTATCTTCAAGCCCTCAAGTTTGCTCAGCATTACCTCTTTAGTGATAGTTACTGTATTGAGGTCCTCACCTCGCATCGTATCCATAACACCTCTCTTGGCATGTTAGATGTGTCCTCCACCATGAAGACTGACACAAAATAGTCATTCAAAGCCTCAGCCATTTCCTCTTTACCCAATATCAATTCCCCCTTCCCATCCTCCAAGGGACCGACATTCACTTTAGCCACCCTTTGTCATATGTATGGGTGCATGTATTTACAGGTGCAATGAAATACTTGTGGCAGCATGACACACAACATTCACAAGAACATGTATGTAAATTATGCACAATTTTTACAAGAAAGAAAACTGAGAAATAGCAAGTTATTTTAATGCCAAATACTCAAAAAGTCATCATAGTGTTGCTTTACCAAATTGTGATTAGAGCAGAGAACCTCAGGATGTTGTTCCGAACTTTTAATCTATTCCAAGATCAATGTAACCCTTCCCTCCTACATAGTTCTCTATTTTTCTATCATCCACGTGCCTATCTAAAAGTCTCTTAAGTGTCCCTAATGTATCTGCCTCTACCACCGCCCCTTCATCGGGTCTGAATTTTGTGGCCTTAGTGCTGGGGCTGCAGCGATTAGCTTTATTTGTCACGTGTACACCGGAACATACAGTGAAATGTGTCGCTTGCATCAACAGCCAACGCAGTCGGAGAATGTGCTGGGGGCAGCCCATGAGTATCGCCATGCTTGTGGGGCCAACTCAGGCACCCAGAGGAAACCTGCATGGTCATGGAGTGAACGTACTAACTCCTTACAGACAGCGACAGGAATTGAACCCCAATCGCTGGCACTGTAAAGCATTATGCTGTTACCGGTTTGCACCACTTGCTTTGGTATGTTCTGTATCTGCATTAATATAAATTAGTAACAACTGTGACCCCAGCTTAAAGACATCTCACTCAGTACATGCTTGCCCCACCCAACCTTACATTAGGTCTCTGATCACTGTTTCCACTCAGCAGCTGGTTACTTTCCAATGTTTAACCTGTAGACCTTACGCTCTTCAAAATTTATTATCAAAGTGCATATATATCATCATACAACCCTGATAATCATTTTCTTACAGGCATACACAGTAAATGCAAAGAAACACAATAAAATCAATGAAAGACCTCACACTAGACAAACAACTAATGTGCTAAGGAAAACAAACTTCAAGTACAAAAATGAAAAAAAGCAACAGGTATTGAGAACATTGAATGAAGAATCCTTGAAAGTGGATCCGTAGATTGTGGGAACAGTTCAGTGTTGAGTGAAGTTATCCCCTTGATTTGAGAGCCTGATGGTTGAGGGGTAACAACTGCTCCTGAACCTGGTGGTGTGAGTCCTGAGGCTCCTGTACCTTCTTCCTGCAGTGAGAAGGGAGCATGTCCTGGATGGTTGGGGTCCCTATGATGGATGCTGCTTTCCTGCAACAGCACTCCATGTAAATGTGCTCAATGGTGGTAAGGGCTTTACCCAGGATGGATTAGGCTGTACTCACTAATTTATTTTATCACACTGTGTTGGAATCAGCTGTCAGCGAGTGTACAGTCGTGCAATTCCCCACCTTAATTCTGTTCACCTTTTTAAAGATACGGCACAGCCCAACGAGCCATGCTGCACAGCAACCCACCTATTTGACCCCAGCCTAATCACAGTACAATTTACAATGACCAAGTAACTTACTAATCAGTACATCTGTGGAATGTACAAGTAAACCAGAGCACCCAGAGGAAACCCATGCGGTCTCGGGAAGAGTATACGAACTCCTTACAGACAGCACCAGAACTGAACTCAACTCCAGCATCACACCCAACAGTAGCTTAAATAAAGCTATCTTTGATCAGTAGTTATTGAAATCGTTTCACTCAATCTTGGCAACTTTTTAATCTTTGACACCCGCTCATCTGGGTACTCCAGTTTGGCGTGAAGAGGGGTCTTGACCCTTAACTTCAGCTATCCGTTTTCCTCCATAAATTCTGCCTGACTTGCTCCATATCTTTGTCTGCCTGTTGCTCTCTCCCTCCGTTTGTAATCAGGCACCCCCTTGTTCTGAACTGATGGATACACATGGGAAAGTTTTTTGGCAGCAGCCTCCAATATTTCTTTGAAATGGAGTCCTAGAGCACTACAGCACAGAAACAGCCCATCTAGCCCATGGCAAACTTACTCTGCCTAGTCCCATCCATCTGCACCTGGGCCAGAGCCCTCCAAGAACCTGTTTCTCTTGAACATTGACATCAAATCTAGATCCATCACTTCCTCTGGCAGCTCACACCACCCTCCATGTGAAGAAGTTGCCCTTAAATATTTCACCTTTCACTCTTAATCTATGACCTCCAGTTCTAGTCTCAGCCAACCTCAGTGGAAAAAGCCAGCTTGCATTTACCCTGTGCCCCTCAGAACATTGTATACCTTAATCAAATTTCCCCTCATCCAGGGAATAAAGTCCTGGTGGAATAATAGTTCGATGGGGACTAGATGAGCCAAAGGGTCTGTTTCTGTGTAGTACTTGAAGGACCTTATTTATAAGTTTCATCCCTGGAACCTATCTCGGAAACACTCTTCTCTCTGCTGCCATCAGGAAGAAGGTACAGGAACCTCATGACCCACACCACCGGATTCAGGAAGTTATTACCCCTCAATGACCAGGCTCTTGAACCAAAGGAGATAAACTTTACCTACCCTGCCACTGAAACATTCCCACAACCTACTCTTCCAAGGACTCTTCATCTCATGTTCTCGGTATCTTGATTTCTTTTTGTATTTACACTAATTGGTTGTTTGTCCTCGACATAGGACTGCCATGGGGATTCCAACTCCAGATTTTTCCTCAGTGTTTACTCCCAAAGCCTTCCCCATGTAGGTATAGCCGCAAGGCAGAGGTGGTTTGGGATCAGAGTTTTCCTTCTCCTAAGTAAGCTACCAACCATGCCTGAAGCCACTGGTTTTAAGGTGGCAGTAACCCACCCTTGCCCCATCTCCTGTTAGTAGAAATGGTTCTGCGAAGCTTAGTAGCTAAGCCATGCGTGAAGGCCAGGAGCTGGACTTGGTCGTCAGAGGCTGTTTGAGACAACAGAAGAGACCAAATGATGTAAAAAAATGTTTTATTATATTACAATGAAAGAATGATACAACACATTGCCTTCACTGTGCTACTGGGAGTAGCCAGCACCATGAATGTGTGAATTTATATTATACATCTTAGGAGCTATATAAAGCATTCCATACTGAAGAGAGCTCCTGAATACATTTTCACAAGTCTCCAGCACAGAACCCATCCAGTGTACCTCAAGCCATTCGCAAAGGCCTCCTCGCTGCCCTCTCCCCCACAGCCCTGCGGCCAAACACAAAAGTGAATCCGTTCCCCAGGAGCTCCAGTTACTGAAGCCTCACCAGCCAGTGTCTCGGGAGTCACCCTGATCACCTTCACCGTAAAAAAACAGAATTTTCACAGCTCCATTCTGCCACAAAAAAAAACACTTCCATGTTGAAATCCCCAATGACATGAAATGATTCAGTCCATTTTCTTTAAATGTTATTTCACATCTCTTTTTTTTTTAAGAAAAGCTGGTGATTGTGGAACAAAATGATGTTTTAATACCACAATAACATTCCCTTCTTCAAATCCCTGATCCATCAGGTGGAGGCCAAATTCCTCATGAAGCAATACACAAAAAAAAATCAATCGCTTAAAAATGCTTTGCAATAATCAATTGTACAAATGGATGGAACGTTTTGGTCTCTTGGAGACCTTATTTAAAATATAAAGTCTACATTTTCTGTCCAGTCCCACCCCCACCATTTTTTTCCTCTCCCATCCAGCAAAAAAAAACACAAATGCTTTACTGCTAAAAAATTTCCTATTTCACGTTTAAAAATGCATGAGGTGCGCTGACACATCCCTGTGGCCTGGGGCTAGTGGGCAGCATTCGATGGCCCAGCAGCTGAAGGGAGGGGAGGGGCACGTTTGTGGTGTGGGGCATGTTCACGAGGTCACTCTTGGTTGTACAGCTGCACAAGCCCGCAGGCTGGCCATTCGACCCACAAAGCTCATGCTCGAGTCCCTGTTGCCAACGTACATACAACCGTTTTTTTTTTACTTAGGCAGTTATAAGTTAATGGAAGACATTGAATTAGAGCCTACCAGTACCTAGGTACCGGAACGCAGCACCCCATCTGAAAACACTGGGATCGCACTTACACATTGGCCACTCTCCCCTCAGGGATACCCCAACCACACCTACTTCCCTGAACTGCCAATACTTTGGTCTCGGTGTCCCTCACGATTCAGGCATGGGGCGGGGGTGGAAGAGGGCAGGTTAAATTTCTCCCCTTCTTGAGCTCCTACGAAAAACCTGACGGCTGGTTAGAGCTGGGGGAGGAGTCTTCAAAGTGTCGCCATCTCCTAGATCAGGGGCTCCCCACCTTTTGTAAGGCCATGGACCCCTACCATCCTCCTGCAGGAGGAAGCAACACCTGCCCCCTTCCCCATCAACAGGCCCCACCCAGGAGCCTGAAAGATGAATAGATAGGCAAGTTTAGGGTTAAATCAGTGCCCAGTCTGGCAAATGTCCCACACAAGGAATGGAGGGTCAAACACTTGATAGATCCATGTGTGGGAAAGGTTGGGGTGGGAGGGGAAAGAGGAATTAATTTTTTTCATCCCATTCAGAACAGGAAACTTTTCTGAGGGCGCGAATCCTCAGGAAACCAACAACCCTCACCTCCCAGGACCACAAGTCTCTTCTCTCTGTGACCACAACCTTTCCTCAGTGAGCCTGCCTTGTGGTCCAACTCTCGTTCAGTAAGTGCCCTGCATCTGTCCCAGGATGCTGGAGGTTCTGTGCCAGAGTTTCACCCTCAGCAAACAGATGTCTGTGTGTGTGTCTCTCTCTATGTATGTGTGTGTCTGTCTCTCTCTATGTGTCTGTCTCTCTCTGTATCTGCGTCTGTGTCTGTGTCTCTGCATGTGTCTGTAGCTGTGTACGTGTCTACCTTTCTACTTATGTATCTGCATGTGTGTGCACGCATGCGCGCATCTCCTGTTTGATCTGATCAGCCCGTTATCTAGTGAGTAGAGGGACGGAGGGCAAATTTGATCCTATTAACAGTCGCCCAAATAATGGAAGGTAAAACTATTGCTTTTGTGGTTCAGAAATGGATGGTTTACAAGACTGACAGAGAGAGAACAGAACTAAACTCAAGATAATCTTCAAAACAAAAACTGCAGTAAATGTGGCAGTCTGTCTGTCCAATACGAAGCACTGTCTGACCCCTCCGCCGGGGGTTTGATAGTGTGTTCTTTAATTACTGGTCCAGTAATAACACCATATTGTAATAGCATACTCTATATTTGTTACTTCTTTTTAAAAAGGCTTTTTTTTTTGTTTCCAAAATACAGCTGCCATGTTCTAAGCACCGACTGTTCCCACTGGGAGGGAGCTCGAGGGAAGAGCCCCCAGCCAGAAACAACCTGGGGTTGCAGGGTGGCAAGCAGTCGGCTTGAGAGTGCAAAAACGAGGTCGAGAGCTGCCGAGAAGTTCTCATCGGTTTCTGAAGTGGTCAAGGGGCTCGGGGAAGTCGGGGGGTGGAGAAGGTGTGGAGGAAGCAAGCTTAGTGGCAGCATCCTGAGACCAACAGGGGTCCCTGAGGAACAGTCACCAAGGCACCACGTGGCAATGGCAGAGAGACCACCCCTTCCTTACCCCATCCACCCCTCTCCACCATCCCTGCTCTCCCCAGCAAGCACAGTTTAGATAACATTTAGGAAAATATAATACAAATTTTTGATACAGGAAATTTGATACTACACCAGTTAAAATTACTCGACTAAGATTTTTGTAAGTTTTTTTTTGAAGAGACCTCTCTTGAGACGTTATTTTTTTAAAAATTGGTCAGTTTGTCTACAAAGCCACGCTCTAATGACTAACACCAAGCAAGACTGTAAAGGTGACCAGTTTCACTCAACAGAGGCGATCTAAAGGGGGAGGGTGGAGGAGGGGGAACGCTGTAGCCAGGCAGGGCAGTGCTTCACACGCAATGTTCTGTGTTAACACACCACCAACCCCTGCGGATTAACTGGGAGGCAATCAAACCCTCGGGAAATCATCCTCTCACTTTTAAGAGAGCGACCCTGCTCTTGGGAATCGAACACACAAGAGATTCTGCAAATACTGGAAAAACTCGAGCAACACACAAGATGCAGGAGGAACTGAGCAAGTCAGGCAGCATCCATGGAGGGGGATAAACAGTCCACCTTTCAAGATGAGACCCATCCTTAAAGAATGATCTTCAGAACAAAAAGCTATGTAAAGCATTTAACAGCTCTGAGTCCATACTTGCTGGACTTTAGCAGAATGGGGAAGGGAGGTTCTCAGTGAAATCTACTGAATATTAAAAGGCCTAGAGAGGATGCTTCCTACAGTGGGGGAGTCTAGAACTAGATGACACAGCCTCAGAATAGATGTCAATTTAGAAGAAAGACCAGGAGAATTTTTTTTTAGCCAGAGGGCGGTGAATCTGTGGAATTCTTTGAGACACTAGGGCTGCAGCGGTCAAGTCATTGGGTATACTTAAAGCAGAGGGGAAAAGGTTCTTGATTAGTCAGTGTGTCAAAGGTAGGAAAATGGGGTTTAGAGAGACATCAGCTATGATGGAATGGTAGAGAATATCCAAAGGGCCAAATGTCCTAAATCTGCTCCTATGTCTTATGGTCTTATTAGTTTATTCCCCTCCATAAATGCTGCGTTCCTTGTGCATCTTTTGTTACTGCTCCTGGGAAGCTGGGAGTTGGGATATGTGATTGGGAGATGTGGCAGGCTGTTGCCCATACGCTGTGTGCCTGGGAGCAGGATGGGCCCACTGCCCCACTGTAACTTTTATCGTGGGGTCTCCACAGTTTGGACTCAAACAAAGAAACTTCTTCAAGAAAATCAAAGCTCTACTTGTGAGGATAATCATTAGAGCTGGCTCTTAACCCCATCACATCTCCAACTCATCCTGGATTATTGCTGATACCACCCCTACCTTCCTTACAACCCCAAACTGTCAGGCACGGACTAGAACCCAACAGGGGCCTGGAGCAGGGGAGGGTGTTGGGATCCAATCCCGAAGATTAGGCAAACAGCCCAGGGGTGGGGTGTGAGCAGTATCTACTCTGGGGGGGGGGGGGGGGTGAGATCCGGACCCGTACACTCCGATCCGGGAGTGGGGTGAGATCCAGACCCGTACACTCCGATCCGGGAGCGGGGTGAGATCCGGTCCTGTACACTCCGATCCGGGAGCGGGGTGAGATCCGGACCCGTACACTCCGATCCGGGAGCGGGGTGAGATCCGGTCCCCTACACTCCGATCCGGGAGCGGGGTGAGATCCGGTCCCGTACACTCCGATCCGGGAGCTGGGTGAGATCCGGTCCCGTACACTCCGATCCGGGAGTGGGGTGAGATCCGGTCCCGTACACTCCGATCCGGGAGCGGGGTGAGATCCGGACCCGTACACTCCGATCCGGGAGCGGGGTGGGGTCCGGACCCGTACACTCCGATCCGGGAGCGGGGTGAGATCCGGACCCGTACACTCCGATCTGGGAGCGGGGTGGGGTCCGATCCAGGAGCGGATGGGTTGGACAGGCATTCACTCAGGAACTGTTGGGGGTCCAGTCCGGTCCGCCAATCCAGTCAGGGACTTGCAAGGAAGTGTGTGAGGGTAGGAGCAAGGCAAGAGCTGGTGGTGGAGAGTGTGAGAGTGCAGTTTAACCCTGGGGCAAGAGGGTAGATTCGGCTCTATAAGTGCCATGTGTGGCCTTGCCGCCCCCTGCCACTACGAGAGCCGTGGGGTGATGGTACGTGAGTCTGCATAGCCGCTGTCGCTGGAGCTACTCCGTAAACTGTAGTGGTCATCAGCGTCACTGGCACTGCCCACGCTGTCCAGCTCTCCTGGGACAAACTCCATGCCCTCAATGTCCACGTCTGCCTCTACAGTGGGGGAAAGAAGAGAGATGCGGTGACTGATGCCTCGGGAAAGGCACATCTACCCCACCTCCAGCCCGCGCAGCCTCCGACCCACAGTCGCCCAACATTTAAACATGCACCCTCCCCACCCCGAGCCCGAACAGAAACTCCATTACGGGACACCTTCCTGAGCAGTCGTCCAGCAACTGCTCTGCCCGTGACCACGAGAGACGGCAGAGAGTTGTGGTCACAGCTCAGCACATCACAGGGAACCAGCCTCCCCTCCTGTCTACATTTCTCACTGCCTCAGAAAAGTCAAAGACCCCCGCACCCACCCCAGACATCCTCGTTTCACCCCTCTCGCATCAGGCAGAAGATACAAACGCCTGACAACACGCACCACGGACAGCTTCTGCTCCGCTGTCACAACTGGCTTGTCATTGTCACATGTACAATGAAAATCTTGTCTTGCACACCATTTGTACAGGTCAGATCATTACACAGAGAAACACACACAAAGCACTGAAGAACTCAGCAGGCCAGGCAGCACCTACGGAAAAAGAGTCGACATTCTGGGACCGAGACCCGCCGAGTTCCTCCAGCACTGTGTCTGCTGTGGCTTCGGGTCCTGCAGCTTTCCTTGCTTTTGTGATTACACGGTGCACAAGGAGCAGAATGCAGAATAAAGTGCAACAGCTACAGACAAAGTGCAATGCAGGTAGACACCGAGGTACAAAATCATAAGGAGGCAGAGGCAGACTGTGGGATCAGGACTGCAGGATATCGTAGCAGGGATAGAAGTTGTCCTTTAGTGACATGTGCTTTCAGGTTTTTGTATGTGATTGGTCTGGGGGGGGAATATCTGGGCTGGGTAGGGTCTTTGGTAATACTGGTCCCTTTACTGACACAGGTCTACTGAGGATAAACCTTTTCCCTGGGGTAGAAATGTCACTGCAGTGCAGGTAAACAATAAAGCAGACGACTGGATCGTACAGCGCCTCAGTATCGTAACGCTGTATGGAGCCAGCAA
Organism: Hypanus sabinus; assembly: GCF_030144855.1. Classification (NCBI taxonomy): domain Eukaryota; kingdom Metazoa; phylum Chordata; class Chondrichthyes; order Myliobatiformes; family Dasyatidae; genus Hypanus; species Hypanus sabinus. Next base: position 9,085,303 of record NC_082712.1, on the reverse strand, counting down.
ACCGGGTTCAATTCCTGCCGCAGACTGTCCACGCTCCTCAGGAGTTCCAGACTACCCCCCCACCCCATGGTATGGGTGCCAGTCAGTAGTTGTGGGCATTTGATGTTGGCCACACTAATGGGCTGCCCCCCAGCACATCCTCGCTGATTCGATGCAGTTCACCTCTCTCTCTCCCTCTCTCTCGCTCTCTCTATCGCTCTCTCTATCTCTGTACCTGCCATAACGTGCACTGGATTGATCGTTATTGATCATGCACCGAACACCACCCCCCACCCCACAAACATCTGCCTTTCAGGATGTCCCAAACCTCAGACAATGAGGTTACTAAAAACCAAAAGGGGTGAGTCAACATAACCGGCTGGGACACCGGAGAAGGTATTCCCTCCCCCACCTCCCCAGAGAATACAAAGGAAGATCCCAACGTAACTGCCCGGGACACGGGAGAAGGAATCCCTGTCCCCGGAAGACGGTGCCCCCATCCCCACCCCTCCTGAGAGGTCAAAGGAAGGTGTGTACCTTGCTCAGAGTCGGAGCGGTCCGTGGAGACGGTGGAGCCCAGACTATCCGTTCGCAGCCGCTCCAGGCCCTGCACAGCCAACTGCTCGAGGCGGCGACGCAGGTAACGGCGTTCCCTCTGCAACTGCTCCTTCTGGTGCAGCGCCTTCCGGTCCTGTTCCTCCAACTTCTGCAGGCATCGGGAGGGGAGACAGCAAACAGAGAGGGCGTGTCAGGTACAGGAGAGGGCAGCAACATCGGACGGCGGAGAGAATGGGAAGGGGATCGGGCAACTGGGCGTCTCCGAGGTGGGGAGAGTGAAAATGGGGTGAGGGTGTCGGGGGGAGTACCTTGATGTGAGTCCTCGCTCGTTTCAACAGGCTGAGCGTGGTGTGCCTGGAGCAGTCAGGTCCCAGCGGAACCAACTCCTTCAGCTGCTCGAGGTAGAGCCGCAGCTTGGCCCGTCTGCAGTTCAAATGTCAAATTAAAAGTTATTAGCAAAGTACAATACGTCACGTTACCATAAACTTCATTTCCTTACAGATATTTACAGGGAAAATAAATACAATAGATTTTTACAAAAACCTGTATACGAACAGACAGAATTTATGAATTTGCTCCGTTTAGAAGCTAGTCTACACTGAATTCCTTCTACCAAAGTGCATGACCACAGTCTCCTACGTTATTCCATCCGCTACTTTGCCCATTCTTCTAATATGTCTCGGACGAGGTCAAACACTGCTGACTGCACTCTTCCCTATACTGTACTGCATCTGCAGTCTGGGCTGAATGGCCTAATTATATAGAAATATAGAGCACATTACAGGCCTTTCGGCCCACAATGTTGTGCTAACCATGTAACCTACAAGCTGCTTAGAATATCCCTACCACACAGCCCTCTATTTTTCTAAGCTCCATGTACCTATCTGAGCCTCTTAAAAACCCCTATTGTCTATTGCCCTCTACCACCTTTGCCGGCAGTGTATTCCAAGTACCCACTACTCTTTCTGTGGAAAAACTTACCTGACATCCCCCTTGTACCTACTTCCAAGCAGCTTAAAAATATGCTCCCTCATGTTAGCCATTTCAGCTCCGGGACAGAACCTCTGGCTATCCCACAATCAATGCCTCTTATCATCTTATATGCCTCTACCAGGTCACTTCTCATCCTCCGTCACTTCAAAGAGCAGAGGCCAAGTTCACTGAACCTATTCTCATAAGGCATGCTCTCCATTGCAATCCAATTCTGACTGCATGTCTTATGGTCTTATTCCCACTCTGGGAAAAAGGCACTGGCTGTCCACTATCAATGCCTCTTATCCTCTTGTACACCTCAATCACCTCTCATCCTCCTTCACTCCAATGAGAAAAAACCCTAGACTCACTCAATCTTTCTTCATAGGGCCTGCTCTCCAATCCAGACAGCACTCTGGTAAATCTCCTCTGCACCCTTGGTTGTTACTGTCACAAGTTACGAGACTCCTTGGAAAACCTTTCTTTTCATACCATCCACACAGATCTTTCCATACACGAGAACAAGGCGGCCATTAAAAACAAAAAAGTGCAAAATTTAGTGTTGTAATTACTGAGGAAGCGAGGTGTAGGTGTGTTGGAGAAAGAGTTCATCTTTCAGCATGTAGTCTGATAACAACAGGGTAGAAACTGCCCGTGAGCCTGCAGGAACTCAACAGCTCAGGCAGCATCCACGTAGGGAACGTTTCAGGCTGAACTCCTTCTGAAGGAAGATGACAGAATAAAAAGGACTATCTGGTCAGAGGGGTTCCCAACCTGGGGTCCATGGCATAAAGAACATTAGGAACCCTTGATCTAGAAGGTGAGAGGTGAAGCCGGGGGGGGTGGTGAGGGAGAAGTAGAAACTGGGAGGTGACAGGCAAGAAAGGTACAGGGATGGAGGAGGAGGACTCTGACTGGAGATGGGCATGGGACCACTGGAGAAAGGAGGGGCACCAGAGGGAGGGGACAGGCAGGTGAGGAGAAGAGCCAAGAGGCCCGAGTGAGAAACTGACGAGGGGAAAAAGATTACCGGAAGGAGAAATCGATGTTCACACCATCAGGTCGAAGGCTACCTGAACAGAATGAGGTTTGGTCCTCTGCCCTGGGCCGGGGGTAGGTGGTTATATATTGACAATTCAGAGCAGGAATGGGAATGCGGATAGGAATTAAAATGCCTAGCCACCAGATATCCCACTTTTGGCAGATGGAGAGGAGGTGTTGCAGCATGATGACGTGTTCTCTGGTTCATGCACCTCTGCCTGACTGGGGGTGGGGGGGGGGGGTGAGAATGACTGGGGTGGGAGTTTGTCCTTGATTAACCTATCCAGCGGGAAGTGTACGCACAAGTCCATGGGGGCAGGAGGGTGGCTGATGTGTTTGCAACTGCCACTTGCCTGCCCAGTTTACATCCTTCCCTGCCCTCCTGAAGGCAATTATTATCATCTTTACCCTTTACAAACCTTTATCCTACAGCACAATGGGAGCACAGCCTTGGCCTCTCAGGCCAACACCCATTTAATCAGACTATGGCTGGCCAATAATTCCCACCCCTCCACAATAAACCCTCACCCAGCTCCTCAACAAGTAATCAAACTCTCGAGATCCTCCATTGACCATGGATATTATGTCCTAACTGTCTACGTGATATGCAAGCCAAGGCAGTACAATATGAAGGGAAAAAACTGTTGCCCATGCAGCAGATGAATCCAAAGGACGTGGAGACATTGGCGAGCTTGTCAAAGAGGATCACCGGACACCATCGCCATTAGACGGCACGTCCTATAAGGATCGATGTGACAAACGGATTGATCTCTCCAGATCGTCGGAGGCCACTGCCGAGGTATGGGTTATGAGGGTGAGGTACAAGAGGAGGAAGTTCTTTAGCCAGAAGGTGTGAATCTGTGAAATTCATTGCCACAGTTGCCTGTGGAGGTCAAGGCGTTCAGTATATTTAAAGTAGGTTCATGATTCGGAAATGTGTCAAAGGTTATGGGGAAAAGGCAGGAGAATGGGGTTGAGAGGGATAATGAATCAGCCACGATCGAATGGCAGAGCAGACTCGATGAGCCTCATCGCTCGCAAACCCCCGGGCAGCCCTGATTAACCCTAACCTAATCATGGGACGATTCACAATGACCAATTAACCTACCTGATATGTATTTGGACTGTGGGAGGAAACCGGAGTGCCCGGAGAAAATCCATGCTCTCCAGAGGGAAGACGTACCCAGGCTCCTTACATAGGATGTCAGATATGAACTCTGAACTGACACCCTGAGCACTGCAGTAACCACTCCGCCACCGTGACCCACTACTTTAAAGTACATATATGTCACCATATACAACCGAGATTCATTTTCTTGTGTGCGTACTCAATAAACCCAATAACCACAATGAAAGACCACACCAAGTGGACAACCAGGGTGCAAAAGACAACAAACTGTGCAAATACAAAAAGAACAAAAGAAATAACAGAAATAAATAAATAAATAAATAAATAAATGAGTGTCAAGAACATGAGAAGAAAAGACCTTGAAAGTGAGTACATTGGTTGTGGGAACAGTTCAGTGATGGGGGCAAGTGAAGTTATTCCTCTGGTTCGAGAGCCTGATGGTTGAGGAGTGATAAGTGTTCCTGAACCTGGTGGTGGGAGTCCTGAGGCTCCTGTACCTACGTCCTGATTGCTGCGTTAAGAAGAGAGCGTGCTTCTAGATTGTTGGGGCCCCTAATGATAGATGCTGTTTGCCTGCAACAACATCCCATGTGGATGTGCTCAGTGATGGGGAGATGGGGAGGGCTTTAGCTGTGCTGGAATGAACTGTACCCACTGCTTTTCTGGGATTTTCTTTTTAAGGGCATCAGGGTTTCCATACCAGGCTGTGATGCAGCAAGTTAATATACTCTATAGTAGTTTGTCAAAGTTTTCGTTGTCATGCCAAGGCTGCGTAAACACCTAAGGAAGTAGAGGCGCTGTCGTGCTTTCTTTGTAGTTGCACTAAGGTACTAGGCCCAGGACAGGTCCTCTGAAATGACAACACGGAGAAATTTAAAGTCGCTGACCTGATTCTGCAATGGAGCTCTGGTTTCCTCCTCCTGAAGTCCATAACAGGCTCCTTGGTCTCACTGACATTCAGTGAGAGGCTGTTGTGATGGCACCACTCAAACAGATTTTCCACCTTCCCCCTCTTTTGCCCTCCCATCTGTCTGTCCTTCCTCCCAGCCTCACCACACACAGCAGCTAAGCTGTCTTACTGACGCATACCACTGACTTTCGAAAATGACCTCAAATGCGGGGAGGCCAGCGGGAATGATGTTTTGTCCGGGTGCAGTGGATGTAGTGTACCTCGATTTTCAGAAGGCATGTGATAAGGTCCCACATAGAAGATTGGTGGGTAAAATCAAAGCTCAGGGCATCGGGGGGGAAGGCATTGACATGGATAGAAAACTGGTTGGCAGACAGAAAGCAAAGGGTAGCAGTGAATGGGTGTTTCTCGGAATGGCAGGTGATGACTAGTGGGGTGCCACAGGGCTCGGTATTGGGACCACAGCTGTTTATGATTTATATCGACGATTTAGATGAAGGCATTGAGAATAACATCAGCAAATTTGCTGATGATACTAAGCTGGGTGGCAGTGTGACATGTGATGAGGATGTTAGGAGAATTCAGGGTGACTTGGATAGGCTGGGTGAGTGGGCAGATACTTGGCAGATGACGTTTAATGTGAATAAGTGTGAGGTTATCCACTTTGGGAGTAAGAACAAGAAGGCAGATTATTATCTGAACGGTGTAGAGTTGGGTAAGGGAGAAATACAAAGAGATCTCGGAGTCCTTGTTCATCAGTCACTGAAGGTGAATGAGCAAGTGCAGCAGGCAGTGAAGAAGGATAATGGAATGTTGGCCTTTATTACAAAGGGAATTGAGTACAAGAGCAAGGAAATCCTCTTGCATTTGTACAGAGCCCTGGTGAGACCACACCTGGAGTATTGTGTACAGTTTTGGTCTCCAGTTAAGGAAGGACATCCTGGCTGTAGAGGAAGTGCAGCGTAGATTCACGAGGTTAATTCCTGGGATGTCTGGACTGTCTTACGCAGAGAGGTTAGAGAGACTGGGCTTGTACACGCCGGAATTAAGGAGATTGAGAGGGGATCTGATTGAAACACATAAGATTATTAAGGGATTGGACAAGATAGAGGCAGGAAATATGTTCCAGATGCTGGGAGAGTCCAGTACCAGAGGGCATGGTTTGAGAATAAGGGGCAGGTCATTTAGGACAGAGTTAAGGAAAAACTTCTTCCCCCAGAGAGTTGTGGGGGTGTGGAATGCACTGCCTCGGAAGGTAATGGAGGCCAATTCTCTGGATGCTTTCAAGAAGGAGCTAGATAGGTATCTTATGGATCGGGGAATCAAGGGATATGGGGACAAGGCAGGAACCGGGTATTGATAGTAGATGATCAGCCATGATCTCAGAATGGTGGTGCAGGCTCAAAGGGCCGAATGGTCTACTTCTGCACCTATTGTCTATTAAATTCCGTGTGCACCTGAAACTCACAGAGGAAACCGCGAAATAAATGCAGCAAGATAGACAGACACAGGATTGACTCGACAGCACAGAACTACTGTGCTGCGCCAATGGGTTCTGGGATCACTTAGTAAAGGAAGCCATTGAAATAAAACTCGAAGAAAAGAATTTTAACTAAGATGAAGCTCTTGCTCTAAGCGGAATGACTATAAACAAGGTGGGAGAGAGGAAACCTGATTGGATGTGGATTGACCAATCTGGAGGGTCGGTCTAAAGGGGTATAAATACCACCAGACTAGGCGTGACCAGGCATCATCCCTGATGAAGATGGCGCAGTGTGTCATTGAAACGTCAGTTAGAATCAATAGCTGTACCGGGTGGAAGCCTGAGAAGAGTTTATTCAAGAGGATCAGAAAGCATCAGAACTGCACAGTGACAGTGGTGCAGTCTGAGGACAAGTGGCAGAAACAGAGCGACCGAGAGAGGCACGGTCGTACAGCGGTTAGCGTAACACTATCACAGCGCCAGTGACCCGGGGTCAATACCGCCACTGTCGCCATGACTGCGTGAGTTTCCTCCGAATGCTCCAAACCCCAAAGATGTACAGGTTAGGGTGAGTACGAGCTACGTTGCTGCCGGAAGTGTGGCTACACTTGCAGGCTGTCGCCAGCACATCCTTGGACAGTGTTGGTCATTTACTCACGACACACTTCAGTGTACATGGGACAAAATAAAGTCAATCTACTCCAGTGAGTATTTTTCATCCAAAGTTGTTCAAAGTACTTCACAATGGGATAACGTGCAAACATGAAAATAAAATAAAAATGAAAAATAAAAGCATGAAAATAAAAGACAACAAGACGTTAGTTCTAAGCAAGATTAAAGAAATCGGTTCTGAGTTTAAATAAATAGGCTTTGAGCTGGTGTTTAGAAGAGTCAGCTCAGTCTCCATCCCCTATAGTTTCAGGTATTGAATTCCACAGTTCAGGAGCACAGTTCAAAACAGCAGACCTGCCAATTATCCTTTGAGGGAGATAGTTTAAGAGATGGGCAGAAGTAGACCCCAGTCTGTCTCCGCCTCTCCAGTACAGTGCTTACAGCAACTACAGCAGTGAGGAAGCAGCTGTTAACTCTGGACATCCAGTTTTCAAAGGAGAGAGAGCGTAAAGGCAACTGTACATCCCCTCACCTTGAATTTCTATTTTTCCAACCTCAATGGATGGTGTTACCTCACTCTTCATTAAATTCCATCCACCACGTCGCTGCCCATTCACACACCCAGCCTGCATTTCCCAGAACCTCCTAGCCATCCCCGTATTCCACTACTTTCACAGACACCATTCTATCGGGATCCATCAGAGCTTGGCAAGGCGACTGCTCGGCTCGAGACCACAGAGGAACATCCTGATGAAGCATCTCGGCCTGAAACATCGACTGCTTATTCCCCTCGCTCGACGCTGCCTGACCTGCTGTGTTCCTCCAGCATTCTGTGTGTCACAGAGAGATAACGACACACCCAGACAATCACGTAAACCAGCCTCCCTTCCAGTGACCCCATCTCAGTAAAGCAGCCAGCACAACCAAAGACACCTCCCACATTATCTCTACATCCTACCGCCCCCCCCACCCACCATCGGGTGGAAGACTGGAAGATACAAAAGCCTGAAAGCCTGTACCACCAGACTCAAGGACAGCTTCTACCCCACTTGAATAGACCTCTTGTACAGGAAGACAGACTCTTGGCCTCACAGTCTACCTCGTTATGGTGTTGTTTCTCTGTAGTCATTACACTTTATTCTGCATTATTACTGTTTTACTTTGTACTACCTCAAGATCATTTATTGTCACTCTTATGACCATAAGATATAGGAGCAGAATCAGGCCACTCGGCCCATCGAGTCTGCTCCACCATTTCATCATGGCTGATCCTTTTCCCTCCCCAGCCCAATCTCCTGCCTTACCCCTGTAACACTTCATGCCCTGACCAATCAAAAACTGATCAACCTCTACCTTAAATGTACCCAATGACAGTCGCCTGTGGTAACGAATTCCACAGATTCACCATTCACTGGCTGAAGAAACTCCTCATCTCTGTTCGAAAATGCCATCCCTCCATTCTACGTTCTCAATTCCCCCACTTCACTGCACGAGTGCAAAGGAGAACATGATGTTTGTCACTCCAGATCCAATACACCATAAAAAAATGCAGTAAGCAAAAAATCACAATAAAAACAGAATAACTATAAACGCAAAGACATTGTAACTGAATAAGGCCATGTATACTTAGGGTTAATTTATATGCACAGGATTAATTTGCATGCATTGGGATAACAATTTAAATACATAGACTAACAGTATGTACTCAATGCACAATGTTTGTGGGCAGAAGGGCCTGTATTGTGCTGTAGGTTTTCTATGTTTCTATGAAATAAGCTGATCTGTGTGAACAACATGCAAAACAAGCTTTCACTGTATCTCAGGACATGTGACAATAATAAACCAATACAAAGCTTGTTACCTGAGGGACAGACTGTACACTTAGATTGGCCCGGGTCACAGCCGAAGCCTCAGAGTCCTGGTACCTACCTTCTCCACAGCTAACCTGCTTCCTCCTGAAAAGTCTCAATCACCGCTCCCAACTTTTCCCGCCTGCCCCCTGCCATCACGCGGCCCAAAGCATTTCCCATCCCACCAGCAACGGGCTTGGATACCCAATGCTCGGATAGCCCACGGTCATCACTCCATGCTCACCTGTGCTTTTCCAACTCATTATGCGAGGACCTGTAACAGAAACAGAAAAGGACACGTGTCAGGACCCATTAAGTTCTTTTCTTAGCCAGAGGTGGTGAATCTCTGGAATTCATTGCTACAGATGGAAGTTCAGCCACTTCGGCTAGACAAGGTGGGCGTGCTATGTTAGCACCAGAATGTTCAATGTTCGTGGTAAATGTATCAATGTCTGGACATACATGTCACCATACACAACCCCAAGATTCGTTTTCTCACAGAAGAACAAAGAATGACAAGCAATCAATGAGCAAAAGTTGAAAAACTCTGCAAATACAAATGATAGTAAATAATCTTGAGAACAGGAGTTGTGGAGTCCCTGAAAGTGAGTCTATAGGTGGAGATTAGTGATCAGTTCAGCAATGTGCTGCATGAAGTTCGGGAGCTTGTTGTTTGAGGGGTGATAACTTTTCCTGAATCTGGTGGAGTGGGACTAAAGACTCCTGTATCTTCCATCTGATGGCAGTAGTGAGATGGCAGGGGTCCTTGATGACAAGTGAGACTTGCACACACATTCACACACGAGCGTGGACATCATACACTACCCCGAGATCCCCCAGCACCTGGCCATGCCACGTACAGACGGCTCCCAACGGGCGGGAGGTACAAAAGCCTGAAGTTCCATAGTTCCAGGTCCAGGAACAGCTACCTGAAAAACCACATGTTTCTGATTTTATTCGATAATCTAAGGCTATCATATAGTACAACAAAGAAAATCTTCCACGTTACGTAAACTTTTTCTCATCTCTCTTTATTTCAGCTGTGTGGCAACAAAGGGTGTGTGTTTAATCTCAGACTATATTTTCCTATTTCTTTAGAACAGAGAACAGTACAGCACAGAAACAGGCCTTTCGGCCCTCAATGTTGTGCCAAATCTACTAAATTAGTAATCAAATGCCCAACTAAACTGATCCAATGTCCATATCCTTCCATTTTCCTCACATTCACGTGTCTCTTGAAGTCCCAAATCCTCTCCCACCACTCTGAACAGTGTATTCCAGGCACCCGCCACCCTGTGTGTAAACAACTTGCCCTTCACATCTCCTTTGAAGTTGCCCCCTCTAACCTGCACACCCTCTTGTTTTGGGACGCTTCAGGCCCTGGAAAACAAGATAATGTCTGATACTCATCTATGCAGTTGTCTGGTCAAGATAGTGCCTGCTTACAACTATGGGATCATTTAACTAAAAGGCTAACATATTGACAGTGGAACAAGGCATTAAAGAAACTTCCAAATGAAACAATTTTGCCGTCAGTACTTGCAATTGAATGTAACTGTTAAAACATCGAACAGGAGTTTGGAGGCCGTCTGGGTGCATCAGCACTCTGCAGTTTCAGAGAGGATTCCAGGAGACAGAGGCAGTGTGTGTGAACCTCACAACAAGCAGGCAGCAGGACAGAGCGCAGGCCAACGTCTGTCTGCATTTCATCGATAAAGCACCACTAATTAAAGCAACAAGGGAGATTGAAATATCGAGGCGAGTGTGGCGGCTGAGCGCTGGCTGTCTGCCTTCTGAACGCTGAGAATCACTCTGCTACGCTACCGGACAGGTGACAGCCTGCCACTGTGCCCAGGGAACATTTCCCAGGCTCTCTGAGTTTTGGATGTGGACTTGGACTATAGACTTTTATCGGTCTTACTTTTTTTTTGTTTATTTGCCTGATTTTTCCTGGTTTTTCTGTGCGGGGGGTGGTGGTAGTGTCGATTTGGGGGGACAGGAAGCCTGAAGACACACACTCAGCGATTCAGAAACAACCATCAGACTGCTGAACAGACAATGAACACCACCTCATCATTCCTTTTTCTCTTTTTTTGCTCGGTTTAATTTTTAAAGTATATTTCTCTTTGTAATGTATAGTTTTGTATTCTGTTTTGCTCTGTACTTCTGCCAGAACACAACACATTTTACAAACAACGCTGGGGATATGAAACCTAATTCTGACGTGTCATTTATGTTCAGTTAATGTAATGTATGTGTAAAGTGTACTGCTTCATCAGGCTAACTTTCATTTGGGATGTGGGAGGAAACTGGGTTTCTTCACAGGAAGAATGCCTCAATGCCGAGAGCTCTCCAGCGCCTGAGGTTGGAATCAAACCCGGCTCTCCAGAGCAGGAGCTCAGTGGCTCTACCCGCTGTGCGGCCCCAACAGGCCTTTCCCAGGAGCTGGCTGACCACCAGAGGCACCATTTCCCCCCCCAACAAGGCTTCAGACCCCAGGGACACGGACTCTATCGATCCAGCGATCCAGACTTCTCGCTGCTGGACCCAATGCCACCCAAGAACAGCCAGAAGCAGAATCAAGTTTATTATCGCTGACAAATTTGTTGTTTTGTGGGAGCGATGCATACAAATGCCCATAACCTACAGTATAAATACATAGTGCAAATAAATCAAAATAGTGAGGTGGTGCTCACAGACCGTTCAGAGATCTGATGGCAGAGGACAAGAAACTGTTCCTAAAATGTTGAGAGTGTGTCTTCAGGCTCCTGTACCTCCTCCTCAATGTTTTGAGGGAATGTCCTGAATGGCGGGGGCCTTAATGATGGATGCCACATATTTGAGGCATCAGTTTTTGGAGATGCTGGGGTGGTTACTGCCTACGATGGAGACGGCTGGGTTTACAAGCCCCAGCAGCTTTTCCCTGATCCTGGGCACTGGTGCCTCAATACCGGGCACAATGCCTGGACACCAATGTTTACCGGGAGGCGATGAGTGCAGAGGTCACACACTAATACACGAAGGTCTCAGGGGGCAAAGGTCACCCCCTCCATTCACGCACATGAACAGACCTCTCCGATTTCCTACCCTGTCCCTCTACACAGTAGAGCAGAGAGGGAGAACTGCCTCTATAGAAGAAAGCAACTGCCTTTGTCGGTCAGGGCACCTTGGGATATCAAGTTGCAGCTGTACAAGCTGCTGGTCAGACCTCACTCAGAATGCCGTGTGCAGTTCCGGTCTGTCATTTACTGGACACGGTTCACACACGGAGGTCACCAGGATTGGAAAGTTTGAAGGATTGGAGGGGCTCTTACCCCTGGACAGCAGGAGGATGAGGGGTGACCCTGCAGAGGTTTAGAGGGCGTAGCGGCTAACACAGACACTTGACAGCAACAGTAGTCGGGGTTCGATCGCCACTGCTGTAAGCTGTTTGTAAGCTCTCCAACTGGGTTTCCTCCTGATGCTGCACCTCCCTCGCGCATCCCAAACACATACGGTTAAGATTAGGGCTAGTAAGCTTTCCTCCAAGAGCACCATAACCTTGTCAGTTTTGGAGGCTTGTGAGCCTCAATGACCCCGAGAGCTATGCTGGCTGGAGTCAGGGCTTTATGCTTTGGCTCTTGGTAGGGTCACCCCTGTCAAAAAGGTCACAAGGTAGAGGCCAGGCTAAGAGTGTCCACCGGTCCTCCAGGTTCAGGGGCTCAGCTCAGGGCTAACAACCCTGACTGGTCAAACAAAACTGTTGCTGAAACAGCAATGACGAATCCTTCTACATCCGAGTGTGACGGGATTCCTGAATCTCCAGCAGCGACTTGCATAACTGTCAGTAAACCGAGGGGAAGCCACCAACAAGATGACAGAAGCCGTGAACGCTGCCAGAGATGACAGCGGCACAACGGGCAGTAAGTAATCTGTGGCATGCTTCGTTGGCACCCTAAGCGTGGCACAGTTCCTCTTTCGAGTTTCTTTAAATCGTAATTTAAAGTAACTTTTCATATATTGTAGAAGCAGAGTCCTGGGCTTTGGCATTCATTTGAATTGGGAGCAAGTTACAGCTTGTGATTCAGCTGGGAGCTCAGAGAATTCGACCGTGTAGGTAGGATTTAAGCCTAGCTGGTCAATACCTGTGGAGGAGGGGGAACTGCGCAGGCGCGAGTGACGTCAGCGTCGAGCGCGCACTTTAAAAGGCAGGACTTCTTTTCAGAGCGGGCAGCGGAGTCCGTGGAAGCAGAGTCCTGGGCTTTGGCTATGTGGGCTTCGGCGTAAGGGGACTTCGGTAAGCCTGTGTGATTGCTTGCTGAGGGGAAGAAGGTAAGGTCGCTAGGTGCTTTTTAGACTTATTCTATTAATCCAGTTCAGGTATGGGGGAGACAGTCAGAGCAGTGGTGTGCTCCGTATGCAGTATGTGGGAAGTCAGGGTCAACACAGTTGTCCCTGATGACCTCACCTGCAAGAGGTGCGTCCAGCTGCAGCTCCTATCAGCCCGAGTTAGGGAGTTGGAGCTGGAGCTGGATGAACTACGGATCATTCGGGAGGCAGAGGCAGAGATAGATAGGAGTTATCAGGAGGTAGTCACACCAAAAAATCAAGAAGTAGGCAGATGGGTGATGGTCCAGAGAGGCAGGGGGAGCAGGCAGAGAGAGCAGAGCACCCCTGCGGCCATTCCCATTAACAATAAGTATACCGTACTGGATACTGTTGATGGGGATGACCTACCAGGAATGAGTTGCAGTGGTCCTGCCTCTGGCACAGAGGTTGAACCCTCAACTAGAAAGGGGAGGAGGGAAGAGAAGAGAGCGATAGTTTTAGGGGATTCTATAGTCAGGGGGGCAGATAGGAGATTTTGTGGGGCAGATCGGGAGTCTCGGATGGTATGTTGCCTCCCTGGTGCCAGGGTCCGGGACATCTCAGATCGGGTGCAGGCTATTCTTGAGAACAAGGGCATGAACCCAGATGTAGTGGTCCATGTAGGGACCAACGATGTAGGTAAGGTGAGTGAGGGGGTCCTGCTTAGAGAGTTCAGGGAGTTAGGAGTGAAGCTGAAAGGCAGGACCTCCAGGGTGACAACCTCGGGATTGCTACCTGTGCCACGTGCGAGTGAGGCGAAGAATAGAATGATTATGCACATTAATACGAGGCTGAGAGCATGGTGCAGGAAGGAAGGGTTCAGGTTTTTGGATAATTGGTCTTTGTTCCAGGGACATTGGGATCTGTTTCGAAGGGACGGTCTACATCTGAACCGGAGGGGTACTAACATTCTTGCAGGAGTGTTTGCCAGTGCTGCTCGCGGGGGTTTAAACTAGATGTGCAGGGGGCAGGGATCCTGATCCAGAGGGTTGGTCAGAAGGAGCATGGGGTTAAATGTGTAGAAGGTTTGGGTGATCTTGAGAAGGTCATCAAAATTCAGGGTGCAATTAGCCCGATGGAAGTTCAAGGAGCTGGGTTAGGTACAGTAGACAGTGTTTTAAGCAAAGAGAGGAGGAATGGGCTAAGAATTCTATACTTGAATGCACGTAGTGTCAGAAATAATGATGAGCTTGAAGCTCAGATGAAAATGGGGAACTATGATATTGTTGGGATAACGGAGACATGGCTGCAAGGGAATCAGGCCTGGAAATTGAGTGTACCAGGGTATACGTGCTATCGTAGACAGAAATATGGGAAGAGGGGGTGGGGTGGCCCTGTTGGTGAGGAATGAGATTCAGTCCTTAGCAAGAGGTGACTTGGGAACAGGGGAAGTAGAGTCTGTGTGGATTGAGCTGAGGAACAGTAAGGGTAAAAAGACCCTAATGGGTGTTGTGTACAGGCCCCCAAACAGTAACGTGGATATTGGGTACAAGTTGATTAGGGAGTTAACATTGGCATGTGCTAAAGGTAATGCAGTCGTTATGGGAGATTTCAACATGCAGGTGAACTGGGAGAATCAGGTAGGTGCTGGACCCCAGGATAGGGAGTTTGTGGAGTGTCTAAGGGATGTATTTTTGGAACAGCTTGTGCTTGAGCCAACCAGGAACGAGGCTATTTTGGACTTGGTGATGTGTAATGAACAGGAATTGATAAGTGATCTTGAAGTAAAGGAGCCATTAGGAAGTAGTGATCATAACATGATAAGTTTTTATCTACAATTTGAGAGGGATAAGGGCAGATCAGAGGTGTCAGTGTTGCAATTAAATAAAGGAGACTAGGGAGCCATGAGGGAAGAGCTGGCCAAAGTTAAATGGGCGGATGCCCTGGCAGGAAAGACAGTGGATCAGCAGTGGCAGATATTCTTGGGGATAATACAAAAGATGCAAAAGCAGTTCATTCCAAGGAGAAGGAAGGATTCAAAGAGGGGGAAGGGGCCACAGTGGTTGACAAAGGAAGTCAGAGATTGTATAGCATTAAAGAAAAAGAAGTATGACAGGGCTAAGATGAGTGGGAATACAGGTGATTGGGAAAGTTTTAAGGAACAGCAGATCTTAACTAAAAAAGCAATATGGAGAGAGAAAAAAATCAGGTATGAGCTCTAGCCAGGAATATAAAAGGGGATAGCAAAAGCTTTTTTAGCTATGTGAAGAGAAAGAAGATAGTTAAGAACAATGTTGGCCCCTTGAAGAATGAATTGGGAGAAATTGTTATGGGAAACAGGGAAATGGCAACAGAATTTAATGCGTACTTTAGATCTGTCTTCACCAGGGAGGACACAAGCAATCTCCCAGATGTATGGATGGGCCAGGGTCATAAGCTATCAGAGGAATTGAGACAGATTGACATTAGGAAAGAAACTGTGATGAGTAGACTGGTAGGACTGAAGGCTAATAAATCCCCGGGTCCAGATGGTCTGCAACCGAGGGTTCTAAAAGAGGTGGCTCAGGAAATTGCGGATGCATTGGTAATCATTTTCCAATGTTCCTTAGATTCAGGATCAGTTCCTGAAGATTGGAGAGTGGCTAATGTTATCCCACTTTTCAAGAAGGGAGGGAAGGAGAAAACGGAGAACTATCACCCTGTTAGCCTAACGTCAGTCGTGGGGAAGATGCTTGAGTCCATTATTAAGGACGAAATAGTGGCACATCTTGATGGCAGAAATAGGAATAGGCCGAGCCAGCATGGATTTACCAAGGGCAAATCATGCTTGACTAATCTGTTGGAGTTTTTTGAGGGTGTAACAAGGATGTTAGATGAGGGTAAGCCAGTGGATGTTGTGTACCTAGATTTTCAGAAGACATTCGATAAGGTGCCACATAGGAGATTGGTGAGTAAAATCAGAGCTCATGGCATTGGGGGCAGGGTTTCAACATGGATAGAAAACTGGTTGACAGATAGAAAGGGTAGCAGTGAATGGGTGTTTCTCGGACTGGCTGGAGGTGACTAGTGGGGTACCACAGGGCTCTGTATTGGGACCACAGCTCTTTACGATTTATGTCAACGATTTAGATGAGGGCATTGAAAACTATATCAGCAAGTTTGCTGACGATACTAAACTGGGTGGCAGTGTGACATGCAAAGTGGACGTTAGGAGAATACAGGGAGACTTGGATAGGCTGGGTGAGTGGGCAGATACTTGGCAGATGTCATTCAATGTGAATAAATGTGAAGTTATCCACTTTGGAAGCAGGAACAAGAGGGCAGAGTATTGTCTGAACGGTGTAGAGTTAGGTAAGGGAGAAATGCAAAGAGACCTAGGAGTCCTAGTTCACCAGTCAATGAAGGTGAATGAGCAAGTGCAACAGGCAGTGAAGAGGGCAAATGGAATGTTGGCCTTTGTTACAAGGGGAATTGAGTACAAGAGCAAGGATGTCCTTTTGCATTTGTACAGGGCCCTGGTGAGACCACACCTGGAATATTGTGTACAGTTTTGGTCTCCAGGTTTAAGGAAGGACATTCTGGCAGTTGAGGAAGTGCAGCGTAGATTCACTAGGTTGATTCCTGGGATGGCAGGGCTGTCTTACGCAGAGAGATTGGAGAGATTGGGCTTGTACACGCTGGAATTGAGGAGATTGAGGGGGGATCTGATTGAAACGTTTAAGATAATTAAAGGATTTGATAGGATTGAGGCAGGAAATATGTTCCAGATGTTGGGAGAGTCCAGTACCAGAGGGCGTGGATTGAGAATAAGAGGTCAGTTATTTAAAACAGAGTTGAGGAAGAGCTTCTTCCCCCAGAGAGTTGTGGAGGTGTGGAATGCACTGCCTCGGAAGACAGTGGAGGCCAATTCTCTGGATGCTTTCTAGAAGGAGCTAGATAGATATCTGATGGATAGGGGAATCAGGGGACAAGGCAGGGACTGGGTATTGATAGTGAATGATCAGCCATGATCTCAGAATGGCAGTGCAGACTCGAGGGGCCGAATGGTCTACTTCTGCACCTATTGTCTATTGTCTATTGCAGCCACACAAAAAAATTAATTTCAGGCTGCCCCCAGCACAAGTCTTGCTGATTTGATTTGACACAAACAGCACATACACTGCATGCTTTGACGTACCAGACAGGTCAAGCTCATCTTGAGGGGTGTGGGTACAGTGGATGGTCACAATCTATCCGCAGGACACACTTTTAGACAGTGGCAGGGGAACGGGGCAACCTTCTCCACACAGAGAAGAACAAACTGCCTTCGGAAGTAGTAGAGGTAGGTACAATTATATTCAACCTTTTAGGAACAGATTCTTCCCCTTTGACATCAGATTTCTGAACGGCCCATGAACACAACCTCACTATTCCTTTTTTGAACTTTTTTTAAATGTTATCTTTACTTAGAAATACAACATGGTAACAGGCCCTGCCAGTGCAATGAGCCCATGCTGCCCAATTACACCCCTGTGACCAATTAACCTACTAACCCGTACGGGACGCCTTTGGACTGTGGGAGGAAACCAGAGCACCCGGAGGAAACCCACAATCATGGGGAGAATCATGGAGAGCCCTTACACACAGCAGCGGGAATTAAACCTGGTTGCTGACACTGATGTTAACTGCTACATGATCATTGTTATTTTTTCTTCTGACTTAAAGGAATCTTTTATACGTTGTTGTTACAAAAACAGTAAAATTCACGACATAAGTCAATGATCATGATCGTGATTCTTAACATTTAAAAGTGACTTGGATGAGTACACAGATAGGGAAGAGTTTAAAAAAAAACACAGGAAAAACGCAGGCAAATTGGAATTTGGTTTATTATCATCACCTTATTGCGAAGCTGGAACACATCTGAGGCGAGCTCCGGCTGGCAGCTCAGTCAGCGTGGACGAGTTATCTCAAAGGGCACAATCACTAATTCAGCAAAACTGAATCAGGTTTAATGTCACCCACATGTCCAGCAGTACAGCGCAATACAAAAAAAGT
Source organism: Hypanus sabinus (assembly GCF_030144855.1). Taxonomy (NCBI): domain Eukaryota; kingdom Metazoa; phylum Chordata; class Chondrichthyes; order Myliobatiformes; family Dasyatidae; genus Hypanus; species Hypanus sabinus. The sequence continues at coordinate 9,067,445 of NC_082712.1, read as the reverse complement.
TACCATAAGTTACGAATGGAAATACAAAACTCTTAATAAATAGTGCACAAGTTCACGGACTGTTCGGATATCTGGTGGCAGAGGTGTTGAAGCTGTTCCTAAAGTGCTGAGTGTGGATTCCCTGACGACAGGGTGCCGCAGTAGTGTAACGGTTAGTGCACTGTTAATTCAGCCCGGGGCATCGGAGTTGAGAGTTCAGTTCCAGCGTCGTCTGTACGGAGTGTGTCCCTTCTCCCCGTGGCTGCGGGGATTTCCTCCCACAGTCCAAAGACCTACTGGTTAGTAGGTTAACTGGTCTTTGTAAATTGTCCTGTGATTAGGACAGGGTTAAACATATGGTGCCAGAAGGGCCTGGCCTGCGCTGTGAAAAATATAAAAAAGGAGAAGCGGATGCAGAGGGCCCTCAATGATGGATGCCGCTTTCTTGAGACACCAGTCCTTGAAGATGTCTTCAACACCGAGGCTGGTACCTGCGGTGGAGGTGACGGATCCTACGACCCTCAACACGATAACCACTCTGCACTAAGTTGAATCCTTTCGTCCTGTTTGTGCCCCTTCTTGTAAAAATTGCGAAATCTGCGCGTTTCTTATCTGATGTTCAGTGCCCGCGGTACTGCTGCAAGCGGAGTTTCCCTTTACACCTGTGCAAATATGGAACTCGGAGGGAGGTGGGAGTGTGTGTGGATGCGGGGTCCATTTAGGTATCTGGGCAGGCACATGGATGGGATGGTCTGTGTGCAGGCCTGGACTAGATGGGCTGAAAGGTCTGTTCTGGTGCCATACTTGCACATATGACAATAAATTTGGGCAGTCCACTAGCATAGTTGTGGGCTGAGCCCAAAGGACTGTTATCATGCTACCTCTTCAATAATAAACTTAAAGTTCAGAGTTGTTATCAAAGGACGTTTTAACATAAATAACCTTGAGATTCCTCTTCTCGATTTCGAATCTGACCCAAGTTCATTGCTCACAGGAGTCCAAGGTCCAGGAGGGATTCTGTGTCCCTCACGAGAGCTGACGCCTCCAGGGAAGAGGTGACATACACAGGCCCAGACTTCCAGGGGCCAAGGATCAAGTTGCAACAAAGGGCAGACAATTACGTGAGTGGAATCACTGCCCAGGGTGACTCAGCCTCTCGTCATCTCAAGGACCAGGAACAACTCAGCATCTGACAGGCTGGGTCGGCTGACTACCCACAAGAAATTCCAGCAGAGCACAACAAGGGAGATGGATTTGCAGAGTGATTAACAAGACGAACACACTGAACTCTCCTTCTTGGCCTAGAACCTGGAATGGGCCCTCAGGGCTACAGTGCAATGAAAACAATCCTTTCTGTCAGCACACACTCATTTCAATCATCATTTTATTTTGAGATACAGCCCTGTAACAGGCCTGTCTGGCCACGTGACTAATTAACCTACTAACCTGCTTGTCTTTGAACTGTGGGAGGGAAACTGCACAACCTGAGGAAACCCAGGTGGTGCTGGGGAGAACAGACCCCTTACAGACAGCAGTGGGAACTGAACCCAGGTCGCTGGTGTTACAAGAGCATCACGCTTCCTGCCACGCCATGATTCATACCCCCCACCCACTGCTCCGTACGCATTCCCCTGCGTAATAAATGCCTGCCGGGAACCTCTGACGTATCTGCCTGCATCACCGTCCCTGGCTCGCCCCAGGGACTCACAACTCAGTGAAGAAAAACTCACCTGCGACACCTCTTGAAACTTCCCCTCCTCTTGTATTAAGCACATCCTCCATACTCAACATTTCTACCTAAGAATCCGAATGCCCACCATATTTACAACTCCCATCTCAGGACATGAAGACCAAGGACACAGGTTCATCGGGGAAATTACAAAACTCCTGGAAGAAGCACAAAACAAGACATCAGGAGAATTTCTAGAAGCTCGGCTGTCAACGGACTATTACTGAACGCATGTGAGGGCGGGATCGGAGCCAAGGGGTGAACTGCCGACCGAGGAACTAACGCTCACAAGAACTGATAACCAGCGATAAGGGCCAGCGGAGATCAGTCAGCTATCCGGTTGGCTAGGACCCAACGGAGACTGGCGTGACAGCCAACCAATCAGAATAATGAGTCACACTAATATAAACTCCAGCACTCAGCTGTACACCGATGAGGTCTGCCACCTAACGTCCAGGCTCAGCGAACAAGCCTACAGACAAGCCTCCCTATTATAAATCTCCCAGGTTAGGAAGGATGTGGAGGCTTCAGAGAGGGTGCAGTGGAGATTTACCAGGAGGCGGTCTGGATTAGAGAGCATGTCTTATGAGGAAAGGTTGACTCAGTAGAGCTCTTTGGAATGGAGGAGGATAGAGGTTTAAGAGACACGGCCAGACACCTTCTCCTAGGGAGTAAATGGCTATTACAAGGGGACATAATTTTAAGATGATTGGAGGATAGTACGGGGGGGGGGGGGGGGGGGAGGAGTATCAGAGGCAGGTATTTTTTCCCGCAGAGTGGCGGATCCAAGGAACGCACTGCTAGGGTTGGCGGTAGAGGTTGATACATTAGAGACACTTAGGAAACTCTCAGATAGGCACGTGGATGACAGAAAAGCGGTTCGATCGATCTTAGAGTAGGTTAAAAGGTCATGGTGGGCCACAGGGCCTGCAATGTGCTTAAAGTTAAATACTCCATGTGTCTGCTCTGCCCTCATAATCCAGTGACATCCAATCTAAATTCAATCCTGGACACTTAGAACATAGAACGCTTACGCCCCCTTGTATTAGCCATTTCTGTCCTGGGAAAAAGTCTCTGACCATCCACTCGATCTATGCCTCTTGTCATCTTGTACACTTCTATCAAATCACCTCTCATCCTCCTCTCCAAAGAGAAAAGCCCAGGCACACTCAGCCTTTCCTTGTGAAATGTGTTCTCTAATCCTGGTAAATCTCTGCACCCTCTCTAAAGCTTCTACTTTCTTCCTACAATGAGGCGACCACAATTGAATTCAAACCTCCAAGGGTGGTCTAACCAGGGTTTTACAGAACTGCAATATTACCCCACAGTTCTTGAACCTAATCCCCGACTAATGAAGGCCAACTCACCATACGCCTTCTGAACCACTCTATCAACATGTCTGGCACTTTTGAGGGTTAAGTCTTTGTTCCTCCACACTGTTAAAAGAATCCTGCCAGTAACCCTGTACCACCAAACATTAGAGAGATAAAGACTGAACCAGCCTGGAAAATCCCCCAAAGGTTGTTTAAGTGGAAAGGAAAGTGAAATACTGAACATGCTGCAAATCAGTAATTAAAACAGTAAATAACATAGAGAGGAATTAAACTATTTGACCCATTGAGTCTGCAGGCCATTCTATCATGGCTGATTCATTATCCCTCTCAACCCCACTCTCCTGCCCTTCTCTCTGTAACCTTTGACAAGAACCTACCAACCTCCGCTTTAAATATACCCAATACTTTGCCATTTGTGGCAATGAATTCCACATATTCAGCACCCTCTGTAGGTTCAATAAAGAAATTCCTCCTCGTCTCTCTTCTAAGCGGACGTCCTTCTATTCTGAGGCTGTGCCCTCTGGTCCTAGACCCCCCCCCCCCCCCCCGTGTTGGAAATGCTCAGAGGGTCAGGTAGCATCCGTGGTGAGACAGTAAAGCTGATGTAGATCATCCGCTGCACCAAATGCCTCTCTTCCCGGATTATGCCCACGCTGGCTAGTCCACTGAGTTCACGGATCGGTCTGAGACTCCCATAGTTGGTCTCACTGTCTCTGCTCTGTGACCAAGCCACTGCTACTTACATCCTCCTTCAGTTATTCACCCAACCATCTCCAAAATACTGCAAATGCACCTTCACCCCTGGCCTTGGCAGGCCACACACTTCCAAACCCCAATCGCACTCCTCTGGTTCTCTTGCCAGTTACCTCGGATAGTCACAGAGCAGACCGCACGGAAACAGGCCATTTGGTCCAATTCATCCATGCTGACCAAATTGTCCAACTGCTCCCTCCATTTTACTTACATCCTTGTAAGCCAGGGCTTCTTAACCTGCTTTATACCATGGCCCCCTTCTCAAATTAATGTATTTAAATATATAAATTACACACAATTACAAAAGCAACCAATTATGTTGAAATAGCTAACAACAAATTTGTGATATAGTGATATATATGCTTTTTTATTAATGCATGAAGTAACAAGACAATACATTTAAAACAAAGGCAAGTTAGAATTAAATCTTATTTCTTAACATGTAAACTTTCTCCCAAGTTCATGGAGCCCAGATTAAGAACCCCATCCTAAGCCTTTCTTTCCACACACCTGTCCAAGTACCATCATTACTTTTCGAAGTACTTATTTAATATTTTTATACCTACTTCTCTCTGTAATTCATAGTTTATTATTATTATATATTGCAATGTACTGCTGCCACAAAACAACAAATTCCACGACATATACCTGTGACACTAAACCTGATTCTGTGTCCGTTAATTATACTTGCCTCTACCACTTCCTGTACAGTTCCCCGGGCTCATCGGATTTAGTAATATCATTCCTCTAACAGGGTGATCAAAACTCCAAGTGCTGCCTCACCAATGACGTACATAATGGCGAGCAACAAACCAACATTTTCACTCTTTCTGGTCCTCTGACTCTCTCCATTCATGTTGGAATGAACAGTGACCGACTCTACCCAGCATGATGACAGTCCCAGGCCAGAGCCAACACAACCTGGTTAAATAACCTGCAGATTGTGCTATTTACCCACCACCCTCTCGATAAATTTGTGAATGCTCCTTTCCTCCCTTTTCACCTGAAACCCATGCCCCCATGTCCTCTAGCTTCTGACCTCCCCACCCTGGGTATAATCTACTCCAGGTTCAGGAACAGTTATTACCCTACAACCATCAGGCTCTTGAACTGACGTGGCTAACTTCACTCTCCACGATCCCAAACCAATTCTTAGGCCTACACACTCACCTACAACTAATCTGTGAAAGAAGACAAACTGCGTAAACAAAAAATACTCAGAACGTGAGTCGTAAAGAAAGTGAGCGTGTAGGTCGAAGAATCGGTTGGGATCATGGAGAGTTAAGTTACCCACGTCTGCTCAGGAGCCTGATGGTCATCTAACAACAAAGTGCACAGCCTCTGAATAGAAGGACATCCGTTGAGAGCGGTGATGAAGAGGAATTTCTTAAGCCGGGGGAAATGCAAAATGATAGGAGAAGACTGGAGGGGGTGGGATGAAGCTAGGAGCTGGAAAGGTGATTGGCAAAAGTGATACAGAGCTGGAGAAGGGAAAGGATCCAGCTCTGTACTCCCGTCACATGATCCTTTCCCTTCTCCAGCTCTGTACTCCCGTCCAATGATCCTTTCCCTTCTCCAGCTCTGTACTCCTGTCCCATGATCCTTTCCCTTCTCCAGCTCTGTACTCCCGTCACATGATCCTTTCCCTTCTCCAGCTCTGTACTCCCGTCCCATGATCCTTTCCCTTCTCCAGCTCTGTACTCCCGTCCCATGATCCTTTCCCTTCTCCAGCTCTGTACTCCCGTCACATGATCCTTTCCCTTCTCCAGCTCTGTACTCCCGTCACATGATCCTTTCCCTTCTCCAGCTCTGTACTCCTGTCCCATGATCCTTTCCCTTCTCCAGCTCTGTACTCCTGTCCCATGATCCTTTCCCTTCTCCAGCTCTGTACTCCCGTCACATGATCCTTTCCCTTCTCCAGCTCTGTACTCCCGTCCCATGATCCTTTCCCTTCTCCAGCTCTGTACTCCCGTCCCATGATCCTTTCCCTTCTCCAGCTCTGTACTCCCGTCACATGATCCTTTCCCTTCTCCAGCTCTGTACTCCCGTCACATGATCCTTTCCCTTCTCCAGCTCTGTACTCCCGTCCCATGATCCTTTCCCTTCTCCAGCTCTGTACTCCCGTCACATGATCCTTTCCCTTCTCCAGCTCTGTACTCCCGTCACATGATCCTTTCCCTTCTCCAGCTCTGTACTCCTGTCACATGATCCTTTCCCTTCTCCAGCTCTGTACTCCCGTCACATGATCCTTTCCCTTCTCCAGCTCTGTACTCCCGTCCCATGATCCTTTCCCTTCTCCAGCTCTGTACTCCCGTCCCATGATCCTTTCCCTTCTCCAGCTCTGTACTCCTGTCCCATGATCCTTTCCCTTCTCCAGCTCTGTACTCCTGTCCCATGATCCTTTCCCTTCTCCAGCTCTGTACTCCTGTCCCATGATCCTTTCCCTTCTCCAGCTCTGTACTCCCGTCCCATGATCCTTTCCCTTCTCCAGCTCTGTATCACTTTTGCCAATCACCTTTCCAGCTCTTAGCTTCATCCCACTCCCTCCGGTCTTCTCCCATCATTTTGCATTTCCCCCTCCCCCCACTACTTTCAAATCTCTTACTATCTTTCCTTTCGGTTAGTCCTGACGAAGGGTCTCGGCCCGAAACGTTGACAGCGCTTCTCACTATAGATGCTGCCTGGCCTGCTGTGTTCCACCAGCATTTTGTGTGTGTTGTTGTTTGAATTTCCAGCATCTGCAGATTTCCTCGTGTTTGCTCTTTAGGTTCATGAATAGTCAGGGTATCAAAATTATGGAGAGAAGGCAAGGGAATGGGGTTGAGAGGGATAATAAACCAGCCTTGATGGAATGGCAGAGCAGACTCGATGGGTCAAATGGCCAAATTCTGCCCCGTCTTATGGTCTAGTCTTTGTCTGCTTATGCAGAGATTTTTTACAAAGTTCTGATGTATTTATTTTTTCCCTGTAAATGCCTGCAGGAAGATGAATCTCAAGGTAGTATATGGTAACGTAAACACAAAAGATTGTGCAGAGGCTGAAAAACTTGAGCAACACACACAGAATGCTGGAGGAACTCAGCAGGTCAGGCAGCATCTGTGGAAAGGGTTAAACATCTTCATGCCAAGACGCTTCATCAGTACTGGATAGCAGGAAGCCAGAGTATGCTAACGTACACGTACTTAGATAGTAAGTTTACTTTGAAGCTTCCTCTTTAATTCTATATAGGCTTTGCCTGTGCCCCAATCTCAGTTCCACCTGTGTTATTAATAAAATTTGAAAGGCATTTTTTAAAATTTGGAGATGCAGCTCAGAAAAGGCCCTTCCAGCCCAATCAGCCCCCACCATCTAACTGCACCCAACTGACCAATTATCCTACTGACTCTGGGAGGAAACCCATGTGGTCATGGGGAGAACATACAAACTCCCCACAGATAGTGGCAGGAATGGAACCCCCGTCACTCGGGCAGTAAAACTACCATGTTTGCCCCAGATCAGGATAACCCCTGACCCCTGCCTCACCCCTCCCCTCAGTCCTCACACAGCATCTTGACCTTCCCTCAGCCTCCACAAACGCTGAGTTCCTCCAGTAGATTGCTGCTACTCCACACCCCAGCGTCTGCGGTCTCCCGTGTCTCGGGAGATGTTGACTCTGGTCTGGGTTCGTCACCAGGACAGCGAGGCAATGTAACAGTTAAGGTATCACGATTCAAGATTGTTAGCCCAGATCTGACAAAAACCACAATCAGATAAACAACACAATAATACTTAAAAAAACATAATAAATATAAAAAGATGAGAAGCATAAATATAATAATGAGAGGCACTGATTGTGTGGATAGTCAGAAGCTTTTCCCCAGGGCTGAAATGGCTGGCACGAGAGGGCATAGTTTTAAGGTGTTTAGAAGCAGGTACAGAGAAGATGTCGGGGTAAGTTGTTTTTTTTTACGCAGAGAGTGGTGAGTGTGTGGAATGGGCTGCCGGCGACAGTGGTGGAGGCAGATACAATAGGGTCTTTTAAGAAACTTTTGGATAGGTACATGGAGCTTAGAAAAATAAAGAGCTATGGGTAACCCTAGGTAATTTCTCAGGTAAGGACACATTCGGCACAGCTTTGTGGGCTGAAGGGCCTGTACTGTGCTGTAGGTTTTCTCTGTTTCTAAATACAAAAGATTGCTTACATACACAGAGTCAACAAAGTGACACTAGGCACAGGGGTGTCCGTACATAAGGTGGGTTAGTGGGTGGAGGTGTAGATCAGCCTTACTGCCTGGGAAAAGTGACAGTTTCTTGATCTGGTAGTCCTGGTGAGGATGTGTAGCCCCCTCCCTGATGGCAGTGGGACAAACAGTCTATGAGCGGGGTGGGTGGAGGCCAATTCTCTGGATGCTTTCAAGAAAGAGTTAGATAGAGCTCCTAAAGATAGCGGAGTCAAGGCAGGAACAGGGTACTGATTGTGGATAATCAGCCATGATCACACTGAATGGCGGTGCTGGCTCGAAGGGCCAAATGGCCTACTCCTGCACCCATTGTCTAGTGTCTATTGTCTTCCTGATGTTACTGGCCCTCTTCCGGCCCCTTTCTGTACACACGTCCTCGAAGGCGGGCAGACTGGTGCAGATGATGTCGTGGAGCTCGACAAGAGCCTGAGGTCAGGATGCAACCCGAGGTCATCTCATTGGGCGAGGGGGATAGTGTGAGGGAGGAGACTGAGCCCACCATCAAAACCAAGTCTGAAGGTCCAAACGCACCCACCCCGGCTCCCCCTCACCTGTCACCTTGTACTCCTTCCCCTTCCCCCTACTTCCTTATCCTGGCTACTGCCCCCTTCCTTCCAAGTCCCAAAGAAGGGTCTCAGCTCGAAACATCGTCTCTTTAATCCTCTCCAGAAACGCTGCCTGGCCTGCTGAGTCTCTCCCTCACGTTGTGTGAGTTACTCTGGATCTCCAGCATCCGTAGAATCTCCCGTGTTCAAGTCAAAGTGGAGTTTATTGTCAGGTCCGTGCGTGCACAGGTGCAATGAAAAACTTACTAGCAGCAGCCATCACAGGCACGGAGCATCAGATACACTGCTTTCACCAGAAATGCATAAAATGTCAAATAATACTTTTTTTTACAAGAAAGAACACTATTAGAACAAAAATAAAAACTAAAAACAACCCTGCTCTGGTTTCTCATCTCTGTATTACTTCCAGGAGAGCTCGTAAGACGTAGGAGCTGAATCAGGCCATTCAGCCCATCTAATGTACTCCACCATTCCATCATGGTTGATATATTTTCCCTCTCAATCCCATATTCTCCTGCCTTCTCCCCATAATCTCTGACACCCTGACTAATCAAGAACCTATTGACCTCGGCTTTTTAATACACCCAATGACTTGGCTTCCACAGCCATCTGGGGCCACGAATACCACAGATCCACCACCCTCTGGCTAATCTCTGTTCTAAATGGACATCCCTCTACTCTGAGGCTGTGCCCTCTGGTCCTCGACATGAGGAAATCAGGTCAGCAACCTTTGTACAGCCAAATTGTGGGTCAGAGGGGTGTTTCCAAAGTTCAGAAAACAAGTGAAGATTAAAACTATCACTGATACAGTGGCAGGGGTGGCGAGGGTGCTGGAGACTGTCTCTTGACCTCACAATCTATCTCACTGTCACTGTTTACCTGCACTCTGGCTGGAACACATTCTTTTGCATTCTGTTATTGTCTCCCCTTGTGCTGCCTCAACGCACTGTGTACTGATTTGATCTGTACAAACAGCATGCAGGACAGGCTTTTCAATGGACCTTAGCACGTGACAACAATAAACCAATTCCAATTACGTCAGTGGTCAGAGATGCAAAATAGTCAGAAGAATTGAGCGAAAAGGGGGAGGGATATCAGAGGCAAGTTGTTTTTGTTAAAGAGGTGTACAAGATGATAAGAGATACCGGATTTTGCTCCTGAGCCTCACTTCATGTTATTTTCCATCCCATTCATGGAAAAAAGAAGCATGTTCACTCCATGCCTAGCTTCAAAGTGGTTGCAAGATTAACTTTACAGCAAGGCTCTGTACATTTTACATCTCTGGAGCAAAGGAGTTCAACATAAAGATCAAGTACACAGCCAGACCTTTACCCAGGGCAGAAGTGGCCAGAACGAGGAGCATAATTTTAAGGAGTCTGGAGGGAAGGATAGGGGTGATATCAGAGGTAGGGTTTTCTTTCCTCCACAGAAAGCAGTGGATGGAATGCCCTGGCAGGGGTGGTGGTAGTGGCAGATTCATTAGGAGCATTTAAGAGACATAGATTTTAAAAAAATGAAGGGCTTTGTAGGAGGGAAGCATTAGATTGATCTTAAAGTAGATTAAAAGTTTAGCACATCATCATGGGTCAAAGGGCCCGTACTGTGCTGTATGTTCTATGTTTTGTGTTGGGAGCATCTGAGAGGAAGACTGACACACTAATATTTGAAAAGAACATCTATGTGGAAGGGAAGCATTAGATTGATCTTAGAGTAGGTTAAAAGATTGGCAAAACATGGGCTAAAGGGCCTGTAACATCCTGTAAATGTTTATGTTCAACTCAGCATTGCTGTGGTATAAATAGGTTTCTAACGGTTTGATGAGGCTAGGAGGCTTTCTGTTTGGAACCAAGCCCAGCATAGAAGGCCTTGGACCAGAGTGGATAGTCTATAGGGAATGTTAAAAAGTTGGCATAACATTGTGGGCCAAAGGGCCTGCACTATTCTACATTCTATGAAAAGAGGGTAATTCAAAAGATACCTTTGCCCTCAGCTGATCTCACCTATCACCTGTCAACTGTACCCTGCTCCTTCCCACACCACCTTATTCTGGTTCCTTTCCCCGAGTCCTGATGAAGGGTCTCAGTCTGAAATGTCGGCTGTTTATTCCTCTCCACAGATGGTGCCTGACCTGCTGAGTTCCTCCAGTATTTTGTAAGCGTTACTTCAAAATCACTGCAAACTTGTGCACCTAGAATCAGGTTTAATATCACTGGCATATGGCATGAAGTTTGTTGTTCTGCAACAGCAGTTATGTTGCAACACAAAATAAAAAATAAATTACAGTATAACAATCAAATATAAAAACAGGAATATAAGGAAAATGTAGATTCTTGATCAGTCAGGGCATGAGGGGATACAGGGAGAAGGCAGGAGATTGGGGCCGAGAGGAAAAGTGGATCAGCCATGATGAATTGGCGGAGCAGATTTGAAGGGCCAAATGGCCTATTTCTGTTCCTATGTCTTATGTAAGAATATGGCCATTTTGTAGGCAGAAGAGATTGTCCATTTGATTACTAATTTGATTGGATCAGCACAACACTGTGGGCTGAAGGGCCTGTTGTTGGGCGGCTTGGCAGCGTAGTGGTTATCAAAATGCTTTACAGCATCAGAAACCTGAGTTCAATTCCCACTGCTGCCTGTCAGGAGTTTGTACATTCTTCCCCTGAGCATGAGGGATTCTTCCCACAGTCCAAAGACATACGGGCGGGGAGGTTAATTGGTCATTGTAATTCAGGAGTTCCCAAACTGTTTTAAGCCATGGACCCCTACCATTAAACGAGTGGTCTGTGGTCCCCAGCTTGGGAACCCATGTTATAAATTGTCCCGTGAAGAGGTTAGGGTTAAATCAGGGGATTGTTGGGTGGCGTGGCTCGAAGGGCCGATTAATTTTCAATAAAAACAAACAAATAAATAAATAGCGGGAAATAGTGAGTTAGTGTACATGGGTTTATTGTTCTTTCATAAAACGCTGGACGCAGCAAGACTGGGAAGAAAATCGGGTAAATAGATGCAGTAGGCTTTGTCTGACGGGCCGAAGGGCCGCTGGTTGCTAGGAAACCGAGCCGGAGCCGCGGCCGCACGGGTTAAACAAACCAACGTGGAGGCGCCGAGTCCGGCCGGCTGGCCGGCGCTGGGACGCATGCGCAGCGCCCGGCCGAACGGCGCTCGGGCGCATGCGCAGCGCACTGGCGAGCGACAGACAAAAAAAACAGGAGCCGCGAATAAACAATCCTGGGAGGGAAAAAAAATATCACTTTTCTTCTAAAGGCACGGGACGCAACATCAGCCCAGCAGACCTCCCCCTGTATTCTGCATTTCATTTTTATCTTAATTGGTTTTGTTAAGTCAACATCACGTCCATAAACCCGAGATAATCAGTGCAGTCGCTCGGATTGTTTAATAGCAGTTGCATTATTGTCCCCCTTTTTGACAAAAATGCGTGTTTTCCAAATATTAATATTTGTATTTTAATATCATTTGCAGAGAAGAGAAAAACGTCAGTAATTATAATTGCCAAGATTGTGCATTTTTTTAAAAATAATGCTTAAAAGAGGTCCTCGAAATTAAATTCACTGAGAAGAGGGTAAGGAAATAAAGCGAAGGATGGGGTTTTGCAAGAGGGAGACAACTGTCCTGTAAAATGACACTGAAAATATGCGAGTGAATATTGTACGCGTGGCAGTGTTTATATCCGAATCTGATCAAAACACGGCCAAGCCCAAATGGGGGAAAAATGGCGACTGGCGAAGATTAAAGAGCTCAAAGCACACATATATCTGACCCCCCTCCTCTGCAATTCCTCTCTTGGTCGTTTGTACCTGTTATTTGGGGTTTTCTTCGTTTTGGCTTTCTTCCTGTTGAATTCGACATCGCAAGGCAACGTCGACGCGTAACCGTGTTCTGCTTCTGCAAGCAAAAGGAACAAAATACGATGAGAGTGCACTGTAGATCTTACTGTAAATAGGTAGAATACAGCTGTCTGCAACTGGTGTGGTAGGGGGGAAATGGGGAGAAGCTTCTGCAAGTGCATTTCCAATCGCCTATACCTCTCTCTCGCCTCTCGATGTACTCAGCTGCTTCCAGCAAGGTTTGAATGTTAAAAAATGCCATTGCTATAAAAATAATTATTTTGCGACGCTTTAAAAAATTTGCTGCCTATCGGAGCATTAGCATTGGAGATGAAGGGTGCAAAATAAAACTGTACGTGACTTGAGGGAGACAGACAAGTTCTGTTACACTTCACCTCAACCTAGCCTGATGACAAGCCCAGATGCATTGTGACGCACTTTGATTGACAGCCCGAGCGCCGGCCGCGTTCTCTCCAATGGGAAAGCCCGCAGGGCCCTCACGAGCAGGCACGTTAGGTTGCGCCAACACCACCCCCCCCCCCTCACTGGACACGCGCAGAAAAATGTATCAACAAGTGGTTCGCCGCAGCCGATTGGCCGGCGTCGCGTGCAACCGATTGGCGCAGCCGCGGGAGCCCCAGCCCCCTAGCAACACGGCGTGTGAGCAGCGGCGGCGCACGCCGATTGGCGAGCGGCTTTGCATGTTAAAAGGACCCGTCGCACCGGCCATTGGGCGAGGGCCCTGCATGTTAATGAGGTGGGCGGTGCCCGCCGGCGGCCAATCGGAGCCCAGCAGATGAAGTTGCTGTGTGTGTGTGAGAGCTTGGCTCCCTGCCCGTGAAGGGAGCTGCCACCTTCCCCTGAGCTCTTGCTGTTATTGGGGCCTTTGCGTGACATGCGGGACAGCCAGCATGGCCCGGGCCTTCGGGGAATAAAGCAAACCGGCCCGGCCGCCCGGCAATCGCACAGGAGTGCACCCGTGCTGGATAAGTTACTCACTAAACCTGCTCTCTTTTTTTTTAATTTTTCGTAACTTTCCACCTCCAGATAAGCTTTTACAGTTTAAAAAAAAACGAGCAGTGGGCCGACGATAAGGAGGATGTCTTGCCCTTGAACGGAGAGAGCAGGAGGATTTAATGCAATGGAAAGAGATATCTCCTTCCTTAATCTGCGTGATGGAGAAGGTTAGGGCTCCTCAGGAGCACTAGGCGGTCAGAGTTAAACAGCAGACCCTTCGGCCCGTCTCACCTATGCTACCCTGAGATTCATCTTATTTACTGTAAATACCCTCAAGAAAATCAATCTCAAGGTAGAATTTGGCGCATTTGGCCAATATCCGTCTAAAACTCTCCACATTGCTGTCCAAGTGCCTTGTAAGTTGTGTAACCATACTGGCCTCTAACACTTCCTCTGGCAGCTCTTCCATTGTACCTTGCCCCTGAAGTCCCCTCTCACCTTAATACGCTGCCCCCTAGTTTTGGACCCCCATTTCCTGAGAAAAAGACTCACTAACCTAGGGGGCCACCTGCCCGAGATCCGTCCACAGATGTCTTCTGTCACACTGCCCTTTGAACATGGAGCAGAGGCCTAGGCTCTGGCCTGACCTCCAATTCCCCCACATCCCTGTCCCTAATCCTAACCTGACCCCCAATGCCCCTCTCTGTCCCCCAAATCATCCTTCTGCTCCTAGAAAACAATGAAGACTTTGGCCATCTTTATCTGTTCCTCTCATGGTTTTATAAACCTCTATAATACCTCTCCCATCCTTACATCTCCACCCATCCTTACATCTCGAGTCCTCCAGTCTGGTTAACATCCTAATGGATCTTTTCAGGTTAGTGAATCCTTCCTGCAGTTAGTATGTTCTCCCCAGGAATGTGTGGAGTTCCTCTGGGTGCTCCTGTTTTCTCCAACGTTCCAAAGACATACGGGTTCGGTTAGTAAGTTGTGGGCCTGCTACGTTGGTGCTGGACATGTGACAAGAATTGCGGACTGCCACTAGCACATCCACGGACAGCATTGGTCATTACTAGTTGCCAGCCTCCAGTCCGACTATGAAAGGAAAACAGCGCGTGCTGTTAATGGGAAATCCAGGGTAATTTTTTAAGGATGCAAAAAAGAGTGGGATGGGGTAGAGACCATGACTCTTCTTGGCAAATTTTTCTACAGAGATTGTTTGCCATGGCCACCTTCCGAGCAAAACAAGACGGGTGACCCCTGCCATTATCAATACTCTTCAGAGATTCTCTGCCTGGCATTATAACCAGGACTTAACATGTTAAGAGCCCATGGTATTACAGGAAAGTTACTAACATGGTTAGAGCATTGGCTGATTGGTAGGAGGCAGTGAGTGGGAATAAAAGGATCCTTTTCTGGTTGGCTGCCAGTGACTAGTGGTGTTCCGCAGGGGTCGGTGTTGGGACCACTTCTTTTTATGCTGTGTATAAATGATTTAGATGATGGAATAGTTGGCTTTGTTGCCAAGTTTGCAGATGATACAAAGATTGGTGGAGGGGCAGGTAGTGTTGAGGAAACAGGTAGGATGCAGAAGGGCTTAACTTAGACAGATCAGGAAAATGGACAAGAAAGTGGCAAATTAAATACAATGTTGGAAAATGCATGATCATGCACTTTGGTAGTAGAAATGGGGAGAAAATCCAAAAATCTGTGACACAAAGGGACTTAGGAGTCCTTGTGTAGAACAACCTAAAGGTTTACTTGCAGGTAGAGTCAATGGTGAGGAAGGCAAATGCAGTGTTATCATTCATTTCAAGAGGTCTAGAATACAAGAGCAGGGATGTGATGCTGAGGCTTTATAAGGCACTGGTGAGGCCTCACCTTGAGTATTGTTAACAGTTTTGGGCTCCTCATCTAAGAAAAGATGTGCTGGCATTGGAGAGGGTTCAGAGGCATCAGAGTTTGCAGGGAGGCCAGGGAGTGAGACTGAGGAGGGGAAAGAAAGGATCAGCCATGATTGAACAGTAGAGCAGACTTGATAGGTCAAATGGACTAATACTACACCTAGGTCTTAAGGACTTGTGATATACACCAGCTGCTCCCATGGATCCTGATCAGGGTGGAGGGGGCGAAGAAGGTGCTACATCTTGCCAGAGCATGGCCTGTAGGCTAGTGGAGGGAAGGAGTGCCTTACCCTTCCTTTGGTTGGGACGTATCTTCACCCACATGAAAGATTAGTGTGCAAATTTAAAGCACGTGGCATTGGGTTAGTGATCGTGTCCCGTAGGTACACAGGCCCTTCAGCCCATCTGGTGAGAGGACGAGAGCTGACTTGATGGAAGTGTACAAGGTGATAAGGTACAAAGACTGAATGGACAGCTGGAGACATTTTCCCAGGACAAAAATGGCTAACATGAGGGGGTATAAGTTTAAGGTGACTGGATGGAAGTATAGGTGTGATTTAAGAGTGAAGTTTTTTACACAGAGAATGGTCAAGTGTGTGGAACACCCTGCCGGGGTGGTGGTAGAGGCAGATACATTCGAGACATTGAAGAAATTCTGAGATAGGCTCATGGCTGATAGAAAAATGAAGGAGGGAAAATGTGGGAGGGAAGGGGCAGATTGACATTCAGAGCAGGTTCAAAGGTCAGCACAACATCATGGGTCAAAGGGCCCGTACTGTTCTATCTTCTCATGGGAGATGGGGGGGGGGGGGGACGACCTTACCAAAGTTTATAAAATTATGAGGCCCCATATCTAAGGAAGGGTGTGCTGATGTTAAAGAGGCTTCAAAGGAGATTCATGAAAAAGATTCCGGGATTAAAAGGCTTTTTATATGAGGAGTATTTGATGGCTCTGGGCCCGTAGTCAGAAGAATGAGGGGTGACGTCACTGAGATCTAACAAATGTTGAAAGGCCTCAATAGACTGGATGTGGGGAGGATGTTTCCAATGATGAGGGAGTCTAGGACCAGGGGACACAGCCTCAAGATAGAGGGATGTCCATTTGGAACAGAGATGAGGAGGATTTAACCAGAGGGGTGAATCTACGGAATTCATTGCCGCAGGTGGTCGTGGAGGCCAAGTCATTGGGTATTTTTATTCTTGATTAGTCAGAAATAGAAGGGGTTATGGAGGGAAGGCAGGAGAATAGGGGTGGAAGAGAAATGGATCAGCCATGAATGTGCCAAATAGCCTAATTCTGCTCCTATATCTTACGATCTAGGTATGATAGACAGTCTCAATCTTTTTCCAGGGCTAGGGAGGTCCAGTGTTAGGGGTCACAACTTTAAGCTGCGAGGGAAAGACGTGAAGAAGATCTGAGGGACAGGTTTTCCCATACCAGGGGTAGTGGCTATCAGGACTTGCCAATCACTGGTTCGATCTTTGGGCCTCCACCCCAGACAGGCAGATCAGAAGCAGAATCAAATTTATCTTCAACACCATATGTCATGAAATTTGTTGTTTTCTGGCAGCCAAACAGTGCAATACATAAAATACTATAAATTACAAAAAAAATGTGTGTATGTATGTGAGCGCGCACGTACACACACACACACACACACTCTCATATATATTAATCGGTGCAAAAAAATAAAAAACAGTGAGGCAGTGTACATGCTTCACTGTCCATTCAGTAATCTGATGGTGGAGGGGAAGAAACTGTTTCTGAAACATTGAGTGTGTGTCTTCAGGCTCCTGTGCTTCCTCCTGGATGGTAGCAATGAGAGGAGGGCACATCCTAGATGATGAGGGTCCTTAACGGTCAATGCTACCTTCTTGAGATCATATCGTAGCAACGTGATGTGAAATTAGTTTGTTTTTCAAGGCATAAACTTACTAAAATTTACAAAAGAAATAAATAGTGCAATAAATGAAGTACTCCTGGGTATAAGGATGGGGTTCAGACGCAAAGATGCAATTTTAACATGGAAGCGTTGTCAGGCACATCAGTGAGCACAGGTTGATGACGAGTAGGCCAAGGCTTTGTGTAAACACAGTCAGTTGAATCACAGAACTGTATTGGGCTCTGTCAGGGATGGGAGAGGATAGATCTTACAATTACTTTGCTCGGAGTCTGAGGATACGGTGTACTCTATAGACTTGGAGACTCCAGCAAATTTAAATATACAAATAAATTTCTTTCATAGATTCTGTAATGGTCATCATTCTATAGACCTATTGAGTATGCCTGCGGGAAAATGAATCTCAAGAGTTGTTTATGGTGACATGTATGTACTTCGATAATAAATTTACTTAGAACTTTGAATTTTGGTGCTTTAAAACCTTGCTTGAACCATCACACTACTGTGCCACCTCGGTTTTAACCACCTGTGTCACAGTCTACGGCAGGGGTGGCAAACATATGGCACGTGTGCCCAAGACAACACCCACAAAGTATTTTGTTGGCACTCGGCATGCGATGCTTCCCCTCAAATCTTTAAACACCGCCCATAACAATAAGATACATAATGATTATCGTTACTGCCAAATGAAGCAGCAAGTGATTTCTTACAGCGAGATGTTTTCACAGGAAACGTCTGATGTCGGCTTGGCACCAGCTGGACAGTCGTGAGAACATGCGAGATTGGATGATGCATTTTGAAATCCTCGCAGACCTGATGTACGTATCAGTATTTGGATAGTGAACAGTTATATGCTGAAATGCTGTTGTTTCCAACTGTCTTTTTAAAAGATTAATATTAATAATTTTTGAACAAGTTTTCTAAAATGCCACATTTATTTTAATCTGTCTCTGTTACACTTTTAATAATAGCAAAGCCATGAAAACACATCTAGATATGATAAATGGTCTGGACCTTTTTCCAGGGCTAGGGAGGTCCAGTGTTAGGGGTCACAACTTTAAGGTGAGAGGGAAAGACGTGAAGAAGATCTGAGGGACAGGTTTTTCCATACCAGGGGTAGTGGCTATCAGGACTTGCCAATCACTGGTTCGATCTTCGGGCCTCCACCCCAGACAGGCAGATCAGAAGCAGAATCAAGTTTATCTTCAACACCATATGTCATGAAATTTGTTGTTTTGTGGCAGCCAAACAGTGCAATACATAAAATACTATAAATTACAAAAAAAATGTGTGTATGTATGTGAGCGCGCACGTACACACACACACAAACACTCACACACACACACACACACACACACACTCATATATATTAATCGATGCAAAAAAATAAAAAACGGTGAGGCAGTGTACATGCTTCACTGTCCATTCAGTAATCTGATGGTGGAGGGGAAGAAACTGTTTCTGAATCATTGAGTGTGTGTCTTCAGGCTCCTGTGCTTCCTCCTGGATGGTAGCAATGAGAAGAGGGCACATCCTAGATGATGAGGGTCCTTAACGGTCAATGCTACCTTCATGAGATCACATCGTAGCAATGTGATGTGAAATTAGTTTGTTTTTCAAGGCATAAACTTACTAAAATTTACAAAAGAAATAAATAGTGCAATAAATGAAGTACTCCTGGGTATAAGGATGGGGTTCAGACGCAAAGATGCAATTTTAACATGGAAGCGTTGTCAGACACATCAGTGAGCACAGGTTGATGACGAGTAGGCCAAGGCTTTGTGTAAACACAGTCAGTTGAATCACAGAACCGTATTGGGCTCTGTCAGGGATGGGAGAGGATAGATCTTACAATTACTTTGCTCGGAGTCTGAGGATACGGTGTACTCTTATAGACTTGGAGACTCCAGCAAATTTAAAGCAACAAATCTCAACTTTTTACCTTAAAAGTACGTCATTATTGTTACTAATTGATGAATCAATGATAATCTCTGCTCCAAATTACCATGGCATGCAAGAGCAACGTACACAAACTCAGCAGGCCAGGCAACATCTATGGGTGCAAGAGCATTTTTTAGAAGAGAAGGCCACGGGACCTAGGAGCTAACTTAGGCCATTTGATCCATCAAGTCACTCCTGCATTCCATCATGACTAATTTCTTACCCCTCTCAACCCCATTCTCCTGACTTCTCCCCAATGCACTGAATAATCAAGGACCTAGCAACCTGTACTTTAAATACGTATTTCTTTATTTACTGAGATACAGTGCAGATCAGGCCCTTCGAGCCACGCTGCCCGTCAAACCTGATTTAACCCTGGCCTAATCATGGGACAATTTATAATGACCACTTAACCCACTAGCTACTACGTCTTTGGACTATGGGAGGAAACCGGAGCACCCGGAGGAAACCCACACATCCTTATAGTTGACGTTGGAATTGAACTCTGAACTCCAATGCCCCAAGCTGTAAAAGCATCACGCTAACCGCTACGTTACCATGGTGACCAATGGCTTGTAAATAAATACACCCAATGACTGGGCCTCCACAGCCATCTGTGGTACCACCCTCTGGTTAAAGAAATTCCTCCTCATCTCTGTGATAAAGGGACATCACTCTATTCTGAGGCTGTACCTCTGGTCCTGGACTTCCCCACTATAAGAAACATCCTTTCCACATCCACTCTATTTAGGCCTTTCAATGTTCAATAGGTTTCGATGAGATTCCCTCCTCATTCTTTTAACCTCCAGCAAGTACAGGCCCAAAGCCATTAAACACCCCTCGTACATTAACCCTTTCATTCCCAGGACCATTCTAGTAATTTTTATAAAAGGATCCTTTTATAACTTGGGCACCATCTCCTAAAGTGCTGTGACCTGGGGGTTGAGACAACAATGAAACTTGTCCCCAGTAAGGGTTGAAAGCATTGTGACACAGACTGAGAGAAAGGAGAGTAAATGAAACATCACTTGTATGATCGGACTTCCCTCTTAAACAAAACCAGTCACCAGTCACCCTTTGTGTATTGATAGTGCGAGTGTGTCTGTGTGCATATGTCTGTACATGTGTGTGTGCGTGTGCCTGTCTGTCTGTCGATGTGGCTGTGTTTTGAGAATGATGGAAGTTTCAGATTACTACATTTTGGGACTCTCAGCATGAGAAAGAAGAAAAAGCCTTATAAATAACTATGACTCATTTTGCTCTTGATTTAAAACTGCACGTTCAGCAAAGCGGTGAAGGAAATGTCTAGCACACATGACTGGAAACTGAAATCATATGAAGTTTAGTAAATTACTGATCAGAAACATACCCCAGTGAAGCCTTCTTTATCACACAGGATGTTGGTAAAGATCTTGTGTCTCTTTATTTTGATTCTTGCTGGTGTACTGATATTTATTGCCCTTTTCCATGCTCCCTCCAGTTGAGAGTGCTCCCACGATGCTGTCATAGAACATACTGCAGGCCCTTTGGCCCACAATGTTGTGCTAACCTTTTAGGCTTCTCCAAGATCAATATAGCCTTTCCCTCCCACGTAGCTTATCCACTTTTCTTTCATCCAAGTGCCTATCAAGAGTCTCTCAAATGTCCCTAATGCATCCACCCCTACCACTACCCCTTACAGGGTGCTCCACATACCCACCACTCAGTGTACAAACCCATCTCTGATGTTTCCCCTATACTTTGTTCTGATCCCCTTTAAAATTATGCCCCATCATATTAGCCATTTGCACCCCAGAGGAAAATAATCTCTGGCTGCCCACTTGTCATCCACTATGCCTCTTGTCATCCTGTACATCCCTTGTCCTTCTTCAGTCCAAAGAGAAAAGCCCTCGCTTGTTCAACCAGTAACAACCCCTGCAATGAAAATGGGGGTGGGGGGTGGGGTCTGGGAGAGTTGATTCATTCTTACAACTGGTATTGGCTTATTGTCACTGAGAAACAGTGAAAAGCTTTTATTTTGCGTGTCATCCAGGCAAATCATTGCAGACATCGGTGCAATGAGGTGGGACAAAAGGAGAACATGGCGTTTCGCACGACAATGTTACAGCTCGTGGTGTCACTGTACTGAATTCAAATCCAGCGTCCGCTGTAAGAAAGTTTGTACGTTCTTCCCCTGTCCTCATGTGTTTCCCCCGGGTGCTCCGGTTTCCTCCCACATGCGATGAACCGATTAGAAGGTTAAATGGTCGTTATAATTATCAGTAGTCTCATTGCTGCAGGGTTTTGGCCCGAAACGTCGACTGCACTGTTTTCCACAGATGCTGCCTGGCCTGCTGAGTTCCTCCAGCATTTTGTGTGTGTTGCTCGGATTTCCAGCATCTGCAGATTTTCTCTTGATTATAATTGTCCTGTGATTAGGCTAGGGTAACGTAGCTGGGTTGATGCACAGCTCGTTGGGTCACAAGTGCCTGTTGCACACAGTATCTCTAAATAAATAAAATTAAATAAAACAAAACAGAATTCAATTAATGGTCATTCAGCCATACATGAATACTGATGAATAGAGCCAAATAAAACAGTGTTACTCTGGGGCCAAAGCGCCAAACACAATACCAACAGTCACACACAGTACAAAGCACACATAGCGCATACAAGATGACAAGCATATGTAGGGTACCAGTAAAATGCAGCCACGCAAAAAGTAGACCTGACCCTGAGTCCATGAATGCAGCAGAAATCCGCAGTCGACCACAACACTGCTTTGTCTGCTGCCAAGTTAACACTGGGGACAGCACCGACTCCCACCTCTACGTCGCGTCACGCCGTCCCTGGTGGAGCACGCTGCGTCTGACGCCTCACTCTGGCGGCTGTAAACGGGCAACACCATGGCTTGCGGCCCTGAGTCCGCGAATGCCACAGAAATGTGCAGAATGAGGAATAACATGATACAGAGAGAATGCAGTGCAGGCAGGCCACAACAAGATAGATTTGGAGATCATGGTAATCCTGGAGTGGCCTATTCATTGTAAGTTCTAAAGTGCAGCAGCATTGCAAGTGCAAAGAATCAGATAAGCAGCATTCATAAGAAAAACATAAACATAAATTCACAATTTTTACAGGAAAGAACATAAACACTTCCATTTAGAATTCATTAATGTTCCTATTGATTAGGGTTGTGCAGGTTAGTTCAAGAACGAAATGATTGAAGGGAAGTAGCTCTTCGTGAACCTGGTGTGTGGGACTTCTGGCTTCTGTACCTCCCACCTGAAGGCAGCTACGAGGAAGTGGTGGGGGTCATTGATGGCGGATGCCACCTTTGAGAGGCAGCACTTCCATGATGTCCCGCCAGTGGTGGGGAGGGATGTGTCCGTGAGTAACCTCTGCCGCTTCCCTTGTCCCTGTGCATTCGTATTATCATACCAGAGCATGATGCAGCCAGCCAGGACACTTTCAGCAGAACATCTGTAGAAGTCTGATGACAAGTCGAACCTCCTTAAGCTCCTAAGAAAGTGTTATGACAAGGAGAAGTGGGGCAAGGTTAACGGACACGGTGGGTTTGATGGACAGGTGTGTTTATTATAACCCTTTAGACCATTGGTTGGCCACAGACCGCACGTTCCATCCCCCCTCATTGATTCCATGGGCAAGGGATGTAAGTCTCTCTGAATGAGAAATCATCAGTGATCTCCCTGGAGCTGCAGTCAGCCATTTTGGATTTGGTGTAGAATTGCAATAATTCTTGTAGTTTAACTTTCCTATGCTTGCTTGTATTTTTATATAATCAGTAAGGCTGATCAACACCTCCATCCATTAACCTATCCCTCCACACCCCCACCACCACTATTTTATTGTTTCCTGTTGGCCATCTTATGAAAGACACTCCTGCCCTAGTGTCACATTATGGACATACAATTGATCCATGTATATAAATTATCTTATATTTATTGTGCTCCTAGCTTATTGGTTATTTTTGTGTTGTATCATATCTGGAGTAACAAACACTTGTGTACTGGAAATGACATTAAGCAATCTTGAATCTTGAATGTACATGTAATTGTTCAGTGAGTATTCCAGTAATTATGGTACAGTGGCTTCTGTATTTTTCTAGGCTCTTCTGAGTTGTCTGTAGCAGGTGTCACGCCACGTGACTCTGGCTTGAATCTGGGTATCTTATTCTCCCTGGGATTTTTGTTATCTTTAGTATGAATTTGAGAGGACCAGGTCTGTTTTTGCTTTGTTCTCTCAGCTCTTTCTTTGTTTCTCCTTTGCGCGTGTACTTAATGAAATGGCCGTAAGCAACAAGTTCCATGGCTCATTGGGAAGATGGCATGTCCTGGGTGATGGGGGTCCTTAATGATGGATGTTGGCTTTTTGAGGCCTTGTTCCTTGAAGAGGTCCAGGATGCTGGGGAGGCGTGTGCCCACGATGGAGCTGACTGAGTTCACAACTTTCTGTAGCTTATCTCAGTCCTGTGCAGTGGCCCCTCCAGACCAGACGGTGATGCAGCCACTTAGAATGCTCTCCATGGTACATCTGTAGACATTTGCAAGCATCTTTTGTGATACACCAAATCTCCTCAAACTTCTAATGAAATATAGCTCCTGGCTTGCCTTCTTTGTAAATGCATCGATATGTTGGGCCCAGGATAGATCCTCAGAGATGCGGACACCCAAGAACTTGAATTTGCTCACCCTTTCCACTCCTGATCCCTCCCTTGTCTTACCCTTTCTGAAGTTCACAATCAATTCTTTGGTCTTATGTTGAGTACAAAGTTGTTGCTGCAACACCACTCAACCAGCTGATCTAACTGGCTCCTGTACACCCTATTGTCACCAAGTATTTGTACTTGAAGCCTACAACACATTA
This sequence comes from Hypanus sabinus, assembly GCF_030144855.1. Taxonomy (NCBI): domain Eukaryota; kingdom Metazoa; phylum Chordata; class Chondrichthyes; order Myliobatiformes; family Dasyatidae; genus Hypanus; species Hypanus sabinus. The sequence continues at coordinate 9,043,447 of NC_082712.1, read as the reverse complement.
AGGACGAGACATTTAGGGGCAAGCACACCTTCCCATTTATCATGTTGGGGAGCAGTTAGGAGGGGAATCTTGGAAATTTGTCTTGTTCCCATGACCTTTACTACAATTTTTCAGAGCATCAGAGCATGTTATTGGTACAGCATTTACTCTACATAAAACCGCAACAAACCACAGTGAGTTTTGGACTCACTCCATTAACTCTGTCTACACTTCTTGCTGCCTTCATCAAGCAGCCAACATACTGTAATCAAAGACTTCTCCAATGTTCCCTCTAACTTGTAATGACCAAAGCGCACAAAAATCTTGTGCTGTGCAATTTTTGCCCAGTGGCAGCAACCTGTGCACATTGAATAACTTCCTTAATTAAAACAGTATAAATAAGTCAGTTCTGAGATGTGCAGACAAATCATCGCAAACTCCACATTGTCAACATCGTTCGCATCAGAAACCGGAAAAGGAAATGTGATTGTGTAGAATTGCGAAATATCCTTAACATGCTAACATGCTACCGAGGTAGTGGGTGACAACATTTTGTGAGCAGTTTAAATTCTGCCGTGTGTTAGTAGCAAAAGTTGTGTGCTTGTGCACACCTTAGAGGAAACATTAGCCCCCACCCACCCCAGACAATCTACCTTCTCTCTTCTCCCATGAACATGAAAGCATATTCTACCAGATTCAGGGACAGGATCTACCCAACTGTTATAGGACTATTAAATTACGATCAGTTGGACATGACCTCACAATCTACTTCGTCATTACAAACATGAGAAAATCTGCAGATGCTGGAAATCCAAAGCGACACACACAAAATGCTGGAAGAACTCAGTAGGTCAGGCAGCATCTGTGGAAAAGAGTGTTCTGGGCCGAGACCCCTCGGCAGGGCACCGGCACAAAATATAGCTGCTGTTTTGCCTGATGAAGCGCCTTGGCTCGAAACCTGAACTGTTTGCTCTTTTCCATTGATGCTGCCTGACCTGCTGAGTTCCTCCTGCATTTTGTGAATGTTACTTCATTATGATCTTGCACCTTATTGTCTGCCTGCTCTGCACTTTCCCTGCAGTCGTTACACTTATCCTTCATTGTTATCGTTTTACCTTGTTCTACCTCAGGGCACTGTGTAATGGTCTGATTTATATCAACAGTAGGCAGGGCAAGCTTTTCCCTGTATCCTGGTACAGTGACGATAATAAAGCACAGAGTCTGGCCTTGTGGCTCAGAAGGGTAGGGAATTGAAGAGGATGGCAGCAGTAATAGAGGACTCTAGTCAGGGGGCAGATAAGCGATTCTGTGGACACGAGAAGGAAACAACATGGATGGTAGTTTGCCTCCCAGGTGTCAGGGTCTGTGATGTTTCTGAACACATCCACACTGTCCTGAAAAGGGAGGGTGAACAGCCAGAGGTCATGGTACACACTGATACCAATGACATAGGTAGAGAAAGGGATAAGGTCCTGAAAACAGAATACAGGGAGTTAGGAAGGAAGCTGAGAAGCGGGATTGCTGTCTGTGCCATGCGAAGTGAGGATAGGAATAGAGTGAGGTGGCAGATAAAGGCATGGTTGAAGGATTGGATCAGGGGGCAGGGATTCAGATTTCTGGATCATTGGGACCTATTCTGGGGCAGGTGTGACCTTTACAAATGGGATGGGTTGCATTTGAATCCAAGTGAGAGCAATGTCCTGTGGGCAGTTTACTGGAGCTGTTGGGAGTGGTTTATACAAGAACATAAGAAATAGGTGCAAGAGTCAGCCATCAGACCCATCGAGCCTGCTCCACCATTCAATAAGATCATGGCTGATCTGACCATGGACTCATCTCCACCTACCTGCCTTTTCCCCATAATCCTTCATTCCCCTATTAAACTAATATGGTAGTGGAATGGGAATCAGTACAATCGAGCTGAGGATGAGCCAGCTGGTTTTCAAGCAGATGATGGGTGTAACATGAACGTAAGGAAGGACAAGCCAATGACTGGGTACAAATGTAGCCAGAGCAAAGAGTTCAATTGTACCACAGAGGCAAAATACAAAATGGTGATGAAAACAGGACTGAAGGTGCTGTATTTAAATGCACATAGCATCTGGAATAAGGTGGACGAACTCATGGTGTAATTACAGATTGGTTGGTATGACGTCGTGGGCATCACTGAGTTGTGGCTGAAGGAGGGCCATAGTTGGGAGCTAAGCATCAAAGGACAGGCAGGAAGGCATAGGCAATGATGTGGCTCTGTTAGTAAGAGATGGAACTGCATCTTTAGAAAGAGGTGACAGAGGGTTGAAGAATGTTGAATTTTTGTGGGTGGAATTAAGAAACTGCAAGGGTGAAAAAACCACTAGGGGAATTATATATAGGCCTCCAAATAGTAGCCACGATGTGGTGTTGAGATTGCAAAGGGAGCTGGAAAAGGCATGTAATAAGGGTAATGACACGATTGTAACGGGGGGATTTCAATATACAGGGGCATTGGGAAAATCAGGTTGGTGTCAGATCACAAGAGAGGAAATTTGTTGAATGCCTATGAGATTCACTTTTTAGAACATCTGATCCTTCAGCCTACTCAGGGAAAGGCTATCTTAGATTGGGTGTTGTGTAATAGTCCAGATTTTATTAGGGAGCTTGATGTAAAGGAACCTTAGGATGCAGCGATCATAATATGATTGAATTCATGCTGCAGTTTGAGAGGGAGAAGCATAAATCACATGTATCAGTATCGCAATGGAATAAAGGGAATTACAGAGGCATGAGAGAGGAGCTTGCCTAGGTGGATTGGAGGAGGATACTGGCGGGGATGACGGCAGAGCAGAGATGGCTGAACTTTCTGGGTTAGATATGCCCTACAGACAAAGAAGTTCTCAAATGGCAGGGCTAGGCAACCCTGGCTGACAAAAGAAGTTGAGGCCTGCATAAGAGCAAGGAAAGGGCACTTAAGGGCAAAATCGAGTGGGAAGTTGGATGATTGGGAAGTTTTTAAAATCCAATAAAAGGCAACTAAAAAGCTATAAGAAGGGAAAAGATTGCAAACTACAAAAGATTACAAACCCTTACTATCTCTTAGAGGGACAAGTGGCATACAGCCACATGAGATTGAGCAATAACAGGTCTGTGATGCCCTTACAAATTAAATATGAGGGCAAACTAGCCAATAATATAAAGCAGGGTACCAGAAGTTTTTTTCAGTTATATAATGAACAAGAGGGAGGTGAGAGTTGATATTGGACCACCGAAAAATATGCTGCTGAGGTAGTAATGGGGGACAAAGAAATGACAGATGAACTAATTAAGTACTTTGCTATGCTAGAGGTCTGTGAGTGTCTGGGAGCAGGAGTGAGTGTCATTGTTATTACAAAGGAAAAAGTACTAGGCAAACTGAAAGGGCTTAAAATGGATAAGTCACCTGGTCCAGATGGACTACATTCCAGAGTCCGCAGAGAGGTTACTGAAGAGATAACGGATGCATTGGTCACGATCTTTCAAGAGTCACTTGATTCTGCCATGGTCCTGGAAGGAGGGAAGAAGGCAAAAGAAAGGAAATTTATAGGCCAGTTAGCCGAACCTCAGTGGCTGGGAAAGTGTTGGAGTCTATAATTAAGGATGAGGTTTCTGGGTGTTTGGAGACTAATGATAAAATAAGTCAAAGTTAGCATGGTTTCTGTAAAGGGAAATCTTGCCTGACAAATTGGTTGGAATTCTTCGAGTAAGTAATAAAGAAGTTACTTAGATTTTCAGAAGGCGTTTGATGAGGTGCCGTGCATGAGAGTGCTTAACGAGATGAGATCCTATGGTGTTACAAAAAAGATACTGGCATGGATAGAGGAATGGCTGACAGTCAGGAAGCAACGCGTGTGAATAAAGAGGGTCTTTTCTGGTTGGCTGCCAGTGACTGGTGATGTTCCTCAGGGGTCAGTATTGGGACCAATACTTTGCTACTTTTCACATTGTTTGTCAATGATTTGGATAATGGAATTGATGGCTTTGTGTTAAAGTTTACGTATGATACGAAGATAGGTGGAGGGGTAGGTAGTGCTGAGGAAGCAATGTGATTGCATCAGGACTTAGACAAATTGGAAGAATGGGCAAGGAAGTGTCAGATGGAATACTGTGTTGGGAACTGTATGATAACGCATTTTGGTAAAAGGAACAATAGTATTATCTAAACAGAGAGAACATTCAAACATTAGAAGTACAGACGGATTTAGATGACTAAGGCTCCCAAAAGGTTAATTCACAGGTTGAGTCTGTGGTAAAGAAGGCAAATGCAATGTCTGATTCTGATTTTGTTGGCATTTATTTCAAGGGGAACAGAATATAAAAGCAAGGAGATAATGCTGAGGCTTTATAAAGTCACCAGTCAGGCTGCACCTGGAGTACTGTCAACAGTTTTGGGCCCCATACTTCAGAAAGGATGTGCTGTACCTCAGAAAGGAGTACAGGGCTGCGGTGGGAAACATTGTCACATGGTGTGAGCAGAATCATCTGCAGCTTAATGTGAAAAAGACTAAGGAGCTGGTGGTGGACCTGAGGAGGGCTAAGGCACCGGTGACCCCTGTTTCCATCCAGGGGGTCAGTGTGGACATGGTGGAGGATTACAAATACCTGGGGATACGAATTGACAATAAACTGGACTGGTCAAAGAACACTGAGGCTGTCTACAAGAAGGGTCAGAGCCGTCTCTACTTCCTGAGGAGACTGAGGTCCTTTAACATCTGCCGGACGATGCTGAGGATGTTCTATGAGTCTGTGGTGGCCAGTGCTATCATGTTTGCTGTTGTGTGCTGGGGCAGCAGGCTGAGGGTAGCAGACACCAACAGAATCAACAAACTCATTCATAAGGCCTGTGATGTTGTGGGTGTGGAACTGGACTCTCTGATGGAGGTGTCTGAAAGGAGGATGCTGTCCAAGTTGCATGCCATCTTGGACAATGTCTCCCATCCACTCCATAATGTACTGGTTAGGCACAGGAGTACATTCAGCCAGAGACTCATTCCACCGAGATGTAACACTGAGCGTCACAGGAAGTCATTCCTGCCTACGGCCATCAAATTTTACAACTCCTCCCTCGGAGTGTCAGACACCCTGAGCCAATAGGCTGGTCCTGGACTTATTTCCACTTGGAATAATTTACTTATTATTATTTAATTATTTATTGTTTTATATTGCCATATTTCTACATTATTCTTGGTTGGTGCGACTGTAACGAAACCCAATTTCCCTCGGGATCAATAAAGTATGTCTGTCTGTTGTCATTGGAGAGAGTCTAGAGGTGGTTCGCGAGGATGATTCTGGGACTGAATGGGTTAACATAAGAGGAGCATTTGGCAGCTTTGGGCCTGTACTCACTGGAATTTAGAAGAATGCCGGGGGGGGGGGGAGAATCTCATTGAAACCTACCGAATGTTGAAAGGACTAGATAGGGTGGATGTGGAGAGGATGTTTCCTCTGGTGGAGGCATCCAGAATTAGAGGACACAGCCTCAAAACTGAGGGGCGAACGTTTAGAACTTAAGTAAGGAAGAATTTTTTTAGCCAGAGAGTAGTGAATCTGTGGAATGCTGTACCACAGACTGCAGTGGAGGCCAAGTCCGTGGGTATATTTAAAGTGGAAGTTGATAGTTTTCTGATTGGACGGGGCATCAAGGGATATGGCGAGAGGGCAGGTGTTTGGGGTTGAATGGGATCTGGGATCAGCCATGATGAGAGGTGAATTGACTGGATGGGCTGAATGGCCTAATTCTGCTCCTATGTCTTATGGTCTTGTGGTTTAATCATTATCGTTCATTGTATGCTGTGTCGTGTGACTTGGGTGATCATGAAATCATACCCATGACAGTTCTTGGTATATTTTTCTACAGAAGTGGTTTGCCATTGTCTTCTTCTGGGCAGTGTCTTTACAAGATGGGTGACCCCAGCCATTATCAGTACTGCTCAGAGACTGTCTGCCTGATGTCAGTGGTCGTATAACCAGGACTTGTGATATGCACCGGCTGCTCATACAACCATCCCCCCCCCCAACCCCCGCTCCCATGGCTTTGTGTTGCCCTAATCGGTGGGGGTGGAGGGGGGCTCAGCAGGTGCTACTCCTTGCCCAAGGGTGACCTGCAGACTGGTGGAGGGAAGGAGCACCTCACACCTCCTTTGGTAGAGACGTATCTCCACTCCGCTATCTGAATAAACCAATATCAGTTCTTATTCTAATTATAATTAATGAAGTTACTTAAAAGCCCTACTACATTTTTAATGTAGGAAGTTCTAGAGCCAATTTGTACATAGCATGCTTACTCTAATAGCTAAAACAACAGAACAATTGTCACCATACAGCACAGAAACAGGCCCTTTGGCCCATCAAATACATGCTGACCATAAAGTACCCAGTTAGGCTAATCTACCAGCAGTCCTGACGAAGGGTCTCAACCCGAAGCGTTGACTGTTTGTTTTATAAGATGCTGCCCGACCTGCTGAGTTCCTCCAGCTTGTTTGTACGTGTTGATTTGACCACAGCATCTGCAGAGTACTTTGTGTCTACCAGCACTTGGTTTGTAACCTTGAATGCACTAACAAATCAGCCACTCATTCAGATACTTCTCAGACTCCACGACCCATCAGGAAGTGAGTTCTGGATTCAGAACCCCAGTACTAGATGAAATACTGTAACTCCTCCAGAGATCTCTCCTTCACTATATCTGCCGAAGGGTCTCGGCCCAAAATGTCGACTGCACTCTTCTCCATGGATACTGCCTGGCCTGCTGAGTTCCTCCAGCATTTTGTGTGTTTTGCTTGGATTTCTGCGATGCTGAGAAAGTCGTGAATAGCACGTTCAGTGAGTTGGCCACACCGCAGGTAAGGGCTACACAGGCAGAAGGGGAAGGGGTGGCCACTAGAGAGTGTAGCAGTAGGCAGGTAGTACAGGAGTCCCCTGGGGTCATCTCCCTCCTAAACAGATACACTGTTTTGGATACTGTTGGGGGAGATGTCTCATCAGGGGAAGGCAGCAGCAGCCGAGTTCATTGCACCATGGGTGGCTCTCCGGCACAGGAGGGAAGGAAAAGGAGTGAGAGAGCTATAGTGATAGGGGATTCAATTGTAAGGGGAATAGATAGGCATTTCTGAGGCCGCAAACGAAACTCCAGGACGGTATGTTGTCTCCCTGGTGCAAGGGTCAAGGATGTCTCTGAGCGGCTGCAGGACATTCTGGAATGGGAGGGTGAACAGCCAGTGGTCGTGGTGCACATAGGTACCAATGATATAGGTAAAAAATGGGATGAGGTCCTACAAGGTGAATTTAGGGAGTTAGGAGATAAACTAAAAAGTAGGACCACAAAGGTAATAATCTCTGGATTACTACCAGTGCCACGTGCTAGTCAGAGTAGAAATAGGAGGATATTTCAGATTAATATGTGGCTTGAAAAATGGTGCAAGGGGGAGGGATTCAAATTTCTGGGGCATTGGAACCAGTTATGGGGGAGGTGGGACCGGTATAAACAGGATGGTCTGCACCTGGGCTGGACTGGAACCAATGTCCTAGGGGGAGCGTTTGATACTGCTGTTCAGGAGGCTTTAAACTAATGTGGCAGGGGGATGGGAACAAGTGCAGAGAGACAGAGGGGTGTAAAATGAGGGTAGAAGCAAAAAGTAGTAAGGTGAAAAGTAAAAGCGGCAGGCAGGCAAATCCAGGCAAAAAGCAAAAAGGGCCACTTTTCAACATAATTGTATAAGGGCTAAGAATGTTGTAAAAACAAGCCTGAAGGCTTTGTGTGTCAATGCGAGGAGCATTCGTAACAAGGTGGATGAATTGAATGTGCAGTTAGTTATTAATGAATATGATATAGTTGGGATCACAGAGACATGGCTCCAGGGTGACCAAGGATGGGAGCTCAACATCCAGGGATATTCAATATTCAGGAGGGATAGACAGGAAAGAAAAGGAGGTGGGGTAGCATTGCTGGTTAGAGAGGAGATTAACGCAATAGAAAGGAAGGACATTAGCCTGGAGGATGTGGAATCAATATGGGTAGAGCTGCATAACACTAAGGGGCAGAAAACACTGGTGGGAGTTGTGTACAGGCCACCTAACAGTAGTAGTGAGGTTGGGGATGGCATTAAACAGGGAATTAGAAATGCGTGCAATAAAGGAACAGTAGTTATAATGGGTTACTTCAATCTACATATAGATTGGGTGAACCAGATTGGTAAGGGTGCTGAGGAAGAGGATTTCTTGCAATGTATGCGGGATGGTTTTCTGAACCAACATGTCGAGGAACCAACTAGAGAGCAGGCCATTCTAGATTGGGTATTGAGCAATGAGGAGGGGTTAGTTAGCAATCTTGTCGTGTGAGGCCCCTTGGGTAAGAGTGACCATAATATGGTGGAATTCTTCATCAAGATGGAGAGTGACATAGTTATTTCAGAAACAAAGGTTCTGAACTTAAAAAAGGGTAACTTTGAAGGTAGGAGACATGGATTAGCTAAGATAGACTGGCAAATGATACTTAAAGGGTTGACGGTGGACATGCAATGGCAAGCATTTAAAGATCGCATGGATGAACTACAACAATTGTTCATCCCAGTTTGGCAAAAGAATAAACCAGGGAAGGTAGTGCACCCGTGGCTGATAAGGGAAATTAGGGATAGTATCAAGTCCAGAGAAGAAACATAAAAATTAGCAAAAAAAAAGTGGCACACCTGAGGACTGGGAGAAACTCAGAGACCAGCAGAGGAGGACAAAGGGCTTAATTAGGAAAGGGAAAAAAGATTATGAGAGAAAGCTGGCAGGGAACATAAAAACTGACTGTAAAAGCTTTTATAGATACATGAAAAAAAAGATTGGTCAAGACAAATGTAGGTCCTTTACAGTCAGAAACAGGTGAATTGATCATAGGGAACAAAGACATGGCAGACCAATTGAATAAATACTTTGGTTCTGTCTTCACTAAGGAGGACATAAATAATCTTCCTGAAATAGTAAGGGACCAAGGGTCCAGTGAGATGGAGGAACTGAGGGAAATACATGTTAGTAGGGAAGTGATGTTAGGTAAATTGAAGGGATTAAAGGCAGATAAATCCCCAGGGCCAGATGGTCTGCATCCCAGAGTGCTTAAGGAAGTAGCGCAAGAAATAGTGGATGCATTAGTGATAACTTTTCAAAACTCCTTAGATTCTGGATTAGTTCCTGAGGATTGGAGGGTGGCTAATGTAACCCCACTTTTTAAAAAAGGAGGGAGAGAGAAACCGGGGAATTATAGACCAGTTAGTCTGACATCAGTGGTGGGGAAAATGCTAGAGTCGGTTATCAAAGATGTGATAACAGCACATTTGGAAAGAGGTGAAATCATCGGACAAAGTCGGCATGGATTTGTGAAAGGAAAATCGTGTCTGATGATTCTTATGGAATTTTTTGAAGATGTAACTAGTAGAGTGGATAGGGGAGAGCCAGTGGATGTGGTATATTTAGATTTTCAGAAGGCTTTTGACAAGGTCCCACACAGATTAGTGTGCAGACTTAAAGCACATGGTATTGGGGGTATGGTATTGATGTGGATAGAGAATTGGTTGGCAGACAGGAAGCAAAGAGTGGGAGTAAACGGGACCTTTTCAGAATGGTAGGCAGTAACTAGTGGGGTACCGCAAGGCTCAGTGCTGGGACCCCAGTTGTTTACAATATATATTAATGATTTAGACAAGGGAATTAAATGCAGCATCTCCAAGTTTGCGGATGACACGAAGCTGGGCGGCGGTGTTAGCTGTGAGGAGGATGCTAAGAGGATGCAGGGTGACTTGGATAGGTTAGGTGAGTGGGCAAATTCATGGCAGATACAATTTAATGTGGATAAATGTGAGGTTATCCACTTTGGTTGCAAGAACAGGAAAACAGATTATTATCTGAACGGTGGCCGATTAGGAAAAGGGGAGATGCAACGAGACCTGGGTCTCATTGTACACCAGTCATTGAAGGTGGGCATGCAGGTACAGCAGGCGGTGAAAAAGGCAAATGGTATGTTGGCATTCATAGCAAAAGGATTTGAGTACAGGAGCAGGGAGGTTCTACTGCAGTTGTACATGGCCTTGGTGAGACCGCACCCAGAGTATTGTGTGCAGTTTTGGTCCCCTCATCTGAAGAAAGACATTCTTGCCATGGAGGGAGTACAGAGATGGTTCACCAGATTGATTCCTGGGACGGCAGGACTTTCATATGAAGAAAGACTGGATCAACTAGGCTTATACTCACTGGAATTTAGAAGATTGAGGGGGGATCTTATTGAAACATATAAAATTTTAAAGGGATTGGACAGGCTAGATGCAGGAAGATTGTTTCAGATGTTGGGGAAGTCCAGAATGAGGGTCACAGTTTAAGGATAAAGGGGAAGCCTTTTAGGACCGAGATGAGGAAAAACTTCTTCACACAGAGAGTGGTAAATCTGTGGAATTCTCTGCCACAGGAAACAGTTGAGGCCAGTTCATTGGCTATATTTAAGAGGAAGTTAGATATGGCCCTTGTGGATAAAGGGATCATGGGGTATGGAGAGAAAGCAGGTACAGGGTTCTGAGTTGGATGATCAGCCATGATCATACTGAATGGCGGTGCAGGCTCGAAGGGCCGAATGGCCTACTCCTGCACCTATTTTCTATGTTTCCAGCATCTACAGATTTTCTCTTGTGTGTGGCCTTATATCAATGCATCTTTACAAGGTTTTTATTTTAGTGAGGTTGGTTGAGAGAATGTCTCTATACCAGCTCTTGTGTTATTGGTAAAAATAGAGTCATGAGAACATTTGCAAGGAGGACTGTAATGGTGTCCGTATAACGTCATCCAAAAGTGAAAAGCTTACGGATGTCGGAGAAAAAGAATAAAATTGAACATGCTGGAAATACTTAGATCAGGTAGTAGAGAGAGAGAGACAGAGATATTGAAAGAGACAGAATGAAAGAGAGAGAGTGAATGGGAGAGAGAAGAGAGGGAGAATAAGGAAGTGAGATAGAATCTCTATCTCAATCTCCTCTCATTTTCCCATTCCATCATTCTCTCTCTCTCTCTCATTCTCTGGCTCAGTGAGTCTAGTTATCCTGTACTCAACGTGTATTCTAATTATCCCATGCCAGTGTCCTTTTGATCTTGCATAAAAATAGCACAGATTTATTGGGCAGAGTGGCCTCTTTCTAGCTAATATCTTTTCTTGTGATTCAGCAAGCAGTCAGGTGACATGTGCCAGGAAACATCAGGCAAATTTAAGATTTTGCAACACCAATAAACCATGGACAAAGCTTGTTTATCTGGAAATCAATGTGAGGATAAAACAGTGATTAACTTTTCCGTGATAGCAGTCAAAGAGTTCAAAGTCAATCCCTCACTGATCTCTGGTTAAAGTGAAATGAATTCTGAACCCAGATTACACCATTGATCACCCAAAAGCCATTTAAATGATGTCAGGAGGAAAATTAGTTGGAGCACCATGACTTTTTACATTAGTTTTCACTGTGGGGTCAAGATCATTGCCTGATTCAGAGGAGATTTACCAGGATGTTGCCTGGATTAGAGAGCATGTCTTATGAAGAAAGGTTGTGTGGACTAGGGCTTCTCTCTCTGGAGAATGAGGGGTGACTTGATAGAGGTATATAAAATTATAACAGATAGATAATGGACAGCCAGGGAGGAGTTTTACAGCATGGAAACAGGCTTTTCAACCCATCTCATCCGTGTTATCCAAAGCACCTATCCACAACAGTCTCATTTGCTTGTGTTTAGGCCAGAAGACCAGAAGATATAGCAACAGAATTAGGCCATTTGGCCCATCAAGTCTGCTCTGCCATTTCATCACAGCTGATCCAAGTTTCCTCTCAGCCCCAATCTCTTGCCTTCTCTCCGTATCCCTTCAGGCCCTGACCAATCAAGAATCTATCAACCATATAATAATTACAGCTCGGGAACAGGCCATCTCGGCCTTTCTAGTCCATGCTGAATGCTTACTCTCATCTAGTCCCACCGACCTGCACTCAGCCCATAACTCTCCATTCCTTTCCTGTCCATATAACTATCCAATTTTACTTTAAATGACAATATCGAACCTGCCTCTACCGCTTCTACTGGAAGCTCGTTCCACACAGCTACCACTCTCTGAGTAAAGAAATTTCCCCCTGGTGTCACCCCTAAACTTTTGCTCCTTAACTCTCAACTCATGTCCTCTTGTTTGAATCTCCCCTACTCTCAATGGAAAAAGCCTATCCACGTCAACTCTATCTATCCCCCTCATAATTTAAAATCCCCCCTCAACCTTCTACGCTTAAAGAATAAAGGCCTAACTTGTTCAACCTTTCTCTGTACCTTAGGTGCTGAAACCCAGGTATCATTCCAATAAATCTCCTTTGTACTCTCTCTATTTTGTTGACATCTTTCCTATAATTCAGTGACCAGAACTGTACACAACACCCCATATTTGGCCTTATCACTGCCTTGTACAATTTTAACATTACATCCCAACTCCTATACTCAATGCTCTGATTTATAAAGGCCAGCATACCAAAAGCTTTCTTCACCACCCTATCCACATGAGATTCTACCTTCAGGGAACTCTGCACCATTATTCCTAGATCACTCTGTTCTACTGCTTTCTTCAATGCCCTACCATTTACCATGTATGTCCTATTTGGATTATTCCTACCAAAATGTAGCACCTCACACTTATCAGCATTAAACTCCATCTGCCATCTTTCAGCCCACACTTCTAACTGGCCTAAATCTCTCTGCAAGCTTTGAAAACCTACTTCATTATCCACAACGCCACCTATCTTAGTATCATCTGCACACTTGCTAATCCAATTTACCACCCCATCATACAGATCATTAACGTATATGACAAACAACATTGAAGGCAGTACAGATCCCTGAGGCACACCACTAGTCACCGGCCTCCAACCTGACAAACAGTTATCCACCACTACTCTCTTGCATCTCCCATTCAGTCACGGTTGAATCCATTTTACTACTTCAATATTAATACCTAACGATTGAACCTTCCTAACTAACTTTCCGTGTGGAACCTTGTCAAAGGTGTTACTGAAGTCCATATAGACAACATCCACTGCTTTACCCTCATCAACTTTCCTAGTAACCTCTTCAAAAAATTCAAAAAGATTTGTCAAACATGACCTTCCACGCACAAATCCATGTTGACTGTTCCTAATCAGACCCTGTGTATCCAGATAATTATATATACCATCTCTAAGAATACTTTCCATTAATTTACCCACCACTGACGTCAAGCTTACAGGCCTATAATTGCTAGGTTTACTCTTAGAACCCTTTTTTAATCAATGGAACAACATGAGCAATAGGCCAATCCTCTGGCACCATCCCTGTTTCAAAGACATTTGAAATATTTCTGTCAGAGCCCCTGCTATTTCTACACTAACGTCCCACAAGGTCCTAGGGAATATCCTGTCAGGACCCGGAGATTTATCCACTTTTATATTCCTTAAAAGCTCCAGTACTTCCTCCTCTTTAATTGTCATAGTTTCCATAACTTCCCTACTTGTTTCCCTTACCAATTCAATATCCTTCTCCGTAGTGAATACCGAAGAAAAGAAATTGTTCGAAATCTCCCCCATCTCTTTCATCTCCACACATCGCTGTCCACTCTGATTCTCTAAGGGACCAATTTTATCCCTCACTATCCTTTTGCTATTAATATAACTGTAGAAACCCTTTGGATTTATTTTCACCTTACTTGCCAAAGCAACCTCGTATCTTCTTTTAGCTTTTCTAATTTATTTCTTAAGATTCTTTTTACATTCTTTATATTCCTCAAGCACCTCATTTACTCCATGCTGCCTATATTTATTGTAGCTATCTCTCTTTCTTCAAACCAAGTTTCCAATAACCCTTGAAAACCATGGCTCTCTCAAACTTTTAACCTTTCCTTTCAACCTAACAGGACCATAAAGATTCTGTGCCCTCAAAATTTCACCTTTAAATGATCTCCATTTTTCTATTACATCCTTCCCATAAAGCAAATCGTCCCAATCCACTCCTTCTAAATCCTTTCACATCTCCTCAAAGTTAGATTTTCTCCAATCAAAAATCTCAACCCTGGGTCCAGTCCTATCCTTCTCCATAATTATATTGAAACTAATGGCATTGTGATCACTGGATCCGAAGTGCTCCCCAACACATACCTCTGTCACCTGACCTATCTCATTCCCTAACAGGAGATCCAACACTGCCCCTTCTCTAGTTGGTACCTCTATATATTGCTGCAAAAAACTATCCTGCACATATTTTACAAACTCCAAACCATCCAGCCCTTTTACAGTATGGGCTTCCCAGTCTATGTGTGGAAAATTAAAATCTCCCACAATCACAACCCTGTAATTACTACAAATATCTGTTATCTCCTTACAAATTTGCTCCTCCAATTCTCGCTCCCCATTAGGTGGTCTATAATACACCCCTATAAGTGTTACTACACCCTTCCCATTCCTCAATTCCACCCAAATAGCCTCCCTAGACAAGCCCTCTATCCTGCCAAAGCACCGCTGTAATATTTCCTCTGACAAGCAAAGCAACACCTCCCCCTCTAGCACACCCCCCCCCCCCCGATTCTATCACACCTGAAGCAACAAAATCCAGGAATATTTAGTTGCCAATTACACCCCTCCTGCAACCATGTTTCACTAATAACTACAACATCATATTTCCTGGTATCAATCCGTGCTCTAAGCTCATCCACCTTTCTTACAATGCTCCTCGCATTAAAATAGATGCATTTAAGAAATTCTCCACCTCTTCCTCTCTGTTTATCTCTAACAGTACAAAGAACTTTACTGTCTTCTTTTTCTTCCTTCTCCCATACATCTGTTCCTACACTCTTGTTCCCCTCTCCCCTCATATCTAGTTTAAATCCACTGGAGCCTCTCTAGCAAACCTACCTGCAAGAATATTTGTCCCCCTCCAGTTCAGACGTAAATCTTCCCACTGGAACAGGTCCCACCTTCCCTGGAAAACTGCCCAATTATCTATAAATCTGAAGCCCTCCCTCCTGCACCATGTCTTCAGCCATGTGTTGATCTGCACTATCTTACTATTTCTAAACCCGCCTGCACGTGGCACTGGTAGCAATCCTGAGATTGCTATCCTGGAGGTCCTGTCCTTTAACTTGGCACCTAGCTCTCTAAACTCACCTTTCAGGACCTCCTCACTCTTCCTACCCACGTCATTGGTCCCTACATGGACCTCAACATCCGGCTGCTCACCCACCCTCTTGAGAATACTGAGAACTCGATCCGAGATATCATGGACCCTGGCACCAGGGAGGCAACAGACCATCTGGGATTCTCGATCTCTTCCACAGAACCTCCTATCTGTCCCCTTAACTATCGAATCCCCTATCACTACTGCTCTTCTCTTTTCCCTCCTTCCCTTCTGAGCTGAGGGTCCAGTCTCAGTGCCAGAGACTTGCAACTTGTCCCTGGTAGGTCATCCCCACCAACAGTATCCAAAACAGTATACTTATTGTTGATGGGAATGGCCACAGGGGTGCTCTGCTCTTCCTTGTCTATTCCCCTTCCCTCTCCTGACAGTCACCCAGCTACCTGTCTCCTGACTCCTAGGGGTGACTATCTCCCTGAAACTCCTGTCTATTTCTGCCTCTGCCTCCCGAGTGATCCGAAGTTCATCCAGCTCCAGCTTCAGTTCCCTAACTCGGTTTGTCAGGAGCTGCAGCTGGATGCACCTTTTGCAGGTGTAGTCATCAGGGACAGCTGTGCTCACCCTGACTTCCCACATACTGCAAACAGAGCACTCAACTGCCCTAACTGCTGCCTCCATTACCTCCTCCTAAGGTAATTAAATTAATTAAAGGAGCTTCCCCGGCCTTACCTCACCTGGAGTGAAGCTCGACCTCAGCCTCTGCTCGCTTTTTAAATTCTCCTGCTGCCACACGGGCCGACTTTCACGCTCTTGCGTGGTCGTGCCCCGTTCAGACCTCGCCTCTGCCTGTTGAGTCAAAGTCGTCCCACTCTGCCTCAGTCCACTCCAACGACGGCCGCTACGACGCCTTAAACATACATAAAGACTTGTCTTCCACAGCTGCCTGTGGCAAAGAATTCCACAGATTCACCACCCTCTGTCGAAAGAAATTCCTCCTCATCGCCGTTCTATAAGGATGCCTGTCTATTCCAACACTGTGTCCTCTGCTCTTAAACTCTCCCATCATAGGAAACATCCTTTCCACATCCACTCAATTAAGGCCTTTCACCTTTCAATGGGTTTCAATGAGAACACCCCTCATTTTTCTGAATTCTAGTGAATTCTAGGCCCAGAGCCATCAAACACACTTCATATGACAAACCATTCAATCCTGGAATTATTTTCGTGAACCTCCTTTGAACCCTCTCCAGTTTCAGCACATCCTTTCTCAGATAAGGGGCACAAACCTGCTCACAATATTCCAAGTGAGGCCTCACCAGTGCTTTATAAAGTCTCAACATTACATCCTTGCTTTATATTCTAGGCCTCTTGAAATAAATGCTAACATTGCATTTCCCTTCCTCATCACAGACTCAACCTGCAAATTAACCTTTAGGGAATCTTGCACAAGGACTCCTAAGTCCCTCTGTGCTTCATTTTTTTGTATTTTCTCTCCATTTAGAAAATATTCAACCCTTTCATTTATTCTACCAAAATGCATGACCATACACTTGCCAACACTGTATTCCATCTGCCATTTCTTTGCCCACTCTCCTAATCTGTCTAAGTCCTTCTACAGCCTCTCTGCTTCCTAAAACTACCTGCCCCTCCACCTATCTTCATATCATCTGCAAACTTTACAACAAAACCATCAATTCCATCATCCATATCATTGACATATAACGTAAAAAGAATTGGTCACACCACAGACTCCTGTGGGACACCACTAGTCACTGGCAGGCAACCAGAAAGGGCTCCCTTTATTCCCACTCTTTGCCTCCTGCCAATCAACCACTGCTTTATCCATGCTAAACTATTTCCCGTAATACCATGGGCTTGTGGCTTATTAAACAGCCTCACATATGGCACCTTGTCAAGGGCCTTCTGAAAATCCTAGTGCACAACATCAACCGATTCTCCTTTGTCTATCCTGCCTGTTACTTCTTTCCAAGAGATCTGCCAGGCAAGATTTTTCTTTGAGGAAACCATGCTGACTATGGCCTATTTTATCATGTGCCTCCAAGCACCCTGAGATCTCATCTTTAATAATCGACTGCAACATCTTCCCGACCTCTGAGGTCAGACTAACTGGCCTATAGTTTTCTAAAGTTTCTTCTGCCTCTCTCCCGTCTTGAAGAGCGGTCCGACATTTGCAATTTTCCAGTCTTCCAGAACCTAGTGATTCTTGAAAGATTCTTTACTAATGCCTCCAGAATCTCTTTAGCCACCTCTTTCGGAACCCTGAGGTGTACACCATCTGGTCCAGGTGACTTATCTACCTTCAGACCTTTCAGTTTCCCAAGAACCTTCTGTGTAGTAATGGTATCTTCACACACTTCATGCCCCCAACACCTGGAAATTCCATCATACTGCTAGTGTCTTCCACAGTGAAGGCTGATGCGAAATACTTATTCAGTTTGTCTGCCATTTCCTTGTCCCCCATTACTACCTCCCCAGCAGAGTTTTCCAGGGTGCGATATCCACTCTCACCTCTCTTTTATGTTGGCTTTGACATCTCTTGTTAGCCTCTGTTGTGTCATCTTGTCTTTAGAATACTTTTTCCTCTTTGCGATGTATATATCCAGTGCCTTTCAGATTACTCCCAGAAACTCCAGCCGTTGCCGCTCTGCTGCCATCCCTGCCAGAGTTCTTTTCCAATTAATTCTGGGCAGCCCCTCTCTCATGGCTCTGTAATTCCCTTTACTCCACTGTAGTATTGATACATCTGACTTTATCTTCTCTTGCTCAAATTTCAGGGTGAATTTGATCATATCATGACCACCTTTCCTTGAGGGTTCTTTTACCTCAAGCTCGCTAATCCATTCTGATTCATTGCACAACACCCAATCCAGAATAGCTGATCCTCAACTGGGCTCAACCACGAGCTGCTCTAAAAAGCCGTCTCATAGGCACTCTAGAAATTTCCCCTCCTGGTATAGAACATAGATCATAAAATAGTACAGTACAGGCCCTTCGGCCCACAATGTTGTGCCGACCCTCAAACCCTGCCTCCCATGTAACCCCCCCACCTTAAATTCCTCCATATACCTGTCTAGTAGTCTCTTAAATTTCACTAGTGTATCTGCCTCCACCACTGACTCAGGCAGTGCATTCCACGCACCAACCACTCTCTGAGTAAAAAACCTTCCTCTAATATCCCCCTTGAACTTTCCACCCCTTACCTTAAAGCCATGTCCTCTTGTATTGAGTAGTGGTGCCCTGGTGAAGAGGCGCTGGCTGTCCACTCTGTCTATTCCTATTGGTATCCAGCACCAACCCGATTTTCCAATCTATCTGCGTATTGAAGTCTCCCGTGACTATTCTAACATTGCCGTTTCGGCATGCATTTTTCTAATTTGTGGACCTCATCCTCACTACTGTTTGGGGGTCTGCATACAACTCCCATCAGGGTTATTTACCCTTTCAGTTCCTTAGCTCTGTCCATAATGACTCAACTCCTTCCAACCCCTTATCACCTCTTTCTAATAATTTGATTCAATTTTTTTACCAACGGAATAATGCCACCCCTTCTGCCTCCCTGCTTATCCTTTCAATACAATGTGCATCCTTGAACATTAAACTCCCGGCTATAATCTTTCAGCCATGATTCAGAGATGCCAACAACATCATAGCTGCCAATCAGTAACCATGCTGAAAGTTCATCTACCTTATTCCATATATTGCGCATATTCAAATATAACACCTTCAGTCCTGGTTTCACCCTTTTCGATTCTGTCCACTTTTTACATTGCAGCTCATCCTGCTGACTGCAATTTTGCCCTGTCAGCAGCCTCTCCTCACGACACATTGCCTCTGTTTGTAAACCAGCACTATCATATGACTTTCCAATGAATCTTCTTGCACTGAAATATACACAGCTCAGGATACCATGAGGTCAACCTTTTGATTCCTAACTTTCTCTGAGATCTTACCAACATCTGCCTCCACAACCTCTCCGCTAACTGTCCTGGCACTCTGGTTCCCATCCCCCCGCATCTCTAGTTTAAACCCCACCGTGCAGCGTTATCAAACCTTCCCGCTGGGATATGAGTCCCCCTCCAGTTCAGGTGCAAACCATCCCATCTATACAGGTCCCAGCTTCCCTGGAAGGCAGCCCAATGATCCAAAAATCTTATGCCTTCCCTCCTACACCAGCTCCTTAGCCACGTATTAAACTATGTAATCTCCTAGTTCTGGCCTCGCTGACATGTGGCACAGGTAGCAATTTTCTTCGCCCTTCCCTTCTGAGTCACAGAGCCACATTCAGTGCCAGAGACCGAACCACTGTGACTTCCCTGTTAAGTCATCCCCACCCCCCTGTCAGAGGTAGTTTTTTTTTACACAGAGAGTGGTGGGTGTGTGGTAGTGTTAGGGTTTAAAAGATAGAAAAATGGAGGGCTATGTGGAAGGGAAGGGTTAAATTGATCTTGGAGTAGGTTAAGATGCAGGAACAATATCATGGGCCTGTACTGTGCTGTGGTTTTCTCTGTCAAAGTCTATGTTTAACATGTCTGCTTCCAGAGATCTCAGGCTCACAGGAGTTCACAAACCTCAGAATCAGGTTTCCTATCACTGTGGACTGACTTTTGTGAATTTCAGTTCTGAATGTTATTTACAGTACTTCCTTTTGTTGTTTGCATGTTTTGTTTTTTTCCTGCACATTGGGCGTTTGATGGTCTTAAATGGATTCAATTGGATTTCTTTGTTTTGTGGCTGCTTTTGAGGAGACGAATGTCAATGTTGTACATCGTTATATACTTTAATAATTAAATGAACTTTGATGTGCAAGTTGAGTACCCCTTATCCGAAAATCCAAAAATCCACAATTTTGTTGAACGCTGACACGACATCACCTCTGGGCAGTTTCCCAGGTGAGACATAGATCTCTGCACACCATAGTCAGAAATGAAAAGAAGTTAATGAAAAATAGAAAAGCTCGTTTCATTTTCAATCTTTTTTTACTGATTTTCCAGTAAAGAAAAAATTACAAATCAGAGAAGAAGTTTAAACAAACACATAATATAAAAGACGTATAAACGGCAAAAAAAGTATATATTGTCAAAGTCAATCAGGTATAGTATTACGCTGTTGTATATATAACATAAACAAGAAACCACAACTTCTCTTGACAAATCAAAAAAAAAGTTTGGAAATTTTATTGTATAACAAGGAAAAAAACCCCCACTAAAATAACCTAAAACAAAAAAGAAAGATTGGGCAGTCCATTTGAGGATAAAATTAGAAGAAAAAAGAAGAAAAGAAAACATCCTTCCGGTCATCTCCGAACCTTCACGGATAAGGGAAAATTGCTCATCTGAAAGTGAACATTGAAGTTCTGTTTCCCAAGTACGTTTAACCTTATCATTAGGCGACATGCGAGCATTCAATAACTGTTTATAAATAATAGCTATTAATCGTTTTTGAAATGGTTTAAGCTGAAAAATAGCATAAACCAAATTTTAAGGGTAAGCCAAGGGATAATTCGATAAAAAATCACATAAAAAGTTCCTAATTTGTAAATATCTAAAAAAAATGCATACTAGATATATTTATCCATTAACTGCGAAAAAGACATTAAACAATCCTCTAAAAACAAATCTAAAAAGGTTTTTATTCCCTTAGCTTTCCATGTTAAAAAAGCCTTATCCAGAGTTGATGGTTTAAAGAAAAAATTAGAATAGATATTACTAGAGAGTAGAAAATTATTTAATTCAAAAAATCTACAAAACTGAAACCAGATTTTTAAAGTATGTTTAACAGTAGGGTTGAGAGCTTGTCTACCTATTCTGGAGAGCGAAAACGGAAGGGGAGCTCCTAATAAAGAAACTAAAGAAAAGCCCGTTACCAAATTCTCCTCCAAATATAACCATGACGGACAGTCCTGATTATCTATACCATAAATCCAAAAGGTGATATAACGAATATTAATTGCCCAATAATAAAATCTAGAATTTGATAGCACCAGTCGTCCCTCTTTTATTGATTTTTGCAATAAAATTTTATTCACTCTGGAGCTTTTATTATTCCAAATGTAAGACAGGATCATGGAATCTATTTTATCAAAAAATATTTTCGGAACAAAAGAAGGAACTGCTTGAAATGTATATAAAAATTTCGGTAAAATAACCATTTTTATCGTATTTATTCGACCAATCAATGACATCGACATAGGCGACCATTTAGAAAGTGCTTGTTGAGTATATTCAATTAGAGGGGAAAAGTTATACTTAAATAGGTCTTTAAAATTTTTAGTAATTTTAATACCAAGGTAAGTGAAATAGTTTTTAGCAATATTGAAAGGTATTTGATCATAATAATCAGAATAGTTATTAATAGGAAATGATTCACTTTTATAAGTTTATATCCAGAAAAAATACTAAATTCTGTAAATATGGATAACATAAAAGGAATAGATTTCCTAGAGTCTGAAATATAAACTAATAAATCATCCACATATAACGAAACCTTATGTAATTTATCCCCTCTCTTAATACCCTGCATATACTTGGAATCCAGCAATAGCAAGTGGTTCTAAAACCAAATTAAATAATAGAGGACTGAGAGGACAACCCTGGCGGGTTCCTCTATATAATCTAAAATAAAGAGATTTTTGATTATTAGTTATAACCACAGCCACTGGGGTTTGATAAATCAATTTAATCCAGGAAAAAAATCCCGGACAGAAATTAAACCTCTTCAAAACCTGAAACAAATAAGGCCACTCCACCCTATCAAAGGCTTTCTCTGCATCCAGAGATACAATACATTCAGATTCTTTGACTGAGGGGGAATAAATGAAATTTAACAATCTTTGAATATTAAAATGTGAGTACTTATTTTTAATAAATACTGTTTGATCATTTGAAATAACAGTAGGCAAAATATTCTCAAGTCTATTAGCTAGAATCTTAGAGAGGATTTAAAAATCTACCTTCAGCAGAGATAGGTCTATAGGATGTACATTCCTGTAGGTCTTTTCCTTTTTTAGGAATCAATGAAATTAATGCCTCGTAAAAAGTTTTTGGAAGATTCCCAGAGGGTATAGAATCAGTAGAGGTTTGATGAAGACGTGGAATAAACATTTCATAAAAAGTCTTATAGAATTCCACCGTATAACCATCAGGTCCCAGAGCTTTCCCTAATTGCATAGAGGATATAGCTTTAGCGATCTCCTCTTGTTTAATAGGTACGTCTAATATATCAGCATCTTGAGTCAAAATTTTGGGTATGTACAATGTCCTGGGTATGTTACTCAAAATGGCCTCTTTGGTTTGTTACAAGTAGGAATGTTTCTTTGTCGGATGAGTGTTTCTCTCGCCGTTGTTTCACTTTAGAATGGCTGATATGGTAATTGTATTCATTTGTTAATCAATGGGGAATGTCATTGTGTCTTGTGATGCTGGGAAGTTGGGGGAGGGGTTTTCGCGGGTTTTTTTGGGGAGGCCGAGGAAGACGCTGAGGAAGGTGGACGTGTGCTGGACTGCTCGTAAGACCACCGGGGTGGTCCGAGGTGCGACGGCCGGATGGGTCGATTGGTTCGTTGATTGAGCTCCAAAGAGTGCACTAAACAGACTGAACTTTGATAAGTTGGCGCCTTTTGTTTTTTTCCTTGTGTGTGTATATATATATATATATATATATATATTGCCTACTATTTTTTTAATTTTAGTAAAACTCTGTAAAGTGTATGTCATAACGGTATTTGTTGTGGGTTTGATACTGTGGGTGGGCGCGAGGCATTAACTCGATTCTCACAGCACCTGCGTGTACGGGAGGTGGGTTGGAGAGTGGCTGGATCTCCTTTTCCCCTATACCAGCCTGTGGGTAAGGGTTACATTTGTGGGGTGCTCGTCCCGGATTGGATTGTCAGGGGCTGTGGAGTCGCGCAGGCAGCAGAGCGGAGATGGACAGAGATAAGTTTGTTTGTTGGTGCCAGTTTGAAGGTGTACCGGTACAGTACGCATGCGTAGTGAGCGGAGTGGCTGTTCGAGTTTCGGGAGACACGATAGTGCGGGGTTTAAGTTTGGTGAAGGGCATTGGGCAGGTAGAATTGGTAGCTAGACGGTGTGGTAAAGAGGTGGAGTCTAGCTGGGTGTTGGTTCGTACGAGTGCTGAAGTCAGGACGGTGGGACTGCCAGCGACGGTCAGTGTTCCGGGGGAGGCGGGGCCGTGGGGGCTCCACACCCTCTCCGAGGATGAGGCTGAGGAACTAGAGCTAGAGGTGGACCCCAGAGAGGTGCCCGGCACTAGTAAAGGGAGGTGGGAGGAGGGAGTCGTGACTAAGCCCCGCTCCCCAGGTAGGGGGGAAGCCTCGGAGCTGGTAGCCGCACTTAATTCCCTGGTGGGGGTGGCTGAGAGGCCACGGCTGAAGCTGGGGGTGTTCTCCGGAGCCAAGCCTACTCCGGATGGGGAGGTGGACTATGAGACCTGGATCGAGCATACGTCTTTGATGTTAGAGGAGTGGCCAGGCTCGGAGGAGGAGAAGATGCAGCAATTGGTGGGAAGTTTGAGGGGTTTAGCAGCCAAAATCGTCCGGGAGTTGAAAGCTGACAAGCCTGGGGCCTCAGTGGAGGAATGCATAGAAGTTTTGGAGGGAGCGTTTGGGTTGTCAGGGGAACCCTGGCTGCTTTTAGCAGAGTTTCAACGCCTGGAACAATGGAGAGGGGAAAAGCTCTCCGAGTACATATTTAGGATGGAGGGGATGCTCTCGGGGCTGCGGCGCCGGGGGGTAGTGAAGGTGACTGACGTGGCTAGCGTGAGGATGAGTCAGATATTCAGTGGCTCTCTGGAGGAGGACAAGGTGGCGTGGACTATCCGGCAGGCTTATAGGAAAGGACCCCCTCCATCCTTCGGGCAACTGATTAGAGAGGTGCGAGAGGAAGAGAGAGCGTTGGGACGGAAAAGGGATGCGGGCCTACGGGAGCGATCCTCAGCGATACAGGAAGTGGTGACTGGGTGGAGGAATGACAGTCCCCCGGGGAGTAGGGAACCCCCTTTGGAGGGGAGGGACAGGGGAGGTACCTACTCTCAGGGGCGATCAGTGCAGTGGATTGGGAGCAGGAGCCGTCCTGGGAGAGGAGGGGCGGCCGGCAGTGTGTGCTTTAACTGTGGGAAAGAGGGGCAATTCAGGCGGGACTGTGGAAGGCTGAGGGTGTGCTATAGCTGTGGAGAGGAGGGTCACTTTAGGTGGGATTGTGAGAGACAAGGAGTCCCGCGGAGGACAAGCCCCCCTGCGACTAAGAAGGGAGAGGTGTCGGGGAAACTTAGGAGAGGCTCAGTGAGGGAATGGACTGGAGCCTCTGGAGGAACATGTTCCCAGAGATCAGCCGGAAGACCACCGGGTGCCCACGCCTCTGTTCCAGATGGGCTGGCAGGACCCTGTGCCAGTGTGGGTCTACGGATAGAGGGAATTTACGCAAAAGCCGTTCTTGATACGGGATCGCAGGTGACCTTATTGTACCGGTCTTTCTACAATCAATATCTAAAGCATTTGCCCGTAACCCCATTTGACGCCCTGCAGATTTGGGGTGTGAGCGAGGGTGACTACCCGTACGATGGGTACCTATCGGTGAGATTGGAGTTCTTGGAGGGCGATGTGGGAGTGTCGGAAGCTATTGAGACGTTGGTGTTGGTGTGGCCTGACCCTGTGGAAACCGGTGGTGCTGCCCTCCTGGTGGGGACTAACTCCCCAGTTGTGCGACGGCTCCTGGGAGCTTGTAAGGAGAAAGGGGGGGAAGACTTTCTGGAGACCCTCTCAGTGCATCCAGTGTTTCGAGCAGTGTTCGCAGAAGGAGTTGCCTCCCAAGGGCTGGACCCGGAGTGTAAACGAGGGACGGTGTGGTGTAGGCAGGCGAGGCCCAAGGTGATCCGACCCGGGGAGGTAGCCCTAGTGATGGGGACCCCCAGATTCCCAGGAGTGCCGACGGGAGAAGCCCTGTTAGTAGACGCCCCAGACGATCTTGAAGGGGAGACACGATTTCCGGCGGGGGCACTGGTGAGGCCCGAAGTGCAGAGACCAGGGGTGGTACATGCGAGGCGTATAGCTATAAGTGTCAGGAACACCACGGCAAGAGAAATCACCTTTAAGAGGGGAATGCCGCTGGCACATCTGTCCCCGGTGACGGTAATGTCTAGCGCACCAGTGAGGACCCCTACCAGGGAGGGATCGGAGCATCGAAGGGAGCTGACCGCTGAAGCCTTTAACTTCGGGGATTCCCCAGTGTCGCCGGAGTGGAAACCCAGGCTAGTGGAGAAGATGCTGAAGATGGAAGCTGTTTTTTCTCGGGGCGAGTTTGATGTTGGCTGCTCCAAAAGCACTCGCCACACCATCCGGGTGACGGAGGACACCCCGTTCCAAGAGAGATCCCGGCGGCTGGCTCCGGCAGATGTTGAGGATGTGCGACAGCACTTGTGCAAGTTGAAGGAGGCCGGAATCATAGCTGAGTCTCGAAGTCCTTATGCGTCCCCAATAGTGGTGGCACGGAAGAAGAATGGGCGAGTGCGCATGTGTGTTGACTACAGGACTTTGAATCGGCAGACTGTCCCTGATCAATATACTGTCCCAAGAGTCGAGGATGCGTTGGCCTGCCTGAGCGGTGCGAAGTGGTTCAGTGTGCTGGATTTAAGAAGTGGGTATTACCAGATCCCGATGAGTGCGGCCGATAAAGAGAAGACCGCTTTTATCTGCCCGCTGGGGTTCTTTCAGTTCGAACGAATGCCCCAAGGCATATCCGGAGCCCCAGCCACCTTCCAGAGGCTCGTGGAGAGAACTGTGGGGGATATGAATCTGTTGGAGGTGCTGGTGTACCTGGACGATTTGATAGTGTTTGGATCGACTTTGGAGGAACATGAGGAGAGGCTTAATGAAGAAGGGTTGAAGCTTTCCCTGGACAAATGCCAGTTCTGCAAGTCGTCGGTTAACTACATTGGCCATATCATTTCGCGAGAGGGAGTGGCTATTGATCCAACCAAGAAAGAGGCCGTGACCACCTGGCCGAGACCCCAGAAAGTGGGTGCTCTGCGCTCAATTTTGGGGTTCTGTGGGTATTACCGGCGATTTGTGAAAGGATACGCCAAAGTGTGTCACCCGTTGACTCAGCTGTTGTGTGGCTATCCCCCGGTGGGGAAGAAGAGGACGGGGGACCAGAGGCAGGATGCTGGAGGATATTGGAACCCGGCGGAACCTTTTGGCTCGAGATGGGATGATCAATGTGAAGAGGCGTTCCGATCTTTGAAAAGGGCACTGACCCAGGGCCCGGTGTTGGCTTTTGCCGATCCCCAGAAGCCATATGTGCTGCACACGGATGCCAGCCGAGAGGGTCTCGGGGCTGTTCTGTACCAGGAGCATGGCAAAGCATTGAGGCCGGTAGCCTTTGTCAGCCGAAGCTTGTCGCCATCGGAGAGAAACTATCCCACTCACAAGTTGGAGTTCCTGGTGCTGAAGTGGGCTGTGGTGGACAAACTAGGCGATTACCTGTACGGAGCCAAGTTTGAGGTGAGAACGGATAACAATCCCTTCACTTATATTTTGACTTCGGCGAAGCTGGATGCCACAGGACATTGGTGGCTGGCGGCCTTGTCTGTATATGATTTCAGCCTGAGGTACCGCCCCGGAAGCAAGAATGTCGATGCGGATGCATTGTCTCGTCGGGAGCCGGGGGAGGAGGAGGGGGACGAGGAGTGGGAGAATGTCCCTGCCCCTGGAGTGAAGGCGATGTGTCAGTTTGCTATCACTGTGAGGGCCGAGGGAAGAGGGAGGCTGGAACAAGCCGTGGACCATTTGGGGGTTTTTGACGACACCATACCCCTAGTTTACTGTGACCTGACCGCACTTAGGACTAAACAGTTGCTGGAACTGAGTCCGGGGGAAGTGGCAACTGCTCAGCAAAATGACCCGGGCATTGGCACAGTGTGGAGAGCGGTCGAGAAGGGGAATGTGGCGTTGGCTGAGAAGGCGAAACACCCATGCGTGCCTCTGTTGTTGAAGGAGTGGTCTCGGTTAAAGTTAAAGAACAAAATCTTGTACCGGGTAACGACGCCTCCGGACCAACCCCGCTGTTGGCAACTGGTCCTGCCGGAGGAGTATCACCAGACTGTACTCCAGGCCTTACATGATGATTCTGGACACTTGGGGGTGGAAAAGACATATGGATTACTCAAAGACCGGTTCTACTCCCCCCCGGAAGAGGGGGGACATCGAAGAATACTGTAGGGGATGCCGTCGTTGCATCCAGAGGAAGACCCTGCCAGCGTTGGCGGCTCCACTGTCGCACTTGCAGAGTGCGGGACCTCTGGACTTGGTATGTATGGATTTCCTGTCGATTGAGCCTGACACCAGCAACACCGCAAATGTATTAGTCATCACCGATCATTACACTCGCTTTGCTCAGGCATTTCCCACCAAGGATCAGAAGGCGACGACAGTGGCGAAGATGTTATGGGAGAAGTATTTTGTGCATTACGGCCTTCCCAGGCGAATCCATAGTGATCAGGGGCGGGACTTTGAGAGCCGCCTTATCCAGGAATTACTGACTATGCTTGGGGTTGAGAAATCCAGGACTACCCTTTACCACCCACAGGGAGACCTTCAGCCAGTGAGATTCAACAGGACCCTGTTGGATATGCTCGGGACGCTGGAGATTGGGCAGAAAAGCAGGTGGAGTCGTCATATTGGACAATTGGTTCACTGTTACAATTGTACTCGCAATGATGCTACAGGGTACTCGCCCTATTATCTGATGTTCGAGCGGGAAGCGAGGTTGCCCATTGACGTGTGTTTTGGAGGTGGAGTGGGTGAATTTCCCAGGAAGTCCCATCTAAAGTACGTGTCCGACATGAAGAGGGAGTTACAGCGGGCGTACGAGTTGGCCGAGGCGGCGGCTACCAAACAAAATCAGAAGAATAAGATGCGGTATGATCGAAAGGTGAAGTTTGTACAATTATTACGGGGCGGCCGGGTCCTTTTACGGAATTTGGGACTCCCTGGTAAGCACAAGTTGGCAGATCGATGGGCGGCCAGCCCCTATGTAATAGAGAGCCAGATGCCGAACCTGCCCGTTTACCGGGTGAAACCTGAGGATGGAAAAGGGCCTATCAAGGTACTCCATATGAATCACCTGCTGCCACTGGGTCAAGCGGTGCAGGTGGATAAGGAGCCCGAGTGGGAGGTTACGCCCAGTACAAGGACTCTGCGAGGGCACGGAGAACGGGAAGAGCCCGCTGCTGAAGAGCGGGGATGGGTCCCTCACCCGGGAATGGCTACCGATTCAGAGGAGGACGACTCAGATGAGTGGGTCCTGTTCCCTTTCGCTGGTGCTCCAGTACCAGGAGAGGAGGCTCCTGGCCCTTCCCATACTGAGTTGGGTGAGAGGAGGGAAGGTCTTGAGGGTCAGATGGAGAGGCAGCCAACATTGGGGGGAGGGAGGGTGGAACCCGAGCGTGAGCCGGAGAGATCTCAGGTGAGGGAGGACCCCTGTGAGGAAGGGGGTGCGGGTCTGTCAGGTAGACCTGGGGTGTCCGAGACAGTGAGTTCGCAGGTGACGAGGGAGCCCAGTGGGGCAGAAGGGGTATGGAGATCTCAGAGGATTAGGCGCCCCCCGGAGCGGTTGACATATGTGGTACCGGGAGAACCGAGTGTGATTTCTACTGCTCTGGGTAGTTATGTCACTGCTTTCTGCACCTGGGTTGGGTTTTGTGTGTTGCAAGAAGCTTTGGGGACCTCTAGTAATGCCATGAGGGCATGACATTTGCTGGTGGGGAGAGAATGTACAATGTCCTGGGTATGTTACTCAAAATGGCCTCTTTGGTTTATTACAAGTAGGAATGTTTCTTTGTCGGATGAGTGTTTCTCTCGCCGTTGTTTCACTTTAGAATGGCTGATATGGCAATTGTATTCATTTGTCAATGGGGAATGTCATTGTGTCTTGTGATGCTGGGAACTTGGGGGAGGGGTTTTCACGGGTTTTTTTGGGGAGGCCGAGGAAGACGCTGAGGAAGGTGGACATGTGCTGGACTGCTCGTAAGACCACCGGGGTGGTCCCAGGTGCGACGGCCGGATGGGTCGATTGGTTCGTTGATTGAGCTCCAACGAGTGCACTAAACAGACTGAACTTAGATAAGTTGGCGCCTTTTGTTTTTTTCCTTGTGTATATATATATATATATTGTCTACTATTTTTTTAATTTTAGTAAACTCTTTAAAGTGTATTTCATAACGGTATTTGTTGTGGGTTTGATACTGTTGGCGGGCGCGAGGCATTAACTCGATTCTCACAGCACCTGCGTGTACGGGAGGTGGGTTGGAGAGTGGCTGGATCTCCTTTTTCCCCTAGACATATACCAGCCTGTTGGGTAAGGGTTACAGGTATATTTAACTTTTGCAAAAATCTATTCATAACAATAGTATTATCAGAGAATTCAGATTTATAAAGATTAGAATAGAGATCCATAAATATCTTATTAATTTCATAAGGGTCTAAGGTTTCAATTCTATCTAGTCTACAGATTTTAAAAATCTGTCTTCTGACTATACTAGCCTTTAACTGACTGGCCAAAAGTTTACCAGATTTACCTCCATGTATATAAAATAAACTTTTAGATCTAAGAATTTGCAGTTCAATGGGAAAGGTCAAAAGCCAATTATATTGCGATTGAAGTTTGACCCTTTATATAGGTCTTCAGTAGGTTTAAATGAATACGCTTTATCTATCTCTCTAATTTTATTAGTAAGCACTGACAATTTCGCTTTAGTTTTCTTTCTTAAAGCTGCTGAGTATGAAATTATCTGTCCCCTAAGAAAAGATTTCATCACGTCCCATATAACCAGGTTTGACATTCCTTCAGTTGTATTAAATTCAAAAAATGTGGAAATTTGCTCCTTAATAAAACCAACGAAAGCTGGGTCCTGTAACAATACGGGCCTCATTCACACGTGGCACAGGTAGCAATACTGGAAAATCAATAAAAAAAAGATTGAAAATTAAATGAAATGAGAAAAACTCTGCATAAATTGAAGAATGAAGATCTCGATCGTGTATTGAAAGAGTGGATTTGTTAGCGTCGGAGTGAACATATGCTGATCATGAAACAAGCAAAGATTTATCCAGATAGAGTATACAGAAAATGTAGGTAATTGTGAATATTCAGCAGGCTGGTTGCAGAAATTTAAAAAAAGACACAGCATTAAATTTTAAAGTATCTGCTGATCACAAAGTTGCAGGGAAATTCATTGATTAAATTATTAGTGCAAAAACACAGCAGCAACAGTGGGGTAGTGTTCATGGGTTCACTGTCCATTCAGTAATCTGATGGTGGAGGGGAAGAAACTGTTACTGAAACATTGAGTGTGTGTCTTCAGGCTCCTGTGCTTCCTCCTGGATGGTAGCAATGAGAAGAGGGCACATCCTAGATGATGAGGGTCCTTAACGGTCAATGCTACCTTCTTGAGATCACATCGTAGCAACGTGATGTGAAATTAGTTTGTTTTTCAAGGCATAAACTTACTAAAATTTACAAAATAAATAAATAGTGTAATAAATGAAGTACTCCTGGGTATAAGGATGGGGTTTATACGTAAAGATGCAATTTTAACATGGAAGCGTTGTCAGGCACATCTGTGAGCACAGGTTGATGACGAGTAGGCCAAGGCTTTGTGTAAACACAGTCAGTTGAATCACAGAACCGTATTGGGCTCTGTCAGGGATGGGAGAGGATAGATCTTACAATTACTTCGCTTGGAGTCTGAGGATACGGTGTACTCTATATACTTGGAGATGCCAGTAAATTTAAGTATACAAATAAATTTCTACAAATGGCACTGGTTCTTGTCTGTCTGGTCCTTTAATGTCACAGGGTCATGGGATCAGCACCTCAACTCAAACTGAGCACCGCTGCCTGGGGTGGTCACTAAGCATCATTGTCGTCAGCCCCTTCCAAGTCCACAGCCTCTGTCACCAAGATGGCCGAAGGCAGCAGGTTATCAGCTCCTGTCACACACTGTGAAAATGTGGGCCCAGATCCTCAAGCTGCAGGAACAGCCTCTATGTAGAAATGTGTAAATGCAGCATCCATCACTAAGGACCCACACCACCCAGAACCTGCCCTCTTTTCATTGCTACCATCAGGAAGGAGGTACAGGAGCCTGAGGACACACACTCAACATTTTACAATCAGCTTCTTCCCCTCCACCATCGGATTTCTGAACAGACAATGAACTCATGAACACTACTTATTTAATTTTTAAACATATATTTCTAATTGTATTTTATACATTGCACTGAACTCCTGCTGCAAATGTCATGACATCTGTCAGTGATAATAAACTGGATTCCAAAACACCGAACCAACAGTTAAAGAAGAAAGATCTTCGCCACCTCATCAAGGATGGGAAACAATTTTTAGACTCAGCAGTGACACCCACTCATCAGGATGGAATTCACAAAATGTTGCCTCATGCCAACCTTCCATGTACTAGACAAAGTCACAGAGATTGGGCAACTTTGGATGTAGTCTCCACATTAACTTGTGAACTTGTAATCTATTTAAGGTAAGAGATTGGCTTCATTTGTCACATGGACATTTAAACATCAAAACATAGTGTTTTTTTAATATAGAAACAAAGAGATTCTGCAGATGCTGGAAATTCAGAGTAGCACACACAAAACACGGGAGGAACTTGGCAGGTCAAGCAGCATCTATGGAAATGAATAAACAGTCAACATTTTGAGCCGAGACCCTTCTTCAGGACTGGAAAGGAAGGGGGAAGAGGGTGAAGGAGGACAAACTATAAGGTGATAGGTGATGCCAGGTGAGTGGGAAAGGTAAAGGGCTGGAGAGAAAGGAATCTGATGGGAGAGGAGAGTGGACCATAGCAAAAAGGAAAGGAGGAGGGGCACTGGGGGAGGTGACTGGCAGGTGAGGAGAAGAGGTAAGTGGACAGAATGGGCAATAGAAGAGGGAAGGGAGGGAGGGAAAAATTTAGTGGAAGAAGAAATCAACATACATGCAACCTAGACGGAATATGAGGTGTTGCTCCTCCACCCTGAGAGTGCCCTCATCGTGGCAAAAGAGGAGGCCATGGATGGTCATGTTGGAATGGGAATGAGCAGAGGAATTAAAATGTTTGGCCACTAGCATATTCTGCTTTTGACAGATGGAGCGGTGGTGTTCTACAAAGCAGTTCCCCAACTCATGTTAAGTCTCATCACATTGGGAGGATTGGATACAATAGACGACCCCCCCAACAGATTCGCAGGTGGGGCGTTGCCTCACCTGGAAGGACTGTTTGGAGTCCTGAATGGAGGTGAGTGGGCAGGTGTAGCATTTCCGTGGCTTGCCAGGAGGGAGATTAGTGGGGAGGGTCAAATGGGCAAGAGAATCAGGGCAAGAGTGATCCCCGTGGAAAGCAGAGAATGGGGGAGAGGTAAAGACGTCTTTAGTGGTAGGATCCCATTGAAATTGGCAGAAGTTGAAACCTGTCATTTGAGTCAAAGACCAACACGATCTGAGGAAGTTGCGGGGGCAGCCCACAAGTGCCACCACAGTTCCAGCGCCAATGTACCATGCCCAGAACTTACTAACTCTGACCTATACACCCTGAGCATATGGGGGGAGCCCATGCAGTCACAGGGGGAATGAAGAACTCCTTACGGACAGTGTCATAAATTGAACCCTGATGGCTGGCATCTTACAGCGTGACGCTGGCCACTGTGGTGCCCAGCCATTTGTAGAAGCTCTACCTCTAGATCGGGCGAGGTTATTCCGACACGTATTGATGAATCAGATGGGAGACCCTGTGATCTCATTCTCTGAGGCTGATGATGGGCATCTTTCAAGAGGGTGAACCCTTGAAGAGTGTCCAGCCCAGATGGCACGCCTGGCCGGGTACCAATGATTCGTACAGATCAAGAGCATCTTCAGCCTCCCTCTTCCATGGTTTAAGGTTCCCACCTGCTTCAAAAGAGCATGTATGGTATAGAGAATAGTGACATGCCACGATGACTACTCTTTGGTGGCATCTACCTACACCCCAATAAAGTACTTTGGTCGTGGCATGAATCAGCTCTGCCTCGGAGAATACTTAGAGTCACAGAGGCCATGGAACTCTACAGTACAGAAGCATGCCCTTTGTCCCATCTAGTTCAAGCGGAACTGTTATTCTGTTCAGTCCCATCGATCTACGCCCGGACCCTGGCCCCCCATATCCCTCCCATTCATGTATCTATCCAAACTTCTCTTAAGAACTGTAATCAAACCCACGTCCGCCACTTCTGCTGGCAACTTGTTCCACTCTTGCACTTCCTGAAGAAGTTCCCCCTTGGGTTCCCCTTAAATATTTCACCTTTCACCTTTAACCTACTTTGATTCGCTTCCATTTGATCAGATGTTGCTGTGCATTCAATATTTCAATAATATTTGAGTAATATTTTATATGTAGTGTTAACCATTCTTGTTCATTTGAATAGTTAATTATGGGTTATATGTAAAAATATGTTAATTGCATACATCATCAAACTACCACATGATACATACATGTCTTATTTAAATTAAAGATGAAGTCACACCTGCATTTCGTACTCCGTATCTTCTCTTTGAATTAATTTAATGTTTGGGAATTACAAAACATAACAGATGTGATTTCACCGGCTCGGGACCATGTGGATTATTAAGACCTACGTTTAGACTGCTGTCTGTCGACTACAGTTCAACATTATCATCCTCTCCAGACGTGACACAAAGCTCCAGGACCTGGGCCTCTGCAACTGGATCCTCGATTTCCTCATTGGTAGACCTCAATCCGTACGGATCGGGAACAGCACAGCCGCACTTACGGCTGCGTGCTGCGTCCCCTGCTCTACTCTCTACGCCCAAGTGACAGTGTGGCCTCACTGTGTAGGCCAAATCACAGGTCGTGATGGGTCAGTGTACAGGACTCCTGGCTCAACAACAACCTCTCGCTCAACGTCGGCAAAACCAACCACTGACTTCAGAAAAGGGGAACGCGGGCGCCCACGTGGCAGTTTGTATTGGTGAATCAGAGACGGACAGAGTCGACAGCTTTAGATTCTATATGTTGACACCTGGGAAGACCTGTCCTGGGCCCAGCACGTCGATGTAATTGTGAAGGGAGGGCACGCCAGTGTCTCTACTTCAGGAGATGTGGCGTGTCACCGTGTACTCGATAAGCAGCTACAGATACATTGCTGAATGTACCCTGACTGGTCGCACCACGGTCTGGTAACGCTATACCAATGAAAGAGGCTGCAGAGGTGGTGGACACAGCCCAGTCTGTCCCTCCCCTCCACTGACACTATCTATAAAAAACCCTACCTCTAGAAGGCAGCATTTATCATCACAGCTTCCCAGCATCCGGGCTGTGTCACCTTCTCACTGTTACCACTAGGCAGGCGGTACAAAGGACAGGAAAACCTGAAGCACCATCTAGAAGGACGAGAACAGCAGACTCCTGGGAACACCACCACGTGGAAGTCCCCCTCCATGTCATCACCATCCTGACTTGGAAACATATTGCCGTTCCTTCATTGTCGCTGGGTCACAATCATGGAATTCCCTCCCCTACGCCTCAGGGACTGCAGCGGTTCGAGAAGGCAGCTCGTCACCACCTTCTCAAGGGCAACTAGGGGTGGGCAATGAATGCTGGCTTAGCTGGCGACGCGCACATCCCATAAATGAAAACCACGTTCAGGAACAGCTACTCTCCTACAGTTATCAGGTTCTTGCGCAGACCTGCACAACCTCAGCTACAGGCTATCTCAGATTGAGTCTTCCTTTGCACTGAGGCAGGGGCGCCCCACCTTTTTTATGCCTGGACCAATACCATTAAGCAAAGGGTCCGTGGACCCCAGGTTGGGGATCCTTGCCATGCCTTTGCACTGATACTCTCCACTGTCTTGGATAATTTATGTCTACTTTAAATTCTGTGCGTAGTCTGTGTCTAACCTGCCTGTAATCTGTGTGGGTCAACTTACCGGAATGCAAGACCCACCAGGGCATCTTGCAGCCTAAACTCTGCCACCCTGGAACTTTGAAAAGTAAAATCTGCAGAAAGGTAGACAAGTTCACTGGCACCTATGATTGTCACACGCACTGTGCTATGGTGAAAAACTTTCTTTAGTATGCCGTCTGTAAAGATCATTTCATTACATGAGGTGGTGCCAAGGGAAAGGAGTCCTAGAGCTTTAGCATCATAGAAAAGGACAGCTCAGAAACAGGCCCTTCAGCCCATCGATTCCATGCTGAAAACATTTAAACCGCCTACTCCCATTGACCTGCACTCCCCTCCATTGCCCTCCATACCCCTACTATCCATGTACCTATCCAAACTTCTCTTAAACATTGAAATCGAGCTCATATTCACCATTCGCAGGCAGCTCACTCCACACTCTCATGACCCTCTGAGTGAAGTTTCCCCTCATGTTGCCCTCAAACATTTCACCTTTCACCCTTAACCCATGACCTCTGTTGTAGTCTCACTGAACCTCAGTGGAAAAAGCCTGCTTGTTTTTACTCAATCCATACGCCTTATAATTTTCTTTACCTTTATAAAATCTCAATCTTCTACATTCCGAGGAATAAAGACCCTACGTAGATTGGAAGACAACTTCATGGAGCACCTACACTCCATCAACCAGAAAAAGTGGGATCTCCTGATAGCCACCCATTTCAATTCTACTTCCCACTCCCGTTTCAACATGTCAGTTCATGGCCTCCTCTACTGCCATAATGAGGCCACACTTCGGTTGGAGGAGCAACACTTTATATTCCATCTTGGTAGCCTCCAACCTGATGACATGAACATCGATTTCTCTAACTTTTGAAAATTGCCCCCCCCCCCCATCCTTCACCTTTCCCCATTCCTGTATCCCTCTCTCACTTATCTCTTTACCTGCCCATCACCTTCTTCTGGTGCTCCTCTTTCACTTTCTTCCATGGTCTTCTACCCTCTGCTATCAGATTCCCCTTCTCCAGCCCTTTATCTCTTTCACCAACCAACTCTTTACTCTTTACCAGCTCTTTACTTCACCCCTCCACCTCTCTCAGTTTCTCCCATCACCTACCACTTTGTACTTCTTCCTCCTCTCCCTCCTCCATCTAACTCCGACTTCTCCTTCTTTCCAGTCCTGATGAAGAGTCTTGGGCCAAAACATCAACTGTTTACCCTTTTGCAATAGATGCTGCCTGGCCTGCTGAGATCCCCCAGCATTTTGTGTGTGTTGCTTTAAAGTCCTAATCTATTCAATTTTCCTTATAACTCAGGTCCTCTGGATCCTTGTAAATTTTCTTTGTACTCTTTTAACCTTATTTACATCTTTCCTGTAGGTAGGTGACCAAAACTGCACACAATACTCCAAATTAGGCCTCACCGACATTTTATACATCTTCAACATAACATCCCATCTCCTTTGGTTTACGAAGGCCAATGTGACAAAAACTTTCTTTACAGCCCTAACAACCTGGAAATTTGCCATTTTCAATGAATTATGAACCTATATTCCCAGATCCCTTTGTTCTACTGCACTCCTCAGAGCCCTACCATTCACTGTGTGAGACCTACCCTGGTTGGTCCTTCAAAATGCAACACCCCACACTTGTCTGCATTAAATTCCATTTGCCATTTTTCAGCCCATTTTTCCAGCTGCTCCAGATCCTGCTGCAAACCATGATAACCTTCCTTGCTGTCCAGTATACCCCCAATCTTGGTGTCATTCACAAATTTGCAGATCCAGTTTACCACATTATCATCCAGATCATTGATATAGATGACAAACAGCAACGAACCCAGCACCGACCACTGCAGCTCACCGCCAATCACAGGCCTCCAGTCAGAGAGGCAACCATCTACCACCACTCTCTGTCTTCTCCTACAAAGCCAGGGTCTAATCCAATCCTTTTTCAGGATTGCATCAATATTTTGTGTCATGGATAGATCTTCAAGATGTTGATGCCCAGGAACTTGAAACTGCTCACCCTTTCCCAGTGCCGATCCCTCAATGAGGACTGGTGCATGTTCCCTCAATATCTCATTCCTGAATCCACAATCAATTCCCCAGTTTTACTGGTGCTGAGCTCTTGAGAGAGTGATGGAAAATTCACAGAAGTATTTACTGGACTGGAGGGCTGGAGTTGTGAGGAGGGATCGGTCAGAATGGGACTGTCTACCCAGTTCCAAAAGAAGCTGAAGTATGATCTTATAGTTCATAAGATCACGAGAAGCACCCCCCCCACCACCACCTCCACCACCCCCACCCCAGGGTAGGGGGGTCTGAAACTAAAGGCCACAATGTTTGAGGTGAGAGGGGAGAGATTTAGAGGGGACCTGAGAGGAAACTCCTCCCCTCAGGGGGTGATGTTACATGGAACGAGCTGCCAGAGTAGGAGGAAGAGGTGGGTCCCCCTTGCACGGAGTCTATTGACCCAGCATGATCAAACACCCAACCCACCCACCCCAGCCACTCTCTTTTCTCCCCTTTCCCATAGGACAGAAGATACAAAAGCTCAAAAGCATGGACCACCAGGCTCAAAGACAGCTTCCACCGCCACTGTATCAGACTCTTGAACGGACATCTTGGTTTACCTTGCTCTACCTCAATGCATTGTCTAATTTTCTGATCTGAATGAACAGCATGCTGAGCAAGCTCTTCACTGTGTCGTGGTACATGTGACAATTCCCATACCAATACGAAGGACATTTGTAAGACGTTGGATAGGTGTAAGTCTTGGGAATGTTTTGTGGGATATCAGTGAAACACAAGCAAATGGGATGGGTGTGGATAGGAATCTTGGCAACAGGGACAAGATGGTAAGTGCATTTAACTATCATGTGATGGAAAAGTATAGTGGTTATACTCAGATTTATACGGATGGTGCTAAGGAACTTGAAACAGGGGTGACAGGGTTTGGGGTGGCTATACCAGCAAAAGAAATTGGAATCAGCAGAAGAACATCTAATAAGTTTGGTGTGTAAACAGTGGAGATGTTGACAGTGTTGGTTGTGTTGCGATGGGTGGAGAAAGCTAGACAAGTCAAAGTGTTGATATGCTCAGATTCATTGTCAGTTCTAGCAAGTTTAAGGACTTTTCACTCAAACAGCCAGCAAGATGTACTTTATGAAGTCCTACAGTCAGTCACAAGAATTGCAAATCAGGGAGGTCAGGTAAAATTTCTATGGGTTCCAGCTCATGTAGGGGTGAAGGGGAATGAGAGGGTGGATGGGTTGGCAATGAAGGCGTTAAAGAAAGAAAATACAGAAATGCACATTAGTATCAGTAAAGCAGAGGCCAAATGTGTAATCTGAGAAATAATCGTCCAAATGTGGCAAGAAAGAGGGGACAGAGAGGGGAAAGGGAGGCATTTATATCAAATACAGGTACTAGGGTAGGCAGTGGATACAGAAGAGAGGAAATTGTGTGGACCAGGTTAAGGCTGGGGCACTGTGCACTAAACCAAACATTGAAATTGATAGGGAAACGCCAGACAGGATTGTGTGAGGAATGTCAGGAGAGGAGGCAGTAGAACATGTAGTTCTGAGTTGCAGGAAGTATGGGATACAGAGAGAGATGATGAGAATTAATCTAAGGGAATTGGGGGTGCAGGAACTTACATTAAAAGGGTTGCTGGGCATGGGTGAGAGGGCACAGGTCCAGGTGCTTTTAGCTTAGGGATACAGGGGTGTTTTGTAGGATATGATGGATAAGCAGGAATAAGGTACTAGTAGGATGGCCAAAGAGGGAAGGATAAGGTGTAGATTTGTGTGTGTGTGTGTGTGTGTGTGTGTGTGAGAGAGAGAGAGAATGGGTGAAGGGAATTAGAATGTAAGTCTGTCGTCTGATCCACACCCCGGAGCAGAAGGTGGCGGTATTGCACCATTAAACTGGGTGCCAACCACTGAAAAACAAGAAGGAAGGAAGGAAGGAAGTTGGGCCGAAAGCCCTGTCTCCAAACATCCTTTAATACTGTAATGATCTCTTTGGGCCAGAGAGCATTGGGCTCCCAGGTTTTCAGAGCACCTAAATTGGTTAATTGTTGTTTAACCAGAGTTGTAATCATTTA
This sequence comes from Hypanus sabinus, assembly GCF_030144855.1. Taxonomy (NCBI): domain Eukaryota; kingdom Metazoa; phylum Chordata; class Chondrichthyes; order Myliobatiformes; family Dasyatidae; genus Hypanus; species Hypanus sabinus. Next base: position 9,004,211 of record NC_082712.1, on the reverse strand, counting down.
CCAAGCGACTGGCTCTTTGCAATGCGGTCCCCTGGTGCCTTCTGTCTAAGCTCATTAAATTCATTCTGTTGAGGCTCCGGGACTCCCTGTTAGGTGTATTATTTAAGTGGACACCTGATTAGCGCTTATCATGGGGTCCTAGTGGTGAGAATGTCACTCACCCAAAATTCTTACGAATAAACTTTAGTCACCATCACTACATCAGGGTCTGTGTTTCCTCTGCACTTGGATTCTGACGTTGCCAGCACACTTCGTGATATCCTTCCATCCAATCACCATAAAATTATGCCCCCTCGTGTTAGCCATTTCCACCCTGGGAAAAGTCACTGGCTTGATCTATGCCCCTTATCATATCGGGCACCTCTCTCAAGTCACCTCTCATCCTCCTGCATTCTAAAGAGAAAAGCCCCAGCTCACACAATCTTTCCTCATAAGATGTGACCTCGAGTGCAGGCAGCATCCTGGTAAATCTCCTTCACCCTCCAATCCTTCCTATAATGAGGTGACCAGGAATGAACACAATACAACTGTGGTCTAGTGACATACGATAAGGATGACTGAAAGAAATTGGACAGGTGCAGGTCTTGGAAATGTTTACAGCAGGGGTTCCCAACCTTTTTCACACTATGGACCCTTACCATTAGCCAAGGTCTCCATTGACCCCAGGTTGTGAACCTCTGGGATATCAAGCAAACGGGATGGGCATGGATAGGCATTTTGGATAACAGGGTTGAAATGGGCCAAAAGGCCTGTCTCCATGCTGAGTAAACATCCAAAGCAACACTCCAACACCGCTCCATGTGTGGTTCAAGGTCATATTCAAGTTCATTTCCAGCATATAAATTCAAAGAAAGTTAACATAGTTTGGCTGCAGTGTGATACATTACAAATTATATATCATGTAAATGTCTGTAAACTAAACAATAAAATTAATACCATGGGGTCCGGTTGGATTGGAGGAAATGGCTACTTCTTCACCAACAGAATCAGTCCTTTGGGCTGGATGGATGGAGATGTGCCAAATCTCCCACTCCTTCTTTGACTATTGTGACCACGTCAACATGTCAGATTGATCGCTCTGAAAAGTTCACCCATCGTATTCCCTGGAGTTTCAAAGATTATAGTTTAACAGGCTGTTTCAAATTGTTCAGAGAAACCGAAAGCAGAGAGAGAAGAATTTTCCATTGCCTGGGAGCCAGGGATCAGGGGCAGAGTCTAAACTTCAGAACAAAGTAACACTCTCAAACCCACAGTAGCTTAAAAGTCCCTTCAATTAACAGAAAGTTAAATGTGTGACGTTCAGAATCAGGTTTATTATCATTGGCATGTGATGTGAAACTTGTTAACTTAGCAGCAGTTCAATCAATACATAATAATGAAAAGATATAAAATAATAGTAAATCAATCAATTACAGTATACATATATTGAATAGATTAAAAATCATGCAAAAAACAGAAATGATATAACGTGGGTAGGATGAGTGAGGGGGTCCTGCGTAGGGAGTTCAGGGAGTTAGGTGCGAAGCTGAAGAGCAGGACCTCCAGGGTAACAATCTCAGGATTGCTACCTGTGCCACGTGCGTGTGAGGCAAGGAACAGAAAGATTACACAGATTAATATGTGGCTGAGAGGATGGTGCAGGAGGGAGGGCTTCAGGTTTTTAGATAATTGGGCTTTGTTCCAGGGAAGGTGGGATCTGTTCCGACGGGACGGTTTACACCGGAACTGGAGCGGTACTAACATTCTTACAGGGAACTTTGCTAGTGCTTCTTGGGGGGGGGGTTTAAACTAAATTTGCAGGGGGCGGGGATCCAGAATGTGAGAGAGGTTAGCGAGAGGAAGAATAAAGGACAGGTGGGGACTAAACGGTTCCGGTATTTTAAGTGTGTAGTAGAGAAAGGTGAGGCGGAACAAGTGATAAGGAGGACACATGTACAGAGGGATGGTCTGATGGACTTGAGTTAAATGTGTTGAAAGAATAAGTAAATTTAGGAAGGACAACAAAATTCTAGGGGTGTATAGCCCGATGGGAGTTCGGGGAGCTGGGTTAAGCACAATAGGGGGTGATTTAAACAGAAAGGAGAAATGGGCTAAAAATTCTATATCTGAATGCACGAAGTGTCAGAAATAAGGCAGATGAGCTTGAAGCCCAGGTGCAAATGGGTAACTAAGATGTTGTTGGGATAACAGAGACATGGCTGTAGGGACATCAGACCTGGGAAATGAATGTACAAGGGTATACGTGCTATTGTAGGGACAGAAATGTGGGCAGAGGGGGTGGGGTGGCCCTGTTGGTGAGGAATGAGATTCAGTCCTTTGCAAGGGGGGACATAGGATCAGGAGAAGTAGAGTCTGTGTGGATTGAGCTGAGGAATAGTAAGGGCAAAAGGACCCAAATGGGTGTTGTCTACAGGCCACCAAACAGTAGCATGGATATTGGGTGCAAGTTGAATAGGGAGTTAACATTGGCATGTGGCAAAGGTAATGTCGCAGTAGTTATGGGGGATTTCAACATGCAGGTGAACTGGGAGAATCAGGTTGGTGCTGGACCACAGGATAGGTAGTTTGTAGAGTGCCTACGGGATGCATTCTTGGAACAGCTTTTATGAGTGCTGACCAGGGACAAGGCTATTCTGGATTTAGTGTTGTGTAATGAACAGGATTTGATAAGCGATCTTGAAGTAAAGGAGCCATTAGGAGGTAGTGATCATAATATGATAAGCTTTTATCTGCAATTTGAGAAGGATAAGGGCAGCTCGGAGGTGCCAGTGTTGCAGTTGAACAGGGGAAACTATGGAGCCATGAGGGAGGAGCCGGCCAATGTTGACTGGACGGATAGCCTAGCAGAAAAGACAGTGGAACAGCAATGGCAGGTATTCTTGGGAATAATGCACAAGGTGCAACATCAGTTCATCCCCCAGAGAAGGAAGGATTCAAAGGGGGGAAAGGGGCCACAGTGGTTGACAAAGGAAGTCAGAGGTTGCATAGCATTAAAAAAAAAGGAAGTATGACAGAACTAAGGTGAGTGGGAAGACAGATGATTGGGAAGTTTTTAAGGAACAACAGAATTTAACTAAAAAGGCAATATGGGGAGAAAAAAATGAGGTACGAACGCAAGCTAGCCAGGAATATAAAGGAGGATAGCAAAAGCTTTTTTAGGTATGTGAAGAGAAAGAAGATAGTTAAGAACAATGTTGGGCCCTTGAAGAATGAATTGAGTGAAATTGTTATGGGAAACAAGAGAAATGGCAGAAGAATTTAATAAGTACTTTAGATCTGTCTTCACTAAGGAAGACACAAGCAATCTCCCAGATGTATGGGTGGGTCAAGGACATAGGGTAACAGAGGAATTGAAACAGATTGAAATTAGGAAGGAAACGGTGATGAGTAGACTGATGGGACTGAAGGCTGACAAATCCCCAGGTCCGGATGGTCTGCATCCTAGGGTACTAAAGGAGGTGGCCCTGGAAATTGCGGATGCATTGGTAATCATTTTCCAATGTTCCTTAGATTCAGGATCAGTTCCTGAGGATTGGAGAATGGCTATTGTTATCCCACTTTTTAAGAAAGGAGGGAGGGAGAAAACAGAGAACTATCGACCTGTCAGCCTGACATTGGTGGTGGGGAAGATGCTAGAGTCCATTATTAAAGATGAAATAGTGGCATATCTAGATAGCAGTGATAGGATTGGGCCAAGCCAGCATGGATTTACCAAGGGTAAATTATGCTTGACTAATCTGTTGGAGTTTTTCAAGGATGTAACCAGGAAGTTAGACGGGGGAGATCCAGTGGATGTAGTGTACCTTGATTTTCAGAAGGCATTTGATAAGGTCACACATAGGAGATTGGTGGGTAAAATCAAAGCTCATGGCATTGGGGGGAAGACATTGACATGGATAGAAAACAGTTCTCTGGATGCTTTCAAAAAGGAGCTAGATAGGTATCTTATGGATAGGGGAATCAAGGGATATGGGGACAAGGCAGGAACAGGGTATTGATAGTAGATGATCAGCCATGATCTCAAAATGGCGGTGCAGGCTCGAAGGGCCGAATGGTCTACTTCTGCACCTATTGTCTATTGTCTATTGATATATATTAAAAAAGTGAGGTAGTAGTCATGAGTTCAATGTCCATTTAGGAATCGGATGGCAGAGGGGAAGAAGCTGTTCCTGAATCACTGAGTGTGTCTTCAGGCTTCTGTACCTCCTACCCGATGGTAACAGTGAGAAAAGGGCATACCCTGGGTGCTGGAAGTCCTTAATAATGGACGCTGCTCTTCTGAGACACCGCTCCTTGAAGATGTCCTGGGTATTTTGTAGGCTAGTGGCCAAGATGGAGCTGACAAGATTTACAACCCCCTGCAGCTTCTTTCAGTCCTGTGCAGTAGCCCCTCCAAACCAGACAGTGATGCAGCCTGTCAGAATGCCCTCTACAGTACAACTATAGAAGTTTTTGAGTGTATTTGTTGACATACCAAATCTCTTCAAACTCCCAATGAAGTATAGTCACTGTCTTGCCTTCTTTATAACTGCATCGATATGTAGGGACCAGGTTAGAACCTCAGAGATCTTGACACCCAGGAACTTGAAACTGCTCACTCTCTCCACTTCTGATCCCTCTGAGGATTGCTATGTGTTCCTTCATCTTACCCCTCCTGAAGTCCACAATCAGCTCTTTCGTCTTACGTTTCTCTTTTGTTGCTGCGACACCACTCCACTAGTTGGCATATCTCACTCCTGTATGCCCTCACGTCTCCATCTGAGATTCTACCAAGAATAGTTGTATCATCAATAAATTTATAGATGGTATTTGAGCTATGCCTAGCCACACAGTCATGGGTATATAGAGAGAGTAGAGCAGTGGGCTAAGCACATACCCTGAGGTGCACCAGTGTTGATTGTCAGCGAGGAGGAGATGTTATCACCCATCCACACAGATTGTGGTCTTCTGGGTGGAGAGTTCAGGATCCAATTACACAGGCAGGTACAGAGGCCCAGGTTCTGCAACTTCTCAATCAGGATTGTGGGAATGATGGTATTAAATGCTGAGCTATAGTCAATGAACAGCATCCTGACATAGGTGTCTGTGTTGTTCAGGTGGTCTAAGGCCGTGCAGAGAGCCATTGAGATTGCGTCTGCCGTTGACCTATTGTGGTGATAGGCAAGTTGCAATGGGTCCAGGTCCTTGCTGAGGCAGGAGTTCGGTCTAGTCATGACCGACCTCTCAAAGCATTTCATCACTCTCAATGTGAGTGCTACCAGACGATAGTCATTAAGGCAGCCCCCATTACTTTTCTTAGGCACTGGTATAATTGTTGCCCTTTTGAAGCAAATGGGAACTTACACCGGTCGCAGTGAGAGGCCTACCCAGGGCAGTCCTTCTGAAGTGCAAAACCTCGCACTTTTCTGCATTAAATTCCATCTGCCATTTTTCCAGCTGACACAGATCCCTCTGCAGGCCATGATAGCCTTCCTCACTGCCCACCACATCCCCAATCTTGGAGTTATCCACAAATTTGTTGATCTGGTTAACCATATTATCATCCAGATCTTTGATACAGATGACAAGCAACAACGGACCCAGTACCGGTTCCTGTGGCACCCCACTAGTCACAGGCTTCCAGTCAGAGAGGAAACCCTGTTCTACCACTCTCTGGCTTCTCCCACAAAGCCAATGTCTAATCCAATTTACTACCTCATCTTGAATACCAAGCAACTGAACCTCCCCAATCAACCTCTCCCATGAGGGACCCTGTCAAAGACCTTACTAAAGCCCATGTAGACAACATCCTTGCCTTCATCAACGTTCCTGGTAACTTCCTTGAAGAAGTCTCTAAGATTGGTTAAACGCAACCTAGAATGCATGAACCCTTAATCATTCCACATCTATCCAAATCCTCATATATCTGCTCCCTTAGAACACCTTCCAATAACTTTCCCACTACTGATGTCAGGCTCACAGGTCTATAATTTCCTGGTTTATTTTTAGAGCTTTTCTTAAACAGCGGAACAACATTGGCTATCCTCCAGTGCCTCCCCGTCACTAAGGATGATTTAAATTTCTCTGCTAGGGCCCCGGCAACTTCTGCACTTGCCTCTCACAGAGTCCAAGGGATCATCTTGTCAGTGCTGGGGATTTACCCACCCTAATTTGCCTCAGGATAGCAAGCACCTCCTCTGTAATCTGTACAGGGTCCACAAAATTGATGCCACTTTGCCTCACTGCTATAGACTCTGTATCTCTCTCCTGAGTAATACAGATAGCAAAAAATTCATTTAAGGTCTTACCCATCTCTTGAACAGTCCTGGAATAATTTCCATTTCTGTTTATTCAAACCTCTTCAAAATATTAAAAATAATAACTTATTTATCGAGGACTTTTCATACAGTTGATGTAGCTCAAAAACTTTATAATGAGATGAAAATAAAATAAAAATAACTTGGCAATACAAGTCAAAAAGGCATTAATTAAAAGCAGGGTGTAAATAAATAGGTTTTGAGCTGCGATTAAAATTGTTGACTGAGTCTGCGTCCCTATATTTTTAGGCATTGACTTCCACAGTTCAGGAGCTTGGTCGAAAAATGCTGAACTGCCAATTATCTTTTGAGTGAGATTGTTTCAAAAGACTGGCAGAGGGCTCAAACAGGATTATAAAATGAAAATAATTCTGTGATGTGCTCTGATCCCAGACCATTAAGAACTTTAAAAACAAGTAAAAGAAATTTAAAATTAATTCTAAAAGATACAAACATCAGAGAGAAATAAAGGAATAAAAATAAAATAAACCCTTTTCCGAACGGCCAAAATATATATATATAGAAAATGCTGGAAACACACAACGGGTCAGGCAGAATCTGTGGAGAGAGATTCAGAAAGAACATGTTGGGTGAAAATCCTATTAATCTCTCTCCCAAGGCTTCTTACAACCAGTGATCAGTGTTCAGACTGCAAGTGCAGGACATCGCTTTAAATAAAGCTGAAAATGATGTTTGCTTAGGACAGACACAGTGAATTGTGTCATCTGCATCAAATCAAATCAGTGAGGATTGTGCTAGGGCAGCCCGCAAGTGTTGCTATACTTCTGCTGTCAACATACGTGTCCATCGACATGTGTCTACATCTGTGTGTCTACGTGTGTGTACATCTGTGTGTCTACATGTCTATGTATGTATGTGTGTGTACATGTGTCTATGTGTCTATGTATGTGTGTGTACGTGTGTCTATGTGTCTATTGTGTGTACATGTGTGTCTACATGTCTATGTATGTGTGTGTACATGTGTCTGTGTGTGTACATGTGTGTCTATGTATGTGTGTGTCTACATGTCTATGTATGCGTGTACGTGTGTCAATGTATGTGTGTGTGTGTATGTTTGTGTCTGTTTGCTCCCGTGTCTTCTAATCCACTGACCACAATGCACAAGGCCACCATCAGCACTAACCCCGCCTCTGTCAGGATGTACGTTACTGTGGGGTTTTGTGAAGCATGGTTGTCTCTGGGGCTTTGACTGGGAGCCCATTCCAACCCGTCTGCGAACTGAGGGGATTTCTGTGGTGTCTGGGAAAGCACCTGAGGTGTGACTCCCCGTCGCTGGAATACGGGTGAAGTGGCCTGCAAGGTCAGCTCACACTGATACCTTGCACAATAATGTTTATGACGACAAAGGCAGACATGGACAAGCTGCTGGGCATTCTAGGCTCAGACAGCTCCATCATATGCACTGGATTTCCCGCCTTCAAAAGGCAATGCCTTGGAAAGGCAGCATGCATCATTACGGACCCCTATCACCCAGGACATGCCCTCTTCTGACTGCCCCCATCAGGAGGGAGGTACAGGAGCCTGAAGACACACACTCAGCGATTCAGGAACAGCTTCTTCCCTCCACCATCAGATTTCTGAATGGACAATGAACCCATGAAACCTAACTTACTACTTTTGTTTTTTTCTCTACTTATTTAACTTACTTTTTATCTATATTTCTTGTAGTAATTTGTAGTTTATTTATCATTATTTGTTGCAATAAACAACAAATTTCACCACATTTGCCTGAAACCCTGATTCTCATTCAGACACGGAAGGAACTGTTTCGAGGTCAGGTAAACAAAGCCCCTGGAATTGTCTGGACCGCGTTACTCCTGATGGCAGAGTCTGCCATCCATATTGCTGACTACTCTCGGGTGATAACAGCTCCAGGGTTTGATGGTGAGGTGGATGGTGGCACCTCAGATTTCTGTACTTCCTGCCCCGATGGTAGCTGTGAGATGGCATGGCCTGGGTGGTGGGGATCTTTGATGATAGATGTCACTCAGTACCTCCTACAGGTAGTGTCAGTGGTAGGGAGGGATGTCCCTCTCTGGCTCCCCATCCCTCAGTACCTCTCTCAACCCTTCCCCTACCTCTCTCTCTTTCCCACTCACACTCACCCCTTCACCAGCTCACAATCCCTCTCCCAATCAATTCTTTCTTTCATCTCTCCCTCCCCTTCCTTCCCTCTCCTCCTCCAGATCCCTAATTTCCCACCTCTTTCACCCCTCCTCCCTCTCCCCCTCGCCCCTCCATGCCCTCTCTCCTCCTTGCTCTTTCTCTCCCAGTCTCTGGGGAGAAATTCGTGGGGACAAGCTGGGGTGGTGTTGGGGAGGCAGGGGCAGTTGGTGAGAGAGATAGTGAGACAGACGATGAGAGAGACAGTGAGACAGATGGTGAGACAGACGGTGAGAGAGAGAGAGAGACAGTGAGACGCCTCCCAAGCTGACCCTGGTCACCATCCTGTGAGACCCTGCAGACAAACATCCTGCTTTTGGTGACAAAGTGTCGCACAGCTCCGTGTGTGGGACAACACTGACCTTTTCACCCTGGGTGTTACTGTTCCAGTTGCTCCAGACGCCCAGAGAGCCAAGTTCTCTGGTTCCAGAATGCCCACCCTTCATCCAAAGTCCTACCAGCTTCCTCTGTTGTACTTCCTGCCCTTGCTCCCCTTCCCTTCCCTGGAACAACAGCCGGTTACTGAAGTTCATTTCTGCTGAGCTCTCCAAGTCCCTCATTTCCTCTTCCCTGACTGTCAAGTGCAGTGCTTGCAATCCGCCAGGATCCCAGTGACATGCTCTCAGATCTGGTGACGGCGCTTCAGAAGCTAAGTTTGAGGCATGAAGCTAGTGGCTGCTTGTTACGAGGCCAGAGAACACAAAAAAATCAAGGAGAAAGAAGCTATGGCCATCTTGTGGGTCCTAGGAAGCAGCACAGCAGCTAATGTAATGCTCTGAAGCACCTCCAATTGGAACATCAGGGTTCAATTTCCTCTGCTGTCTGTAAGGAGTTTGTACGTTCTCCCCCTGACCGCGTGCATTTCCCCCCACAGTCCGAAAGATGTACGGGTTCGTAAGGCAGGGCTGTTGGGGAGAGATTTGGGTCTGGGTGGCGTGATAGTCTGACAGCTCTAGCAATCAGAAGATCAGGGTTTGATTCCCGCCGCTGTCTGTAAGGGGTTTGTACGTTTTCCCCATGACTGTGGGTTTCCTCAGGGTGCTCTGGTTTCCTCCCACATTCCAAAGACGTACGGGTAAAGAGTTAGTAAGTTGTGGGCACGCCATGTTGGCGATGGATATGTAGCAACACTTGCAAATCATGATAAGGTTTAATAATAGCAGCATATGTTGGGAAATTTGTTGGTTTGTGGTAGTAGTACATTCTAATATGTAATAATAAAACTATCAATGACAACAAGAAACATAATAGAAAATTAAATTAAATAAGTATTGTAAAAAGAGAGGGAAAAACCAGTGATATTTGATATCCCATTCATAAATCGGATGGTAGAGGGGAAGAAGCTGTTCCTGAAATGTTGAGTGTGTATCCTTAGGCTCCTGCACCGCCACCTTGAAGGTGGATGCTGCCTTTTGAGGTATTGCTCCTTGACGGTGTCCTCAGTGCTGGGGCTGGTGCCCGTGATGGATCTGGCTGAGTTTCCAACTTTCTGCAGCTGTTTCCGATCCTGTGCTGTGACCCCTCCACACCAGACAGTGATGCAACCAGTTAGAATGCTCTCTATGGTACGTCTGTAGACATCTGCAAGTCTTCGGTCACGTACCAAGTCTCCTCAAACAGGTAATGAAGTATAGCCACTGTCGTGTCTTCCTTGTCGAGCCGAGGATAGATCCTCAGAGATGTTGCCTTGTGGGTTCTCCAGCTCACCCTCAGTCATTGCATTTCACATTTCGATGCTGATGTAACGAATAAGGCTGATCTTTAAAGGGCTCCACATTAGAATCTGGTAACAGTGGGATGGAAACTGTCCTTGTGCCTCAGCTGAACTCTCATCAACATTGCACATTAAACATACTCAAATCCACCGGGATGAGGACGACATTTTTCAGTGGAAGTCCTGAAACGTTGATGGGGCTGAGATGAACTACTCAAAGCGAGTTGGTCTGGTAAAGGAACTGTAGTATTTTGTGTGGCCTTTATCTTCATAGCATGAACAATACCTGTTGGCATTTATTTCAAGGGGAGTAAAATATAAAAGTAAGGAGATAATGCTGAGGCTTTCTAGGGCACTAGTCAGGCCGCACAGTTTTGGGCCTCATATCTCAGAAAGGATTGGAGAGAGTCCAGAGGAGGTTCATGAGGATGAACCTGGGAATGAAGGAGTGTTGTTGGCAATTTTTTCTACAGAATTGATTTCCATTGTCTTCTTCTGGACAGTGTCTTTACAAGATGGGTGACCCCAGCCATTACCAATACCCCTCAGGGATTGTCTGCCCGGCATATGGGTAGCATATTTAATTATTACACTGTACTGCTGTCACAAAACAAATTTCATGACATTTGATAATAAACCTGATTCTGATTAGAGCTGGGTCTCTGCAGCGTCCCTTTCCGATGGTTCACAGAACAACAGGAGTAGTTGATGAAACGTCTGTCTGGGAAGTGCTCCTGAACAGAGAGGCCCTGGGGAGCAGGTACGTCATTCCCTGAGAGGGACGGCACAGGTGGATGGGTGTCGAAGAAAGGATTTTGTAGGCTTCGCCTCACTGGCCGGGACACTGATTACAGGAGTGGGATGTCACATTACAGTTGCACAGATCGTTGATTAGGCGGCACTTGAGTATTGTGTGCACTGCAGGACTGGAAGGCCTGAGCTGTGCTGAGAGCCCGGGCAGGCTCAGGCTGAGTGGTCACCTTCCAATCACAATGGTGGATGGTGAAGCTCTTTCCTCCAGGAAAAGATCTTTTATTTGTCGCGTGTTACATCAAAGCGGCCGGTGAAACGCGTCCGCCACTAACACGGCCCGAGGACGTGCCGGGGCAGCCCGCAAGTCTTGCCACGCTTCCAGCGCCAATGTGGCATGCCCGCAACTCACCAACCCCAGGCAGTCGCAGGGAGCACGTACAGACCCCTCACAGACAGCGGTGGAATTGAAGCCCAACCTTCCGAGCCCCGGTGCTTCGAAGCCTTACGCCCGCTGCTCTAGGATAGAGGGGCCCAAAACTAGAGGGCACAGGCTTAATCTGAGAGGGGAAGTTTTGAAAGGGATCCAAGGGGCAGGGTTTTTCACCCAGAGAGTGGCGGTGGGTGTGTGGGATGAGCTGCCAGAGGAAGTGGGTACAAGTATGTTTAAAAGACACTTGGGCAGGTCCATGGAAGGAAAGGTTTGGAACGATGTGGGCCAAAAGGCTCTAGATCGGATTAGTTCAGTGAGGTATCTTGGTCAGCAGGGATGAGTTGGGCTGAAGGGCCTCTCTCACTGTGGTTTGACTCTATGAATTTAAACTGCAATGGGATTAGCACTTTAGGGAGATGCTGTACATTTTAAAAGTTGTCTTTTTCCACTTTCTGTGCGGGGAAACAGCTGGTGCTGAAACAAGTTCAAAGCAGTGACCCTGGCCTCTTCGAGCATGACTTCCATGAATTGAGGCATGGCTATAAAACTCTTTATACTGGTACATAGCTATGGTCTTTGTGACGGTTTGCCCCGCTAATTTGATAAACTGAGACCAAGGCTTTGGGCCTACTCCAGGGACTTGAGACTCAATTTGTTTCAGACTGCTCACTGCTATTCTTTACATGATTTGTTTTCCCCCCCTTTCTCTGCACATTGGGTGTTGGTCTTTATTTTTTAAATTTTTCTTTCAACTGGGTTCTTTTGGGTTGCTTGCTTTGTGGCTACCTGTCAGCAGATGAATCCCAAGGTTGTGTAATCTATACATACTTCGATAATCAGTGTACTTGAATCTTAAATCCTGAATAATTAGAGGAAGGAGGTTTAAATAATCAGGGTGATTTTTCTCCTACTTCCTCAAAAGGTCAAAGAGCAGTCTTCTATCTGTGGCATCTGTGCCAAATTAAATGAATCTCTTCTTCCTGCACATGATCTCTGCGTTTCCCAGGAAGTTCACGTGTCTGTCTAAAACCCTTGGAAGGCCCCCTTGGTGATCTGCTCCCACCATCACCCCTGACAGCCTGCTCCAGACACCCATCACTCTCTGTGTTAAACTTCCCCCTCCCACCTCAAGTTCCACCCTGGGAAAATGACTCTGATAATCTACCCTATCTAACCTCTCGGAGATCTCCCCTCAGCCTCCACTGCTCCAGCGAAAACAACCCAGGCTTGTCTGACCTCTCCTTACAGTTCATGCCCTCTAATCCAGGCAGCCACCTGCTAAACCCTCTCGAAACCCTCCACACCCTTCCTGTAAAGGGACAACTAGAACGACAGTCAATACTCCAGGAGTGGTTTCACTGAAGTTTTGTACAGTGAAATGAAGGTCATTCTCATGAGGAACTAGAAAGCTCTATAAAGAGTGGCTATTGGAATGACAGAGCGATCATTTACTGAACGTTCAACACTACCTACCCCCATCCTAGACATACACTAGAGGCGATGAATTTGCAGAGCCCCCAAGGACCCCTCCCATCCATTTGCAACTCCAGAAAGTAATAAAACAAAACACATGAGCCGGGGTACTTGCCTACTTAGTTTTTATTTCCCTTTTTTTTTAAAAAGAGAGGTGCTCACATATAACATGTGGCATAATGACGAACGTCATTCACGTTCTTACATATAATCTGTAATGAATTATGTAAACAGACAAAGAATGCTTATTCAAACAATATACTTACAGAAATATTAAATACACTCAACATCCCACTGTCTCTTTGCCCTCCAAACGTCAGGCAGAAGGTACCAGAGTGTAAGAACAAGGAACGTTAGGCTCTGGGACTTATTATCAGCCTGCTACCAGCCAGTACACATTATTCAGAAAATGCCAGTAGCTTTATACTGCTCTATAAATTATACATCATACATGCACTTCATGTCAACTTCAACATCTACAGAATACTCTTATTATCTTTTAGTATTGTTTTACGCACCGTGTGTGATGCAGTGTGCATTTGTTGGGAGGAATGTTGTATCTTTCAGCTGTACACATGTTGAATGACAATAAACTTGAATTTTAATTTGAACTATTTTGCTCTCTTTTCAAAAACGTCCTATTTGCATATTCTTTTTGTAATTTATAGTAACTTTTATGCCTTATTATTTCAGTGATAATAAGCATGATTCTGATTCCCTTTCTCCATTGTGCTTTCCGATCAGAAATGCTGGTGAAGAACTGCACTGCAGCGTGCCGCCAATAGGTGCCGCCCTTCACCATGAAACCAAGACGTCGCCGTCGGTCGGATCCTGACCTGAGTGCAACAGTCCTGGTGGATTCCCTGGGCTTCTCCAGATCAGCATTCCCACGTGGATGTGAAGAGTATGTTTCCATTCGTGGGAGACGAACGCCAGAGGGCACAGCCTCAGAGTATAAGGACATCCATTTAGAACTGAGTTGAGGTGGAATTTCTTTAGCCAGAAGATGGTGAATCTGTGAAATTCGTTGTCACAGGCAGCTGTGAAGGCCAAGCCATTGGATATACTTAAAGGGGAGGCTGATAGGTTCTTTACTAGGACACGATTCCCACTCTGCTGTCATCATTCCTCTTATTTCTCCCTGAGACATTTTGCATTTACTCCTTGGCAATCTGACAGGCTTGGTGTCCTTTTCCATCTTTCCACGTATCCACTGTGGGCTGCAGGAGTTTTGTCATTGTTGAGACCAAAGAATCTATCTATGGGCAACTTTGGCAATCTACCAAAAAGAAGGTAGAACGTACAGAATCCCATTACCTCTGACCTTGGACAGTTGTACATAGGTACAATGGTACCATAGGTACCTTGTACATACACCATTTTGTTCAATGACTTTCCAATTTTCATTTTGTCTTTCTGTTAGGGTTTTCAACATTTGCAGAAGGGTCCGGTTGTATTTTTCAACCTGTCCATTTCCCTGCTGGTGGTTCGGTGTAGTTCCTGTCCATTTCCCCAGGGGTGGTACAGTGTAGTTCCTGCCCATTCCCTGGGGGTGGTTCGGTGTAGTTCCTGTCCATTCCCTGGGGGTGATACGGTGTACTTCCTGTCCATTTCCCTGGGAGTGATACACTGTAGTTCTTGTCCATTTCTCTGGGAGTGGTTCGGTGTAGTTCCTGTCCATTCCCTGGGGGTGATACGGTGTACTTCCTGTCCATTTCCCTGGGAGTGATACACTGTAGTTCTTGTCCATTCCCCTGGGGGTGGTTCGGTGTAGTTCCTGTCCATTTCCCTGTTGGTGATACAGTGTAGTTCCTGTCCATTTCCCTGGGGGTGGTACAGTGTAGTTCCTGTCCATTCCCCTGGGGATGGTTCAATGTAGTTCCTGTCCATTTCCCTGTTGGTGATACTGTGTAGTTCCTGTCCATTCCCTGGGGGTGGTTCAGTGTAGTTCCTGTCCATTCCCCTGGGGATGGTTCAATGTAGTTCCTGTCCATTTCCCTGTTGGTGATACTGTGTAGTTCCTGTCCATTCCCTGGGGGTGGTACAGTGTAGTTCCTGTCCATTCCCCTGGGGATGGTTCAATGTAGTTCCTGTCCATTTCCCTGGGGGTGGTTCAGTGTAGTTCCTGTCCATTCCCCTGGGGATGGTTCAATGTAGTTCCTGTCCATTTCCCTGTTGGTGATACTGTGTAGTTCCTGTCCATTCCCTGGGGGTGGTTCAGTGTAGTTCCTGTCCATTTCCCTGTTGGTGATATGGTGTAGTTCCTGTCCATTCCCCTGGGGGTGGTACAGTGTAGTTCCTGTCCATTTCCCTGTTGGTGATACAGTGTGGTTCCTGTCCATTCCCCTGGGGATGGTTCAGTGTAGTTCCTGTCCATTTCCCTGTTGGTGATATGGTGTAGTTCTTGTCCATTTCCCTAGGGGTGGTTCGGTGTAGTTCCTGTCCATTCCCTGGGGGTGGTTCAGTGTAGTTCCTGTCCATTTCCCTGTTGGTGATACGGTGTAGTTCTTGTCCATTCCTGAACATACAAAGTTGATTACCGTTTTGATGCCACCTTCGTCTTCCCGTGCTTGCCGGATCTCTCTTCTGGACAGTGGTGGAACTGACGTGTTCACTAAGTCAACGTTTACTGTGTCTAACATTCACAGTTGGGGCATAGTACATGTAATCCCTCAATTTTTCGGTAATTTCCTACTTCAGGACAAGGAATTCCAATTTCCCGCTTTGTTTCTGCATTTGTCAATGTCCGTGAACCATAGTCTATGACTCTCAATTTGCCATCTTGCTTTTGATACAGGACTGCTCCCAACCCCTGACTGGTGGCATCAATGCAGGGAATGAGTTTTTGTGCAAAGTCTGGAAACCCCAGCACGGGCAGCTGTACTGGGCAGTCAATCAATTTCTCCAAAGTTTATTCATGCGACTCTGACCAAATGATCGGTTTGCAAAAGGGCAGACAGTTCCTCTTCTTATTTGTCCTTCTGATGCTGCCCCTACTGAGCTGATTTTGGTCACTGTCATCTCTGCTTTTTAACAGGTCATAGAGGAGGTCACAATACAAGAGAAGTCTTTAATGCTCTGCCAATAGTAGCTTAATAGATGCAGAATCTTTCGCAGTTCACCCTCTGATCCTGGCCTCTTCTCTTTCAGCACTGTTACTGGCACAGTGTCAACAGGATCCATCTGATTGCCTTCTGCCAACACTGTTCTCCCCAGGTAACAAACCACAGCCTTAAAGAACTCACAGTCACTGGGTTTAAGTTTTACTCCATGTGTCCACATTCACTGTCACTCTCTTCTCACCGCGTCAACATGGTACACCGACTTTGCCTCTTAATTCTCCAAAGCACTCCTCCATGAAACATTGGTAGGTTGCTGGGTGTATTCCTGAATCCAAAGGGAATTTGAACCCACTCATACAAGTCCCAGGGGGACACAAAGGCTGTTTGTGGCCTGCTTTCCTTCATCAAGAATCCTTGGTGGTGTGCTTTCCCCGGTCATGCAACGAGAACCAAGCATCAACCCCTAAGCTGCCCATAATGTCTTGTACTCATGGAATAGGCTGGCGGTCAGGATTAGTTTTGCTATTTAAGTCCGTATAATCAATACAGAGACAAATGCTTCTATCTTTCGGGGACACACGATTGGCGAAGCAGAAGGCAAGTTAGATATCTCAGTCCACCTGTGATGATTAAGTTACTCAAGTAATCCTTCATTCCTTTGTAGAGGCATTTTGGAACTGAAATATAAGAGCGGGCCCCTCTCAGAAATCCCATTATGATAGTAACCTCCCTGTTTGCTGGAGAAATTGTGGAAATCAAAATGTAAATTATCATCATATTTTTTGGGACTGCCCTGTTATCAAAAACTATTGGAGGGGGATAATCAATGCCCTACAAGGCATCTTTAAATGTGAATTACCCTTAGAGATTAAGACCTTATATTTTGGATATATACCTCAAGAATGGTTGAAAAGAAATAAATATTTAATGAATATACTGTTGGTGGCTGGTAAAAAGACTCTTACTAGGAAATGGTTATCACAGGAGAGCCCAACTTTAAATACATGGATGGAAATTACAATGGATATTTACAAAATGGAGAAGATAATAGCATCTTTTAATCATAAGCTGGAACAATTTGATTCAAACTGGGAAAAATGGTTTAACTACATAATGCCTCATAGGCCTGATTTTATTCTCACAAATCAATGAATATGTTGTAAAAAAAATTACTCCATACTTGTACACAGTTCTTTCCTTGTGCTTGTTTTTTCTTTCCAATCTTTTCTGTAAATGTATACCTCAGATAAATACTTTCTGGAGATTTGTGACATATATGATATACATGTACAATTTCTGAAATACATCTTATGGAAATGTTTGTTTGATGATGAACTACAATAAAAAAAATTACAAAAAAAAAATAAGAGCGGGCAACAGTTCCTCATCTTTGAGAGAGATGCTCAGCTGTAAACCTCGGATACATCCAATGTCATTGGTTCTGAAAAGGAGTGACATTCTTCTCGTAGCATCTCTTTCACAGTCTGCTGCTGTTGTACATCTAGGTGGCTCACATCGACAGGGGAATCCCATAAATCAGAGTTGAGTTTGTCCTTATCATCCTGTTTGGTGTGGAATGGTTGGGTCGAATACGGCACCTTCTTTTGCAGTGACAGGGACCACAGCCTGCAATGTCCCAAGCACTGTCTTCTCCTCGAGCACAACGTCACGGTCTGTTCTGTTGTGCACATCAATAACAACGTATGGACATGCACCTTCTGCAGTGTGACGAGAGTTTCACACAGTTCAAGGCCTTCTGCCCACTGTGGGTTCACTTCAGGTTAGAAGAGCAGTACTTTGAATTCTTCCACAAATGGAGACTACGTGGCATTGAACCGGCGTCATTGTGTGTTGACTCTCTCCTTTGTTGTCTTTACTCGACACTCACAGGGATTCTGAAAGCTAATCAGATTGATGAATGCCTTGATTTTGCTTCTCTTCAGGCTGGAGAATGCAGCTCTTCCTGTTTCATACAAAAGTCCTCCCTTCCTGTCTCTAAAAGTCTTTTGTCACTCTCCTTTATAATCTGTTCAATCACGTTGAATCCAGTGACGGGATGGGGTAGAGTCTGCCTTTCAGAACTGGTACCATCAATTCTTTTGCACCAGATGAAGCTAATTGGAAAGCGATCTCAACCCATCCCACACATGGTGTGCTTGCACCATTGGCTGCCACCAGCTGTAATGTCTCGGGTGTGCCTGCTGCCTCCGAAACATCCCTCAGTTTAACACCTGTTTTTCCACTGCTCGTCTACAGTACACACCTGTGAGCCCAAGTCCCATATCACTTCACTTCAACATGCCTGGAAGTAGCATTCTACATGGCACTGTCTGCCCTCAAGTGAAATTACAGACAAATGTTGTTTGCCTTGGCTCTGCGCGACTCAAAAACACCGGCGGATGGCTAGCCCTCCTTATTTATCATGACCCTACACTGATTCCAATGGTCTGTCTGACTCTTTCTTGAGCAGCAATATGAGATTTTACATCGGGGGGGCGGTGACCTCGTACTTACACCCTCTCTAGCACAGCTGGCACCTTGGTGAGATACTTCTGTAAAACTGGTTACTTCCTGTACCGCACAAGCAACCCATCTTAGTTTAAAGGATCCTCTCTGGGAAGTCTTATTCCTCGTGCTCTACATCCCGCTAAGTAGTGCTCGCTGCTACCACGGTTGTAACAGTGGGTGCAAGGTTCCTCACACCCTCTCTGCTGACAGTGGAAACATTTCCTAGTTCGTGGTGAACGAAGCTGCCGGGGGAAGACCAGCATATGGATGTATCAGGACTGGATGCTGTGCTGGGTGCAATTCCGTGCTGATGTGGTGAAAATGAATGCTTCTGTGGGGCTACCTGACATGGGTGCTGGGCTTCAAATGGCAATGCATATGACACCGTGGCAGAGTGCTGAAATGGGGGGAAATTTTGTTGTGGGACTGGGTGTAATTGAGGAAGAGCCGGTTCAATTAACTGGCTTTGCCTTTTCCACCGCTGTGCTTGCTCGGTGCTTGGCCCCCTCCGGAGTTGAAAATGTTTTGCCCCGCGGACTGCTCAGGTCTCTTTGTACCCACCCTGGCGGTTGCTGGTAACTCTATGCCAGGTCCTGCGGCTGAGAAGGAGTTACTCTCACCTCCTGTTTTTACATTTGAAACTGAAAAGCATTGCTGATGCAAAGGTAGGGGCTGCTGAAATTGCTCCTCAACCTGTGCAATGTCTTCACTAAGAGTTTTCAACTGTGGCACTCGGTCTGTTTGTCCTTTCCATCTGACGTTTACACTCACAGCATGTTCCTCTCTGACTGTGCAGAGTTACCGGTGGCAGTGCGCTGACCCAGCTGACTTCTGTTTATTCTGTTTCTCCATTTGCACATGCAATGGTTCGCTTCTCCAGGTTTTAGGATCCGAAAGATATGGCTGGAGGTCATTTTGTAAGCCAGTGAGTGCAGTATGGAAAAGCATACTCTGCACCGAGACCGGATCACATTTCAGACCAGGCTCTGCTTCCTGCCAGGCAGACAGTACCTTCTGCTTCAGGTCAAGAACACGTATTAAGAAACTTTGTGGCGTCTCTGTACTGTGCTGGTCTTCTGCTGACAGCTGCTTTGCTTACTCTCGTCCTGATAACGTTAGTGAAGGATCTGTGTAAGGGAGCGAAGTCTAATTTACCCCCAAGATCACTGTGCATTTGGAGCCCAGACATAATTGCTCTGATCAGTGCATCGATCATCTCCTCCTCTGGACAGCCTCAGATCACCAGGCTAGAAAACAGCAACTTGTCTTTCTGACTGGGATCACCAACCTGACCAGATACTCTACAGTCTTTGCACCATGCTGGTGGGACAATTTCCCTCTGAACTAACTGCTGTAGATCACTAGAGCTCATCCTGTTAGGAGCTGACCTTTGTTTCGGACTACTGGTTACTGTAATTTCCGTTTCTTTCCTCTGCTTCATCAGCCACAGCAGTGTAACAACCACTAACTCATTTAACCTGTCTCTAACCTGCAGAAGTTCAGACATGCCTCTGTCCTCCGATCTCCCTCTCTTTCCAGATGATCACTTATTAGGGGCAGGAGACACAAACGTGTTTTCTTAGCTGTGTCCTTTCCTGCGAGCTGAAGGAAGCTACTGAGTTCTACCAGCTTGTCTTTAGTTAATTCACTCACTAGAACCTTCTTGGAGATTCCCCTTCCCAGTGGAGCGAGTTAATTGTGTTGGCTGTAGATTAGGCGCTGCTGACTGGGTTCTGCAACCTCAAGCATTCCCAGTGCCTCAAGTGCACACAACCCTCAGCCTCACCTTCACCTCAACCCACTGCCTCAGCCTGCTGCCGCTCTAGATGATTACAAAAACGCTGGATGCAGCTTCGATGAACTCAGGAGACGGTCCACCTGCAAACCCACTCTCAGTGGTGCCTCCAAACTGTTGTAGTACCCCTGAAAAAGGATATGGCAAATGAAACATAGAAACGCTATGCTCATGCGTCGATTTACGGAATAAGCACAGCGTGATCTGCCCAGGCAGGCAGGAACAGTCACTCACGCTGAAGACAAAGGCAAGCCCTTACAAGTCGATTGCTGATTCAGTGCTCAATACTATAAAAAAAAACCCTGCATACAGATTCTCAGAATTTTCAACTAAACACATTTGCATGTTTATCAAATAATATCCCTTTTCTCAAAGTGAAATGATGTTCACATGAAATAAATTTTTCTCTTTTTAAAGAAATTATTTGAACAATTATTTGTAACGAAATTGAACAGATTTCAACCTTGTCACACACTCTTTGATTGACTCTATTACGGTTATTGGATTTATTGAGAATGCCCACAAGAAAAGGAATCTCAGAGTTGTTTATGCTGACATATAGTATGTAGTTGGATAATAAATTTACTTTGAACTTTGAGTGGGGTTGAGAGGAATAAATGAGCCACGATCAAATGGCAGAACAGACTTGTTGGGCTGAATGGCTTAAATCTGTTGCTGTCTCATGGTTATCACCTTGCTTGGGAGGCTGGATGTCCATGGCCATCTGCTCTCCCTCCATAGCAACAGCAATCCTGTCTGACCGGCGGTTTAAGCTGACACTAATGCTGAATGTGCTGACGTTTGCCAACAACCTATGACTGTGTGGTTCCAATGATGATGTCACCTCTGTCACAGGCCCAATCAAAGGTGGTGACGAATCAGCTTGGAGGAGGGAGACTGAAAGTCTGGTTGAGTGGTGCCTCAGCAACCACCTCTCACCCAGATTTCTTCAGGAGGAAGAAACTAAAGGTCTATGAGCCAGTCATCATTAAGGGAACTGAGGTAGAGAGGGTCAGTAACTTGAAATTCCCTGGCATTATCATATAAAAGGATTGCCCTGGGTCCAGCATGTAAGTACCAACACAAAGGCGGCACAGCAGCATCTCTACTTTTTTTCAGAGTTTGTGTAAATTTAGCATGTCATCCAAAACTCTGGTGTCTAGAAATGCAGAGTGGCGAATATCCTGACAGGTTGCATCTTGGCCTGATACAGAAACCGAAGCCCAAGAACGGAAAGGCCAGCAGAAAATGGTGGACTGACAGCCCAGTCCATTACAGGCAGAGCCCCCCACACCATTGAGCCAATCTACAGAGAGCGGCATCTCGTCAGCAAGGCCCCCCATCATCCAGGGAGGAGCAGTAGTGCATTTTGACCATCTTACCCGACAACCATCAGGACCCTGAAGCAATGTAAATAACTTCTCTCACCACAACTCTCAACTGATTCCACACTCTTCAGACTCATTTCACGGACTCTAAAACTAAATTTTTCATTATTAATTGATCTTTATTGGCACAATTTTTTCTTCTTTTGTGTACATTGGTTGTTTGTCAGTCTTTAAAAGTTGATTTCCTAAATTCTATTATATTTCTTTATTTTCCTATAAATGCTAGCAAGAAAATTAATCTCAATGTTATATGGTTATACGTACCTGAGTCATACAACACTACAGTGCAGAAAGCAGGCCCTTTGGCCCATCTAGTCCATGCCAAATCTACCTAGTCCCATTGACCTGCACCCAGACCATAGTGCTTTTTACTCCTTCCATCTACATACCTATCCAAATTGTTCTTAACTGTTGAAACTTTGATAATAAATTTCACTTTGATTTAACTGCACATGCCAGGAAGATTTACATTTAATTAAATGCATCTAGTCTTGGCTATGGGTCTTTTGGAAGTTGAGACTCTGCCCATACTTCTCACTGCCTTGGTAAATTAGCCAGCATAAACTGAGACCCTACCTACCCTGAACATTCTCTCTTCACCCCTCTCCCACTGGGCAGAAGATACAAAAGCTGCAAAGCACGTACTGTATCACCAAGCTCAAGGAGAGTTTCTATCCCATTGTTGTCAGGCACTGGATTGGTCCCCTAGATGGGATTTTTGACCTCACAATATACCCCTTTACTATCTACCTGTTCAACACTTTCTCTGTAACACCTCATTCTCCTTAGGTAGTCACCAACCTGATGGCGGTAACATCAATTTCTCGGACTTCTGGTAATTTCTCCCCTGCTCCTTCTCTCTTTTTTTCATTCTGGCTGCCCTCTTCCTTCCCTTTCTTCCAGGTTCCACTTTCCTCTCCTATCAGATTCTTTTCTTCAGCCCTTCATCTTTTTCCCCTTTCACCTCCCAGGCTCTCACTGCATGCCCCCTCCCCCAGCCACTGTCCTCTTCACCTGATCTCATCTATCACCTACCAGCTTGTACTCCTCCCACCTTCTTATTTTGGTCTCTGCCCGCTTCCTTTCCAGAGTTAAAGTAGTTTGGGCCCAAATATCAACTGTTTATTCCTCTTCATAGATGCTGCCTGACCTGCTGAATTCCTCCAGAATTTTGTGTGGTATAGCCAGGGGAGGTAGTGGGGTTAAGCTCCCAATGGTGTGTTCCTCAAAATAGTCTCCAACAACCAAGTCCACCTCATGGCCTTCACATGCAGCTCTACTCCGAAGCTCAGAAAACCATTTCCACTGATGGGAGAAGGGGCAAAAGCAGATTATTGGTCCCTTAGAACCAATTGTTTCAGGCAGATGGGACTTGTCAGCCATGATTGATAGCTCACCTTGGAGAAGGAAAACTCTGATCTCAAACTTCTGCTGCCTTGTGGCTCTGCCCACTCATGGGGAAGGCTTCATGAGTAAAACCAGAGCTCCCTAAAAAAAAATCAATGGACCAAATAGTCTAGTTCTGTTCATCTCATGAGCTTATGACTATGAATATTGAACATGTATGGAGAACAGTGTACATAAAGTTGATAACAATGGCCCTCTACCATACCCAACTTACCAGAAATTGTGGGAATGCAGTCAGTTGTATTAAATCCATGAAGGAGAGTTCTGAGGTGGGCAGTAAAAATGCCAAATCTGTAGGCTGAGAGCAGATTACAATTCTACAAAGGAGAGCAAACAGGTTCACAGAGGAAGAGAAACATGAAGTTTAGAGGAAACAAAGTGACACAAAACCTTCTGTAGATAAAAATAAAATGATAAGTGTAAACAATGCAAGTTCCTTACAGTCAGGATTAGGGCAAATTTATTAACATGTCCGGGTATGTCCAGAGAAGTTAGGCACAAAGATTAAAATTCACGACAAAAGTACATTCCCGTGTTCATAGTCACGATGAATGTCAATGGTCTAAACAAAGCTCACGTTCTCGTTTTCCCTATTAAAAAAAAACCCACCCTTAATACTAACCCAATTCTGCTTCACATCCCCGTTGTCACTATTCTGTCGACTAAATTAAGATCACAAGCAAACTGCTATGAGTGATTAAGACGATTGGCCCAAACACCGGCAAGTGCCCATGACATTGGCAAAAAAACAAAGAAATTGCAGACCAATCAAATGTAGTTTTGTTCTGCAATTGATGAAGGCATGGGTTTATTCTGGGTGCTCTGGCTTTCTCACACAGTATTAGTTGGTCATTGTAAATTGTCCTGTGATTAGGCGGGTTTTAAATGTGGCAGGGGGAGGGGGTGTTCGTTCTGCGGTGTGGCGAATTGAGCTGGAAGATCCTGTTCTGCACTGTATCTCTAAAATAACAGAAATCTTTGTTATTTTCAGTGGCAGCAAACTTTCTGATGTGTTTTGGCACTAAAACCGTAGGATCTCTCTATCTCATCCATTATGTGGAAATAAAGATCAGGATACACTAGGGTGCAAAATCCCTGATCCCAGTGGAGAAGATGCTACAACTCCAGGTGAAATTTCCTTTTAGTAACAGCAAGATTCCTAATTGCAGCTAAAAAATGCTCCATTAATTGACACTCAGTGTGGACTACGATAAATTAGAAGCTTTTCATTTCCACCACATCTTTCAATTACTATTTCCAGAGCAGAGATCAAAGTCTCAGGAGGCTGTGGCTTGCCCTCCTGGAGATTTTTAGTTCAAGACTATGTCTTCATGATGATTATACCTTTGCACTGCTGCCATCAGAAAGAAGGTACAGGAGCCTCCTATTTTTTTTCCTACATCACACTGCTTAAATTGATAGCATACAAGAGTCCATCTTAATTTATTTTGATCTGTTGAAGAGGGTTAAATGAAGACTGTGACATTCACGACCCCACCTGAAAACACCAGATAAAATGCCAATCATTTTATTGAAATACCAGAGGTAAAAGTCCGCCATTTTAGCTTGTACAGTTCACCACAGGCAAGTAATTCATTAAAACTGTAACATTTGTTGTGCTTTTCAAAGTCCTCTAGATTTTATTTAATTTGTACCATATATGAAACTACTATATTTAAGATTTCAGTTAAGTCATACAGCATTATAATCCCAATGTCTTAGTAAGAGCATTTACAAAATGAGACCAAGAAAGCCTTGAATAAATAGTTTACAATCCATTACATACAATTCGAATTATACAGAGAAAAACTTTGTGCATTTTATAATCAAAGTTATTGTACATTTTTTTCCTTTAAAAAAGCGCTATGTTACAATATTTCTCTCTATAAGGTAAAAATGCATTGCAATGTATTCAAGTGAAGCCTGAGATTATAAGCTTGATTCACATAGCATCGATGTGCGGTCAATTTGGTGCCTTTCCTACAGTGTTCATTCACTAAGCACAGCCACATTGGGCCATAGCAACACACGCCTCAACTTCTGCTGGTCCATCTGACCCGCAATAAACAGGCAGATTGGCAGCACTGGCAATTAAGCAGTGAAATTGTACTGTCTCCAGCAATTAAAGCAAAGGGCAGCAAGCTGAAGGTTTGCTGCTTGAATCAATCTGAACTGGAATGGGGAAGGTACACAACAGACACCCAGTGTCACCAGAACTCATTGAACTTCATCTCTAAACTTCTGTTCTTCCTTTAACTGGCTGCTATTGTTAAGGACATTTGCTGAGACCCAACCACTGAGGGTTTGGCTGGAGACTGAATGTTTGCAGCAGACGCTGGGAAGGGAGAAGAGCTGTTTCCTCGTACAGAGAGAGGTAACATCAGAATGGCTTGAATGAAAGATCAGTTTTACAACCTGCTGTAATTACATTCCAAAACACTGCACGGCCTAAAGTGTCAAGGCAACTTGAACGAGAGACAGAATTAGTTCAAACCTTCTCATGCACTTCACAGCAGTTAGTGAATTGCATTCATCAGAAATTCTCCCAATTGATCCTGTAACCAGTTTGCATCAGCCTACAGTGTGATCTGACCCAAGTGCCACAGGTCACAGAACTTAAGGATTCACAACCCTTTACAGTGCAGCAGAAAGCAGCATCATCAAACCCAGAATGTTTGACCTTCTTATGTCCAAAAGAAATCAAAATGACTCACTGTGTGGAAGGGACATTCTTGCTACATTAAAAGAGGACATTCTGGTACAAGAGATTTGGTGATGCCAGTGATAAGAGGTTCTTCTCATCGAGAAAGACTCCTCAAAAACCTGGTGTTTTCTCTGTGAGATAGAGATCAATGAAGGAGAAAAGTTCTTTACGAGGTTTACACTTTTTGTTTTGAAAGTGCAAATGAATGTTCTCAGTGACTGATAGATTAATAGCGTTGCCTGAAGATCACCACAAGCTAATGGAATCACCTTTACAGAATGTTTTCCGTAAGATGGAATGTTTTACTGTAGGTGAAATGTAGTAGGATGACCATTTGAAAGTTAAAAGGATAAATCTCAAAATGGTAGGAAAAGGGAATAAGGCAGAGCTAACACAGAAAGAGATTACGAGACACATTTACATACTTTCTGTTCAACTGGCACTGGTTATTAGTCATCACACTTGTCTTAATATCAAATTATATGGCTCGAGGTATTCCCAGGGGAAAATATAAATGCCACTAATTACTGGTCCTTGCAAAATACATCTTGGCACCTAAACACACTCAATTTAGTTTAGTTATATTAATGGTGTATACTTGTGTAGGTCACAATCATGGAACAACATGAAACTGATAAGTAATATTCATACCAGTGGGTGATGTCACTCCACCCTTGTCACCATGAATGAAGGGGCATTGTCCTAAAACAGTCACCCTGTTTCTCACTTCACAGATGCCACTTGACCAGCCACTTGACTGATTTTTTCCCACCTCTCTATTGTTACCTTGCTTGCCTTCAGAATCTGGCTGCTGTACGCAATCTGGGATAAATTTCCCTTGGGTGAATTTAGTTTTTCTGCTTCTGTTCTAGTAACTGAGGAAATTCAAAGTTGCCTAGTTCAAAATTCAAAGTTAGTCAGTAATTAATTTTGACAAAATGGGAACCTAAATGCATTTTTGATACAAAAAGAGAACCAGACCCTGCCAACAGCTTGTGAATGTTTAAACTTTTAGTATAGCAGCAGGCACGGCTTTTCAATCATTCCGTGCTCTAATTTTATTGGTTATTAATTACAGGTTGTGTTCTCAAATCAGTTTTAACAGGGTGCCAATAGCGAAACAGCTATTTATAAAACAAGAGTCTCTACAAACAAAACAGCACCAATCAACCGCATGTACAGGGTAGTCGATAAGTGATGAGAGGGAGATCAGAAGTGTCAATATCCTGACTAAATAAATGCCAATACTAGGCAAGGAATGCAGAAGCCCAGTAAGGGGCATCAGTCTGAAATTTATAATTGAAGCTCCTTACACTTCCCTTCTAAATAGTTCTTGTTCAACTCACAAGACATGTTCATGAGAGAATGCAGACATTCATAATTTATTGTGACTTTGTTGGGATGTAAGCATGGTAAAAGGAAGGAGGAAAGGAACGAAAACGACAGGGAATGCAAAGAAATTTGGGGAACTGTTTTCAAACTCTGAACGTCACAGAGAGTGTTGTGCACTCTCTGAAGAAGATATATTTTCATAATGCTCATGGCCTAGATCAGAAGTATGGAAAATATCAACTGTTACTTTGGGATAACAGACTATTTTTAAAGTGAAGTGGAGAAAAATGAAATAGCTAGAAATAAAATAAAAACATATTTAATCTGGAAGCGCACACACCTCCTCCTTCCAAAGATCCTGGACAAGATCATTATTTAGTTAACTGCAGCAAGTCTATGATTCATAAAAGTTTGCTCACCACCCAATATAAAACATACCCAAGATTATCCAAATATGATTTGGGAAAGGAGTTACATGCTTTTGGAAAGATTAAAATTCTCTTCCAACATCAGGGCTTTACAAAGTATTGATAATGTTATCTCAAGTACAAGACTTTTTGGTCCCTCTCACATCATTAAATTTTGATGTGCTTTCTATAAATCATTTCAGCCTCACATCTGTTGGACTCGTGCAATTATTTCTGTTATAACTAGTAAACTGATTACTGCTTTGCTGAATTGTAATTAATTCCCACAAATTCTCTTGTTGCCAAGTCAATGCGAGTCTTATGCCAAGTACTGCATATTTCCTTTTTTGCTTTGCAATGGAAATGGCTCAGAGAATAAATTTAGAGGGTGGTTAATTTAATATGTGGAGCAAACTAACATTCAGATCAGAACAAGAGCTCCAATAGGGTCTGATGGGAAAAGTCACTGACCAAATGTTGTACAGTGTTTCCCACGATCAATCCTCTTAATATTTAAGCTGCTCCTGAGCATCATTTGTTTTACTGGACCTATTTTTGCGTCAGAGTGGGAGGAATTATGTGGGGAGGGAGTAGTAGTTAATGGATTTCCCTAAATCTCCACCCTCCTACATTAAGACTCAAATGGTTTTGGTACCAGTTATCAAAAGCAATGCAAATTGTTTAGATACATAAGGGTTCAAGATTATGCCATGTGAACCAATAATTCAAAACACCAAGAGGCTGGTTTCCTATTTAAGAAAATGTATACAATGCAGATAAACACCTTTTGACGCTACTTAACTCAAATTATTCAGACAGCAAGCACTAGTTGCCATCTAGAGAGGCTCGTGGTCCACCTAGCCTCCAACATTAGCACTACAGAGTGATGCCTGGTCAACACCCCCATGTTAATACCGGGGTCACCTAGTTACATCAAGCTGTCTCGTCAAATACAGAAGAGAACATCAAGCAAAACAAAAAAGATACTTAAACTTAAACCATCAAACCCAACAGGAATGTTTTGAGGAAATGATTCGGGTCTTATTCAACATGCGTTTCTGCTGAACAGCAGTCAGAACAAGATCAACCCAACAGGAAAGACGATTAACTTTGCTTAAGTAGTATGGTAAAAGTTTCAAATTATTTCTGCCTCAATTTGATGATGATCCCTACAACACAAAGTATCCTTAATGTAGGAAATAGGAATGTTCTAATCCCAGAATACCCAGAAAGCTCTCCCCAAGCAACCTTTTCTCACCTGCAGTTTACAACGTTCTTAAGTTCTGATATGAAACCATGGAAGATCATCCCATGGCAGAGCAGCCATGGAAGCTCAGCTACTCCTTACACCAGCTCATTATCAAAACGTATTTGAAAAGACAGTACAAAAATTTTGACTGGGAGTTAACATTTCTTTCAGATATACTACTTGTATGTTTGTCTAGAAAGGCTCATCCAAATTTCCATTCCAACCAAAAATAAAATGATGCCAGCTCATCTAATTAGTGACATTCAACATCCGCTGTGACCATGAAGATAGAATCGAAGTGCGCCAGAAGCAGAGAGGCCACTCAGCAATATCAGATGTCAGCTTTGTCACTGTAGAAGGGGGTCACGTGGAACATGTAGCAATGTGTGCAGACTCGGACCGGCTTCATCTGACCGTATCGAGGTAAGGGAGCAGAATGAGAAGAGCAACGTGAGCAGAAGATCTGTTAAATGAAAAGGCATTTAAACTTCATACATGTACAAAATAGGTTAACAGCCGAATATCGGATTACAATTATACAGCCCAACCGGACAATCAGCATTTAAGCCTCAGCTGAAATCCTCCTCTTTTCCTTCATCATTCAGCATAACCCTCTGCTCCCCTCTCCCTCAAGTGCAGCCCCATCACCCCCCCCCAACTGAAATGCATCTACTTATTCACTTTAACCAATCCCATGGTCGTGATTCTCATAATGACAACACTAGTTGTGGACACAGTGTAGTCCATCACAGAAAAGTCCTCCCCAACACTGAGCACATCTACATGGAGTGCTCCTACAAGCGAGCAGCATCCATTATTCTTATATTTGCACAGTTCGCCTTTTTGCATATTGGTTGTTTATCCATCTTTTATGTGGTTTTTCACTGATTCTTTTTGTATCTACTGTGAACAGCTACAAGACAATAAATCTCAGGGTAGTATGGAGTGACACTTTGATAATAAATTTATTTTGACCACTACAGGTCAAAGTGGGATTCTCTATTTGAGTTGCTCTTATTGATGGCAGAAGTATCCCGACAGGCCAGAGTGGAGTTATTTTGCAACTGGTTTATCAAAACACTTGGCATGTTTTCAGTTCTATATAACATCACTGTTTAGATCTTTCTGATTTATTTACTGTCACGTTTCTGGTGTCATCTTTGTAAATTTTCTCAGGATCAGTTCTGCTGTTTTAATAACATGGCAAATAGAGCTGTATACAGGAGTCCAAATGTGGTCTAACCAAGGGTTGATACAGGTTCATTTCTCTACTTCTCAATTCTCTCCCTCTGAAATAAGTCCTTACCCTTGGTTTGATTTTTTTTTAATATAAAATGCTTTGGTGACTAGTACATGTTTGTTGCAAGACGTTGGTTTCTTACACCACCTATACAGACATGTTCAACACTATTTTCACCAGAGTGTGCTGCTTTGTACCTATCTGATTCAGACATTGCACATCAATCATTTGCTCAGTTTACGAATGCCTTCTTCCGATTTATTGTATTTCTCGTGTGTTGATTGTTCCCCTCTGCCCATTTTATCATAATCTAACAGTTCTGAAACAGTGTAAAGTGTGAAAATTATCATTGTAAGCTGTGACCAAATGGTTACAGCATGAATGCTTGTTGAGGAACATTACCCCCCCTCCATTCAGTCTTCTGCCTTAAACCCAGCTGATAGTTTGCTCTGCTCCAACATCACTCAACATCAATATGATGCAACAACAATCCCAGTAGTAGGATCTCCACCCCCACCCCAGCCGAAAAATAGAAAGAAGGGGATCTACAGCACACTGTTGTTTTAATGTTAGTTTTGATCGTGGGGTTTATCGTGGGGCAACTTAAAGGGCTTAGATCTTTATAAATTATGCCCACTGCAATACCATTGTCAACTCTGATTTCCCTAAAAAAAAATTCAAGATCAATTGAACAAAATTTTCCCTTTGGAAATTCATGTTTACTCATTATTATACTTTGCCTCTTGTGTTCTTCTATTTTCCCTTTCAGCAAGGATTTAATTAATTTTTCTAGAGCTGACAATAAGATTTGATAAACTAGAAAGAAGTTGTGGGCAAATGAACAGTTCATACATTGAAGTATCTGGGCAGATCTTACGCCATTTGGCCAAATGGCCTATGCAAACCAATAGCCACTTCGACTTAGCTCATCATTATTCTTTGAAACCTCTTCTCTCAGCGGGTAGCAAATCTCTGGAATTCTCTATTCCTGAGGATGGTGGAGACCAGATCACTGGGTATATTTTAGATAGAGATAGATAAATACATGTAAGGTCAATGAGATGAGTAACTGCCACAGAAGAGGAATTGAGACCAGCATACATCAGCCATGATGATATTGAATGACCATATTAATAGGGTTGTATTATAGACCACCCAAAAGTCAGCAAGAATTGGAGGACCAAATCTGCAGAGAGATAGCAGACAACTGCAGGAGACAGAAAGTTGTGATAGTAGGGGATTTTAATTTTTCACACATCGATTGGGACTCCCATACTGTTAAAGGTCTAAATGGGTTAGAGTTTGTAAATCGTGTTCAGGAAAAGTCTTCTAAATCAATATATAGATGTACCAACTAGGGAGGATGCAATATTAGATCTCCTATTAGGAAATGAGTTAGGGCAGGTGACGGAAGTGTGTGCAGGGGAACACTTTGGTTCCAGTGATCATAACACCATTAGTTTCAACTTGATCATGGATAAAGATAGATCTGGTCCTCGGATTGAAGTTCTAAACTGGAAAAAGGCCAAATTTGAAGAAGTGAGAAAGGATCTAAAAAGCGTAGATTGGGACAGGTTGTTCTCTGGCAAGGATGTGATTGGTAAGTGGGAGGCCTTCAAAGGAGAAATTTTGAGAGTGCAGAGTTTGTATATTCCTGTCAGGGTTAAAGGCAAAACAAATAAAAATAAGGAACCCTGGTTCTCGAGGAATATTGGAACTCTGATAACGAGAGAGATGTATAACATGTATAGGCAACAGGGAGGAAATAAGATGCTTGAGGAGTATAAAAAGAGTAAGAAAATACTTAAGAAATCAGGAGGGCTAAAAGAAGACATGAGGTTGCTTTGGCAGTCAGGGTGAAGGATAATCCTAAGAGCTTCTACAGGTATGTTAAGAGCAAAAGGATAGTAAGGGATAAAATTGGTCCTCTTGAAGATCAGAGTGGTCGGCTATGTATGGAATCAAAAGAAATGGGAGAGATAGTAAATGGGTTTTTTGAATCTGTATTTACTAGGGAAACTGGAATGGAGTCTATGGAAACAAAGTAAACAAGTAGGGAGGTCATGGAACTTATACAGATTGAAGAGGAGGTGCTTGCTGTCTTGAGGCAAATCAGAGTAGATAAATCCCCAGGACCTGACAGGTTATTTCCTCGGACCTTGAAGGAGACTAGTGTTGAAATTGCAGGGGCCCTGGCAGAAGTATTTAAAATGTGGATATCCACGGGTCAGGTGCCGGAGGATTGGAGAATAGCTCATGTAGTTCCGTTGTTCAAAAAAGGCTCAAAAAGCAAGCCGGGAAATTATAGGCCAGTAAGTTTGACATCGGTAGTAGGTAAATTATTGGAAGGAATACTAAGAGATAGGATCTACAAGTACTTGGATAGACAGGGACTTATTAGAAACAGTCAGCATGGTTTTGTGCGTGGTAGGTCATGTTTAACCAATCTATTAGAGTTTTTCAAGGAAGTTACCAGGAAAGTGGATGAAAGAAAGGCAGTGGATGTTGTATACATGGACTTCAGTAAGGCCTTTGACAAGGTCCCGCATGGGAGGTTAATTAGGAAGATTCAGTCGCTAGGTATACATAGAGAGGTAGTAAATTGGATTAGACATTGGCTCAATGGAAGAAGCCAGAGAGTGGTAGTGGAGGATTGCTACTCTGAGTGGAGGCCTGTGACAAGTGGTGTGCCACAGGGATCAGTGCTGGGTCCATTGTTATTTGTCATCTATATCAATGATCTGGATGATAATGTGGTAAATTGGATCAGCAAATTTGCTGATGATACAAAGATTGGAGGTGTAGTGGACAGTGAGGAAGGTTTTCAAAGCTTGCAGAGGGATTTGGATCAATTGGAGGAATGGGCTGAAAAATGGCAGATGGCAGACAAGTGTGAGGTATTGCACTTCAGAAGGACAAACCAAGGTAGAACATACAAGGTAAATGGTAGGACACTGAGGAGTGCAGTAGAACAGAGGGATCTGAGAGTACAGATACATAATTCCCTAAAAGTGGCGTCACAGGTGGATAGGGTCGTAAAGAGAGCTTTTGGTACATTGGCCTTTATAAATCACAGCATTGAGTATAAGAGTTGAATGTTATGGTGAGGTTGTATAAGACATTGGTGAGACCGAATTTGGAGTATTGTGTGCAGTTTTGGTCACCTAATTACTGGAAGGATATTAATAAGGTTGAAAGAGTGCAGAGAAGGTTTACAAGGATGTTGCCGGGACTCGAGAAATGGAGTTACAGAGAAAGGTTGAATAGGTTAGGACTTTATTCCCTGGAGCGTAGGAGAATGAGGGGAGATTTGATAGAGGTGTATAAAATTATGATGGGTTTAGATACAGTGAATGCAAGCAGGCTTTTTCCACTGAGGCCAGGGGAGAAAAAAAAACCCAGAGGACATAGGTTAAGGGTGAAGGGGAAAGTTTAAAGGGAACATTGTGGGGGGGGCTTCTTCACGCAGAGAGTGGTGGGAGTGTGGAATGAGCTGCCAGATGAAGTGGTGAATGCAGACTCATTTTTGACATTTAAGAAAAACTTGGACAGGTACATGGATGAGAGGGGTTTGGAGCAATATGGCCCAGGTGCAGGTCAGTGGGACTAGGCAGAAAAATGGTTCGGCACAGCCAAGAAGGGTCAAAAGGCCTGTTTCTGTGCCGTAGTGTTGTATGGTTCTATTATAGAGTAAAAGGGCCAAGTGGCCTCTGATTTTCTTCTGTTCTTGAGAGTTTTTTTTTAAACCTCCTACACTTAACTTGCTGTTCAGAAACACAACATCGATATTACCTCAACAACTCTCAGCGGTGACATTTTCCACATTCTCACTATAAAATACCTTCTCCAGATTTCCTCCCATAAAATTATAATCTCCATTTTTATTCATGCTTTTGTTTATTAAATACTCATTCCATTACAACAGATATTTCTCCCTCAGAAATCACACACCAAACTTTCATCAGAAAAGACTGCAAGCAGCATGTATTTTACTCGATGTCTAGCAAAACTAACATTAAAGCATCAGTGTGTTGTAGATCCCCTTCTTTCTATTTCTGTGCTGGGCTAGTGGGGGGGGGGTGTGGAGATCTCTACTACTTGGATCGCTGTTGCATCATACTTAGCTTTCAGCCTCACAAAATATCCTCAATTCTAAATTTACTTTAAGTATTCAGTTCAGACGAAACTTGGCATTTGCCAAGTTACCATTTTTACCTGCAAGCCCAGACCCAAAATCAATTTAGTAGCTGTCAATCAGCTCTAAGTGTCAAGAGCAATTTAAAATTGTGACAAGCAGAAGGTGGGTTAGTAACACGGTGCTGTTTGTATCACAGCTTCTATAACACAGGTCTGATTCTGACCTCCAGTACTGTGAGCCAGGATCAGAACCAGGTTTATCATCACTGGCAAATGTCATGAAATGTGTTGTTTCAAGGCAGCAACACAGTGCAAAATTACAAGAAAAGATGTAAATCAGTGCAAAAAGAGCAAAACAGTGAGGTAGTACTCATGGATGATTCAGAAATATGATGCCAGAGCATGTTCCTAAAACATTAAGTGTAGGTCTTCAGATTCCTGTAGGGTTGTGATGAGAATAAGGCATAGCCTGGGTGATGTTGATGGCTTCTGTTGGTCGGGATCAACCATGGATGTTGCATCCTAGCTGTAAAAGTCAATACACAAGCCAGGGTAGCACGATATGGGGAGAGAGCTGCTGCCTATGAAGCAGGCTCCTCCTCTCCACAGAGCTGATTAATACAAAGGAATGACAAAGACCAATATAGTTTGGCACCAGTGGTGTTGTAGGAGTTGCTGTCAATGTAGGACTAGATGGTGAGGGCCTTTAAAGATGGATGTCACCTTGTTGAGGCAGCACCTTTTGAAGATGCCCTCAATGGTGGGGAGGCTAATGCTCATGATGGAGCTGGCTGAGTTTACAACCCCCTGCAGCTCTGCAGTGTGTGAAGTGTAGGAGTTTCCCCCATGACTGTAGGGTTTCATCTGTAGGGTCTTTTCATCTCTAGCTGAGGGGTGTCACGACCTATTTCCTTCCAGAGGATGAGTTTTTCCAGCAGTTTTTGGATAGTGACATCATAGCATAAGTCAGTCACTTCTCAATTATTGTCTCTTCCAGGAATACAGACCCAATAACAGACCAAGTCAAACAGAATTGTACTTTTTTTTGGATTCCACAATGAGGTGCACAATGCACTTTAAACATGCAGAATTCCTGCATCAAATGTCACCACCAATCCCAGTGTCATCAATAACTATACCTTTCCACAGCTCCTGCAATGATGCTTCCTTCGAATCACAGTGAATGGAGCCTTGCACGCTGTGCAGTAGCTGCAGGCTTCATCTGGCACCCATTCTGGAGGATCTGCCAAACAATTGAAAGTGGAGACTTCAGAGACGTTTATTCACACAGCCAAGCAACTGTAAGTCATCAACTCCTGCCACAGCACCAGCGACAGATTCTCCCAAGGTTAGGGCCTCCTGACCTGTGCCCAGACCCTATACATGACCCTCCCCCCAACTTGTACCCAGCCCAAACAGACTTTCGTGAGATGGATATGGGTGGATTTGTCAGCCACAGGATAACAGTCGCCCTCTGCCATGGAAACTCTGTTTGTGGCAAAATCACTGCCTCTTCTCAAGGAAATCTAAATGGCTGAGTTGAGTGCCCTGGCTTCACCACAACGTCCTTGGTCGGTCTCGTATTGCCAGGTGGCCACATTTCAGACTTGCAAAATGTTTGGGTTATAAATAGTCCACAGGAACAGAAGCTTGCTGTATGCTGTATTGGTAAAATTTGGTGATTTTTAAACTTGGTAAAATAATACTGCTCAACTTTAACAATGTGCAAGAAAAATATTAATAATGCCCCAAGGGAAATAAAGGATTGGACTGCACAATAGACAATGAATCACTAAATTAGTTCTGTAGCAACTGGTTAAAAAAAACTGCAGACACTGAAAATCTAAAGAGCAGAAAATGCTGGAACTACTCAGCAAGTCAGGCAGGTACAGAGTTAAAGCTAGACATACAAAAAGCTGGATGAACTCAGCAAGTCGGGCAGCATCTGTTGAAAGAAGCAGTCAACGCTTCGGGCCGAGACCCTTCGTCGGGACTAAAGGAGGAGGGGGCAGGAGCTCTATAAAGAAGGTGGGGGAATGGTGGAAAACCAATCAGAGAAAAGATCAAGGGGTGGGGGAGGGGATAGGCAGGAAAGGTGAAGAAGGAATCTAAGGGGAAAGCACTATGGGTAGTAGAAGAAGGCAGAGTCATGAGATGTGATAGGCAGCTAGAAGAGGAGACAGAGTGAAGGTGGGATGGGAGAAAGGGAGAGGGAGGGAATTACCGGAAGTTGGAGAATTCGAAGTTCATACCAAGGGGCTGGAGACTACCCAGACAGTATATGAGATGTTGTTCCTCCGAAGTTTGGCCTCATCATAGCCATGATGAGGGATATGTGCATACATGGCCTCCTCTACTGCCATGATGAGGCCAAAATTCAGTTGGAGGAACAACATCTCATATACCGTCTGGGTAGTCTCCAGCCCCTTGGTATGAACTTCGAATTCTCCAACTTCCGGTAATTCCCTATCTCTCCCTTCCCCCATCCCACCTTCACTCTGTCTCCTCTTCTAGCTGCCTATCACCTCTCATGACTGCCTTCTTCTACTACCCATAGTGCTTTCCCCTTACATTCCTTCTTCACCTTTCCTGCCTATCCCCTCCCTGCTTCTCCTCCCCCACCCTTTGATCTTTCCTCTGATTGGTTTTCCACCCTCCCCCCACCTTCTCTATAGGGCCCCTGCCCTCTCCTTCTTCAGTCCTGATGAAGGGTTTCAACCCAAAATGTTGACTGCTTCTTTCAACAGATGCTGCCTGACCTGCTGAGTTCATCCAGCTTTTTTGTACGTCTTGATTTGACCACAGCATCTGCAGTGCACTTTGTGTTTACAGAATTAAAGCTTCCAGTCAAAGATCACTGCTTAAATTGGGAAACAGAAAACAAAGTAGTTATAAGCACAAAGTATAGTGCAGATGCAGTGGTCAAATCAAGACGTACAAACAAGCTGGATGAACTCAGCAGGTTGGGCAGCATCCATTGAAATGAGCAGTCAACATTTTGGGCCGAAACCCTTTGTCAGGACTGAAGGAGGAGGGGGCAGTGGCTCTAGAAAGAAGGTGGGGGGGGAAGGTGGAAGGTGCCAGGTGAAAAATGCAAGCGAGAAGTCTGCTTGCATCTATTAATTCTGACGTCAATAACTGCACATATTTTTCATTCATTTAATGTGTGTAATCACTTGGATAATAGATTTCCTGATGATGAGTTAAGAGAATGGCAAACTTTTGACCCTGTCGCTGTTGCCAAAACAACGAATTTTGAATTTGGAGAAGGGAATGTTGTATGACTGACAATACTCAGCTACTATTCCAAACTATGACGAAAGCATTGCCTCCAAAATATCACAGCAATACTGCGATTTCAAATTTGTCCTTTCTGAGAAAGTTAATGGTTCAATTAAAACTTTCACTGATACTGTATGTTGAATTACATGCTTCAAAATGAAGAATCTGAAGAACTGTCAATTCTTGTTGACATCGTTGGAACATTTCAAGCTTCTCGTGCTGACTGCGAATGTGGATTCGGTCTTCTAAATTCAATCAAATGTAAATCCAGGAACAGACTAGAAGTGGAACATTTGAATGATATAACGAGGATTAAGACTCATCTTTCAAAGTTAATCTGGATAGTTTTTATAGACAATTGATTTGTAATAAAGACAATAAGAAAAAGTTTAACAAAATATTAAAAATTTCATTATATCCTTCATTAATAAATAAAATCAAAAATGTGATTTTTCAATTCTCATTCTAAACATTCAAGCTATGCATATTACAAAAAAAACATTTAAAGTGCCATGCAGTTTTCAGGCTGTAAATTAAATGTTTAAAAAATTCCTGCTCAAAGCAGTGGTTGGTCTGCGCAGCTGTTTTTTTTAAAAAAAAAGGAACGTTGCACCCTTGCTGAATTCCTGAGTAATAAACACAAAGTACTGTAGGAACTTCTTTGTTCCTCTGGATTTCCAGCATCTGCAGAACCTCATGTTCAGAAAATGTGAGAAGCATGTCAGGTTGCATCCATGGAAAGAAAAGTGGGCGCTATTTCAGGACAAAAACCTTTCTTTGGGGTACATGGAAAAATAATGGTTTTAAATTGTAGGCGGGGAGAGATGGATAGGACGAAGAGGATTTCTCTGATAGGATGAGACCGGAGTTAAAAACTACTTATAACTGATTAACAAAGAGGAACTAACACAGGTGACTGACATCCATCTGGGCACATTAGCTTTCAGGACTCTGTTGAATTCAGCAAATTCTGAAATGACCTTTTCTGCCAAAAGGGTGAAGCCTTGAGGATATTATATCTCCTCTTTCTCTTATCCCACTCTTCAAGAAGAAAGAGGCAGAAGAAATGAAACTATAGGCCACTTAGTCTGACCTCAGTGGTCAGGAAGATTTTGGAGTCAATTATTAATGATGAGGTCTCAGAGTACTTGGAGGCACATGATAAAATAGGGCATAGTCAGCATGGTTTCCTCAAGGGAAATTCTTCCCCCACAAATCAGTTGTAATTTTGAAGTAATAACAAGCAGGATAGACAAAGGAGAATTGATTGATGGTGTGTACTTGGATTTTCAGAAGGCCTTGATCAATGTACCACATGAGGCTGCTCATCAAGCTATCAGCCCATGGTATTACTGGAAAGCTTCTAGCATGGATAAAGCAGTGGTTGATTGGCCAGAGGCAAAGGGTGGGAATAAAGGAGCCTTTTCTGGCTGGCTGCCAATGATTTGGATAATAGAATTGATGGCTTTGTTGCAAACTTTACAGATGGTATGAAGATTGGCGGAGGGGCAGGTAGCTTTGAGGAAGTAGAGAGGCTTCAAAAGGACTCAGATCAGGAGAATGAACAAAGAAGTGGCAGTTGAAATACAGTGTCAGGAAGTGAACAGTCATGCACTTTGGTAGAAGGAATAAAAAGGTTGACTATTTTCAAAATGGAGAGAGAATACAAAAAACTGACATGCAAAGGGACTTGGGAATCCTTGTGCAGGATTCCCTAAAGGTTAATTTGCAGGTTAAGTCTGTGGTGAGGAAGGCAAATGTGATGTTAGCATTCATTTCAAGAGGTCTAGAATACAAAACCAAGAATGCAATGCTGAGACTTTATAAAGCACTGATGAAGTCTCACTTGGAGTTTTGAGAGCAGTTTCGGGCCCCTTGTCTTAGAAAGGATGTGCTGAAACTGGAAAGGGTTCAAAGGATGTTCAAGAAAATGATTCCAGGATTGAGTGGTGTGTCATCTGAAGTGCATTTGATAGCTCTGGACCTGTATTCACTAGAATTCAGAATGAGGGGCGACCCCATTGAAATGTATCGAACGGTGAAAGGTCTTGATCAAGTGGATATGGAGAGGATATTTCCTATGATGGGATAATCTGAGACCAGAGGACATGGCATCAGAATAGAGGGGGATTCTTCTAGAATGGAGATGAGGAGGAATTTCTTTAGCCAGAGAGTGGTGAATCTGTGGAATTCTTTGCCACAGACAGCCACGGAGGCCGTCTTTATGTATGTTTAAGGCAAAGGTTGATAGATTCTTGATTGGTCAGGGCATGATGGGATATGGGGAGAAGGCAGGAGATTGAGGCTGAGGGGAAAACTGGATCTGCCAAGATGAAACTGCAGAACAGACTCGATAGGCCAAATAGCCCACTTGTGCACCTTTATCTTATGGTAGTATCCGGAGAATAGACAAAGTAGCAGATGGAGTGTCATGTGGGAAAGTGTACTGTTACACATTTTAGTAGAAGGAATAAAAGCATAGACCATTTTCTAAATGGGGAGTGATTTCAGAAACTATAGTTGTGAAGTGAGTAGGGAGCCTTTGTGCAGAATTCCCTAAAGGTCAACTTGCAGGCTGAATCAGTGGTAAGGAAGGCAAATGTAATATTAGCATACAAGAACAAGGATGTCATGCCGAGGCTTCATAAGGCATTTTTCAGACAGCACTAGGGAGTATTGTGAGCAGATCTAAAAGATGCGCTGGCATTGGAGAGAATTCAGAGGACGTTCACAAGGATGATTCTGGGAATAAAAGGATTAATGCAATGGGGACATTTGATGACTCAGGGACTGTGCTTACTGGAGTTTAGAACTCACTGAAACCTATCAAATATTGAAAAGTTTTGATAGAGTGCACATGGAGCAGATGTTTCCTTTAGTGGGGGAAATCCAGCACCAGAGGGCATTGTCTCAGAATAGGGGGAGTTCCATTTATAACAGAGATGAGGAGGGATTCACTTCCACAGATAGCTGTTGGAGGCCAAGCAGAGGTTACAGGAAGAAGGCAGGAGAATCAGGTTGAAATGGATAATAAATCAGCCATGATGGAATGGTAGAATAGACTTCATGGGTCGAATGGCCTAATTCTGCTCTATGACTTATTATTTTATAACATTTCAAGATGATTTTTATTAGAATTTCTATTTCATATTTCTTATATCTTTTTATTTTGCTTTGCATGCCCAGGGTATTGGAAACCACTCAGACATTCAGGAAGTGGTATGGTTCCGGTAATAACTCATCTTCAGCACAACTCAATATACGAGTCGATGAGTACCATGCAAAATTTCAATTTTCATTCACCAAAGTGAATTTTGTGGCACAGTGCACATACATGGATGACCTTTGTTTCAATTTCAAAAGAAAACCCAAGCTCCGTATCCAACACCTGCCACTCACAGTTCACTCAGGTCCGAGTTACTTCAATTACATGCCTTATGCTCAAGGTGCACCTATTGTAACTAATGAGTTTGCAAACAAAATAATTTTAAACCACCACAACAGAACCTTTGCTGCATTAGAGTTAATAATCCAGCATACTATTACGCCAGACATTATTCTACAGAGATAGCAAATTCAAGCTGGAACTTATAACGTATTTAATTCTCTTCTGAGCAACCAACACAGAATATTCATCTCAGCTGTCTCACCCAAGTAGTACTTTTTCTCACGCAGCTGAAATGAATCTACAAAACAATAGTCAATGATGCAAAATTGTAGTTGCACCCTTTGAAGCTGCCATGAATGGTGAAATTTAAAATAGGGGCACGCAATTCAAATCAAGCTGGATAAAAAAAAATGACAAAAATGCTGTATTTGGTTCGGGTTCCAATCACCATTCACCACTCCCTGATGATTCCCACTCACGTTCTTTACTTCAAATTCCAGCACTTCATATTCTTGCTGTCTCCGATCTTCACTAGGAATTGAACCTGCCCCTGACTATCCACACGATCAATGCCTCTCATCAACTTATACACATCTATCAAGTCACCTCTCATCCTCTGTCGCTCCAAGGAGAAAAGACCGAGTTCACTCCACCTATACTCATAAGGCATGCTCCCCAATCCAGGCAACATCCTGGTAAATCTCCTCTGCTTGAGCTGTCTACCTTCTTCCATGAACAGGGTTTCCCTTCCACCATTGATGTTGCCCCCACCCACATCTCCTCCATTTTCCAGACATCCCCACTCACCCCATCTTCCTGCCGCTTTAAAGGGAGTTCCTCATCCTAATCCTAATCTACCACCCCATGAGTCACTACATCCAACACATCATTCTACCCAACTGCCGCCATCTCCAAAGGG
The DNA here is from genome assembly GCF_030144855.1 of Hypanus sabinus. Taxonomy (NCBI): domain Eukaryota; kingdom Metazoa; phylum Chordata; class Chondrichthyes; order Myliobatiformes; family Dasyatidae; genus Hypanus; species Hypanus sabinus. The sequence continues at coordinate 8,962,543 of NC_082712.1, read as the reverse complement.
ATCCTACTGCCAAGCACATCTTTACCTTCCCCCCCCCCCAAACTTCTGCTTTCCACAGGGTTCGCTCACTTCCTTGGTTTATTCACCCCTCCCCATTAATCTCCCTCCTGGCACATATTCCTGCAAGTGGCCAAAGTGTTACACCTGCCCATTCACCACCTCCACTTCCATTCAGGGCCCCAAATAGTCCAGCTGAGGCAACACTTCACCAGAAAATCTGCTGGGATTGTCCTTTGTATCTGGTGCTCCCAATGTGGCCTCCTCTACATTGAGGAGATCTGATCGGTCCATCCACCAAAAGTGGAATTTCCTGGTGGCCAACCATTTTAATTCCTATTCCCATTCTCACATGTTTTTTTCATGGCCTCCTCTTGTGCTATGATGAAACCACTCTCAGGGTGGAGGAGCAACACCTTATATTCTGTCTGGGTAGCCAGCAACCTGATGGTATCGACAGCAATTTCTCCCTCCGGTAAATTTTCTTCTCACCTCTTCTCACCTGCCTATCACTACCCTCAGTACCCCCCCTTTCTTCCCTTTTTCCCCATGGTACACTCTCAACTCCTATCAGATTCCTTCCTATCCAGCCCTTTACCTTTCCCATCTACCTGACTTCACACACCACCTTACAGCCATCTTCCTTCCCCTCTCTCCACGTTTATTCTGGTTTCTTCCTCCCTTCCTTGCCAGTCTTGAAGAAGGCTCTCAGTCTGAAATGTTGACTGTTCATTAATTTCCATGGTTGCTGCCTGACCTGCTGAATTCCTCCAGCATTGTGTGTTGCTTGGATTTCCAACATCCGCAGAATTTTTTCTGGTTATATTTCTCTTTGTAGATGGGCATCTTGGTTGGCAGGGATAAGTTGAGTGGAAGGGCCTGTTTCTGTGCTGTACGACTATGATTCAGCAACTCAGTTCCCGAACTGGAATTTTAAATTGGCAACCGTCATACACAAATTTACTCTGCTGCAGCTATATTCATTGCCAAATGTACAATCACATCACCACTGAATGACAATGTGAAGTATGTTCTTATTGAAGTACCAAAAGAAAAAGAGCTATTAAATTACATTAGTAATGGCATTTATAGCTGCAATTTTATATTAACCAAACTCCTTTTGGAGATTAAAGCTCCAGTATTCCAGTCTATTAATTTCTTATCCATTAATTATAAGATCAACACTGGACCTTTTGTACTTGCTGGAACAGCACAGTCCCTCAGTTATCATTGAGATCCTAATTAGTTATGGGTTAAACAGTTTTGAACACTATTTAAATACTTAAGCATAAAATCACAGTGGCAGTTGAAGTTCCAGCACTCTCAGCCATTCAAAAAAGATTTAATAATTGGATTAATAATTTATGTCAGTTGTGGAGGTTCAAACATCAAAGTGATATATAACTGTACACTTGGAATCAATGACCTTGGAGGATTAGTAGAGCCAAAAAGAGTGGTGTGTCAGTATAGGAGTTAATGCAATGCTTTACAGCATTGATCGGGGTTTAAAACCCATTCTCTATGTGACATGTAGGTTTCCTCTTAGTGCTCTGGTTTCATCAAAAAACATATAGGTTAGTAAGGATTAGTGAGTTGTAGGCAGGCTATGTTGGCACTGGACAGTTGCGGGCTGCCACCAGCACAATCCTTGGACCGTGTTGGCTGTTGATACAAATGACACATTTCACTCTATGTTTTGACGTACATGTGACAAATGAAGCTAATCTTTAAAGATCTTTAGCTTGTAACTTAAACACATTTAGGATGCAATAATCTATCCACAAGAAGGTGTTAATCTGAGGTGAGACGGTTAGACATGGGGCTCACCTAATTTGTAAACTAATTAAGATCTTCCTCCAGAGGAGGACATAAAAATTGGCTAAGTTATAGAAACAAAATCTCAGACTCTCAAAGATGGAGAATTAATCAATGCAATTCTGTAAAGTGCATTCTTCAACAGCGAGCTACTTGATGTGGATTTACATCAGGCAAACTTTGCCCGATCACCAAACAGAACAACTGAAAGCAATAGACAGTGTGTAGGAAGAGGAAGAGCATGTAGGACAGGAAAAAGGTTTTGTCAAAGACTATTTCAGGACATGAGATTCTGTTCACTTCTTTGTTGACCTCTTGCATTTCATTTGTGTGCCAGGCAGGTTGTCCATCAACAGCATCCTGGAATACTGCAGACACATCTGCTGCAAACATCAGATACTTTCAAACTCATTTCTACATGGGTTGCCATGTAGTAATCACTCAAATTCCCCATGGATGTTCCTGCTCCCTGACCTGTCATTAGGTAATCAGTGAATCTATCCTCACTGTGGACACAATTTGAAATGCAAGTGAGAAATGTAGAAACATTGCTACAAGCAGAACTGTGCCACTTCCCAGGAAATTTAGTTCTGGGCAACACAACACTTGATATTTGCAAGTCTGCACACCACACTCAGGGATTATAATAAAGTTCTCCCATCAATTTTAACTAAAATAGCTTATTTTGTAAGAAGCCATCATAGGTACTTCATAGGAATATTAGAACACAATATTTGACAGAGCCACATAAATAATAGACAATTAAAACCTTTGAGAATTGCTTTAAGGATGTCACCTCCCTGATCCTGCACTCTAGGGAAGTTGGGATAACAAGGCCAATGAAATGTTTGCAAGCACAAGACTGAAAGTTTTAAGATCAACAAGGAGGAATGGGTGATCAGAAACTGATGTAAATACAAACAGCAAAATCATGGATGAACGCTAAGTAGGAGACTGACTACAAGACAATTGAGTCAATAGAACAAAAGCATCATTAACGGTTATAGAAGATGGAAGGGCAGAGTTACGTAGGTTGAAATAGGCTATACTGGTAATGGAGGAAAATAATTAGGAAAGTCAGTCAATTAAAAGGACACAGGCTATTTTATCAGTGCTGTTCAAGAAACTTCACATGCAACACTGAAGCAAAAGGCTTGTGCCAAAATTTACGTAGGAGCATTTAACCCATAAAATTATTTCCTGTATTTCAATTATGCAGTTCTCATGGAAAGAGAGCACGTCTTGAGCATTTAACATCAATCACTGAAGTTCATCACTGATGAGTCAAAAGCCTGGAACACTTTACCTAATTGTCATGATGGAGCAAGGACCTTCTTATAGATTTGAATGCTTAAAGGCGACAGCCCATCACCACTTTCAAGGACAATTAGGGATGAGCAATAAACTATGGCCTTGGCCCACAACCCATAAGTGAATAAAAAATGTGCCCTTTTAATGGAAAAGAATCCATCAAGGTCAGCAATATTTAAAAAGACCGGATGACCTTTTGGTGCAGTAATCTTTGTATAGTTTAAATGCTGCCAGAGATATTCAGCAGAATTGGGTCAATATCCTATACTCTCAAATAATGCTCATCAATGCTATATGCAAATTAATAAGCATTTCAAAGTGTAAATTCTCCTAAAACTGATTTGTGTAGGCAATTGTATATCTAACCAATATCTACTGTTACTCTTGTATTAAGTATTTAATATTTCACCTTCAAAGTCTTCATCTCTTGCCTTGTCATCAAGTTCAGTGGAAGAAATGCTTTCTCGACACAAAGCACAGTCTTCAAGAACAGGACTTCTCAATGTCTGGTCACCTGGAAAAAAAACTCCAGTATTGGAATAAAACAAGGTATTTAAACCAGGAAGCTCAATACTGTTCAGCTACAGAGCTAGTCATTATCCAGAGATTTGTTTTACCTTTAGTTAATTTGCAATCTTGTTAACACTGTAATCAGTAAATCAGTATGGGAACATGCATTTTCTGTACAATGTTAATTCTGGCTTTTAGAAATGAGGGGCCGGGTATATTCCATTACACAGCTTACAACACCAACCCCTGCCCAACCCAGCAAACTGGATCAAATTTTGGAGTGAAGTATTTTAGGTCTTTCAACAATGGAAGTCAGGATTGTTAAATATTAGCAGCAGGGAATAACTAAATCCATTGTGGTATGCAGTTGGCACCGCCGCCTCAAAGCTCCGGAGGTCAGAGTTCAATCCTGACCTTGGGTGCACCTGTGCAGAGCCTTCATGTCTTCTCTGTGACTGTGTGGTTTCCTCCCACACGCTGTTTGCTAGCTTAATTTGCTGTAATGTACTTGGCTAAGAAAACCGGAGTGAAAGATAGGCAGAAGGCTGAGTCTGATGCTCAACACAACCACTCAAAGGATCAATTCCTTTACCCTATGACCAAGATGAACATTATTGCTGCAATCCAAATTTGTTTTAGTGTATTTTTGAAGCATGTACCTAAACCATGTCAAAGTGTAACAAAATTAAGTTATTACGCTTCCCCCTCCCCTGTGGGACACTACAAGTTAAAATGTTCCCCTCTTTTTCAGCAGAGTCTGATCGGGGAGAGACATTGAATCACAGTGGATTTAATTTGGCTGTTTTGACACTGATCAACAGACAAAGACCTTTTCATGTCAAAGTGAAAACAGATCTCTACAATATGATTTAGACCAATTACAAATATAAACACAAAATAGTTGATTACTCAAGTAGTCACCCCTTTTAATATGCCACACCAAAATCATCACTGGTGCAGCCAATTGGTTTTAGAAGTCACATAATTAGTTAAATTGAGTTCACCTGTGTGTAGTCCAGGCATTTCAATTGATTGCAGTAAAAATACACCTGTATCTGGAAGGTCCAACTGCTGGTGAGTCAGTATCCTGGCAAAATCTACACCACGAAGACAAAAGAACACTCCAAGCAACTCCGTAAAAAGGTTATTGAAAAGCACAAGTTAGGAGACAGATGCAAGAACCTTTCCAAGTCACTGAATATCCCTTGGAGTATAGTTAGTCAATCACTAAGAAATGGAAAGAATATGTTACAGGTATAAATCTGCCTAGAGTAGGCAGTCCTCAAAAACAGTGACTATGCAAGAAGAAGAACAGTGAGGAAGGCCACCAAGAGACCTATGACAGCTCTGGTGTAGCTTTATGGGAGAGTGACAAAGAGAAAGCCACTGTAGAAAGAAACTCATGAAATCTTGGCTAGTTTGCCAGATGGCATGTGGGAGATTCTGAAGTCAACTGGAAGGCGGCTCGTTGGTCTGATGAAAGCAAAATTCAGCTTTTTGGCTATCAGATTAAATGCTATGTTCAGCAGAAGCCAAACACTGCTCATAAACAAAAACTTACCATCCCTACCATGAAGCATGGTGGTGGCTACATCACACTATGAGAATGCTTCACTACATGGAAGCATGGAAGGCTTGTGAAGGTAGTGGGTAAAATGATTGAGGCAAAATACAGGGAAATCCTGGAGTAAAACCTTGTGCAGTCTGCAAGAGAACTGCGACTTGGGAGATTTGTTTTCCAGCACAACAATGACCCCAAGCGTAAAGCCAAAGTTAATGACCCAGAGTGGCCAAGTCACAGCCCAATTGAGAACTTGTGGCTAGACTTGAAAAGTCCTGCTGAAGGGTCTTGGCCCAAAATGTTGACTGAACTCTTCTCTGTAGACGCTGCTTTGCCTGCTGAGTTCCTCCAGCATTTTGTGTGCATTGCTTGAAAAGGGCTGTTTACTCACAACCCCATAAAATCTAACAAGAGCCTGAGCAGCTTTGTAACGAAGAATGGGGAAAAATTGCAGAGTCCAGATGTACAAAGCTGATAGAGACCAATCCACACAGACTCAAAGCTGTAATTGCCACCAAAGGTACATTTACTAAATATCAACTTGAAGGGGGTGATGACTTATGCAATCAATTATTTTGTATTATATTTGTAATTAATTTAGATCACTTTCTCAAGATCTGTTTTCACTTTGACACGAAAGTGTCTTTTTCTGTTGATCAGTGTAACAAAAAAGCCAAATCAAATCCACTGATTCAATGCTGTAAAACAATAAAACATGAAAACTTCCGAGGGGAGAGGGTGAATACTTTTTCTAGGCACTATATATTGGTGCCTTGGTAGCTTAGCAGTTAGCATAACTCTCTTACAAGTCGTGGTGTTCCAGAGTTTGGAGTTCAATTCAGACATCATCTGTAAGTAGGCATTGTAAATTGTCCCGTGATTAGGTTCGGGTTAAATCGGGGCTGTTGGGGCAGCACGACAGGACAGAAGAACCTATTCTGCACTGTATCTCTAAATACAAATGTATAAGTTTATAGCATCCAGAAAGATACACCCAAACGGGACAGTTAGCATTGTGTAGAGAACAGACAAGTTACACAACTCAGGAGTAAACTCATCTATTACCTTTCTTCTCTGTTCTGCTGCTTTCATACTCTAGCTTGGTTGCCATGACCTCAAACAACGTTTTAAGGATACTTCGCAGGTCACTTGCATAGTTAGTCTGCAACTGGTCAGCAACACCTATGATGGTATGAAATGGTGCTGGTTAACACAACTTCCTGCACATGGATCACAATACAAAAGGAGTCAATATACACAAATTTCCGGAGTAAAGCTGGGGACATGATCTTCACTAGAAAATATCTTGCAAAGGTGAGATTGATTAAAACAAAGCAGGTTGTTTTGGCACCAATCTATATTTTAGCTGTGATGAAAAAGTTGAGGCACAAGTGTTTACAGTAATCAGATACTATATTTTAACAAGCAAACATATTAATGTTTCATTACCACACGAGCCTAAAATTATTACCAAGTTATGCCAGGCTGTTCCAGGACAAATGTCAATATTTGTCAAGGATTCTTTGCCCCTCACCACACAAATTCAGAACAGACATTAGCACCAGCAGTTTCAAAGTACAAAAGCCTTTGGAACACAAGCCTTGCAGATGTGCACCCCACCACTGAGCACATCTACCAGCAGCGCTGGCATGCAAAAGCAGCAACCATCATCAAGGACCCCTACCCTATAGATCATGCTCACTTCTTACTGCTGCCATCAGGCCTCAGGACCCACACCACCAGCTTCAGGAACAGCTATTACCCTGCAGCCATCAGGTGATGTCACCAGGATCCTGCAGATATTCTTATGCTTTTACTCAAATTCTCTTGCAACGAAAGCCAACATAACATTCACTTGTCTTAGTACTTGCTGTACATGCACAACTCAAGAAAGCAGCATCCATTGTTAAGGACCCTCACCATCTCGAACATGCCCCCTCCTTATTACCACCAACAGGGAGGACAGGAGCCTGGAGATACACATTTAATGTTTTAGGAACAGCTTCTTCCTCACTGCCATCATATTTCTGAACAGTTTATGAACCCATGAACATGATCTCACAACTTTCTTTTTTTTTGCACTACTCATTTAACTTTTATATTTCTTGTTGTACCTGAGAGTGGGAATAAGGGCAGGGATAGAGGAATCATGGTTGGGAAAAGGGGAAGGTGGGGGGGAGGGAACAGGAACACCAGAGAGAAATTCTGTAATGACCAATAAAAGCAGCTGTTTGAATCAAATGACCTTGCCTGGTATCTCGGGGCTGCATGTGTCTGCATCCATGCCACCCTTCACCCTGGCACTCCTTCTCTGCCATGGCACACCCTTCTGCGAAGCTCCACTCTCAGTATTCCCAACATTCTTTGCTCCCACCAGAATTACAAACTCATTCCCTACTCCACACTGACAAATACAATACTGTGTAAAAGTCTTAGGCATCCCAGCCATATACATGTGCCTAAGACTTTTGCACACTAATGTACAATAGTTTAAATTTCTTGCATTGTACTGAAATGCAAAACAAATTTCATGATGTATGTCAGCTATAATAAATCTGATTCTAATGTTAACCTCCTTATGTATAAAGGGTAACAGGTCTCTTTCAATCATTCAATCACCATTCAATCCTTTAATGTCTGCAAAAATAACTTCTCTATCTTCCCTGACATCATTTTTGCTCCACCTCATTTTTCCCCCCCACAATATGGTGATGGCTTCTTCCATTCATTTAGCCAGTCTATATCCTTGAGGCCCGTTAGACATCATGCGTCTCACACATGCAGCACTAATCTTTGAGACATTTCACTAATTATAGCCTCAACTTGAAAAAAAACATTTATTCTTTCTGTATTATCACGAGTCAAGTCAACTTTTATTGTCATTTCGACCATAACTGCTGGTACAGTGCATAGTAAAAATGAGACAACATTTTTCAGGACCATGGTGTTACATGACACAGTACAAAAACTAGACTGGACTACATAATAAAAAAACAGAGAAAGCTATACTGGACTACAGACCTACACTGGACTGCATAAAGTGCATAAAAACAGTACAGGCATTACAATAAATAATAAACAGGACAGTAGGGCAAGGTGTCAGTCCAGGCTTTGGGTATTGAGGAGTCTGATAGCTTGGGGGAAGAAACTGTTACATAGTCTGGTTGTGAGAGCCCAAATGCTTCGGAGCCTTTTCCCAGACAGCAGGAGGGAGAAGAGCTTGTATGAGGGGTGCCTGGGGTCCTTCATAATGTTGTTTCCTTTGTGGATGCAGCGTGTAGTGTAAATGTCCATGATGGCGGGAAGAGAGACCCTGATGATCTTCTCAGCTGACCTCACTATCCGCTGCAGGGTCTTGCGATACGAGATGGTGCAATTTCTGAACCAGGCAGTGATGCAGCTGCTCAGGATGCTCTCAATACAACCCCTGTAGAATGTGATGAGGATGGGGGGTGGGAGATGGACTTCCTTCAGCCTTCACAGAAAGTAGAGACGCTGCTGGGCTTTCTTTGCTACGGAGCTGGTGTTGAGGGACCAGGTGAGATTCCCCGTCAGGTGAACACCAAGAAATTTGGTGCTCTTTACGATCTCTACAAGGAGCCGTCGAAGTTCAGCGGGGATTGGTCGTTCTATGCCCTCCTGAAGTCAACAACTATCTCTTTTGTTTTGTTCACATTAAGAGACAGGTTGTTGGCTCTGCACCAGTCCATTAGCCACTGCACCTCCTCTCTGTAAGCTGACTCATCGTTCTTGCTGATGAGACCCACCACGGTCGTGTCATCAGCGAACTTGATGTTGTGGTTCGAGCTGTGTGTTGCAGCACAGTTGTGGGTCAGCAGAGTGAACAGCAGTGGACTGAGCACACAGCCCTGGGGGACCCCCGTGCTCAGTGTGATGGTGTTGGAGATGCTGCTCCTGATCCGGACTGACTGAGGTCTCCCAGTCAGGAAGTCTAGGATCCAGTTGCAGAGGGAGGTGTTCAGGCCCAGTAGGCTCAGCTTTCCGACTAGTTTCTGAGGGATGATTGTGTTGAATGCTGAACTGAAGTCTATGAACAGCATCCAAACGTATGTGCCTTTTTGTCTAGATGGGTTAGGGCCAGGTGGAGGGTGGTGGCAATGGCGTCATCTGTTGAGCGGTTGGGATGGTATGTAAACTGCAGGGGGTCCAGTGAGGGGGGCAGCAGGGTCTTGATATGCCTCATGCCGAGCCTCTCGAGACAAATGTGTAAAGGGTTTCAAGGACACATTCTGGCTAAGTGAATGGGTGTCATAACAATTTTCACCTGTATCTTAGTGTACCTTGTGCAGCAACTTAGTGAAGGTCTTTTGCAGTCAAGTACACATTTACTTGTTCACCTTTATCCTGTTCTGTTAGTTACAAACTTAAAAACAAATTACTGGATATGATTTCCCTTTCACTAAGCATGCTGACTCTGTTAAACCCAATCATTAGTTTTATTAAGTTCATGGTATAAAACAAAGTCATGCAATAAAGCAGGGAATTTTCTGAGTACAAAGTATACAGATACCTGCGATGCACACAAAAAGTCTGTGAATAAGGTCACTGCTGCTATGGAAACGAGCCCGGATCTTTTCTCTAGTGGTAATCTTGGCAGCCAGAAGTGCAAGCTGGATCTCCTCTTGGTCTACATCTTCAGAGGTGTAGGAACTTGTAGTTAGACTGCCAACAGGACTGCAATAACAGAGCATGTGTTAATGCCAGAAGAACTAAAAAGAATTTTAAAACACAGGCCATCAGTATGCTCTTGCAACAAAACAAAATGTTGAATGTCACCCTACACCAGTTTGCCCAAAAGCCTCAACCATACAGTTCGTATGGTGAAACTAAACTCCCCAAGTGCAGTAGGGCAGAACTCCTAAAACAATGTACACTCTCTGGACCCATTCAACAACAAGTGTTTTTGGACACATGAACTATCACCTATCACATCTACAAATGGCAGAGACTCAGGACCAAGCAATGCCCCTTATTTAGAAGTTTTCATCTTTGCTTTCATTCTGTTGGCTCACTTTGTAACCTCTCCCAGCCCTCAAATTCTTCTGCTCTGTCCTTGTGCATATTTTATCTCTTACTTTCTTTAAGCCTATGTTTTTAAACAGTTGTGTCTTAATGTCTCCTGATACAGCTCCATATCAAACCTTATCTAATGACATTCATGTAGTGTTAGGATCATATATAGATTGTAAGCTGCAGACCTTCACTAGGTAAGGAATTAAATGAAAAATATTGACAAAGACCTGAATGTCCCAGTTTTATAGTACCTCAGTGCAGTCTCCCTGCAAATAATGCACTAAAATATCAGCTTCAATTACTTTTCCACAAAAGATTGACAAAAGCACTTCAAACCCTATTTCTCATAGTCCACTAGCTTTTTGAGCAATCATATGAACATGACTGATCTCCATTTCAATGAAACTCTTCAGCACTGATGATACTCCTTAAATCTTAATGTCTAGAAATCCATTGATCTTTGTTTGAATGAACACAATCAGCTCTCACAGCTCTTGGGATAAAGAAATTTCTCCTCATATCAGTCCTAAACAATTAACCTCATTCTGAAATTGTGCCCTCTGGTTCTAGGCTGCCCATCCAGAGGAAACCTCTTCTTTGGATCTACCTGTCAAACCCTAATTTTCAACAAGAATCTTCTCTCATTGCTCCAAGATCTGGAGATTACCACCTCAATCTCTCCTCATATGCAAACACAGAAAACCTGGAGCAGTGCGGAAAACTGCAATACCAAACACTAAACCCCATACCTGGAAACAGTGCGGTAAATGGCAAGTATATCATTTCTTAAAGAGATGAAAGCAAGCCACTGTGCATTCTTACAAAGACTTTATGGTAATAAGATTTTCTTACACTCATGTTTAAATATTCTCATAATGAAGGCTAACATTTGATTTGTGCTCTTAATTTTGTGTTACATTTATATGTTAGCTTTCAGTGATCAAGTCCTTTTTATATCAATATTAGTCATTCTTTCATCATTTATCAAATCTCTCACACACTAAGAAGATGACCCCATTTTTCAATGTAAGGCTCCATTTGTCGTGTTTTTGCCCATTCATTTAACCTGTCCATATCACCTTGAAGCCTCTATATTCTCCTCAGTATGCAGAGTCTCATGTTGTTCAGTGCTATCAGCAAATATGGAATTAATCCCCTCAGACAAATTCCTAATACAGATTGCACATTTGGTGTTTGGGACCCCAGCTAATCATAGTTCTCCATTGGTCACAGCCTGCCAACCCATACGTAATACCTTTACAGGTTTCTATCTGACAGATTCCTCTGCACTGGCGAGATCTGACTTGGATTGGGGACCGCTTTGTTGAGCACCTTCATTCTGTCCATCTCAAACGGCAGGATCTCCTGGTGGTGACCTGCTTCCGTGCTGATACATATACCCACAGCCTCCTCTACTGTTATGATGAGGCCAAATTCAGGTTGGAGGAGCAACACCTTGTATTCCGTCTGAGTAGCCACCAATCTAATGGCATGAGCATCAATTTCTCCAACGTCTAGTATTTACAACCTCCTGCCTTTTTTGCTCTCTCCACCCCCCCCATCTCTCTTTCCATTCCCCATTCTGATTATCTTCTCACTACTTCTCTTCTCCCACCCTCGCGACCTACCCATCACCTCCCTCTGGTCCCCCTCCTTCATCCCTTCACTTCCTGGTCCAGTGCCCTCTCCTATCAGATTCAAGTTTAATTATTATTCAACAATAAACATAAATATAGCCAAACAAAACAGTGTTCCTTCAGGGAAAAGGTGCAAAACACATCAACAACAGTATACAGCATATTGCATAAAACACAAGCAACATATATGGTTATGATTTCAGGAAAACATATAGTCACAAGGAGAGAAAAAATATAGCCCAAGTCCTTGAGCTGTGCTGGTCCAGATTGTTCTTCCACTGGGTGAACACTGGAGGGCAGCACTAATGAAAGGGACCAACCCCCAACCCAATATGAAATCCAGTGGCACACAGCCAGATCCAAAATCTCCTTCGCTGGAGACCGCAACAAGCGAGTCAGAGGCTTGTGGGCCTTGTCCGTGCAACAACTAAGGGAATACAACTCCCCTGTTGTAGGTCTTGCCAATGATCTAGTTAGCCGGGCTTGCAGTATTCTACATTACCAACGTCCGACAGGGTCTTGCAATCACAATAAAAATAACCAAGACAATCACTATAATTTGGACCATGCATCATTTCTATACAACAGTAAGCAACAAGTCAAGAAGACAACAGAACAATCTGCAATCCCCAATTCTATTGTTATCCAGCAACTCACTGATGGAATAGCCCTGCAATACTTTTATGTTCTTGGTATCAAGCAGTGACTACTACTACTTCAGCCCTTTACCTTTTCCACTTATCACCTCCCAGCTTCTCAACTCATCTCCCCCCCTACCTAGTTCTACCCATCACCTGCCAGTGTGTACTCCTTCCCCTCCCCCAGCCTTATTCTGGCTTCTGCCTCTTTCCTTTTTTTGACAAAGAATGATGAAGGGTCTTGGCACAACGGTTTACTGCTTACTCCCCCCCCCCCCACACACACACACAGATGCTACCTGACTTGCTGAGCTCCCTCAACATTTTGTGTGTGTTACTCATCCAATTCTCAATCCATGTTAGTATACTACCATCAATTCCATGTGCTCTAATTTTGCTGGCCAACATCCTATGTGGCCCGTTTGAAAACCTCCTGAAGATCCAAATATACCACATTTGCTGGTTCCCTATTACTTGTATCCTCAAAGAATCCACAGTAGTTAAACATGATTTCCCTTCAATAAATCCTAAGTTGACTCAGCTCACTCCCATGGTTCTAGAACACAAAATTATACAGCACATTACAGGCCCTTCGGCCCACAATGTTGTGCTGACCATGTAACCTACTCTAGAAACTGCCCAGAATTTCCCTACTGCATGGCCCTCTATTTTTCTAAGCTCATATACCTACTTAAAAGATCCTATTATATCCACCTCTACTATCGTCGCTGGCAGTGCATTCCACTCACCACTCTCTGTGAAAAACTTAGCTCTGATATCCCCCTTGTACCTACTTCCAAGCACCTAAAAATACGCGCCTCGTGTTAGCCACTCAGCCCTGGGAAAAAGCCTCTGGCTACCCACACGATCAATGCCTCTCATCATCTTATACACCTCTATCAGGTCACCGCTCCAAAGAGAACTGGCCAAGTTCAAGGTTCTGTTCAAGGTATTTGGCTAAAAGAAATTCCAGCATTTTCTTTGCCATAACACAAGGCTAACATGTTGGCAGTTCCACGTTTTCGTTATTATTTTTGTTTTAAAGAAGTGGTGATATATCTGCACTTCCATTTTCATGAACCATGGAAACATTGGAAGATGATAACCAGAATATCCACCAAATCTACAGCAGTATACAAACTGCTGGGGGAACTCAGCAAGTTGAGCAGCACCTGTAGGGGAGGGGGATGGGGAGGGAATTTCTAATGCTTGGGGTTAAAGCTCTGCATCAGGGCTATCTACTCACATTTCTATCCACTAATTCTAAACACATTCAAAACTCTGGGATATAAATCACTGGCTCAATTAGGATTTATTAACTTTCAAGTTCACTGACTCAAGTTCGACTTTTCTGACTTCAGTTCCCCATTCTCACCCATTGCTTTGGTTGCTGAGTTCATTTAACTGTTATACTGATTTATTCTCTGCAAGAGTACTAAATGATCACTCTGCATTGATCACTGATTAAATATTATGCAATCTTTATATTATAGATATGAGTATAAAAAATGGGACTTTTTAAATTCCTACCAACTCTTTCACCCCAATTGCTCTGTACGCTATAACAGGAAAATAATTTCCAAATGCTGCATTAAACAGCTTACACCAAAGGATCATATACATAATGTTAATGGAACACAAGACCTTTTTTTAAAAAAAAAGGCAACAGCCCTGTTCTGCATTAAATCATTGTTCTGTGCTTGTTATTTTGGTGATAGGCTTGAATATGACCAAAATCAAATTTAAGGATAATGTTTCATTTATTGTGAAAAATGACAACTAATATGATCAAAAGGTTGTTAACTGAACTCTTGATTAATATATTATGACAATATGCTGAAGGAGGAAAAACTGTAGGCTTGAAAATGAAACTATAACAAATCGATAATAATATGATTAACAAAATTAAAGCAAATAGTGACTGCAGATATAAATGAATGAATTAAAAAGTAGGTTAACAACTCTGAAGAAAACGTTCTGCAGTGAATATTGTATCCTGCATAAGGCTATCTAAAGCTATTAACCACATGGGACTTTGCACTTAATAAGTAAACAAAGGTTAACGAAGAAGCAATAATATAAAACTTGATAATATTGCAAAAGTAGAATAATCCCATTGAGATAATGAAATGCAAGATGGAAACTATACAAGCAAAAGATATATTGCGATTATAGAGTTGATTTAGTCAATCTTGAAATTTTCAAGTGACCATGAAAGCTTAAAAATGTTTATTGAGGGCCTGTCAGACCAAGAACCTATCATCTCAAGGAATTACTTCCCACACTAGACACAACCCTGTAGCTGATTTGTAATATTCTTTATAATAGCTCTAATCCACTTTATTTTTATTTGGAGATTGAGCACAGTAACAGGTACTTCCAGCTCAATGAACCCACGTTACCTAATTATACCCACATCGCCAATCAACCTACCAACCCAGATATCTTTGGAATGTGTGAGGCAATCAGAGGACCTGAAGAAAACCCAGCACTCGCAGAGAGAACATGCAAGTTCCTTACAGAGAGGAGCAGAACTGAATCCAGGTCGCTGGGGCTGTAATAGCGTAATGGTAATCACTATGCTACTGCTGGGGGCCACCTTCAAGTGTCTGTAACACCATATAATATACAGTTGAAGTCAGCAGTTTACATACCCCTTAGCCAAATATATTTAAACTCAGTTTTTCACAATTCCTGACATTTAATCCTAGAAAACATTTCCTGTCTTAGGTCAGTTAGGATCACTATTTTAAGAATGTGAAATGTCAGAATAATAGCAGAGAGAATGATTTATTTCAGCTTTTATTTCTTTCATCACATTCCCAGTCGGTCAGAAGTTTACATACACTTTGTTAGTATTTGGTAGCATTGCCTTTAAATTGTTTAACTTGGATCAAACGTTTTGGGTCGCCTGCCACAAGCTTCTCACAGTAAGTTGCTGGAATTTTGTTCCATTCCTCCAGACAGAACTGGTGTAACCGAGTCAGGTTTGTAGGAATCCTTGCTCGCACACAAGCTTTTTCAGTTCTGCCCACAAGTTTTCTATCGGATTGAGGTCAGGGCTTTTGTGATGGCCAGTCCAATACCTTGACTTTGTTGTCCTTAAGCAATTTTGCCACAACTTTGGAGGTATGCTTGGGCTCATTGTCCATTTGAAAGACCCATTTGCGACCAAGCTTCAACTTCCTGGCTGATGTCTTGAGATGGTGCTTCAATATATCCACATAATTTTCTTTCCTCATGATGCCATCTATTTTGTGAAGTGCACCAGTCCCTCCTGCAGCAAAGCACCCCCACAACATGATGCTGCCACCCCCATGCTTCATAGTTGGGATGGTGTTCTTCAGTTTGCAAGCCTCACCCTTTTTCTTCCAAACGTAACAATGGTCATTATGGCCAAACATTTCAATTCATGTTTTATCAGACCAAAGGACATTTCTCCAAAATGTCAGATCTTTGTCCCCATGTGCTCTTGCAAACTGTAGTCTGGCTTTTTTATGGGGGTTTTGGAGCAGTGGCTTCTTCCTTGCTGAGCAGCCTTTCAGGTTATGTCAATATAGGACTCATTTTACTGTGGATATAGATACTTGTCTACCTGTTTCCTCCAGCATCTTCACAAGGTCCTTTGCTGTTGTTCTGGGATTGACTTGCACTTTTCATGCCAAAGTATGTTCATCTCTAGGAGACAGAATGCGTCTCCTTCCTGAGTGGTATGATGGCTGCGTGGTCCCATGGTGTTTATATTTGCGTACTATTGTTTGTACAGATGAATGTGGTACCTTCAGGCGTTTGGAAATTGCTCCCAAGGATGAACCAGACTTGTGGAGGCCCACATTTTTTTGTCTCTGAGGTCTTGGCTGATTTCTTTTGATTGTGTTTGTAAACTTCTGACCCACTGGAATTGTGATATAGTCAATTAAAAGTGAAATAATCTGTCTGTAAACAGTTGTTGGAAAAATTACTCGTGTCCTGCACAAAGTAGATGTCCTCAACATTCTGCCAAAACTATAGTTTGCTAATATGAAATCTGTGGAGTGGTTAAACAATGAGTTTTAATGACTTCAACCTAAGTGTATGTAAACTTCTGACTTCAACTGTAGGAGCAGTATTAGGCCATTCAGTCCATAGAGTCTGCCTCACCATTCCATCAAGGCTGATTTATTATCCTTCTCAAATCCATTCTCCTGCCTTCGCCCCAAAACCTTTGATATTCCGACTAACCATGAACTTATCAGCCTCCACTTTAAATACACTCAATGACTTGGCCTGTATAGCTGCTTGTGGTAAAGAATTCCATAGATTCACCACCCTCTGGCTAAAGAAATTTATTCTCATCTGTTCTAAGCTAACATCCCTCTATCCTGGTTGTAGACTCACCCACCAAGGGAAAAATCCTCTGCACATTCACATTATCTGGTCCTTTCAACATCCTACAGAGTTCAATGAGATCACACCTCATTCTTCTAAACTAGTGGTCGCCAACCCGTCGACCGCGATCGACTGGTCAATCTTTGAGACTTTCCCCAGTAGATCCCGAAAAAAAATGAGAAACAAATACACAAATACTGTTGAGAGATTGTTTCCGGGTTGCAGGGTTTTAGTTCCGTTCTTTCTGCCCAGTGCACATGTGTGTAGCTCCCCTGCACTACACAGTGTACTTCAGTGGTTCCCAACCATCGGGCTGTGAGGAAATGATACGAGTCAGCTGCGCCTTTCCTCATTCTGTCACGCCCACTGTTGAACTTGAACGCACGCGAGGTCATCAGTCACCTAAACGCAGTGACACCCTCGTGCCAGTGTTCGCCTGACGCAGCTGGCAAGAACTGCCAATACTACTGGCCCATGCGGCCAGCGGGAACTGCAGATGCTACGGGCCCGGAGAGCGGCCGGCGGGAAGTGCCGATGCTATGAGCCCAGAGCGTGGACAGATGAGCGCCACCTCTAAACCTGTTCACCACACCGAATGTTCGTGGGGAATCTGGTGCTAAAATATTCGCAGACGACCTAATTTGGGCTCAAGGTTTCGTAAGTATCCGAGCAGCTACCGCACTGTGACCTACTAAAACAAACTTTTGTCGGCCGATAGATCCTACAAGGGGGGAGGCGGGCCTGTCACACTCCTTGCTCGGTCGGTCGCTCTGTCTGGACTGCGACTGCCGCGGCCCCGGCACGAGGACCTCTCCGGCCCTGACCTCGTCCTCTCACCCCACCCGTGACCAGCCGCACCTGGCCAAGGCGCCTGGCGGCAGGCGGGTGGAGGCTGCAGTTCAGGCTGGGATCTGTCCGAGGCAATGAAGCCCTCAAAACGGCTTCGGTACCCTCTAGACAAACACGTTGAGATTTTTCAGCTGAAAAAAACTTGAGCAAGCGGGACAGAAACTAAGTGCCGAGAGCTGCGAAAAATTGCGGAATAGACTGGACATAAGGAACCTGTATTGGTGTATTCCGGTCGTGTTTAACACCACCACCCCCCCCCCCCCCCCCCCCACCACCACCTTCGGCCAGTCCGCAAGAATATTGTCAATATTAAACAGGTCAAAAAAGGGTGGGTACCCCTGGTGTTTATACATTATTTCTACTTCCAGGTTGTGGGGTTTTACTTCTGGTCTTTTCTGCCCGGTGCGCATGCATGTAACTAGTCGATCTTCCCTTTCACTAAGACCGAGGTAGGGGATCTTGGACTTAAAAAGGTTGGTGACCACTATTCTAAACTCTAGCAAATACAGGCCCAGAGCCAAACAACCATCATACATTAACCCTTCCATTCTTAGAATTATTCTTATGAACCTTGATACTTTAAGTACGAAGTTTCACTAAATAGACACATCAGTGCACTGCACTCTTACAGCATAAACCCAAGAGATTCTAAAGATGCTGGAAATCTTGAGCAACACACACAAGATGTTGGAGGAACTCAACAAGTCCAGCCACCTCTATAAAGGGGAATAAACAGTCAGTGTTTTGGGTCAAGACCCTACATTCAGAATTTCTCCAGCATTTTGTCTCCACTCTCTGTCTAATACACATTAAAAATGCATAAGAGAACAGGGGAATTAACACCTGACATGGAATGGTTGAAATTTGTGATGGTTTTATAGTGTGCCTCAACTGCCATTTAGACTCAGTTGGAAAAAAAAGTCAAATTACTATTACTTGAGATTGTTCAGTTCTGATATGTGCCAGGAGCTCCTGTACTTTAGCACATGCATCTTTGATGTAACTACTTTTAAAACTTGCTTTCGATATAGATTATTGTGGAGGATCCAGGTAAATTATGTATTCAGTACAGTTCTTCAAACATCACCAACCTCATCCCCAATACCCCAAAAATAGATTTGAAGGTTTTCAACATTTCTCTATCTCAGGTAACCATTACTTTTTGATGACTACTTTCCCTACTGTATGGCTCTTATTACCTCAATACTCTGGGAGAAGAAATGAAATTAAAATCAAGGACTGACTTGTAACAATGCATCATAACTCAACTAATAGGCTGAACCCTTGCACCAAGAGCAGAAGTCAGCTCATTTTATGGCTTATTAATCATTTGCTAAGTTGCCACAATATCAACCAGAAACGGAGCAAAGAATATTCAGCTTGCAATGACATTTCCTCCTCAGAGAACAATTTTGTAGATGAAGGACATAATCTGTGGACAGTAACAAATTATAGTTAAAGAGTAAAGTATGAATAAGTTTGAGATTGTGGCTGAAATTGGAGAAAAAGAGCAAAGAACACAACTGTTATACCAGCGTCTCCTCCATGAACTCTTCACTTACTGCCTCAGTCAAGTAGTCAACATAATCAAAGGCCCCACCCTCCCCAGGCATTCTCTCTTCCACCCTCTCCCATTGGGCAGAAGATAGAAAAGGCTGAAAGCATATATCACTAGGCTCAAGGACAACTTTTATCCTGCTGTTATTAGACTACTGAATAGTCTCCTAGTATGACAAGGCTCAAACTCATAATACACCTTGATATAAATTTCCATCTTATTGTTTGCCTGCATTGCATCCTGTTTTCCTAGTAACTGCATGGTTATTGTTTTGCCTTGTACTAATTCAATGAAATGATCAGTATGAATGGCATCTAAAACAAATTTTTTTTACTGTACCTCAATACATGTGACATTAATAAACCAACCTAAATTTAATTTAATCAAATATCCCAAGGAGATACATTCTGTAATTAGGTGCACAAGATTGTTTAGTTATGTCACAAATCTGGATGTGTATGTGTGGGATCATTTCCTATTCCCACCATCTTTATGAACTAAAGAAAATAAGTGGATGCATGCTGTACAACCTTAACTTCAAACAGGCTCAAATTCACCCCAATTGACATAACTAATTTTGTTAAGCGAGGCCAACAATCTACTAGTGGAAATCAGCTGAACAAACAACATCTGCAGAAGGAAAGAATTGTTGATGTTTTGGAGCAACACATCAACAATTCCTTTCCATCTACAGATGTATGACCCCAGAGTTCCTCCAGCAGATTGTTTTCTGCTCCAGAATCCAGCATCTACAGCCTCTTGTCTCCATTCTCTAGTGAGATATCCAAGCTACAGAACGTAACATACACAGATACAGCATAGGAACAAACCCTTCCGCCCACAATGTTGTGCCGAACCAATTAAATTAGTAATCAAATGGCCCATTACACTAATCTCTTCTGCCTAAAGTGTCCATATCCTTCCATTTCCCTCACATTCATGTACCTATCTAAATGTCTCTTAAAAATACCTAATGTATCTGCCTCTACCCCCACTCCGAGGAAACACACACATATTCTAGGCACTTAAAAAAAAAGCCTCTCACATCTCCATTGAACTTGCCCTCTCTCACCTTAAATGCACATCCTCTGGTATTAGACATCTCAAACCCAAGAAAAAGACATACTGTCTGTTTACTCAATATGCAAAAAGGCAGCAGCTATGAAAAAGAGTACAGTCAACATTTTGGGCCAAAAATTATCCTGATGAAGGGTCATGGCCCGAAATGTCAACAGATTACTCTTTTCCAAAAATGCAGCCTGGCCTTTTGAGCTCATCCAGCATTTTGTGTGTATTGCTTTGATTTCCAGCATCTGCAGATTTTCTCCTGTCTGTCTACTCTATGCCTCTTATAATCTTAAAAACTTCTATTAGATCTCTCCTCAGCTTCTGTCACTCCAGAGTAAACAACCCAAGTTTGTCCAACCTCTCATTATAGCACTTGCCCTCTAATCCAGGCAGAATCCTATATTTAGAGTCTATTGTGATAGACACAGCTGGCAAATTTACACTTTGAATCAACATTTGAAAGCTTTGAAAGTTTCATGCTCATGTTCAGATACTGAGGCCAGTGACCTGATCAAATAGCTAATCTTTGTTAAAATTGCTAATCTGTGCCATACCCAAACTAAAAATAATCAATACTCACATTAAGTCAAGAGTGACATATACTAATAGGCAACTATCTGAATTGTTCAAAATCTAGGATTTGGACTGGTTGTTTAGTTAAGTTGTCAACTGTTGAACTAAAAAGGCACATTAGTATCAATTGGAAATTAATGTACCACAATATGTCACACATTATCAGTATTTAGAACCAAGTTTCAGTTCAGTCATCCCAACTATGGTTCCATTCATCCAATCCTGCCTTGGCAAACCAATTCTTCAGTCTAAATAGAACATTCTCTAAATGAATTAAGAAACAAAGCAGGTTAAAGAGGACCAGCTCACTTTACCTGTGAAGTAAATACAAAGATCAAAAAAATCCGGTTACCTTGGAGTATACGTGCTGGAAAGACTGCAGGTTGTGACAGACACACTCCCACAGTCACTGCTGGATATGGAGCTGATGGGGGAATCTTGAATGAGATCTTGAAAACTGGAACCACATTAACGAAAACATAAAGGAAATTAAACTTTGAAAATAGCATTTTCACCAATATCAAGAATTGAAATAAAAATACATGCATCTGTACAAAGAACAAAAGGGAAAAAAATACCATAGAAAAGAATACCATCTCACTTAGGAAAATGATTAACAGGATGGGCCTTGTAATGAGGGCAACCTTGCTTGGTGATTCAAATCAAGGTTGTTGTAGTGGAGGCGGGTGAGTCCACAAAGGAGAAAAATGTTAAATTCGAAGTTAAAAACTTGATAGGACAAAACAGAACAAAAAAAAAACTCAGATTCTTTCTTCAATTTCTCTGAAGAGCATCATATTATTTTGAGGAGTTGGTTTTCTTATTTTGCCTCAGGGAATTCAGGAACCCAATGGTTTGTATTAATCCGAAATCAGAGATCTCCAGCAGCTGGTCACATCATCCTTCTCCAACTTTTTAAATCCCTTCAGCTAATCAAGTCATATGATTGGATTCATAGAAATTGTTATAGCTGAGAAAGAGGTAATTGAGCTCAATTATCTAACCCAAACCTTGCTCTCTGCTACAGCAACCTGATCAGTCCTCTTTCCCGGTTCTTTCCTTTCAGTTCCATAATATTTTCTTCAAATTGCTGCTTAATGCTTTATTAAAAGAGATTTAAATGTGCTTCCATTCTCCTTTCAGTTAAGCATGCCAAATGGACTGTCTCATCGATTTCAAAAATTTACCTTGTTACACATTTAGCACATTCAAAATTACTCACCATCAACTCAACTACTGTTCATATCCTGTGCCTCTTGCTCAAAGTAAAACAAAATCTCAATCACTGCACCAACATGATGTGCAGCTGAAATCCCTTCTCCAATGATTGTCCTGCCATTAACTAATCTGTTATCATAAACCAGATTTAAGGAATCAGTACAAAAATAGAGTGAAAATGTTCATTGCAAGATACACACGACCAAGGTAGTTCTGTATTATCAAAATCTCAGCTCATCTGATCAATGCTACAACCATTTTTATCACATTCCATTTGCAAAAAGGAATATTAGAAGTCAGTGTTTGAAAGGGTAGAACTACTTCCAGCAGTAACTTTCAAGTAATTGAATAAAGACATGGCGCTCTTCTCTGCTGAGTCTGTTTGTGTTTCAATGGAAGTACATCCACTTAATAGCAATAGACAAACATATATTGAAATCTAATCCTATAGCTTTAGTAACAAATCAGAAAAAAATAGCCCATTACCAGGATGCATAATTCAACTAATAACAGATGCAAGATTCCAACCAATGTCTGGAATTCGGGTCCCAGAACAATGACCTTTTGCCATTCTTGGCTTCCTATTTAACTGCCCCTGTGTTCTTCACCTCCAAAAAGTATTCTCTTCATGTAGTTTCAGGAACAGCACTTCATCTTTCAGAATACACTTTATAATCCTGAAGACTCAATGGTTTCAGAACTGAAACTTGGGATTATTTTTCTTGAATAGCAGGTGTTACCACTGGTTGTATTGCTATTTAAATGTTTTCTTTTAGCTCTTATTCCCTTTACTTGCTCCCTTGTGACCAATTGCCTTTAACTGTCTTGTGTTCTCATCTCCCTCTTTTTCTGGCTCATTATTGAGCAAAAACCTTTCAATGATCAACTCAACGTATTAACTGTTACTTTCTCTGTCTAAGTCTTTTCTGAAAGTGGATTCTGGTTAATAGGTCCATCAGTCAATTGGGGCAGAACAAAAAAAAAATCAATAAAATAGTCAGGATTCCCTTTTTTCATTTAGGACACTATGCCACTTAATTGGGGCAGGAGACAGTTACCAAACAATTTCTAACCAGCACTTGTGTGACTGTTTGACACTACCATCATGCTTACAGGAAGCAGTTTTTAATAGCATCAGTTGCATTAGCATGTATTCAAAAAGCAATGATTTTTTAATCATTGATAGTTGGTGAGTAATAAACAGTAAGACAATTCAAAACTGTTTTGCTCATTCTGATTTCAAGCATTCAGGCTTAGAGATGCCAAAAACAACCTCACTACTTCAACAAGTTAGGAACTATGAAGAATTTGAAAATATTGCAAATCATCTTGAATGCTACAATGAAAATCAAGATCTGAAGGATGCAATTGTCAAAAATTGTATGAAGGCAGTCTATTATCTATACTAGGAGTCAGTGCTGAGATTGTTCATTTACATTCAATTGAAAGAACGTGGAGTTATTCCTCCAATAACTATAGGGAACTAACACAGTTTTCCTGTACCATAGTGTTCTAATTTGTTCTGTATTTCCTTTAAATACATATAGTAATTTGTTACTCAGTTCAACAGTGGCTTGACTTTTTTATACTATTGTAACTATTTCCATGAAACTTCAGCAATTTGGGGCAGCTGCTTAATTTGGCCAAAACGTACTGGTCCCGATGTGTCCCAATTAACCAGAATCCACTACTTGATTTCACAATTCTGCACTTTATGCTTCAGTTGCAGTCTAATCTTGTGCATCATCAATGCACCAGCTGGTGACACAGTAGAATTGGCCAAGGTTAGCACTCGTGGCCAAAATCAGCTTTACACATGGAATAAAAATATAAATAACTTAAAACACCAAAAATAGTCGATGAATAAGAAGCCAGATCAGCTATATCAACAATTGTTTCGTAGGTCAGGATCTGCCATCATGTGTTGTACAAATTCTCACACAAGCATATTTTTAGAGAAAAAAGTGACTCAATTCAATTGGACACACCTTGCAAATGAGAAATTGCAGTAGAAGTTTCTGTCAAAGCATTTACTAAGACAGATTAGAAAATCACATATAAAGCTTAACAGAGTAGAACTGTAACAGATGTGACTAAGGTATAAAAGATGAACTCCAAAATAAGTTAGCCTGCAAAGACTGGAAACTGGGTAATTGTGCAATAAGTTTAAATCTTCATTTAATTAAATCTTACATCCATCCCACAACAACATGAGGGAGTAAAAATTGTTGCATTATGACTCCGTCACAATGTATAGACATGTGAATTTATGTCTAACGGCTTGTTGAAACAAGCTGTCCCATAGCCTGTTGCTCCTGGCTTTAATACTGTGGTACCATTTAACAAACAGAAGCAGGCAAAACAGTTTATGGTTGTGGTGACTGGTGCCCCCGATGATCTTCCAGTCCTCCTTTATGCACCTGCTGCTGAAAATGACCTCAAAGGAGGGAAGTTCACATCCACAGATATGCTGTGCTGTCTGTACCACTCCCTGCAGTGTCCATTGATCAAGGTTGGTGCTCTTCCCATACCAGTCAGGATGCTCTCAATGGTGCCCCTATGGAAGGTCTTGAGGATTTGGGGACTCATGCCAAACTTCTTCAGTTGCCTGAGGTGGAAGGGATGCTGTCGTGCTTTTTTTTTTGTCACACTGCTGGTGTGTACAGTCCAGGTGAGATCTTCGATGATGTATACACTGAGGAACTTGAAACTACTCACCTTTTCAACTCCAGACCCATTGATGTTGATCGGGGCGAGCCTGTCCCCACTCCTCCCGTAATTCACAATCGGCTCTTTTGTTTTTTGGACATTGAGGGAGGGGTTATTATCTTGGCACCGCTGTGTCAGGGTGTTAACCTCTCCTCTGTATGCTGAATCATCACCACTAGAAATAAGACCGAGCAATGTCATGTCATCTGCAAATTTGACAGCAGATTGGAGCTGTCTGTGGCAGCACAGTCATGGGTATAAAGGGAGTAGAGGAGGGGACTCAGGACACAACCCCGAGTCTCTTACTCTCAGGGTTAAAAAGCCAATTATTTGTAAGAATCACTAATATTTTCTCCAGCTTACTAATTTACCATTTGAGTCAAAGATTGCCAATGCCCCTCATTGCAAAATCATTTGATTAAACAAGTAGAAATTTACAACAAAAGGCCAAAGGAACTAAGTTCACCTACCCAGTCCCACTTCCAGCTCTTGCCCCATGAATAATACAGATTTCAGCACACCAGGTGGAGGACAAGACTGGCAATTCTAATAAACCTTGGGGGTCACTCATGTGAATCATATCTAACCAGAATATTGAGACTCAGCCATGTATTTAAAGACTGAACTGGTAGAATTTATTAGCGATTTAGTTTCTACCAGAATACTATCAAATCAACAGCAGAATCAGGTTTATTATCACCAGCATGTGACATGAAATTTGTTAACTTAGCAGCAGTTCAATGCAATACATAATCTAGCAGAGAGAAAATATAATAAGTAAAATAAAACATAATAAACAAGTAAATCAATTACATGTATTGAATAAATTTTTTAAATGTGCAAAAAACAGAAATACTGTATATTAAAAAAAGTGAGGTAGTGTCCAAAGCTTCAATGTCCATTTAGGAATCTGATGGCAGAGGGGAAGAAGCTGTTCCTGAATCGCTGAATGTGTGACTTCAGGCTTCTGTATCTCCCACTTGATGGTAACAGTGAGAAAAAGGCATGCCCTGGGTGCTGAAGGTCCTTAATAATGCAAGCTGCCTTTCTGAGACACCACTCTCTAAAGATGTCCTTTGTAGGCTAGTACCCAAGATGGAGCTGACTAGATTTACAACCTCCTGCAGCTTCTTTCTGTCCTGTGCAGTAGCCCCTCCATACGAGAAAGTGATGCAGCCTGTCAGAATGCTCTCCACGGTACAACTATAGAAGCTTTTGAGTGTATTTCTTGACATACCAAATTTCTTCAAACTCCTAATAAATTATAGCCGTGGTCTTGCCTTCTTTATGACTACATCAATATGTTCAGACCAAGTTAGATCCTCAGAGATCTTGACACAGAGAAACTTGAAGCTGCTCACTCTCTCCACTTCTGATCCCTCTATGAGGTTTGGTACGTGCTCCTTCATCTTCCTGACGTTGAGTGCCAGGTTATTGCAGCAGGCACCATTCCACTAGTTGGCATATCTGACAATGGATTCTTTTTTAAAATGTAAGGAATTATGGTTTTCTGCAGCATTACTTGCTTGAAGTATTTACCTAGTATGGGTGGTATGCAAACTCAGTCTCACCTTCTAATGTGAGCAGGAAAACCATTTCTTCTGGGCATACAAGATTGTCAGTGAGGCACAAATATCAAGAATGATTAAACAGTCAAAGCCACAGCAAAAAATATGACATACATTTTTGACACACTTGTTTAATTTGAGCAATTCTAAGTGGAGCTTTTGGAACTTGTAGATTACAGAGACAAATAGAAAAATAGACTTGACCAAGATTGCTACTTCAAGACAGACATGAGGACTGCTTGTAATCCAAATTTCAGTTAAAAAAAACAGGTATTACAATAGCACAAGTAGTTAAAAGCTTTGATATCCCAGTCCCAGCCTTCCTCAACCAGGGATGCATCTGAAGCAGGTAACTTGTTTAATTTAAGTGATTCCCTCCTATTTAGCACTTCTTTCCTTTCTTTGGTAGACAGAGTTCACCTTTGCAAAGTTTGGGTATATATACTCAAACTTTAATGTTTCTTTCTATACATGAAACAATGTGAAAAAGCCTTTATAATGAAAGCCCCTGGTTTCCTTGGCTGTGGACATCTATGGAAAACAACTTCTGCCCTTACCAAACTCGTGAGATTGAGGCGCTCTCCCACCCCAAAGCCCTGTATGTGTGGATGCTGTGTAATTTGCTACCCTGTTACAGGGCAGCCAAGAAATAACAGACTGTACACCGCATTGTATTCATGAACCTTAATTTGACTAAAGGGTCAGTAAAGAAAAGAACAAATAAAAAGGCCCGTTTTACTGAAGCAGTCAAATGTGCACAAGTTGGAGCTCAAAGTTATTCAGTAGTTACTAATCCTCAATCAATCTCACCCTGGGCTTCATCGAATCACAAGCCCACTCCAGGTCAAATCCTATGACCTCTTCTCTCCTGCATCTTCCCTCTTCATCTACTCTTGACCAAAAGCCCCAAGCCCAACCTTGGTGTCCCTCACCAGAGAAACCTCCCCTTATTTCAACCATCCTAACTGCATGGCACACATTTCTCCTCATCTATCTTCAACAATAACCCAAACAAGCTGAAAACAGAACAGACTGCTCTAACAGAACTGCTAAATGAAATACATACAGCAGCATAGTAAAAATACAAACCAGGGCATTACAATGGAACACAGCATTGTGTCATTCTCCTGGCAAAGAACAATTACTTTCTATGTTATCATAGGCTTTGTCAGAATTTATGCATTCTTTATTATCCTGAACAAGTATATCACTTTGCATACTGTTGGGGGGGTTGGGGTTTGACCAAACAGAGGAAAGTCACAGTGGTCAGGTTTCTGGTAATGAGTCTGCCTTTGTGCTTCAGAAGAGAAAGGGGGAGAAGAGACATGTTGTGGTGACAGGGGATCCACTAGTTAGGGGAATAGGCAAGAATGAGATTCCCAGATGGTATGTTGTCTCCCGAGTGGAGGGTCTAGAAACATAGAAAACCTACAGCACAATACAGGCCCTTTGCCCCACACTGCTGTGCCAAACATGTACTCAACCAGAAATTACCCAAGGTTACCCATAGCCCTCTATTTTTCTAAGCTCCATGTACCTATCCAGGAGTCTCTTAAAAGACCCTGGGATATCTCGGTTCAAATCCTCAGCAATTTTAAGTGGGAGGGTGAACAGCCAGAAGTAGTTGTGGTCCATTAAAGTACCAATGAGATGGGTAGGATGAGTGACGAGGCTCTGCATAGAGTTCAGAGAATTAGATGCTTAGTTAGGAAGGACCTCCAAGGGTGTGATCTTAGGATTGCTACCCATGCCACGTGGTAGTGAGGCCAGAACTAGGAGACTATATAGTTTAATACGTGGCTAAGGAGCTGGTGTAGGAGGGAGGGCATAAGATTTTTGGATCATTCAGCTCTCTTCAAGGTAAGGTGGGACCTGTACAGAAAGGACGGTTTGCACCTGAACCGGAGGGGGACTAATATCTAATTGGAAGGCTTGTTAATGCTGCACAGTGGGGTTTAAACTAGGAGTTGCAGGGGATGGGAATCACAGTACCAGAACAGTCAGTGAGAGGTTGTGGAGGCAGATGTTGGTAAGACCTCAAAGTTAGGAATCGAAAGGTTGAGTACAGTGTGACAAGTGTCCTGAGCTGCATACATTTCAATGCAAGTAGTATTTCAGGAAAGGCAGCTGATAGTGCTGAAGATGAAGTAGCTAGTATACAACATGTAGCAAGGAGAGGCTGTTGATAGGCCAAAATAGCAGTCAGCAGGATGAGTTGCAACATAAAAGGCAGACAAAATCGAAAAGGGTGAATACAGGACTGAAGGTGTTATATTTGAATGTGCATTATGGAATAAGGTAGATGAGCTTGTAGCACAGTTGCAGATTGGCAGGTATTATGTTGTAACCATCACTGAATCATGGCTGAAAGAAAACTGTAGGTGGGAGCTTAATGCCCAAGGATTCACACTGTAATGAAACAACATTACGGTCTTTTCTCCTTGTCTGATTGGCCTTTTCTCCTTGGAGTGAGGGAGGATGAGAGGTGACCTGATAGAGGTGTACAAGATGATGAGAGGCATTGATTGTGTGGATAGTCAGAGGCTTTTTCCCAGGCCTGAAATGGTTGCCACAAGAGGACACAGGTTTAAGGTGCTGGGGAGTAGATACAGAGGAGATGTCAGGGGTAAGTTTTTTTTTTAAATACGCAGAGAGTGCTGAGTGCGTGGAATGGGCTGCCGGCAATGGTGGTGGAGGCAGATACGATAGGGTCTTTTAAGAGACTTTTGAACAGGTACATGGAGCTTAGAAAAATAGAGGGCTATGGGTAAGCCTAGTAATTTCTAAGGTAGGGACATGTTCAGCACAACTTTGTGGGCTGAAGGGCCTGTATTGCGCTGTAGGTTTTCTATGTTCCTAAACAGGCAGAAAGACAGAGGGAGCGGTACTGCTCTGCTGGTTAAAAAATGAAATTAAATCATTAGAAAGTGGTGACGTAAGGTCGGCAGGTGTTGAATCTTTGTGGATAGAGCCAAGGAACTGCAAGGGAAAAATGAACTTAAGGGGAGTTGTACACAGACCCCCAAACAGTAGTAAGGATGTGGTCTACAAATTACGAGAGATAGAAAATGTATGCCAAAATGGCAATATTACAATAGTGATGGGGATTTCAATATACAGGTAGATTGGGAAAATCATACTGGTGCTGGATACCAGGAGTCGAAAGGTTGCCTATGAGATGGCTTTTTAGAGCAGCTTGTGGTTTAGCCCACTAGGGGATATGCTATTCTGGATTGGGTGCTGTGCAATGAACAAAAATTAATTAGAGGCCTTAAGGTAAAAGAACCCTCAGGGGAAGTTATTATAATATCAAATTCACCCTGAAATTTGAGAAGGAGAAGGTAAAGTCAGAGGTATCAGTATTACAGTGGAGTAAGCGGAAATACAGAGGCACGACACATGCCAGTGATAATAAACCTGATTCTGAGTTGGCCAGAGTTGATTGGAAAAGCACACTGGCAGGGATGACAGCAGTACAGCAATAACTGGAATTTCTGGAAGCAATTCGGAAGGCAAGGGATATGTACTGTACATCTCAAAGAGGAAGTAGTATTCTAAAGGAAATATGACACAACAGGGGCCAACAAGAGAAGTTAAAGCCAGTATAAAAGACAAAGAGAGGGTATAGAGTAGAGATTACTGGAGAGTCAGGGGATTGGGAAGCTTTCAAAAACCAACAGAAGGCAACTAAAACAGTCATTAAGGTAAAGATGGATTACAAAAGTAAACTAGCCAATAATAAAAAAGAGGATATAAAAAATTTCTTCAGTTACATTAAGCATATAAGAGAGGTGAGAGTAAATATCAGACCACTGGAATACTATGTTAAGGAGGTAGTAATGGGGGAGAAGGAAATAGCGGATGAACTGAATAAGTGTTTTGTACCAGTCTTCACTGTGGAAGACACTAGTTGTATGGTGGAACTTCCAGGTGTCACGTGTCATGAAGTGTGAGAGTTACTCGAGGGAAGGTTCTTGGGAAACTGAAAGATCTGAAGGTACACAAGTCATCTGGACCAGAAGGTGTACACCAGACAGTTCTGAAAGGTTCGAAAGCCAGGTTCTGTGAGCCACATGGAAAGGACATTGATGGGCTCACAGAGTGCATCACTGGTTATATCAGCTTCTGTGTGGACTGTAATGTTCCGGCAAGAACTGTCCTTCCTTATTCAAATAACAAGCCATGGGTAACAAAGGTCATTAAGGACATCTTGAATGCTAAAAAGAGGACATTTAGAGATGGAAATAGGGAGGAGCTGAGGACAATACAGAGGGACCTGAAAGCCAAGATCAGGGAGGCTAAAGACAGGTATAGGAGGAAGCTTGAGTGCAAACTCCAGCAGAACAACATGAGAGAGGTCTGGAGTGGGATGAGGACCATCACTGGGTTCCAGCAAACCAGGAACAGAGGAGCTGAAGGCAGTGTGGACAGGGCCAACAAACTTAACCTGTTCTTCAACAGATTTGACACTGTGGCCCCTGCCCATCCCCCACGTGATTCATCTGTTGTCGGCTCCCAACCAACACATAATCCACTCTCCCCTCCTACCCCTCCTCACTGCTCCCCACCCTGCTCTCATGACTACACCCCTCCCTCAGCTGAAACCACCATGGTGGGCTTCACAGCTGAACAGGTGAGAAGACAGCTGAAACATCTCCACCCAAGCAAGGCTGCAGGCCCGGATGGTGTCAGCCCCAGGGTGCTCAAAGTCTGGGCCCCCCAGCTATGTGGAGTACTTCACCATGTCTTCAACCTGAGCCTGACTCTCCACTGACGACAGACCAGTGGCATTGACCTCCCACATCATGAAGACCCTGGAGAGACTTGTTCTAGAGCAGCTCCGGCCTATGGTTAGGCCACACTTAGACCCCCTCCAGTTCGACTATCAGCCCTGACTAGGAGTTGAGGATGCTATCATCTACCTGCTGAGCCATGTCTACACCCACCAGGACAAGCCAGCGAGCACTGCAAGGGTCATGTTTTTTGACTTCTCCAGTGCGTTCAACACCATCCACCCTGCTCTGCTGGGTGAGAAGCTGACAGTGATGCAGGTGGATGCTTCCCTGTTGTCATGGATTATTGATTACCTGACTGGCAGACCACAGTACGTGTGCTTGCAACACTGTGTGTCAGACAGAGTGATCAGCAGCACTGGGGCTCCACAGGCGACTGTCCCATCTCTGTTTCTCTTCACCATCTACACCTCAGACTTCAATTACTGCACAGAATCTTGAAATCTTCAGAAGTTTTCTGATGACTCTGCCATAGTTGGATGCATCAGCAAGGGAGATGAGGCTGAGTACAGGGCTACGGTGGGAAACTTTGTCACGTGGTGTGAGCAGAATCATCTGCAGCTTAATGTGAAAAAGACTAAGGAGCTGGTGGTGGACCTGAGGAGGGCGAAGTTCACCAGTGACCCGTTTCCATCCAAGGGGTCAGAGTGGACATGGTGGAGGATTACAAATACCTGGGGATATGAATTGATAATAAACTGGACTCATCAAAGAACACTGAGGCTGTCTACAAGAAGGGTCAGAGCCATCTCTATTTCCTGAGGAGATTGAGGTCCTTTAACATCTGCCGGACGACGCTGAGGATGTTCTACGAGTCTGTGGTGGCCAGTGCTATCATGTTTGCTGTTGTGTGCTGGCGCAGCGGGCTGAGGGTAGCAGACACCAACAGAATCAACAAACTCATTCGTAAGGCCAGTGATGTTGTGGGGGTGGAACTGGACTCTCTGATGGTGGTGTCTGAAAAGAGGATGCTGTCCAAGTTGCATGCCATCTTGGACAATGACTCCCACAAACTCCATAATGTACTGGTTAGGCACAGGAGTACATTCAGCCAGAGACTCATTCCACCGAGATGTAACACTGAGCATCATAGTAAGTCATTCCTGCCTGTAGCCATCAAACCTTACAACTCCTCCCTTGGAGTGTCAGACACCCTGAGCCAATAGGCTGGTCCTGGACTTATTTCCACTTGGCATGATTAACTTATTATTATTTAATTATTTATGGTTTTATATTGCTATATTTCTTCACTATTCTTGGTTGGTGGGGTTGTAATGAAACCCAATTTCCCTCGGGCTCAATAAAGTATGTCTGTCTGTAAAAGATATTGTGGAACCATTAGTAATGATCTTTCAAGAATCACTAGATTCTGTAATGGTTCCAGAAGACTGGAAAATTACAAATGTCACTCCACTCTTCAAGAAGGGAGAAGCAGAAGAAAAGAAACTTTAGGCCAATTAGTCTGATCTCAGTGGTTGGGAAGATGTTGGTGTCAATTATTTAGGATCAGGTTGAAACATACTTGGAGGCAAGTGATAAAATAGGCCATAGTCAGCATGGTTTCTTCAAGGAAAATCTGTTGAAATTCTTTGAAGAAACAACAAGCAGGATAGTCAAAGGAGAATTGGTTGATGTTTTGTACTTTGACAAGGTGCCACTCATGAGGCTGCTAAACAAGCTATGAGCCCATGGTATTCCTGGAAAGATTCTAGCATGGAGTAAACTGTGGTTGATTGGCAGGAGGCAAAGAGTGGGAATAAAGAGAACCTTTTCAGGTTGGCTGCTAGTGACTAGTGGTGTTCCACCTGTGTCTGAGGTGGAACGGATTCTTTTCACGTTATACGCTGATGATTTGGATAATGGAATTGATGGCTTTATTGCACAGTTTGCACACGAAATGAAGACAGGTAGGGGAGCAGGTAGTTTTGAAAAAAGTAGAGAGGCTACAGAAGGACTTAGACAGATTTGGAGAATGGGCAAAAAAATGGCAGATGGAATACAGTGTCAGAGAGTGTGTGGTCTTCCACTTTAGTAGAAGAAATGAAAGGGTTGACAATTTTCAAAATGGAGAGAAAATACAAATATCTGAACCACAAAGGACTTGGGAGTCCTTGTGCAGGATTTCCTAAAAGTTAACTTGCAGGTTGACTTACAGGTGAGGAAGGATAAAAGCAATGTTAGCATTCATTTCAAGAGGATTAGAATATAAAAGCAAGGTGTAATGTTGAGACTTTATAAAGTACTGGTGATACCTCAATTGGAGAATTGTGAGCCATTTTGGGCCCCCTATCTTAGAAAGGATGTACTGAAACTGGAGAGGGTTGAAAAGTTCATAAAAAAGGATTCCAGGATCGAACTGTTTGTCATATGAAGAACGTCTGATGGCTCTGGGCCTGTATTCACCAGAATTCAGAAGAATGAGGGGTGACCTCATTGAAACCTAGAGAATGGTGAAAGGCCTTGACAGAGTGGATTTGGAGAGGATGTTTCCTATGAACAGAGGACACAGCCTCAGAATAGAGGGATGTTCTTTTAGAATGGAAATGAGGAGGATTTTCTTTAGCCAGAGAGTGGTGAATCTGTGGAATTCTTAACCACAGGCAGCTGTGGTGGTCAAGGCTTTATGTATATTTAAGGTACAGGTTAATAGATTCTTTATTGGTCAGGACATGAAGGGATAAGGGAAAAAGGCAGGAGATTAGGGCTGAGAGGAAAATTGGATCAGTCATGATGCAACGGCAGAGCAGACTGCCAGATGGTCTAATTCTGTGCCTGTATCTTATGACCTTATAGTTTGATACATAATTGATAATTGGATTATTATTACATACACTGCAATACAGTGAAAAACTTCTGTTTGTATGTCATCCAAACCATTCCTTACATCAAGGCTCATCAAAGTGGGACAAGAGGGGAAAAAACAACAGAATGAAGTTGCAGCTACAAAGAAAGTACAGTTCAAGGTAGAAGTATAGTGCATTGAAGTCAGTAGAATTACCTACATATGTAAAGGAGGAGAAACAAGTCACTCAGTCCCTCTAGCCTACTCCATCATTCAATAAGATCATGGCCAATTTGACTGTAGCCTCAATTTAGCAGCAATCTTTCACCCTCTTACTCAATAAAAATCTTCCTACTTCTGCCTTAAATATTCAAAACTTCAGCTTCTGCTACTTTGAAGAAGAAAGATCAAAAGACTCTACGCCTGCAGAAAAACTATATTGCATCCCAGTCCTAAAAGGTTTAATTTTAAATCCTACTTCAAGATTTTCCCACAATAGAAAACACTCTCCACAACCATTTTTGTAAGAACGCTAGGGATTCAATTCAGTCTTCTCAGTCTTATGAACATGGGACACAAACCAAGCCTGTCCAACAATTCCTCACAAGACATTCTGCCTATTCCAAAAATAAGAATACTGTAATCAGTACTTCAGAAGTGGTCAATGATAATGAAGCACAACCATTAACCTTCTGTCTTAATTCCACTTACAATAGAGAATAACACTTTGGCTTTCTCAATTACTTGAGATACCTATATATAAAGGCATGAACCACACACAAGGGCACCCAGGCAAATCATTCCTCAGTCTCTCATTTTTTGATAATGTAATTTTAAAAATATTCTTCTTGCCAAAATGGACAGTTACACATTTTTCACCACATACTGTACTCTCAGAGCACTTGCTTAACATATACAACCTCTCTGTACATTTTACTGCCTACTATATTCTCTGTTCTAAATGGCCTACCCCTTATTCTTAAACTGTGGCCTCTAGTTCTGGACCCACCCATCAGTGGGAACATGCTTCCTGCCTCCAGTGTGTCCAATCCCTTAATAATCTTATATGTTTCAATCAGATCCCCTCTCATCCTTCTAAATTCCAGTGTATACAAG
The DNA here is from genome assembly GCF_030144855.1 of Hypanus sabinus. NCBI lineage: Eukaryota > Metazoa > Chordata > Chondrichthyes > Myliobatiformes > Dasyatidae > Hypanus > Hypanus sabinus. Next base: position 8,927,438 of record NC_082712.1, on the reverse strand, counting down.
CCCAGTCGCTCCAATCTTTCAACATATGACAGTCCCGCCATTCCGGGAATTAACCTTGTGAACCTACGCTGCACTCCCTCAATAGCAAGAACGTCCTTCCTCAAATTTGGAGACCAAAACTGCACACAATACTCCAGGTGGGGTCTCACCAGGATCCTGTACAGCTGCAGAAGGACCTCTTTACTCCTATACTCAATTCCTCTTGTTATAAAGGCCAGCATGCCATTAGCTTTCTTCACTGCCTGCTGTACCTGCATGCTTGCTTTCATTGACTGATGTACAAGAACACCTAGATCTCGTTGTACTTCCCCTTTTCCTAACTTGACTCCATTTTGATAGTAATCTGTCTTCCTGTTCTTGCCACCAAAGTGGATAACCTCACATTTATCCACATTAAACTGCATCTGCCATACATTTGCCCACTCACCCAACCTGTCCAAGTCGCCCTGCATTCTCATAACATCCTCCTGATATTTCACACTGCCACCCAGCTTTGTGTCATAAGCAAATTTGCTAATGTTACTTTTAATCCCTTCATCTAAATCATTAATGTATATCATAAACAGCTGCAGTCCCAGCACCCAGCACCGAACTGGTCACAGCCTGCCATTCCGAAAGGGACCCATTAATCGCTACTCTTTGTTTCCTGTCAGCCAGCCAATTTTCAATCCATGTCAGTACTCTGCCCCCAATACCATGTGCCCTAATTTTGCCCACTAATCTCCTATGTGGGACTTTATCAAATGCTTTCTGGAAGTCCAGGTACACTACATCGACTGGCTCTCCCTTGTCCATTTTCATAGTTACATCCTCAAAAAACTCCAGAAGATTAATAAAGCATGATTTTCCCTTCATAAATCCATGCTGACTCGGACTGATCCTTCTACTGCTATCCAAATGTGTTGTATTTAATTTTAGCAAGATCTTCCTCATTTTTGAACTCCAATCCCTTTACTATAAAGGCAAACATACCAGCTAGTCTCCTAGTACTCATTGTACCTGCATGCTTTTGGATTTGCTGCCTATGGGAAAAATGTGAGTTGGGAGAAGGGTAAGTAATCTGCAACAGAATGTAGATTAAGTGAAAGAGCAAGAAAATTGTGAGATAGAGTAGAATGTGGCAAAATCCTGAACACTTTAAGGGTCCTATTACTGTATCTTCCAGCCAGGTGGTGAACATGTGCATTGCAAGATCCAAAAACGTATAAAGGCAGCATCATAATTTTGTGCAGTTGTGCGCATGCGCATTTTGTTGCCAAAACTATTTTTTCTGTTACGGTCTTATAGGAGGCCAGATTTGGCACTCCGGTGTTTCTAAACTCAGAAACTGCACCAGTAGCATTATCAATCATTAGAGTTGTGGCAACCAGGTCAAGTAGGTTGATATTAAGAGCAACTGACATGCCATAACCGATATGACCAACTGATTCTGGCTATCCAATTAGAACCATTACTAGTAAGTGCTCTCTCAAGACAATTCATGAGCTAATTTACAACTTCCTTATCGATTCCAGAGCTTCACTTCAGCAGATTTTGCTCTCATGAGGATTTTATTAAGCTTATTCCCAAAGTCATAAACATACCAAACATATAACAGCTCACCAACTTAGTTATTACTTTTATCTTTGGAAACTTTTTTCCAGAAACCATGTAGATTGGCAATAATGGCCTTGAAGTTTATTAAACCCAAAAGTTTGAAATCCTGTACTCAAAACCTTATTATTATGCAGTTGGCTCGCATCTGACAATATTCATGATTTAAGATACTACTGCTCAATAAATGGAAACAGGATGCCCAGAAGCCACATGTAGTGGATATGACAACTATAAATTGAATAAATAAAAAGCATTTGACTTCCACTTTGTTTCATTTTGGGAAGCAACAGAAGGAAAAAGCCATTTTGGGTTATGTAGCATGGTGTAAATTTGTTTTGATAACACTTGTGAAGCACCTTGATGAAGTTTAAGATTACAAGCCATATAACTCTTAAACCAGCCTCAACAAAGATAATGGCAGCTCCAGCTGCACTGTCATAGTCATATTCATAGAACAGTTCAATACAGAAACAGGACCGTTGGCCCATCTAGTCCAGACCAAACTATTAATCTACTGAGTCTTGCCCATTCCTCAGGAATTATTTCAAGAACAAAAAATAAGGTGGGGGGGGGGGGTAGGAAGGAATATAAGCAGACAGGTGGGACAAGCTTTATTCACAACCTCACTACTTTAGTAAAGCAACCAAAAGTGAGTAGGAAGTTGGATGATTGGAAAGCTTTCAAAATCCAACAAAAGGCAACTAACAAAGATATAAGGGAAAAGATGAAATATGAGGGCAGACTAGACAATACAATTGAAGTGTCACACACACACACACACACGAAACTCAGCAGGCCAGGCAGCATCAACAGAAAAAAAAATGCAGTCGATGTTTTGGCCCAAAATGTCGACTGCACTTTTCTCCCCCATAGATGCTGCCTGACCTTCTGAGTTCCTCCAGCATTTTGTATGTGTCGCTTGGATTTCCAGCATCTGCAAATTTTTTCTTTTCAGTTACACAAAGAATAAAAGGGAGATAAGAGTTGATATTAAGCCACTGGAAAATGATGCAGGTGAGATAGTAATGGGGGACAAAGAAATGGCAAATGAACTTAATGGGTACTTTGCATCTGTCTTCACTGTGGAAGATACTAACAGTGTGCCAGAGGTCCAAGAGTGTCAGGGAGCAGGTGTGAGTGCCATTGCTATTACAAAGGAAAAAGTGCCAGGCAAACTCAAAGATCTTAAGGTGGATAAGTCATCTGGACCAAATGGACACATAACTTTAATAATCTAACTTATTCTTGCCTTCTATTTTATTATGCATCTGCACTGCACTTTCTCTGTAACTGTAATAGTTTGTTCTGTTCACTGATATTGTTTTACCTTGTATTATTTAATGCACTATTGTAATGAACTGATCTTTATAGATGGCAATCAAGCTTTTCACGGCAGCTCAATACATGACAAAAATTAAGCAACCCTCAGCCTCTTGTGATCCTGCTCATTGGAGCCTCCATAACTATTATGGTCCCTATTTTCAGTCATCCCGCATGGAAACATCAACTGCCCTAACTATTCTTGTAAACGTGCAATTAACAGGAAGCCTAGTTGATAAGCAGTACTTGTTCTTCCAGAATCCCGGAGTGGTCCAAGTGTAAAAATCATCCACAATCTTCCTATCAATCACACTGAGATCTTATTCTATGTGGAATGACACAAGATTCCTACCTGCTGTCACAAACACGAAGCAGCAATAAACAGCAAAAGGAAATCTTTAACATTAGGCAAATTGTGAAATTAAAATCCTTTCCAGTCAAATTTTAAAGATTTAGTATCAAGAGGTAACCAGAAGAGTTTTCACTCCTTGTTTATGCAGAACCACAGCTACATTTTTCTATGAAGCTTTCAAGTTGTAAAGGAGTGGTGCAAAAATGAGATAACACACCCTAAAATTATACCCTAAAGGTTATTGCTGGTTTGCAAGAATTGAAGTTAAAAGACAAGATTTCTGTACTACGATATGGACAATTTAATTTATTTTTGCAGGGATTACGCAATTACTGTGTTACACTTCACAAACCCAGACTGGTCCATTAATACCAACTGCTCAAGTGCTTATCCTTCACTTTTAACAAGTCATTATTTTGTTACTTTACACATAGCTAGTTGGCCAAAGGTCACATCGAATTTGACTGCCTAATACAACTCCCTGCCATAGTACTATTTTACTCACACGACACTGTTACAAGATGATTGTATATCCTATTGTGTCATTCAATTTACCACATAATTCTTTAAATCTAATCCTATCAACAGAGAGGATCTCCCCCCACCAACCCTTCCCCCAATACTTGTTAGCATGATGTGGATTAGCCAGCAATAAGCACAATGGACTCAAGTTTCAGTTCACAATATATCAGTTAGCATTATCTCTCAGACTCCAGTGTAATCTCTAATACTTAGGTCAGATGATACCATATAAGTATTACAGATGTCACCCGAGATTGTAGCCTGCAGGGTATCACCTGTAACCTTTGGAATAAATTGATGCCAGTGAGATCAGAATAACAAAAACATAAAATGTCTCAGAACCATAGAACATCACAGCACAGAAACTGGCCTTTTGGCCCTTCTTGGCTGTGCCGAACCATTTTTCTGCCTAGTCCCACTGACCTGCACCTGGGCCATATCCCTCTAAACTCCTCTCATCCATATACCTGTCCAAGTTTTTCTTAAATGTCAAAAGCGAGCCCGCATTCTCCACTTCATCTGGCAGCTCATTCCACACACCCACCACTCTCTGCGTGAAGAAGCCCCCCCCCCCATGTTCCCTTTAAGCTTTTTCCCCTTCACCCTTAACCCATGACCTCTGTTTTTTTTCTCCCCTGGCCTCAGTGGGAAAAAATAGGATATTTGAACAGGATTTTTTTTTGATAAATAATTTCCTTGGTTAATTTTCTTTATAGACAGCAACACACACACACACACAAACACACATTGCTGGAGTACCTCAGCAGGTCAGGCAGCATCTCTGGTAATGAATAAACAGTCGACTTATTAAAAAATTACTACTCTAGTTTTCAAAGAAAATATGTTGCCCAGATCAATATTTCCAAATCTTGACAAAACTGAAAACAACCAAGCTTGGATGTGAACAAAAAATTAATAAGATTGTGTGGAAGCTAGATCACCAGTTACCCCACCAGAAAGTAGTGCGTTCTACAGTCTACAAAAGGCGACAAGAAACCTAGGTTATGGATTCATGTCTATCTTCCAAGAATTGAGCATATAGCCTCAATTATACTTAAGTGCCATTTTGAGATGAATTTTACACCAAGGATCTCAGCTGTGATCTTAGATCCTGATCAACTGACATTAAAGCACAGAACATTACAGCATAATAAAGGCCCTTCAAACCAAGATGTTTTTATTTTATTTTTAATTGAAATACAGCATGCAATAGGCCCATTGAGCCATGCTGCTCAGCGCAATTTACAATGACCAAATAACCTGTCAAGTGGTATGCCTTTGGACTGTGGGAGGAAATCTGAGCAGGAGGAAACCCACGCAGTCATGGGAGAAAATGTACAAACTCTTTACAGGCAGAGGCCTGTAATGAACCTGGGTCACTGGTAGTGTAAAGTGTTGCATTAATCACTATGCTACTCCAAGTTCAATCTAATCCTTTCATCCGACATACAGTAGTCCTCAGTTTTTCTATCATTTGTTAACAGACTGTTGTATTGTGCAGGTCCTTACAGAGAGGACATTTCTGCCATGAGTCATGAGACATTCTGATCCTTGGCTGGTGAAACTCAAAACTAAATTTCCTTTAACTCTTGTTACGTACCCGTGACACATGACAGTGGTACCCTTGTCACGTGACTGGGGTTGAAGCTATACTGGACTTGAGGTAATGGTCTTGTGATGGTGGAGTGATGTCATTTTCCTGCCAGTAGAGGTCATGTGACAGGTTTTTTTTAAACAGGGTATAAAAGGAGGACCCCTCCCTGTGAGGAGGGGCAGTTCGTGGCTGGATTTGCCATGTTGACTTCATGCCACTGCGTGATTTAACGTTATCACGCAGTTTAGTTGAAAGATGAAGTTTTATCTAATGTCTAAAGTTTAAAAGGTCATTGCCAGCAGTTTCTTTATAACACTGCTAGTTGAGAATCAGTGGAGAGTGAAGATCGGAGTTCGGGAGCTAAAAGGTCGAGGAGAATCGATTTCGACTGTGAAACAGGTTCGACCTTGTTTGATCCTCATTCGGAAGGAATTCATTGACTGTTCTCGTGTTAATCCCTGTGAATAGCAGAAAGGATTGGGAACAGTTCTGTAAAGGAAAGGTCAGTGTCCTTAAGCCGTTTCATTTGTCCATCTACGTAAAATTCTTCATGGGAAAAGTTCGATTTGGGAACCAAAGCAACACGACGTGAAAGAGAATTTAAATCGTCTTAAAAAGTCTCTCTCTTAAATGGACTGTGAGCATTTTGAACTTTTGCAATACTACTTTGAAGAACTGTTTTTGCAACATCGCTTTAAGAACTGTTTAAGCTGCTGCACAACAGCTGATTTCCAGTTACGTTAGTGATTTGTTTACTTTTGGGGGGTTTGTTTTCAGTGTTTAATAAACGTGTTATTTGTTATAAAAACCCCTGCCTAACTCATATATTTATTGTTGCTTGAATCCATAACACTTAAAAATGCAGACAATGTCTGATAATTTAAACTATTTGGAAATCCAAATGATCCAGTATCTGGCTCACTAGGTGATGATCCTAAGCTCCCCTTCTCTCTCTTCTCCCCCCACCATTGAGTAGAAGATACAAATACCTGAACACATACCACCAGGCTCAAGGACAATTTTTAATCCCACTGTTAAGACTACTAAACACTGAGATGGACTCTTGACCTCACTATCTTGCACCTTATGGTCTGCCTGTGCCACACTCTCTCTGTAAAGCTAGCACTTATTCTGTTATTGTTTATCCACCTTCATACACCAGGTCCTGGTTAAAATTACAATATGGAAAAGGGACCATTGAGCCCACTGAGTCAGCACCAACTATCAACCATCCATTTCCACTAATCCCCTTGTATTCTATCCTCATACAGTATCCATCAACTTCAAAAAGATTTCATCACCCACAAACCCACACGGAGCAATTTAAAAGCCAATTAGCCTGCACAACTTTGGCAGATGGGAGAAAACTAGAGCACCCAGAGAAACCCCATGCAGTAACAGGGAGACTGTGCACATTTCTCACAGACAGTATCAGAAATCAGGATTGAACCAAGGTTGCTGGCACTAAAGTATCAGCCACTGAGTCACTCCCTTCCAACTCAACTGGTTCAGTTTCCCCACACTCCCTTGAAACATCAGGGTCACTGGAAAAATTATTCTGTGTAACTGCAATTTTTTTTTAAGATTTAAAGTGAATTGTTGCAGAATAACAGCAATAGTCTGGAAATTTTACAGTTCAGCATCAAAATTTGAATATTCCAACTGAATAGAGGTTTACTGTAAAATAGGTCAATTAATATGGATTAATAGATGCAACAAATCAGAACAGTTCTTTTCATCACAAACTGACATTGCACCACCAGGTTCAAGAACAGTTACTATCCCTCAACCAATAGGCTCTTGAGCAAAAGGGGATAGCTGGACTCATTTAAGGACTATTACATTATTTCATGTTCGTTATTTATTGCTATTTATATCTGCATTTGCACAGTTTGTTTACAATTTATAGATCCTGTTCAATAGATTTGCTAAGAATGCCCACAGTAGAAGAATCTTAGGGTTGTATGTGGTGACATGTATGTTCTCTGATAACAAATTTTACTTTGAACGTTGGGTGTGGTGATGTGGAGGTCAAATCGCAGCTTCTTTTTCTGTAATATTAGATTCTGTTCCCAAAAAGGTAAAAATAATGCAGCACCTTTCATGATTTCTGGACCTCAAGTGTGGTCACTTTTATAAAAAGAGTAATCAACAGCCAATTTACTCATTGCAGTATCCCAAAAAGAAGAGTGAGAAGCAGATAATCTGCTTGCGTGAAGATAATACACTGTATACTGAAGAGAGTTTATTTCCAAGAGAGGGAGAGTCGAAGATCAGAAGGTAAAGGAATAGCCATAGCATTCAAGGACATTCCTTTAGAATGGGGAGGATGTGGAATATCGTTAGCCAGAGTGCGATGAATCTGTGGAATTCATTGCCACAGATAGCTGTGAATGCTAAGTCAATGGGTTTATTTAGAGCAGAGGTTGATAGGTTCTTCATTAGTAAGGGCGTCAAAGGTAACAGGGAGAAGGCAGGAGAATGAGGGTTTAAGAGGGAAAATAAATCATCCAAGATTGAATGGCAGAGCAGATTTGATGGGTCAAATGGCCAAATTCTACTCCTACGTCTAAAATACTAATCAAAGTATATACCCAAACTCTTTATAGTACAACTTGAGTGAACTCGGCCTTTTCTCCTTGGAGCAACGGAGGATGAAAGGTGATCTAATAGAGGTGTATATGATGAGAGGCATTGATCGTGTGGATAGTTAGAGGCTTTTTCCCCCAGGGCTGAAATGGTTGCCAAAAAAGAACACAGGTTTAAGGTGCTGGGGAGTAGGTACACAGCTGATGTCAGGGGTAAGTTTTTCCACTCAGAGAGTGGTGAGAATGGGCTGCCAGCAATGGTGGTGGAGGCAGATACAATAGGGTCTTTTAAGAGACTTTTGGATAGGTACATGGGGCTTAGAAAAAGAGGGCTATGGAGAAGTCGAGTAATTTCTAAGGTAGGGACATGTTCGGCACAACTTTGTGGGCCGAAGGGCCTGTATTGTGCTGTAGGTTTTCTGTGTTTCTAAATATTGAAACTAAAGCTGAAACAGTTTCAAGTGAGAAACATATTTACCTTTGCTCCATTCTTTTGACTTCCAAAGGGTCAGTGGCCTCCAATTCATTCTTCACAACAGGCATTTCAAGATTTTCCCTTTCCCTATTTGTCTGTGTCCTATTTTCTACCTTTTGCTGTTGGCAACAGATGTCCATTTCTGTTTGCTGCTCTCCTTCTGGGTGTTTTCCTGAGGATTGTGCCAGGCACTTGCATTTTGAATTTGTATGTTTCTGTTTGTTGATAGCCCCATCTGTCCATGATCCACTGGAGCTCTCATTTCCTATCTTGTCCTGTGAAGCTGAGGCACAGTTCATTTTATGTTGGTCAGACATCTCGGAGTTCCTAGAAACCACAAAGCCATTGTCAAGTCCACTATCTTGAGGAACGGTACAGCGCACACAAAGATTTATTCCATTTTCCACATCAGCACTGCTTTGATTTGAGAACTCCTCTGAAGAAACTGGGCAGCTGCCAGAATCACAATTTATTGCATGCCCTGCTTCAGAGGAACAACACGTGCACTGAGATTTGGGATTAAAGATAACAGTTGCAGAAATTTTCATTCCACCAGTCCTATGAGCTATTTTTTCTGCAGTTTCGCTGGGTTGTATATCATCGGTCCCTGCATTCCAGCCATTGAGGTAAGAACTGGATTCAGCTGCATCAACACAATTACAACAAATTTCCAATGTGTCACTTTCCTTTTGGCTGGCTTGCCCTTGCAGAGGTAGTGAATCATTATTGCTTGGTCTGTGCAGTACCTCTGTTGCTTGTACTGTCTCCTCACTACTACTATTACTCAGCGAGTCTTTCTCCTCTTGGTGGAGAGGCAGCGTCTCCTCCTTATTAGGTGGGCAAGAATCTCCAATCCAAGTAAAGGTTTCTTCTGGTTCATCTGTTCCAGCCAAGTCCTCACCTGCTCCATCCAAATCGTCCATGAAAAATACTCGTTCTTCTTCTTCAGCTTCATGTCTTACCCCAGAAAGTTCAAGGATGTTTGAATTTGTGGAGTTCCCCAGCTTGGAGATATGTTTCAACACAGGTTTGTGAGCTGGTGACTGACACACACTTGGTGGAGAGAGCAGACATGACATTTCATCCCCTACCCTGTGAACCATTAAGTTAAGCTGCTCCAGCTCCTCTTCATCATATTGCATGGAACAAGCAAGTTCAGCTTCTGTATTTTCAGCTTTTACACAAAGTTGATCTTGAACAAGTTTTTCAGGAACTTCTGATGGAGGGATAGCAGAGCATATTTTGGGGTCAACTGTAAATTCACCATCCTGGGATATGCAGAGATTTCTTTCAAGTGTGTGCAGTTCATCTTCTGATAAGGTCTGCAGAAGGTCCCTTAATTAGGGAGAAAATGGAAATAAGAATTGAGGAAAAGTGAATGACATCACACAAAATCCATCCTAAATCATTCCTTCACTTTGCCAAGAACTTCAAAAGGAGAAAAATTAAAACCCAACTGCTGAAGCCTTTTGATTAAAGCAGATCAAGTGCTGGAGAAACTCAACAAGTCAAGCAGCATCTATGGAGGGGAATAAAGTCAACATTTCTGGCGGACAAAGTGTAGGTGCTGGGCAATGCAGTCTCCCAATCTATGTCGGGTCTAACTAATATACAGAAGGCCACACCAGGAGCACCAGACACAGTACATGGCCCCAACGGACTCACAGATGAAGTGTCGCCTCACCTGGAAGGACTTTTGGGGCCCTGAATGGTAATGCAGGAGGTGGTGCTGGGGTAGTTGTAGCACTTGTTCCATTTACAAGGGTAAGTACCAGGTGGGAGATCAGTGGGAAGGGACGAATGGACAAGGGAGTCGCCAATGGAGCGATCCCTGTAGAAAGCAGAAAGTGGGGGGTGGGGGTGGGAAAGATGTGTTTGGTGGTGGGATCCAGTTGGAGATGGCGGACGTTTCAGAGAATTATATGCTGGACGTTGTTGCTGGTGGGGTGGGAGATGAGGACAAGAGGAACTCTATTCCTGGTAGTGTGGCAGGAGGATAGGTTAAGAGCAGACATACGTGAAATGGAAGAGATGCTGTTGAGGGCTGCATCGATGGTGGAGAAAGGGAAGCCCCTTTCGTTGAAAAAGGAGGACATCTCCTTTGTTCTAGAATGAAAGCCACATCCTGAGAGCAGATGAGGCAGAGGCAGAGGAATTGAGAGAAGGGGATGACACTTTTTCAAGTAACAGGATGGGACGAGGTATTATCCAGGTGTGTGCGTTTTTCACTTTATCTTCTTGCCTGCCCTTCGCCTCCCTCTGGTGCTCCACCCCCTCCATTTCTTGATTCCATGGCCTTTATCTCCTTCACCAATTTACTTCCCAGCTCTTTACTTCATCCTTTCCCTCTTCAGGTTTCACCCATCACATTGCACTTCTCTCTCCCCTCCCCCACCTTTTAAATCTTCTCCTCAGCTTTTTTTTCTCTCCGTTCCTGCAAAAGGGTTTTGGTCTGAAATATCAACTGTACTCTTTTCCCAGATGCAGCCTGGCCTGCTGAGTTAGAAACATAGAAAACCTACAGCACAAGACAGGCCCTTCGGCCCTCAAAGTTGTGCCAAACATGTCCCTACCTTAGAAATTACTAGATTTCCCCATAGCCCTCTATTTTTCTAAGCTCCATGTACCTATCCAAAAGTCTCTTAAAAGACCCTATTGTATCTGCCTCCACCACCATTGCCGGCAGCCGATTCCACACACTGACCACTCTCTGAGTAAAAAAAAACTTACCCCTGACATCTCCTCTGTACCTACTCCCCAGCACCATAAACTTGTGACCTCTTGTGGCAACCATTTCAGCCCTGGGAGAAAGCCTCTGACTATCCACACGATCAATGCCTCCCATCATCTTATACATCCCATCATCTGTCAGGTCACTTCTCACCCTCCCTCGCTCCAAGGAGAAAAGGCCAAGTTCACTCAACCTATTCTCATAAGACATGCTCCCCAATCCGGGCAACATTCTTGTAAATCTCCCCTGCACCCTTTCTAAGGCTTCCACATCCTTCCTGTAGTGAGGTGACCAGAACTGAGCACAGTACTCCAAGTGGGGTCTGACCAGGGTCCTATATACCAGCAACATTACCTCTCGGCTACTAAATTCAATTCCATGATTGATAAAGGCCAATACACCATTCACCTTCTTAACCACAGAGTCAACCTGCACAGCTGCTTTGAACGTCCTATGGACTCAGACCCCAAGATCCCTCTGATCCTCCACACTGCCAAGTGTCTTACCATTAATACTATATTCTGCCATCATATTTGACCTACCAAAATGAACCACCTCACACTGACCTGGGTTGAACTCCATCTGCCACTTCTCAGCCCAGTTTTGCATCCTATCAATGTCCCGCTGTAACCTCTGACAGCCCTCCACACTATCCACAACACCTCCAACCTTTGTGTCATCAGCAAACTTACTAACCCATCCCTCCACTTCCTCATCCAAGTCATTTATAAAAATCACAAAGAGTAAGGGTCCCAGAACAGATCCCTGAGGCACACCACTGGTCACCGACCTCTATGCAGAATATGACCTGTCTACAACCACTCTTTGCCTTCTGTGGCAAGCCAGTTCTGGATCCATAAAGTAATGTCCCCTTGGATCCCGTGCCTCCTTACTTTCTCAATAAGTCTTGCATGGTACACCTTATCAAATGCCTTGCTGAAATCCATATGCACTACATTCACTGTTTTTCCTTTATCAATGTGTTCAGTCAAAGAATTCAATCAGGCTTGTAAGCCACGACTTGCCCTCGACAAAGCCATGCTGACTACTCCTAATCATATTATACCTCTCCAAACATTCATAAATCCTGCCTCTCAGGATCTCCTCCATCAAGTTACCAACCACTGAGGTAAGACTCACTGGTCTATAATTTCCTGGGCTATCTCTACAGCATATCTTGAATAAGGGAACAACATATGCAACTCTCCAGTCCTCCGGAATTTCTCCCATTCCCATTGAGGATGCAAAGATCATTGCCAGAGGCTCAGCAATCTCCTCCCTCACCTCCCACAGTAGCCTGAGGTTCCTCCAACAGTTTGTGCACGTTGCTCAGATTTCCAGCATCTGCAGATTTTCTTGTTTCTTATTAAAATTCATTTGGATGTCTGTAGCGTGGATGCAAATCGGGAGGTATGAACATTGTATCTAGTTTCAAAGAAAGCATTGTCCATACACTGGAAATATGGAATTGCCCTTTGAGGTTTGGCACACAGAATATCCAGCCCCACTTTGGCCCAGCCAGACCTTTCAACCAAGAGTGTCTCAATATGATGCCTGCTAAAACTTGTTTTGTCGAATAAAGAAGCTGCTTTGTACCCAACAGTACTTTTCTCCAGTGACTTCATTCATGCAACAGTAGGTGGGGACAGAGCTCAGAGGCCACTTTATTTGCTTGTTTATGCAAATATCTGATCAGCTAATCATGTAGCAGCAATCTAATGCACAAAAACATGCAGACATGGTCAATCGGTTCAATTGTTGCTCAGACCAAACATTAGAATGAGGAAGAAATGTGATCTAAATGACTTTGACTGTGGAATAATGATTGGATAAGTACCTCAGAAACTGCTGATCTCCTGGGATTTAGAGAATGGTGTGAAAAATGGAAAAAAAAACATCCAGTAACTGGCAGTTCTGTGGGCAAAAACACCTTGTTAATGACAGAGGTCAGAGGAGAATGGCCAGATTGGTACAAGCTGACAAGAGGGTGATGGTGAATCAAATAAACATGCATTACAACAGTGGTGTGCAGAGGACTTCTGAATGCACAGGTCGAATCTTGAAGTGGATAGGCTACAGTAGCAGAAGACCATATTGGGTTCCACTCATGTACCTGATGAAGTGGCTACTGAGTGTATATTGCATGATATTTAATAAAGGAATAACATTAAACCTTTGCACTGTAGACAAAAAACTCACTTGGATTCATTCACTCCAGCGATTTCCTGATTAAAAAGCAACTACAGAACAAACACCTACCACTAGCAACCATATTTAATTTGTGCTGGATGTTTCAAAAGCAGCATGATTTTAACAACCCAAGAGAATAACTATAATGTAATTTCAACTGATTCCTCTGAACAACCATGCCATCAAGCTTGAAAGGTTTATGTTAATGGCTGAGTATACAACTGCTGTGTGTGTTTACAAGAGCAAAGGAAGCACAGCACTTCATTGGGCCAGGGGGAGCCAATAGAAACAGAATAGGGAAATGCAAAACAAATAGATGCTTGAAAAAGAGGTGTTGAAGGTCGCGCAGGACCTATAAGAAGAAACTAATTAACATCAAAGAATGGCAGATCCATCGGGGATTACAAAGAATTTGGAATTAATAGCTGGGGAAGAACTCACAAGCTATTCCCAAGGATATTTTTTTTAAAATCAGAGCTCAAGAGCTCAAGTCTGAAGTCTAAAGTTTTGCAACAGCTGTAAAGTGCAGGCACAACAAGTTACTATAGTTACAAAATTAAATAGTTCAAAAGAGGAATAGCAAGGTAGTGTTCATGGGTTCAGAAATCTGATAAAGAGGGGAGGCAGCTGTTCCTCAGAGAAGATGGGTACTCAGGCTCCTTGATGTATTAATGAGAATTATAAAATTAGTCAGCTCCATTATGGGCACTAGCCTCCATAGTATCCAAAAGATCTTCAAGGAGCAGTGCCTCAAAAAAGCCACTTCCATCAGCAAGACCCCCAGCACCCAGGACATGTCCTATTCTCATGATATACATGTAATTCAGTTTTTTTTCCTCTATATTTGCCATGTTCTACATTGTACTGGTGCCACAATAAATCTGAATTTGGATGGCAAGGGTCCTTAATGATAGATGCTACCTTCTTGAGGCACCATCTTTTGAAGATGTCTTCAATGGTACAGAGGCTTGTGCCCATGATGGAGCTGGTTGAGTCTTCACTCCTCTGAAGCCTCTTAATACTGTGAATTGGCATTTCCATATCAGATTGTGATGCAACCAATCAGAATGCTCACCAGGGTACATCTGTAAACTTTGCTAGAGTCTTTAGTAACACACCAAATCTGCATCATTATGGTGGGTCCAGGATAGGTCCTCTGAGATGCTGAATTTCAATGTACAGGACCGAGAGCAATGAAAGAGTGGTATTCTCATCAGAATTTGGCAAATTTGTTGAATTATTGGACTATGTCTTGAGCAATATTGTCGGAACAAAAGGGCAGGTAATAGTATTTGTTCCTTTTCATGCCGTGCACATTGAGTGGCACCCTAGACGTTTCTTTAGCATTTTGTCTGTTTTTGCTGAGTTGCTAGTTCACACTTAACCCAGCACAGAAAGAGCCGGCCAGATTCAAACCTGGGACTACTCACTTCGAAGTCCATGTGGATGCCACTACACCACTGGTAGGCTAGGTAATAGTAGGGAGTAATAAATAATGATGCATATTACAACAAAACTGATACTGTAAAACTAGAGATGAATAGTGAAAAGTATCCACAGAAATGAACATACAAGAACCAAAATATACATATGAGAGGACAAAGCACTTCTCAGCAAATAAACCTGCATAATCTTGAGGCAAGATATAACAAAGTTAAAAGGATTTGTGTGGAAGTGAAAAACAGGCATAAGAGAAACAAAGAGATCCTGAGGAAGATTAAAATAACCAATAGACAATAAAATGCAAAACAAAATGGAAAGTTTTATTAGAAAATGCCTGAATTATACCTACAAAGCTTCTCCCCTAAATTCTGCAGATAAACAAAATACAGAATGTATGAATGAAATAGTTGTTGTCTGATCCACTAAATTCCTCCAGCATCTCGTGAGTTGTTCCAGATTTCCAGCATCTGCAGATTTTCTCTTGTTTTACAAGGCCTGAATTTTATTTACTCAGAGATACAGTGTGGCCCTTCGAGCCACACTGCACAGCAACCAGCTGATTTAACCCAAGCCTATTCATGGGCCGATTTAAAGTGATCAATTAACCTACTAACCGGTAGATCTTTGGACTGTGGAAAAAACCAGAGCAACTGGAGGAAACCCACACAGTCACAAGGAGACGTACGGCGTCGGGAATTGAACCCTGATTGCCTGCACTGTGAAGTACTGTGCCAAACACTACGCTACCATGCCACCCTCATAATAACATAAAAGGAGATTGCTGTTGTTTAATCATCATCTTCAGTTATTTGGAAAGGAATTCTCCAGACTGAATTTAATTTCATATTTTTTGCGATTATGATAGAAAGGATAAAACTTAATGCCAAATGCCCTAATTCTGTGCCCACGTCTTTTGGTCTTGTATATCTGTTTATCTAGCATATACAGGTAAAGCTCAACTCCAATGTCATAAATTTGTAGAACTGCTAAGACTATTATTAATCAATTTATCTGAACTGGACTGGAATTGTGTTGAGTTAATGGAATTCATAATCAAAACCAGTATGACTGAGTACTTGCAGAGAAGTTTATGCTCATTGGAGAGCCAACATGGATTATTAAATTCATGGGGTCACACAGTAGCAGAGAGGCCAGCCTAATGCTACACAGTGCCAGCAATCATGATCAGAACTCAATACCCGTCATCACGAGATTTCCTGGTGGTGGCTGATGGGAGTAGCACCAATCTCCCATTGCTCCAACTCTAATTATCTTACTATTTCCAACCTGTCTTTAAACTTCCTTTTTAAGTGTGATATTTTTTCATTATGGCTACATTAAGGGGTGGCAGAGGTACAAAAAAAGGATGATCCTCCTGCTTCTTTGGATTCAATTATGGATTTGCTGCAAAGTCATACACGAGAAGCCTCTGAGAAGTTTCAACAATTCAGCTCTGAATTTAAACAAATAGATGGTAAATTGGATTCTATTCGGCAATCTCTTAATAAAAACGATAAACATAAGAAAAATAACGAAGCAATGTTGGCGTCTGTGGAAACGGAAGTGGATGAACTGCAAAAGCTTTGTGAAAAGCAAAGTCCAATGAAAAGTTAAGACAGAAGATTATCAACATAGAAAATAGAAGTAGAAGGAACAACCTACGGGTTCTGGGTCTCGAAGAATTAATCGAAGGTAATCATCCTATGGAATTTTTTGCAAACTTTCTGCAAGAATTATTTCCAGAAATTCTGGCGCCTTTGCCTTTGATTGATCAAGCTCACAGGTCCCCTGTGTTTAGATTTCCTAACAGAGATAGACCAAGATCCGTAATAATCCATAATAAAAAGTTCAAAGAAGTTATGTCCAAATTTTTTAACAAGGGTTTTAAACACTCCCTTCGTTATCCAGCTCGTCTCAGAATCACACTTAAAACCTTCTTTCCAATGGTTTTGGTCGATTGCTGAAACACAAAGGTTTTTAAAATCCGAAGGCTAGCTGCTTAGTTTGTCTTTACATGAAAACACAAGATTAAATGAGAAACTTTTAATTCACAAATCTTGAAGGGGCATGATTTGTTATAGGGTGGAATATTAAGATTCTCGAAGACTATTTGCTTGAGGTTATGCAGGAATGTGCTAAACTTAAACAAGCTTTGTTGGAATTTTTCTATCAAGGGTTAACCCGTCCCTTGGCTACCTAGTTTGATTGAGAATCTCATTAAAGATGGACCCTTCAAATGCTTTCATTTGAATGCTGAAGCATAAAGATTTTTTTTAAATTTGAAAGCTAACTGCTTAGCCTGTTTTTTCATGAAGATATATTAATCGTTTAATGTCTTTCTGTATGAATAATGGTATGTTTTACTTTTGGTAAACCATTGTAACTAATTTCTTGTATTTTTTTTAATACTGAATTTTTGATATACGAGAATTGAATTTCTTGTTTGGATATTGTTTAGTCTAGGTTGGAATATAAACAACCTGAAACTAATTGCAGCGATCACCAGGTTTTTCTGGGGGGGGGGGGGGGGGGTGTCCATAGTTGTAGATGCTGGCTTTCTATTGGTCGATATTCTTTCTTTGGGAGGTGGGATGGTTTTTTTCTCAGAAGCTGTTATTGAATTTTGTTTTAGCCAACTTGTTGCTTGGTTACCATTTCTCAAGGTTTATGGACTGGTTTTAACTTGCATTTTAACCCTTCCTTTAAATTATTCTAAAAATGGACCAAACTATTAATCTACTCAGTTTTAAAGTGAAAGGTTAAATCACCCTGTCAAATGCAATAAGATTTTTGCTTATATTAGGAAATTTAAGATCCCTATTAGTTTTTTTTTTAAAAACAAGAAACTCACATACGCAAATGTGATAATCTATGTTTTTTAGCCGTTGGAACGGACTTTGTTTTCATTTGTCTTTTCAGGCCTAATCTAGAGCAGTTCCGATTCTTATAGATAATACACTTTCCTTTGTCCAACATAAAGTAGTGTCTGACACTAATGGATGTTTTGTTATAGTTTCAGGAAAACTAGATAATAAATTAATAGTATTTGCCAATGTGTATGCCTCCAATGTAGATGATCCAGGATTCTTTGAGTGTTTTTTTTTTCATTTCTACCGGATCTTCTACTAGGTCTTTATTTTTTGGTGATGGGAGGAGATTTTAACTGCTGGCTAAACCCAATTTTAGACTGATTATCTTCTAAACCAGCGTCTCTTAACAAATCAGCTTTGTTTATTCAATCTTTTTTATTGAAATGTGGTATTGTTGATGTTTGGCGTTTCCTACATCCTTTAGATAGGGGATACTCATTTTTTCCCCATGTTCATCGTACATATTCCAGAATTGATTTTTTTAATTGATAGTCAAATAATTTCATCAGTTCTTTCCTGTGACTATGAAGAGATTGCTGTTTCAGACCACGCTCCTGTATTTCTATATTTAAATTTGGCATTTCAATACAACTTTGTTATCTGAAAAGGAATTTTTAAAATTTCTAGAGAGGCATATTATTTTGTTTTTGGAAGAGAATAAAAAGGAAGAGACTTCTAATCTTACTGTATGGGATACTTTCAAGGCCTATATTAGAGGACAAATTATTTCTTATACTGCAAGCGTTAAGAATAAAGCTAATAAAGAAAGAATTGAATTAGCCAATCAATTGAAACAATCAGATCAAAAATATGCTATAGCTCCAGATCCTGTTTTATATCAAAGACCTGTTGAAGTTAAAACTAAATATGATCTTCTGTTAACATATCCAATTGAAACTCAACTTCTTAAAGATGAAACTCAATTTTACATTCACGGAAATAAATCAGACAAAGTATTGCCCAACCAATTAAAAACTTCTGTAGTTAAACGACAAATTAAAGAACTTTGGAAAACTAATCATGATAGGACAACTGATCACTCTGAAATAAATGATACCTTTAGAGAATTCTATTCTAAGCTTTATAGTTCTGATTCCCCTAAAGATAATACTGTAATTAATAATTTTCTAGATCAATTAAATATTCCTGCACTATCTGCAGATAATTGTAAACAGATGAATCAACCCATTTCTTACGAGGAAGTTGCCAGAGCTACACGTTCATTACATTCAGGGAAGGCTCCGGGTCCAGATGGATTTTCTGGAGAATTTTATAAGGCTTTTTCTTCATTAATTATACCGCAGTTGCACTTAAGTCTTTTTGGATTCTTTCAAATTGGGTAGCTTGCCTCAATCTTTCTATGAAGCCTCTATTTAGCTTATCCTAAAGAAGACCCAACTGAACACTCTTCATATAGGCCAATTTCATTACTCAACGTTGATACTAAAATCCTTTCTAAAGTTCTGGCTCGTAGGATTGAAAATATTCTACCTATTATTTCTGATGATCAGACTGGATTTATTAAAAACCGACATTCCCATTTTAATATATGCCATCTATTAAATGTTATTTACTCTCCCTCCCAGGAGATATTGGAATGTGTGATATCCTTAGATGCTGAGAAGGCCTTTGATCAGGTTGAATGGAATTATTTATTTAAAACCTCTGAAAAATTTAATTTTGGACCAGATTTTATTCAATGGATTAAATTACTTTATCTATCTTCTTCTGCCGGGGTTGCTACTAATTTTCAAAATTCCAAACTATTTAAACTTCATTGTGGAACTAGACAAGGCTGTCCGTTGAGCCGTTTGCTCTTTGATCTAGCTTTAGAACCTCTTGCCATTGCTTTTCAAGAATCTAATGATATCAGTGGTATTTTAAGGAGCGGTATTACTCACAAAATTTCAATTTACGCTGATACATTGCTGCTTATCTCTAATGCTGAGACCTCTTTACCTTGCGTACTTTTTTTTACTCTCCCATTTTAGCCAGTCTTCAGGATATAAATTGAACCTACTTAAGAGTGAGTTATTTCCTTTAAATAATTTGGTATCAATTAATACTAATCTCCCTTTTAAAGTTGTAAGGAATCAATTTACTTACTTGGGTGTAACAGTTACTAAGAATTACAAACACCTATTTAAAGAAAACTTTCTTACTTTATTGAATCATGTAAAAAGAATATCATTAAATTGGTCACCCCTTTCAATATCGTTGATTGGACGAATTAATTCTATTAAAATGAATATTCTACCTAAATTTATATCTTTTCAGGCTTGTCCCATTTTTATTCCTAAAACCTTTTTTGACTCTCTTGATTCTATTTCATCCTCTTATATATGGAAAAATAAACATTCTCGTTTAAATAAAATTCATTTTCAAAAATCTAAAAAGTCTGGAGGTTTAACCTTTTAGGTTTTATTAATGGGCAGTTAATATACGATATCTTACATTTTAGCTAATTATATTAATCGTGTAGATTGTCCAGTATGGGTTTCTTTATAAACTAACTCTGTTAATAAATTTTCTATTATTTCTCTTATTGGATCCTCACTTCCTTTATCTGTAAGTAAACCAACTGATAATTTAATAGTTAAACATACTCTGAGGATCTGGATACAATTTAGAAAACACTTCGGTTTATTGAGATTTTCCCTTTCAAGTCCCAATTATTCTAGTTTCCTTTTAAACCCTCCATGACTGATTTAGTTTTTAAGGAATGGGACAGGTTGGGTATTAAATGTTTTTGGGATCTGTTTGTTGGAAGAAACCTCT
Source organism: Hypanus sabinus (assembly GCF_030144855.1). Taxonomy (NCBI): domain Eukaryota; kingdom Metazoa; phylum Chordata; class Chondrichthyes; order Myliobatiformes; family Dasyatidae; genus Hypanus; species Hypanus sabinus. The sequence goes on along the minus strand of NC_082712.1, from coordinate 8,906,979 downwards.
TCTCATTTGAGCTATTGTCAGCTAAATATAGTTTACCCAAAACACACTTTTTTTAGATATTTACAAATCAAAGACTTTTTAAGATTTCAATTATGTACATTCCCTATAAGCTCAGATAAGAACTTACTAGATGTAATTTTTAGTTTGACCCCTTTTCATAATGGTTCAATATCTAATATTTATGATTTGTTACTGGAGACAAGGAATGTTCCTTCAGACAAAATTCAGAATCTCTGGGAACAAGATTTGAAGACATCAGTATCTGAGGAAACTTGGAATGAAATTTTTAAACTGGTTAATATTTCAATCGCTATGTGCACGTCATTCCCTCATACAATTTAAGGTGGTACATAGAGCTCATATGACTAAGGATATATCTCCCTACTGTGACAGATGTAATAATGCAGAAGCATCATTAATTCATATGTTTTAGACTTGTCCAAATCTTGAAAAATATTGGAAGGAAGTCTTTCAAACATTTCCCTTACTTGTTAAAGTCAGTTTTAAGCCTAACCCTCTGATGGCCCTATTTGGTATTGTTGCAGGACAAGATATTAAGCTGAAGGCATCTGATTTACATATCTTGGCCTTTAGCTCTCTTACAGCTAGGAGGATGCTTTTGTTTAAATGGAAAGATGTTTTTCCTCCTACTCATGCTCAATGGTTATGCAACATTATGTCATGTTTAGATTTAGAAAAGATTCGTTGTTCAATTTCTGAATCTCGTCAAGACTTTCAAACATTGTGGGGACCCTTTCTGAATTATTTTCAAAACCTTCAATTTGTTGTTTAAACTCAGATGTTGGCTATTATTAATTTTTATTGTATCAGAAGGTATTTTACCCTCTTTTCAACTTAATGAACAGCTTCGGTCTTGGTAGGGGTTAGATTCTTTTTTTTGTAATAAATTAGTATAGTTCAATATAACTATTGATTGACATATAAATACAGAGTACAGGTTTCCCCTACTATCCGAAGGTAGAGTGTTCCAATGAAACCGTTTGTAAGCCGAAATGGCATAAAGCAAAGAAGCAGTTACCATTACAGGTGTCCCCATTTTTCGAACGTTTGCTTTACGACACCTCGCTGTTACGAAAGACCTATGTTACCTGTTTTCGCTAACAGAAGGTGTTTTCACTGTTACGAAAAAAGGCAGCACGCAATAAAAGGTAGTGCACAAAAAAAGGCAGCGCGCACCCCAAGCAGCCAAGCTCCTCCCCCGGAACTGCATTCTAGCCGGCATTGCTTAAACATGTGTCTGTGAGCATCTGTGCTTTATGTCGATTTATTTTGTGCATCCGTTAGCAAGATGAGTTCTAAGGTATCAGAAAAGCCTAAAAGAGCGTGTAAGGGTGCTACACTTAGCGTAACACTGGACATAATTAAGCGTTTCAATTGTGGTGAATGAAGGAAGGACATAGTGAATTTGGCTATGGGTTTGTGGAAGTTGATGAAGATGATGTTGAAGAGGTTTTGGCATCCCATGACCAAGAACTGACAGATGAAGAGCTGATGAAGAGGAAAGGATAACAAATGAAACCGAACGTAGTAGCGAACAGCCCGAAAGTGGAGTCGTTCAGGAACTGAACGTGAAGCAATTGTGTGAAATTTTTGCTGCGATTGGCAACGCTGTAATGATTGCAGGAAAGTATGACTTTAATTTTGAAAGGGTAAGTAGATTTAGGGCATATTTGCAGGATGATTTGAGTGCTTACCAAGAACCGTATGATAGAAAAATGCGCGAGGCTAAGCAGTCAAGCATACTGTCGTTTTTCAAGCCTTCTACATCAGCCACAGCAGACGACGAAACTCAACCTTCAACATTGAGGCAGGCAGACATAGAAGAAGGTGACCTGCCTGCCCTGATGGAAACAGACGACGATGAGATGACACCCCAGTCTCCCACCACCCCAACCTCCGACAACTCAGCCTACCACACCATCATCAGTGTGCTCACTGTCTTCCCGATTCTTGTAAATGAAATTATACTGGGCGTACATTATTTCTACTTTATATAGGCTGTGTATTTTTATGTATTATATGGTATGATTTGGCAGCTTCACAGCTTAAAGATTACTGGAAAGGGTGCTTCTGCTGAGAGCGCTCGCGCTGACTGTTTCTGCCACGAGTGTGACCAAGAGCGCTTGCGCTGAGTCTTTCTGTTGAGAGCACTTGCGTGAGATTTTCGCTACGGTGGACATTGCTGAAATAATTACTTTATAAGGCTGTGTATTTATCAGATCATTCCTGCTTTTACTATTTGTTACTGTTATTTTAGGTTTTATGAGTTATTTGGCATGACTTGGTAGGTTATTTTTTGGGTTTGGGAATGCTCACAAATTTTTCCCATATAAATAAAACGTAATTGCTTCTTCACTTTACGACATTCTGGCTTACGAACCATTTCATGGGAACGCTCTACCTTCGAATAGTGGGGGAAACCTGTAATTTATATGGGAAAAATTAGAGTGTTCCCAGACCCAAAAAAAACCTACCAAATCATGCCAAATAACACATAAAACTTAAAATAACACTAACATATAGTAAAATAACATAAAACTTAAAGTAACACTAACATTATCAAAATCAGGAAGACAGCAAGCCAAAATCGATTTGGTGAGAGAAAAAAAGATCGACATGTACATGCATGTGCGTGTACACACCTACGCACGTACACACACATACACGCATGCACATACAGCTGCCTGCACAAGATTTCACGGTCATGGTAGTCTTTCTCTGGGTAAACACACATATAAAGTGGGTGTCTTTTTTTCATAAAAGTGAAAATCCTCTTTGGTTAGCGAAAACAGATACTAACGTAGGTCTTTCTTAACAGCGAGCTGTCGTAAAGCGAACGTTCGAAAAACGGGGCCTACCTGTAATGTGATTGTTATTATGAACAGATATAATGTAATTGGTAGTTCTTTTAAAAAGCTTTTTTGACCATTTATATACACTTTCTTGTACTCTATTCTTCTATACAGAAACAAATAAAAACATTGGAAAACAAGAATACCCGTCACCTCTGTCTGTAAGGAGTTTGTACGTTCTTTGTCATGAGCAATATTGCCAGAAGAGGACAGCTAATTGTAGACAAAGTGATAAATAATGACCCAGAATTAATTGATAATAATGCCGAGGTGCTATTCAAGCAACCAAAATGAACAACTGAAATGCACTGGTTAAATGGCACTTACCACTGCCACTATGCTCTGGCGGTCAAAGAAATGAACGTTTAGGGTGGTTGACATGTCATCAGTCAAACAGGCTGGTTGGTTCTGCATGGCATTAAACTATGAAACAGAGAGCTATTAAAGCTGCCCTGATTCAGGTAAGTGCAGACCTGAACCTGTGCAAGTGCTCCTGACCTGTGGAAATATTCTTCAGGGGAGCAAGTCACTTGAGCTCTGAACAGCTCTTGTAACCACAGTATTTATGTAGCTGATCCAACTGAATTACTGGATAATGGTGATCTACATGATATCGATGGTGGAGACTCAACTATGAAAATTAAGGGTGGTGTTTAGAATTGAAAATAGTTATGATTTGCCAATTAAGAGCCTTTGGGTTGTCTGGACAGCCACTGAGATACATGCAGACATGTGCTATCATCAAAAAGGGGAAAAAAAAGTTCTGCCACTTCAGTTTTTTTCCTTCTGGTAAAAATAAACATGCATCAGATGGAAGTAGTGCAGATACTCAGGAAAATGATGCTCCTGTCTACATCAATGGTATCAAAGTTGAGAGGTTTGACAGCATCAAGTTCCAAGGTGTGAACATCACCAATAGCCTATTCTGCTCTAACCACACTGATGCCACAGCCAAGAAAACTCAACAACCTCTCTGCTTCCTCAGGACGCTGAAGAAATCTGGCATGTCTGCATTGACTCTCCACAATCTTTAAATCGATATACCATAGAAAGCATTATGTCTGGATGCAATATAACTTTACTCTGCATGTGACCACAAGAAATTGCACAGAGTTGTTGACTGAGCTCAGCACATCACAGGAACTAGCCTCTCCTCTGTGGACTCAGTCTACACCTCGCCAACATAATCAAAGACCTCACCTATTCTGGACATTCTCTTATCTCCCCCCTCCCATCAGGCAGAAAATACAAAAGCCTGAAAGCATGCACCACCAGGCTCAAGGACAGTTTCTATCTCTTTTACCACTGTTACCAGTCTCTCAAACAGACCTCCCACACAATAAGATGGACTTTTGGCCTAAATCTACCTCATAACGATCTTGCACTTTAACATTTACCTGCACTACTCTATTTTTGGTAGCTTTTACGCTTTATCCTCCATTATTACTGTTTTACCTGATTATAACGCAATGCACTATGTATTGACTTGATCTGTATAAAAACATATGCAAGACAAGCTTCCCATTGTATTTTAGTATGTTAGAATAATAAACCAGTAATAAACCAATTTTTAAAGTAAAATTACAAAACCAAATAATTACCAGAGCCTTAAACAGCATACATCTCAAAGCATGTGTAAAGGTTAACAAAATCAGCAAAGAGGAGATGCAGAAGATGTGGGATGAATTCAAATGGTTTAATAAAAAGGCAACACATCTACAAATGGGTTAAAAAGCCTGAGTGAAGTCCAATTTATAATTGCTTGTGCAAGACAGTGTCAAATTTACAAATGGATGGTGCTGGCAAAGCACATCAGAAAGAGATAGCTCATGATTTTCTGTCTGCTGAATATATCAGAGATTTCCTGACGTGCATTCTCAAGTGGACATATGCCCAACTGTAAGCATGCCTTTCCATAAATTAATTAATGAATCAGCAAAAAAAGTGTCAGTCCTGACAGAACACTTCTTTGAAAAAAAAACTGTTGCTAACAAAATTTAGCCTAAATTGGGAAAGGTAAAGCAAATGGAGATGGAATTAGCCTGAGAGCAAAATATTTGAATAACCTGACAGAGAAAGTGTTTTGCAGTTGGATGCACAACCACTGGAGAAAACTATGATAAAAATATCAGTTTAAATTGCTTATCTGTAAGGTATTTTGAAGCTAACTAGAACACTAAAGCAAAATGAGACTGGGACGATTACAAGCTAGGCATGACGGCATTCTGAAACAATGATGAAGAAATAATTTTGTTCAAAGACCATTCAAATTTATGCCTTTACATTACAGACAATCTAGATATCCAGAATGGCATGGGTGATTATGCCAACAAGTACGCAATCCATAGCGAATAGTGCCATGATGTGTGCAATGTTTGATAACAGCATCAAACCACCTCGTTTGGCACCAACAATCATTCCATGGTCAAAGTCACTTAGATCACATTTCTTCCCCATTCTCATGTTTGGTCTGAACAAAAAATTAACCTCTTAATCATGTCTGCATACTTTTTGCATTGAGTAGCTACTTGATTGACTGATTAGATATTTGCATTAAGGAGCAGTTGAAAAGGTGCATCTATAAAGTGGCCACTGAATGTATATGCCTCTACCACAAACCCCAGCATTGTGTTCCATACACTTACCATTCAGTGTAAAAATTGGAATTGGGAAATGCATTGCTTGAATGGTGAAGGCAGAGGGCTTTACTGTATTTAAGTAATGTCTAGAAAGTGTACTTAGATCACCTAGGCATGGAATGTCTTGGGTCAAGTGCTGCATTATAGTATACAGAACAGTACAGCCTGAACCTTGGAGTTAAGGGCCTATTCCTGTGTACATGACTCCTGACCAAGTTTATAAAAAAGTTTCTGTTCTCAATCAGATAATTCCCATTTAAAAGTAAAATTTAATGATTTTTATTTTTCTCTACAGACATCACAGCCAAGACCAATAATTATTGCCCATTCCCAACTTGCTGATGTAGTGGTCTGCCTTGAAACTCTTGTGATATCTATGTCTATGTGCAGCACCACCTGGTGAAAATTCAAGCATAGACTGATAAACGGCAAGTAACATGTACACCACATCCTGTAACAAAGAGAGTTTCACCACCTGTCAGTAGTGTTACCATGGCAAAGTGCTTGACAATCAGTAATCAGTGCTGGTCTAGACTCAACTAGACCAGAGCAACACACATAAAATACTGGAGGAACTCATCAGTTTAGGCTGCATCTCTGGAAATGAATAAACTGTTGACATTTTGGGCTGAGACCCTTGATCAGGACTGGATTTCCAGCATCTGTAGAAGCTCTTGTGTTAACGCAACTAGACCAGCCAGAAAAGGCAAAAAGTAGTAAGAATGATACAACTGATACATGAACATCCTGGACAAACACACTGACAAAGTCAGATGCTGGGTATTTTGAGGTAACGGACTTACCTCACACCATTTACAAACTTCATATCAAGAGTATGATGAAAATACTCTTCACATGACAACACTTGCAGCTCCAACTATATTCAAGAAGCTTACACCATCCAGGACCAAGTAGCTAGCTTGAATGATATCTGTTCTACTGCCACAGATATTTGCCCCTTCTACTTGGGCACACAATGGCTACATAATGCATCTTCATTGAAATACAAAGTTACAGCCTTTGGCATCTAAGAACTGATACAATCATACCCATGTTGATACAAAAGGTCGACGGAACAGGTATTGATGTTGGGATGATACGCAGGGCTAGAAAGCTCCCCACAGCGATGTCCTAGGGCTGCAATCCTAATTTAGCAACAAACACAACCATCTTCCTCAAGACGCACAACTCCAGTTCGTGGAATACTTTCCCCTTCATACCCATTGACTACTGCTTTACTGGGGCTCTTCAATGCCATGTTTAACAACACATCACTAATTAGAATTAAAGTTGTAGTTTAACCTACCTTATTTTTTGCAGCAAAGTACGAAATGGTCGAAATAGGTCGGACATATCTTCTGGCTTACGTTCTAAATTCAAAGGCCCCTCAGGGAAAACCAATAAACCACTTCAAAATATTTTGGGAGAGAAGAATGATAATTATAATTTAAAGAACACCAAAATGTCATATTGTACCTAAACAATACAATAAATTTATATTTCCAACACATTTTTCCTATAATTAAATGTATAATATTCAAGTATGGACTGATTGAGGCAAGTATCATCTGCCACATCCTGCAACAATGCAGAGTTAACCACCTGTCAGATATTACCTTAGCCAAATGCTGACAATCAAGAGTAAATCTGAATGAATGTCACATTTTATTAAACAAGTTAACTCTACCAATTAGTACTTCCCACACATTTTTCCGATAATACATTCAACTGGAAGCAAAAAAATACTGAACAATCTGGTTATGCAAATAAATTTGAACAAGAATTTGGTGTCATGTTTAATTCACTCTACTTGTTCAAATAACAGATCTTCAAATAGATGAATACTGATAACCTTGAAAATCTAGGCACAGCAATCAAAATACAAATGTTAATATAAAATGCTTAAGCTGCAAACCATATTCAATTATATTCCTTATCATTAGTTGATTTACAGATATGATTTCTGTATAAAAATCAAAATTTTACCTACACATTTATAGGCCATGTTCAGACACTTGGTCTGGACATAACATTTCATGCACAGATGTTTATGAATATGCATCGCACATATTGGCAGAGATGCCATGTACATTATTAGTGTTACTGCTTAAAAGATTGGAACTGTTTGTTATCAACTATTTTCTTGATTGGGCACCTTAAACTCTTCACCTTAGGGTGCCCAATGAACAACTCTGGTTTAACTCCGAGTAGTCACCCTTGTCATTTTGTCCCAATATTAGGGACAAATTATCCAATGAAACTGGTGTTGGAAGAAATTCAAGCCTCATCAGAACTGCTGTTCATAAAACATTACACATGACTCAGCAGATTTAGTTTTACTTTTCCCAATCACCTCAATTCCACTCAAGTTCCACAAAAAAATGAATCTAGTAAATTGTACTGTTCAACAAATGAGAGACTTCACAGATCATTACAGAAACAGGCAATTTGTAACTGAGCAATCAGTTTTTGGAGGATTTGTTTAGCTCAGCCTGACCCCATCTCTAATTAATGTCAAAAGGGGCAATAAACACATCATGAGTAGACACACAATGTCTTAACTGTCCACGACTGAGGGCATTCTTAGCTCAAGGGAATCAGGAAGATCTACAAACTGATTCAAAGACCCACTATATATTGGGAAGATTCAATCCAATATCTTCCCTCTCCCTAACATCTGAATTCACTCCTTCTGCTACAAAATTGAACTTCAGGCAATCAGTATTACAAATGATTGGAGACAGAATACAAACATACTTGCTGAACACCAATCAACTTGGTCACCATTGTTTTAGTAATCTAAATCTCATTGAAACTTACGAAATATTGAAAGGACTACATTGGATGGATGTGGAGAAGATGTTTCCTATGGTGGAGGTATCCAGATCTAGAGGATACAGCCTCAAAATTGAGGGGTGACCTTTTAGAACAGCAGCAAGGAGGAATTTTTTTTGCCAGAGATTAGTGAATTTGTGGAATGCTCTGCCACGGACTGCAGTGGAGGCCAAGTCCATGGGTATACTTAAGACGGAAGTGATCGTTTCCTGATCAGTCAGGGCAAAGGAATGGCAAGAAGGCAGGTGTATGGGGTTGAGTGGGATCTGGGATCAGCCATGATGGAATGGTGAAGCAGACTCGATGGGCTGAATGGCCTAATTCTGCTCCTGTGTCTTATGGTCTAAAAATGTTACTAGGCATCAGGTCATGCTCACAAGTTCCAAATGGTAAACTTAACAGAAGTGCATAATACATAATATAGTCCTCACCATGTCAAGTTTCAGAGTAGGGCTCCTCAGCACACTTATTATAACAAGTACAATCCACTTGGCAAGTCACAAAATCCAGACACAAAACATTAGGGTTGTCAATTTTCTATCAGGGTACTTTCAGAAAATATTAGCTACACTGGGTGTTCATAAGAAAATATACAAAATGTACTTGACTGATGACAAGTGAGATACAAAGGGATCTGAACACAGCTGGAATTCAAACACTACCAGCTGGGTATGTGTTAAGGCAGCTGAGCTTTCACTGAATGGATTTCATTATTAATCAGTGGTTCGGTTCTGTGCTTAATGAAATCAGAATTTGGCTATAACAGGAGAAGCAATCACTGAAGAACAAAATATAGTATCACATGCATGCTGATTCATGCCTTTTTTAAATGCAGAAATGCAAAATGGTAACTGTTCTTTAAAAAGAATAGGATTCCAGGATCTGAAACAGAGAAACTTTATGGTATTGCACACCAGAATGGTAACCTGCCAGAACAAATGCTTGGATTTTCAAAGAGAAAATCTCTTCAACAGCAGGTGGGATGGGATGGACACACAGATTTAAGATAATTGACAAAAAAAGGAGCGATTTTAAATAATGCAATGAATTATGGTAAATTGAAATGCATTGCCTGAAAGGGAACTTTTGAAAGAAAATACACACAAGGGAGGGAAAATTGCAGGACAGATGGAAGATTAGTGGAATGGATCAAAATGGATACCTTCTTCAAAGAGCTGGCAAAGATAGAAATGACTGAAAATGCTCCATTTTTATTGTATTATTCAATCTAGTTCAATTTATGAGTGGTCTTTAGGGCCGAAGTCCAAGATCTACTCTACAATTCTAGCAAAGTTGCAGTAAAAAAAAAAGCAATGTCATCTGGTAATTTAAAACTTCACTGCTGTGATGAATGCAAAAATATGACTGTAGCAGAAAGGAATCTTTCTTTGACACGCAAAGAAAAAGTGCTATTTCATATCAACCTTAATCATTAACTCTTTCTCTAAGTTGAATATTTTCAACATACTGCAAAACATATACACTGTTTGTTTTTATATATTCCCAACTATCTGCTCAAATTCAATTGTATTCAATTCAGTTTTGCTACAGTAGATGTTCAAGTTAAATGTGTGCTGCTCAAGTTAACTGTTTATCATCTAATTGACATCAGTAGTGGAACACTCTGGTCGAGTGGTGATGGTGGTGAAGGCAGATACATCACAGACATTTAAGGGACCTAGATGGCACAAGGTTTAAAGAAAATGAAGGGCTATGTAGGAAAGAAGGGTTAGATTGTTCTTGGAGTAGATTAAAGGGTCAGCACAACATTTGGGCCAAAAGACCTGTACTGTGCTGAACTAAATTCTATGCTCTACCCATCAGACAACAGTATGGTGTTGTTCAAGCCCGACTTGCATCTTTAATAAACAGGCAAAGAGAAAATAGTTTCAGTAACAGAAACATTTAATATGGTCTTCCTCAGGGACTTTGAGATGTACTATGCAACCTGTAAGCATCTACAACCAAATCGGCGCCCATTATTTCTTTGTACTGGATGTTAAAAGGTACAAAGGGCACAAGTTTTCCTCATTTTCCAAGAACAGGGCTTTAATTCTTCTGGATGGATTACTTATCTGTGGTCAATTAGTACATGCAAGATAACATCCAAATTCAAACTGCAGTCGCTGAATAAAGAGACCAACTCATTAAAATATTTCAACGTCTAACACGATAGTTTGAAACTTCTGTTGCAGAAGATCTTAATTGCCCAGTTAATCTACTTTCATAATCATGTGATGTGGCTGGTGGGTATCACATTATGCAAATGACTAAATTATAACTTCCCTAATGGATGTGAAACAGCAACAATTAATACTTCATAAGCATAAAAAGTTTTTTTTAAAAAGAATATTACCTACCAGACAATGGCTAGTCTTGGAATTGTAAACATTAATGCTGGCTCGTAGTCATCAATCAAATCTTGTGTGAGGTATCCAAGCTTTAAGGCCCTGAAGATAAATACACTGTTAGTTTTTGTCATACAGAATAAAGAGAGCAACCACATAGATTATGCCAATGTATAATAAATGAACAACAAAACAGAAACTACACCAAATCTAACCAAGTAACTCAAGTATTGGGAGTGGCTAATTATTGCCTATTATGATGGGGCCAGAAGTTTCAGCACAATGTTAATATGTTAACAGAGGGCTTATGAAGCACTGTTGCAATTGCTTTTAACTGAAGCATTAAACTGAAGACCCATTTGCCTTTTCAAGTGGGCACAACAGATGCCATGGCTTGATTCTGTAAAAGATGCAAGTAGTTAACCCCCAGGACCCTGAGCAATAATGATAACTTAATTAGCACCACAGAAATTGCACATTATCACATTGCTGTATGTGGGAACTGGCTGTTTATAGTTCCCAGTTGTAACGGTGATTATTCTTGTGAAGCATAATCAGGGCTTTGGGGTGACCCAAGACCATGAAATGCATTACCTAAAGACAACATCTTTAAAATTTCATTTAATCCTTCCTTTCTAAAAATTTTAGCTTACTTCTTTGGAGACATTAGCAATTAACGTCCATTGGTCAATCTGCTTACCACAATCCAAAGTGAATCAGGAAGTAGGCTGGTGTCATGACCAATATTTTACTGCCCCTTGAATTGTTACCATTTCTCTTCCAGGGAAAAAAAATTTTGCTTCATTATTCGCCTCTTTGCAGTTTGTGTTATTTGACTGTACAGTACCTCAACATTTGATTTTATTACGGTAAACACATTCAAGGCACAAGGTGCTTTAAGCTATCAGATAAGTGAGGCAAGGCTTCACAAAATAACTTTCCCTCCAAAGTTGCTTCAGCCAAACAAATCAATCAACACTGTCAAGTCTGAAAAACTGTAAGGAAACTTTGTTATACATTAAACAAATTGTTTCCATTTCAATTTGTTTCTAATATTGACACAGATCCCCCATACCTTCAATAATTGAACAAATTCTCTGTTCAATTTAATTTTGTAATTAACATAGAACAGTTTAGCACAGTACAGGCCCTACAACCCAAGGTATCAAGTTCCATGAATAATCTAATTCACCCCAACCACACAGACCATATCACTTTGTCTTACATTCAGGGACCTATCTAAAAGGTTTAATAAATGTCCCTATGATAATAACTCATCAATCACCCCTTTGGTATTAGCCATTGTCACCTTGGGAAAATAATGCTGGCTGTCCACTATCTATGCCTCTCGACCTTATGCACCTCTATCAAACTGCCTCTCACCCTCCTTCCCTCCACTGAGAAAAGCCAAAGCTTGCTCAACCTTTCCTTTTAAGATACATTCTTTAATCCAGGCAGCATCTGCTCCTCTAAGCTTCCACAGCCTTCCTATAACAAAGTGACCAGAAATGAACTCTAGTTGTGATTTAATCAGACTTTCATAGAACTGCAACATTCATTAAGTGGAAGAAAGTTTAGGGGAGATGTCAAAGGTTTTTTTTAATACAGTACTGTGCAAAAGTCTTAGGCACTATATATATCTAGGGTGCCCACGACTTGCACAGTACTGTAGTAAATTTTATCTATTGTACTGTATAACTGTAGCAAAAAAAACAAATTTCATAGGTGAAATTTCATGTCTACTGTGGACTGAAAGTGGAAAGGGAGCAGAGAGTAAAATCATGGTAGGAAAAATGGGGAAGGGAGAGGGTAAGGAGTGGGAAGCACCAGAGAGACATTCTGTAATGATCAATAAACCAGATGTCTAGAATCAAATGACCTTGCCTGTTGTCTCTGGGCCTGGGTATTTCTACACCTGCCCCTGGCACTCCTCCTTTGATTGACTAGAGCCGACTAGACTTCCTGACTGGGAGACCTCAGTCAGTCTGGATTGGAGGCAGCATCTCCAACACCATCACACTGAGCATGGGGGCCCCCCAGAGCTGTGTGCTCAGTCCACTGCTGTTCACTCTGCTGACCCACGACTGTGCTGCAACACACAGCTCCAACCACATCATCAAGTTCGCCGATGACACGACCGTGGTGGGTCTCATCAGCAAGAACAACGAGTCAGCTTACAGAGAGGAGGTGCAGCGGCTAACGGACTGGTGCAGAGTCAACAACCTGTCTCTGAATCTGAACTGAACAAAAGAGATGGTTGTTGACTTCAGAAGGGCACGGAGTGACCACTTTCCGCTGAACATCAACGGCTCCTCGGTAGAGATCATTAAAAGCACCAAATTTCTTGGTGTTCACCTGGCGGAGAATCTCACCTGGTCCCTCAACACCAGCTCCATAGCAAAGAAAGCCCAGCAGTGTCTCTACTTTCTGTGAAGGCTGAGGAAAGTCCATCTCCCACCTCCTATCCTCATCACATTCTACAGGGGTTGTATTGAGAGCATTCTGAGCAGCTGCATCACTGCCTGGTTCGGAAATTGCACCATCTCGGATTGCAAGATTCTGCAGTGGATAGTGAGGTCAGCTGAGAAGATCATCGGGGTCTCTCCTCCTGCCATTACAGTCATTTACACTACACACTGCATCCACAAAGCAAACAGCATTATGAAGAACCCCACACACCCCTCATACAAACTCTCCTCCCTCCTGCTGTCTGGGAAAAGGCACCGAAGCATTCGGGCTCTCACGACCAGACTACATAAGTTTCTTCCCCCAAGCCATCAGACTCCTCAAAACCCAGAGCCTGGACTGACACCAACTTACTGCCCTCTACTGTGCCCATTGTCCTGTTCATTATTTATTGTAATGCCTGCACTGTTTTGTGCACTTTATGCAGTCCTGGGTAGGCTGTAGTCTCATGTAGTTATTTCTTCGGTATTGGTTTTACGCGGTTCAGTGCAGTTTTTGTACTGTTTCATGCATCACCATGGTCCTGAAAAACGTTGTCTCGTTTTTACTGTGTACTATACCAGCAATTATGGTTGAAATGACAATAAAAAGTGACTTGACTTGGCCACCTGTCCCACACCTGTCCCACACCCCTCCCACGAGACTCCAGCCTCACTGTTCCCAACATCCTTTATTTTCACCAGATTTATAGGCTCAATCTCCATTCCACATTGACTAATACAGTATTGTGCAAAAGTCTCAGACAGACTACCTATATACATTTGTACAAGAATTTTACTGTACTTAGAAATGAGTGGGTGCCTGAAACACACTGCCTAGGGAAGCTAACACAATAGGGATATGTAAAAGACTCTTAGATAGGCAAATAGAAGGATGAAAAATTGAAGATTATGGGCTGTGCAGGAGTGAAGGGATAGATGAATTATGGAATATGTTTACATTGGGTGGGCATTTCATAGGCCAAAGGATCTGTTGTGTGTGCCACTGTTCTATGTTAATAAAGAATTTTTGCCCCTAATTCCTATCTCAACAACTTAAAATTATTTGGATAGTTACATTTATTTAAGATATAAAATAGCATGCTTACACAACATCAGATTGGCAATTGTCCCCATCTCACATCAACAAAACTAGTTAGCAATAAGTTGATAAAAAGCGAAGTTCAGGAAGTACCCCAGCACAGTTTTCTTGTGATCTATACAAGTGCTGATAGAGTACAAACAGCACAGACTTCAAATCAAATCAATTCCTTCCCACAAAAAGCAGCTGAATAGCAACTATTGTTTCATACTAGCCCATTGAATCAGAAACTATCAGGAAAATCCCAAGTAGAGCAAACTATTATGGCAAAAATAGACCAACCACAAACAAGAGAAAATCTGCAGATGCTCGAAATCCAAGCAACACACAAAATGCTGGGATTTCAAAATGTAGGCCAGGCAGCATCTATGGAAAAGAATACAGTTAACAATTTGGGCCAAGACCTTTAATCAGGACTGGAGAAGAAGAAAAAAAGATGAAGAGTCAGTATAAGGTAGGGGGAGGGGAGGAAGAAACACAAGGAGATAGCTGAAATCAGAGAAGGAGAGCGATGAGTAAAGAGCTGGAAATTGATTGGTGAACGAGATACAGGGCTGGAGAAGAGGAAATCTGATAGGAGGACAGAAGGCCATGGAAGAAAGAAAAGGGGGAGCAACAGCAGAGGAAGGTGATCAGGAGGGAGATCAGTGGGGAGAGACAAATAGACAAGGAAGTCACATAGGGAGCGATCCCTGCGGAAAGCAGGGGGGAAGTAGAAGATGTGCTTGGTGGTGGGATCCTGTTGGAGATGTCGGGTTACGGAGAATTATGCATTGGATGTGGAGGCTAGTGGGATGGTAGATAAGCTCAAGGGGAACCCTACCTCTGGTGGGGTTGTGGCAGATGTGTATGAAATGGATGAGATGAGATGCAGTTGAGGGCAGCATTGATGGTGGAGGAAGGGAAGCCCCTTTCTTTGAAGGATGACAACAATCTTCTTAGTTCTGGAATGAAAAGCCTCGTCCTGAGAGCAGATGCGGTGGAGATGGAGGAATTGAGAGAAGGGAATGGCATATTTTACAAATAACAGAGTGGGAGGAGGTACAGACCAGGTAGCTGTGAAGATCAATGGGTTTTTAAATAGACATCAGTCAATGAGCTGTCTCCAGAGACACAGACAGATCGAGAAAGGGGAGGGAGGTATCAGAAATGGACCAAGTAAATTTAAGGGCAGGGTGTAAGTTGGAGGCAAAGCTGATAGAGTCAATGAGCTCCCCTTGGGTGTAGAAAGCAGCACCGATGTAGTCATCGACGTAGCGCAGGAAAAGTTGGAGAGTCATACTAATGTAGGCGAGGAACATACTGTTCCACACGGCCGACAAAAAGGCAGGCATAACTGGGACATATGCGAGTGCCCAAGGCTATTCCTTTTGTTTGAAAGAAGCAGGAGCAGAGGGAGAAATTATTGAGAGTGAGGACAAGTTCAACCAGACGGAGGAGAGTGCTGGTGGAGGGGAAGTGATTGGGTCTGGTGTCCAGAAAGAAATGGAGAGCTTTGAGTCTTTCCTGACGAGGAATGGAGGTCTACTGGATCTGGACATCCATAGTGAAAATATGATGATGGGGGCAAAGGAACTTGAAATCATTGAAAAGATCAACAGTGTGTGAAGTGTCATGGCTGTAAGTAGAAAGGGACTGAACCAGAGGGGATAAATCAGAGGTGGTATGTAGATACGTTCAATGGGGCAGGAACAGGCAGAAACAATGGGACTATCTGGACAGGCAGATTAGTGGATCTTGGGCAGCAGGTAGAAACTAGAGGTGCAGGGTGAGGGAACTGAGGTTGGTGGCAGTGGATGGGAGATCCCCAATGTTAATAAGGTCGGTGAGGGTGAGAGCTCCAATGGCTTGGTATAATTGCAAAAATAGTAGTTATTATTTGAATGCTCTTGTACTTAGACAGATATCTTTCATTTTAAGGACTAAGACTAGAAATATATCAATGTCACTGCTAGTTTTCTGAACTAATCCTGCTACACAAAAAAAGTATCTGGGGGGAGGGGGGGTCACATGGTCACTGATTCAAAGTTAAAATTCACTGGTGACATGTTGTCGAATTGTCACACAAATGGTCTGGTTAAATGGAATGTGAGCAGTACAGGTGCTCCCACTGCTGCCTTTGAGGAGTTCATACATTCTGAATGTTGTTTCCTGTGGGTTCCTCCCACATTCCAGAAAAGTACCAGTTAAATTTGTAAGTTGAGAGTGCTGGAAGCAAGGCGACACTTACAAGCTGCATATCCTGAACACAAATGATGCATTTTACGATATATTTGGATGTACATGTGACGACTAAAGTGAATCTATTTGAATTTAACCTTTTAAAGAATATCTAATTTGATAGTGAATGTTACCAGCCCAACCAAATGCATAAAATTAGTTAGGCATTTGAAGGTCATGCTATGCCAGGCTACTCTATATCCCTGAAGATACATACTGAATTGTTTCAGGAACATCTTCTTCCCCTCCACCATGTACAATTAACCCATGTGCACTAACTCACTTTTTTATACACACACACACACACAGGGTCTATAAAAAGTAGTCACTCCCTCTTGGAAGTTTTAATTTTTTTTTATTGTTCTACAATATTGAATGACAGTGGCGTTAACTTGGCATTTTGACACTTATCAATAGGCAAAAGACTTTCATGTCAAAAGTGTAAGCAGATCTCCACAAAGTGATCCAGATTAACTACAAATATAAAACACAATATAATTGATTACATAAGTATTTACCCCCCCCCCTTTAATATGACACACCAAATCATCACTTTTGCAGCAGTCAATTGTTTTCAGAAGTCACATAATTAGTTAAATGGAGATCACCTGTGTGCAGTCAAGGTGTTTCAATTGACTGTAGTAAAGATTCACCTGTATCTGGAAGGTCCAACTGCTGGTGAGTCAATATCCTGGCAAAAACTACACCATGAAGACAAAAGAACACTCCAAGCAACTCCATAAAAAGGTTATTGAAAACCACAAGTCAGGAGATGGATACAAGAAAAATTTAAGTCACTGAATATCCCTCAAATCAATCATCAAGAAATGGAAAGAATATACACAACTATAAATCTGCCTAGAGCAGGCCATCCTCAAAAACTGAGTGACCACTTAAAAAGATGACCAGTGAAGGAGGACACAAAGATCAATGACAACACTGCAGGAGTTACAAGCTTCAGAGGCTGAGGTGGGAGAGTCTGCACATAAAGCAACAGTTACCAGGGTGCTTCACCAGTCGCAACTTCATGGGAGAGTAGCAAAGAGAAAACACTGTTTGAAAAAAAAACTCACATGAAATCTCAGTTCGTGTTTGCCAGAAGCCATGTATAAGATTCTGATGTCAGTTAAAAGAAGGTTCAATAGTCTGATGAAACCAAAATTGAGCTTTCTGGCCATCAGACTAAACACCATGTTTAGCATAATCCAAACATGGCACATCATCAAAAAAAATCACTCCTACTGTGAAGCATGGCAGTGGCTGCATCGTGCTGTGGGGATGCTTCTCTGACCCAGGCCCTGAAAGGCTTGTGAAGGTAGAGGGAAAAATGAAAGCAACAAAATACAAGGAAATTCTGGAGGAAAACCTCATGCAGTCTGCAAAAGAACTGCGACTCGGGTGAAGATTTATTTTCGAGCAAGACAATGACCCCAAGCATAAAGGCAAAGCTACACAGGAATGACTAACAAACAATACAGTGAATATCCTGGAGTAGCCAAGTCAGAGACCAGACCTCAATCCAATTGAGAATTTGTGACTCGACTTGTAAAGGGCTGTTCACTCACGATCCCCATGCAATCTGACAGAGCTTGAGCAGTTTTGGACAAAACAAGGAAAAATTGCAGAGTAAGACCTTGCCATACAGACTCAAGGCTGTAATTGCTGCCAAAGGTGCTAAATTCTAACTTGACGGGAATGAGTAATTAGGCAATCAATTATTTTGTGTTTTATATTTGTAATTAGCTTAGGTCCCTTTGTAGAGATCTGTTTTCATTTTGACACAAGAGCCTTTTTCAGTTTATCAGGAAAAAAAACAATAAAACATGAAAACTTCCAAGCAGGGTGAATACTTTTTAAAGACACTGTATATTTGTTACTGTAATTTAGCTTTTTTATTATGTACATATTGCAATGTACTGCTATAAAACAGTGAATTTCATGACATATGCCAGTGATATTAAACCTGATTCTGATAAAATTTGTAACTGCTGTACACTTATGTAATGGTGGTAGTCTGTCCTTTCCCCTCTTTAGACTGGTCCTTGTTCACCCCTTTTCCCTTTGATACCCCTATCTCATCATAGATTGCTTTCTCACTGATTTGCACTCCTGGATCCTTTAGAAATCTGGCTTCCTTTGTAATTCTGGTTATTTGTTGATGATATCAAAGCTGGGTCTTAAGCCCCAAAACAAATGTTTAAGTCTTGTCATTGATGCGGGATCACCGTTAATCAGTTAGTTCACAAATCAGCTACCCATTTTTCTTCAAACTGAACTTTTAATGTCATATCCTTTCTCGCAGCTGCTCAACATTTCCTTCTACTGCAGCCTGTAATTCTCAGTCATTTGGCTCAACTTCATAATATACACTTAATAACAACTCTTTATGTCTGATATCCAAAAATAGCCAATCTTCCTTCAAAGTTCCCTGTTAAATTAAATCTTGAGTTAAAAAGTTATCTCCAACATGGAACAGTACAGCACAGCTACAAGCCTCTCAGCCCATGATATCTATGTCAAACATGATGCTGAATTAAAATAATTTATTTTATCTGAACATGATCCCAACTGAATTTTCATACACCCTTCTAAAAATCACTTGAATGTCAATAATCTGTTCTCTTCAACTTCTCTGGCAGTTCACTCCAGGCACTTAACACAAAAACCTTGCCTTGCACCTCTCTTTTAAACTTAACCCCCTCACATTAAAGCAATAACCTCTTTGGAGACTGACATGTGATCTGATAAAAGTTTATAAAACTGAGGAAATAGTAAGAGTAGATAATCAGTCTTTCTCCCCCAAGGAAGAAATATCAAATACTATAAGGCTTGAGCTTGAAGGTGAAATTGGGAAAGTTTAAAAGCAGATGAGTGGTGCAAGTTTGTTCCTTAATGTAGATCGGTATGCAGATCAAAGACTTTTAAGCCTTAGGATCAGGCCTTACAGCCCACAATGTTGCACCAAACTAGATTAGTAATCAAATGGCTAGCTAATCTCTTCTGCCTACACACTATCCATATACTTCCACTTTTCTCGCATTCATGTGCCTATCTAAACATCTGTTAGAAGTTTCTAACAGATTACCAACACCTACCAAAGCTACCATTACCAACACCTCAGGCAGTGCATTCCAGGTGGATGTCTGGAAAATGCAGCTGGAATGATTCTGGAAGCAGACACAATGGTGGCTTTTTAAAAGAGGCATTTAGACAGGCATGTGAACATGCATGGAATGGTGAAGTATCGATCACACGCAGAAGGGTTTAGGTCAGCACACACATCATGGGCCGAAGAGCCTGTTCCTGAGCTGTACTGTTCTATGTTCACTGAATTACCACAAATTCATCCACTGATTCACATTAAAAGTAGATAAAGAAAAATGGAAGTCTATGTGGGAAATTAGTTTGTCTGTGATGAAATAAAAAATGATGAATGCAAACATTTTCACAACAGTGATGGAAAAAATGTCCAAGATAAAACATTGGTTTTGTTTTATTGTTGTCACATGTACCAAATACAGTGAAAATCTTGTGCTGCACACTCTTCATACAATCAAATCATTACACTGTGCATTGAGTTAGAATGAAGTAAAATAATAACAATGTGGAAAAATGTGTAAAAGCTATTAAAAAGTGCAGTGCAGGTAAAGATAGCTATCTAGATTGTCAAGCCAATATTCTATATTATCCTATATTATCTGTTCAAATCTGGGATTCAAGCTGTTTTTGAGGCTGGCAGTAATGTCCAAGGATTTTCTATCTTCTGCCCAATACCTGGAGTGAGGGAGGTCTTTGATTACACTGGCTGCTTTACTGAAGGAGCATGGTTAGAGAGGAGGCTGGTTTTACTATGTATAGTAAGTGCAATTCAACAAGAAATAAATGGAATAACGTTGAGAAGAGATTTATAAACAACAATGAGTAATATTACAGGGATTTTTTAAATTAATTATCCACAGCTAAGGAAAAGTAGTCAAGATCCATCAATTTCTGATCAAATAGATTTTGGAATTTGAGGAAAATCACAGTTGTCAAACAACATAGAAAGAAGGATGGCAACACAGATAAATGAACTGTGGAACAGTAGGCAAGAATGAAAAGTAAATTGATTTTATTTTTAATTATGTCCCACAGAGACTCTTATTTTCTAGTTGTATGCAAATGCATTTTATTTTTAATTTGTAGGAAGTGGATTGTAACAAGGCTCAAAGGCCCTCTTTAGTTTTCTAGTTAAGATATTTTGACATGGGCATAATAGATATAATCAAAATTATAGAACCAATTTACAATTCAAAATAATTAAGAAAGGATAGAGATTACATAAGTAGATGAACAACTCAATGGAAAGCAAAGATGGAGCTAAACACCAAGGTCTTTAACTATGTAGAAACAATCATCAGAAAGGAGTGCATCTATGGAAAAATAATCAAGAAAACTGACTATACTTCCAAAGACATAACACATGAAGGAAAGGAAATATGCTACAATATTTTAAGTATTACTATGTGCAATTATGCAAAGCCTGCAATGAGCTTAAACAAAGTACTGGCATTGTGGTCTTTTATGAACAGCTGCCAGTGAACTGATCCATAATGTACTCACATCTGACTTTGTCCCATATCCTTTAATGCTTTTAGTCAAATTAATTTGTGAAACAATCTACAATTCCCTTTTCAGTTTAATTCTCTCAGAGATGCCAGTCTTTGTAATGGAAAACATGGCTATGTGGTATTTCTTCACCCTGCAAGTAGTTTATGAGTAATTGCGGCCACAACATAAATCTTTGTAAGACAAAAGCTTTGACAATCAGTCAACCCACTAACCAGTCCATAAATTCAAGACTCAATCTCTTCCTGTTCAATTTCTTGGCCATGTAAATAATCTATATTTAATTTAAGAGTATTTCAAACAAAAAGCATCTTTGCAAACTTTCAGATATCTCCTAAAACTCAAATAAACATTTGTAATCCAGGGTCTTCAAAAAAATTAATTCTGCCAGGTACAATTTGTTTGTCTTTTTAAAATTTAAAATATGCTTGCTTCTTAATTCTTTTAAAATTCAATATACAACATAACATTCTTAAATATATATTCAGAATATTCAGAATGCTTAAATCATATTCAGAATTTTCCAAAGTGCAGCAATTACTGAAAAATCTGGAAAATCAGCATTCATTTTTATTAATTCCAGACCCAGTTGTTTTGGAGAGTGTGGTGAAAAAAAAGTTTTTTTAAATTTAAAGATACAGCACAGTATTAGGTCCTTCTAGCCCAACAACCCACATGACCAATTAACCTACTAACCTGTATAGTGAGAGGGAACAGTAATATCTGGAGGAAACCCATTGAGTCACAGGAATAAAATACCATCTCCTTATAGACATCAAACGTTTGCAAGAATGCAGAACTCAAGAAGAATCAAAAAACTGACCAAAAAGTTATCGGAAATTCTTACCCCAGAGTGTCAAAGAGCACCAGATTCAGAGCTGAACCTTTCAAAACAAATTAAGATGGAAAGGAGACACTTAAGTATTATTTCATCTGGTCCTGTGCTATGTGACTGTCAAAGTAACAATTATTATATAAATAACAAGACAATTTGTTTACTTAGCTCTGTCCTCAACAGATATTTGAAAGTGCAAATGTTAGTAGAAGCATGGGTAATTAAGTTCTGTTCCACTAATAAAATATAATTTACTAAACTGATTATAATTGCACAAATGGTTGGACATGAAATATTCCAAGTGGGACATACATAATAGCAGAGTAAAAAGGGAAGATTGTGTCAGTCAAATTATGCCAACATTAAAGTAAGAACTGAAATGTGAGTCTTCAGAGGCTGGTCATTATTGCTGGTCAGGAAGTCAGCGGTGGGTGAAATGATGACCACAGGAGGCAGATGAAATACAGCTTTGAATGAACTGACGGGGGAAGACAAGAATAGACAAGCCTGGAATAAACAATCAGAAAGATTGTTTAATCTTCCTGATGCAATTGGGGCAGAAGATACAGCAACGATTTGAAAACTGGTGTAGGATCAAAAAATATCCCAGTTAAAAGCAAGAAGGTTCCTACAAAAGTTGTGAGATTTAGATCAAAACCTTAATAGCAATTTGCCTCAATGGTCTGATAGCCTGGTATAATGTATCAGACTTACGAATTCTTTAATTACAGGTTAGAAAGGTGATTGGTGGGAACCAGATCTTGAAGAACAGGCATTAGTATAATAATCAACAGCTTGGTTTAATTGACTTGAAAGGGTGATTTGGAATTTGAAAATTCTCTTCTAGTAGAATACTCATTCAAACTCTTGGCTCATGTACAGATATAGATATCTTGGGCACTATCCTCAAGTCCTTGGAGAATACAAGGCTGTTTGTTATAATCAATGATGTTATCCTGTTCAATTACAATTAACCCAATCAATAACTATCCTGCAGTTAGTTCTTCTCCTTCCATTTTGTGTACATTTGGGAGGGCAAATGGTCTGCGGTTTAACATGGTGTTTTGGAGAAAATTTTACACTGAAGTCAATTTGACCTCCCAAACTTCCATAATAATCTCATGCAAAAGATCAGGAGCACTCCAAAGCCCAAATCAAGATTAATATATGGTTTCAATTAAAATAAAGATGCATGGCTAGTGCTTTTATTTTGTAATTTGAACTTTGCTGATGAGTTGGTTGCTCAAATTTTGAGAACACAAAAGAAAATGTAAATTGAATTTTGTTTTGTCCATTCTATTCTGACTTTTAGCCGATTGTTGGTGGGAACGATCATTTGTTTGCACATCATACTTTTTAAATGATTCCTGGGCAGTACATTATTCTTTTGAAGCTTCAGAGTCTAAGTCACATCTGGCTACCCATGACATCTGTTCAAGCATTAAAATACCATTCCCCCCCCCCAATTGAAATCATCACTACATTACCTTTCATCTCAGCTACCTTGCTATTTCAGAACCACCACGTTAAATATTATTCTAGATACCGGCCCCTAAATCAATAGTGCTAACATGGGAATTGATTTGACTTCATAACCTGCATGCTGCCCATCTTTTGAAATGTGATAGTAGCTGCTGAGATATTCAATGTTACCAAAAGAAATAAATCTGATAAAGAAATGTTCTCTAGTCAGTCGCACATTGTAAAGGGAAAATAAAGGAGTTAAAAGGAGTTTACAGTATAAGAAGCTTAATATTTAATACACCAGAGTAACTTTCCTCATAAATGACCATACTCAATTTAAATGCCAGGGAAGTGACTAACCACAAATCTTTCTGAACAAAAAAAATTATGTTTCTCCCAATTCCTCTCCTCCCAAAATAACTTAATCTTCACACATCAGTAATAAGCTGCAATGCAATCACAACAGAAGCCTTACTTACCCACAGTTCCAATGAAACAGAAACCAGTTTCCTCAAGTGTTAAACATTACAAACAAATGATAGTTTCAGCAGTTCATATTTACCTAGAGGTACAGCACAGTAACAGACCCTTCTGGCCCAACGAACTCACACTGTACAACTGCATCCATATGACCAATTAACCTAATGACCTGTACGTCGTCTTTGGAATGTGGGAGGAAACTGAAGTCACACAGTTACCAACGGAACAAACTCCTTACAGACAGCAGCAGGAATGAACCTGGTTCACTAGTGCTGTTAAATTATATACTTAAGAGAAGTGCATATACAACCCTGCTGCCCACTAGGTGACACATTTCTTAAAACCATACTATATGCTCTTCAAAGGAAGTATTAATACATGAGGAGTTCAGCATTGTTGCACTGGGAACAAAGAAAGCTTATGTACTAAAGTAATTTATGATTGGTTTCACCATGTAGGAGAGTTGAGCAAGAAGATGTGATATTGTTGAAACTATGAGCTCTGCCTTTTCCCTTTGGGCTACAAGCATATTGTTTAAACACAATATTTCATCATTGAAAAGGCCAAACAAAACGAACTAGGGCACTAGGTATTTGTCTGAAATACAGTTCATTCTAGTTTGAACTGGGCAACAGCACTGGCTGGGAGTCAATTCCTCCTATCTAATCTCAAATGCAGCAGTAGAGAATTTAAGCTAACATTGTCTGAACATTCTTTCTGAAATGTTAATCTTCTCCGAGACATTCTACTTAGTCACTATTCAGTGCAGGCAGTGGAAATCATAAACCCTCAAACTTAAAAATGCATTAAAATCAACACCTCACAAATACTTAACATATCCATCAGAAAGGCAGCACTAATCAGTTCCAGTAAACTGAATTAGTAGTGCCACTTGTAAAATACTTCAGAACTTTCAGATGAGCAAGCTGACAGAAGATAAATGCATTTGCTAAATATGAAGGGTTCCCTTCCTGGAAGACATATGTTAATCAAACTTGACAAATGTACACAATAGTAACAAAATAATTTTATTTTTGCTTATATCAACAATCTTATGGGTATCTGTAAAAAATAACATTCCATACTGAATGGGAGTGTATGGTTTTTTTAAAATTTACCTTTCAACTGTTTCACAGAAGAGAACAATGACTTCCTGCTGTACATAATACTCTTTAGGAGATTTCACAGGTACCATGGCAGACACATAACTGAAAGAGAAGCCATAATAATGTGTATTTTTTATATTAATTTGCAAAAAAGAGCTGACATTGATTTAAGGAAAATACAGCTGAGAAGGATACGATACTTTTCTTCCTTTTATTCAACACCATTATATATTTTTGAGTAAATTTAACTCCTCCTTCAATCAAGTCCAATATTAAGAGAACCTTCATCTACTGACACACACAAAATGCTGGTGTAAGATGCTGCCTGGCCTGCTGCATTCCACCAGCATTTTGTGTGTGTTGCTTGAATTTCCAGCATCTGCAGATCTCCTCAGGTTTGTGCTTCATCTACTGATATATCTTAACTTAAGCCTCTCATTTGCAACAAAGTATCATTGCTTTGGAGCATTTGACTCATGTTACACATCAGACTCAATTTTTTTTATATCTTTCAGCCTTTCATGGACAAGAATGCTCTGGGTTATTTTGATTCCAATTCCCTCAAAATAGTAGCTATAATCTCATCTCAATGTTATACCCAATCTGAAAACCACAGTTCTCCCATCTTCTAAAGTAAAACCCATAAACTAGAAACAACCCAAAGACTTCAACAGATAAGTTTTTTTTTAGAATGGTCATTCTATTCAGACCAGTAGAGAACACCACCATTCTGGTACCATAACTTCATATTTCCAAATTCTAAACTCCGATCTCAACAGCAGATTGCCTTTGTTGGACCCCTTTATCTAACATTCACAGAACAGTAACACTTCCACCCCGTGGCAAATTTCGACAGGGCTTTAAAGAACGGCAGAAGGAAAAGTGAGGGGCGAAGATAAAATTGAGGGATGCGAAGACATTCCAGTTGATGAAGCTGAGGACATTCTGACTGAATTCATTCTTGCAAAGGTAGAAAATGTAATGGCATTAATGAGTTTTCCCTAACATCATGAGCATGTTGAGAGATGTGGCATATTAATTTCACAACACATGCCCGTGATAATAAACCTGATTCTGATTATACTAAGGCATTTGACGCTTTAAGGAAGGACAAACAAACTGGATTCTGGCTGGTTGGTTGGTTGGGGCAAGAACATGGTTGCAAATAAAGGTAACATTGATGCAAGAGAAAGAACTGATGATTCCCCAGAAAAACAGGGATTGATATTGGAGGAACAAAATATAGCAAGTGACAGAAGAAATCAGGTTTACAACTCCAAGAACCCAACAGTAACAATTCAAGAGATTTAAACAAAGTGTAACCCCAAAGTCACAAAGTGCAGCAAAGGTACACAGTTTCTGTAGCAAAACACTGAGTCAGGCAGGATCTGTGGAGGCTTGGGGATAGTTGATATAAACAGGTAAAGACCCTGCATCAAAACTGAGAACGTGGGTAGGGAGGGGGGACAGTCCACATCAAGAGGTAAGGGGTTAGGGCAAGGCAGCAACTGGCAAGTGATAGGTGGACACAGGTGAGACAGGACTGATGGACAGATGGAGCCAGGTGGGGGAAGAAGTTTGTCATTATTACTAATAATACCTATAATACTAATTCCACATTAATATGTCAGGTATATCAATTAGATATGTTGGAATACAAATCTGGTTCTCCGGCATGTTAATCCTAGAGATTGCATTGGGGTCCATTACAGAAAAAGAGAGCATAATGTCAGTATAAAGTACACTTCATCTTCAGAATTCTCTACCACAGGAAGCCCTGGAGACCAAATCATGGACCTTGTACAAACCAGAGACAAAAAAGATTTTGACCATGGAGAACAGAAAGCGACATTTAGCTGAGGCCAAGGTCAGATCAGTCATGATCTGACTGAATGGTGAGCACTAGCTGAAGAAGCCATACTGTGGCACTCATGTTCCTGCACCCTTGAGCTGTGTTCAGGGTGCAAGTTTTGAAGATTCTTGTTCAGCCAGGGCAATTGCCAGGAGTTTTGGGGTCATGTATAGGCCAGACAAAGGTTGCAGATTAGTGGATCAGAAAGATGTTTATTTAAAATAGCAATCCAGAAACATGGCTACCATCAGTCTTTTTTTAAAATCAAAAGGATTTTAAAATCCCTCAATTAGTCATATGAGAGCTGAAATCATTGTTTTTAATGTCCCAGGCCTTTGGGTCTCAATAAAATGAACCAATGTTGCCTTTTTACCCCAAAAGTTTATTATAAAACCTTAACATATAGAGCAGGTGGCATTCATTTCTGCAGAGGTCTGCTTCTACAGATTTTAATGTACTTCCATACCCTTCTGGTTTCATTTCACTTGCTTAAATTGATACTTAAGTTCTGACAGAATCGACAAGGATCAAATCTCTTGCAATAAAAATCATTTCAATCTAAAGCTCTATTAGCCTATAATCATACTAGTTAAAATTTGGAGGATAAAAATCGAAGGATATAGATATATTCAGAACATCTTGCCTGAATTAGTCAAGCAAGAGTGATAACTAGATCAATTTCAAGTTCTCATATTAACCATCATATGCTGACCTTGAGATTTTTAGAAATATGATTAGTAAGTCCATGTATATGGCTTCCTTTAACAAATTTTTAAAAAATAAATCAAACAACTGGGTTTCATCAACAAGCTTAATAGCTTATCTACTGAGTCAAGCGATGAAGGTGGTAGGTAGGACTTGTGGGTTGCATTGTGTCAGTTATCTTCACACAATTAGAACCAAATTGGTGATTGTTGCCTGAGCAACTAGCAATCCCAAGGGAAAATTTGGATGGTGGAGGTTCAAAAGAAAGCAGTGAGATCTATATCTTGGTATCATAAGACTCCCTTATTCCTCATCAGTTAAAGACTTGCCAATATTCACAGTCAAGTTTCTGTAGAAAGCTGAGACACACAGAGTAAAGGAGAAAGCCATTCAGCCCGATTTATTGGTGCATGCTTTTTGATAAGAGAGTAAGGAGATTATTCTCCCTCTCCCCAACTTCTGACCCTCCAATAACTAAACATCTTTCCCATCTTAAAACATTTCTTGGCTTTTCATCAACAGATCCAAGGTTTCTGTGCCAATTAGTCTTTATACTAAAGCATTTAATGTAACAATTTACTTGTTTGAAGACCCACTCAGAGCAATAAATTAAAATTAGTGTTTTGTCAATAATTTCTTCAAGAAAACAGGCTTTCAAAGCCCCCCTAATTCAGTAGATATATACATTTATTGTAAATTTGCTATTGCAATGAAAGCTTTCCTTCCCAGCCTTCTTGCTAAAACTATTGCAGACATAATTTTAGTGTTGTTTTTGAAACACTGGAAACAGCACACAGTATTCAAACTTTAGCCAATTATTGCCTCAGTAGGTCAAGCAACAGAACACAAAAGCACCGAAATAGGCCTTTCAGCCCATCTAGTCCGTGCTGAACTATTTGCCTGCTAGGTGGTATCCATTTCATTCATCTACTACCCTCTTTTACAGTCACGATGTTTACTTTCAATATATTTTAATCACACATTTGAACTCTTTATTCATTGACATCCTTTAGCATTATTAAAACACATGTTTTTTTCCATAATATTTTTCAACCATCTCTCAATTTCCTAAACCTTTCTCATGTCCTCTTACTTTGCGGCTCTGCATTACTATTTTGCAAAGCTCCCACTTTTGTGTCAGTAATGTTGTCTACTAACTTAAATGTCTATAGATTCAATCACTAAGAACAAATACTTCAGGTACTACTTACTCAGGAAAACCAAAACCACTGAACCAGTATTTCAGTTGTAAGTACTGTATTGTGCACCTTCATCCAGAGGAACATTGTTTCATTTGGCAGTATATACATATATAGTTGAATGACAATAAACTAAGCTAGAACTTGAAAAGCTACATTTAAGACAACTTGCCTTATAAGTATGAAAACCTGCTCAAAATTTGATATGGAAAGAAATGGGATAGAACATAAGAGCATTCTGATAACAGTGCATGCATCAAGATTTACCATAGTTCAAATTCTGCAAACAAGCCATCAAATTGTTTGAGGGATTCCTTCATTTTGTCAGTATAGGCATTCAAGTCTCTCAGGCACTGGTCACGGATAACATTTCGTACTTCTTCTAGGCTGCGGGTTAAATCTTTGGCCAAAGGTCGCATTGCCATGCTCTCTATTTCACGGTTCATGATAATTGAACCAGCAGCTAAACACTGGATTTAAAAGAAATGAACAGTAGAAATATTAAAATTAATCCTCAAATTTAAAACAAATCACTAAGTAATGACTGAATTGTTTTCTGCAGTTTCTTTAAGATGACCCTATATGTGTGTCATCCAATCAGGATGGTGGAACTAGGTGAAGGTTTGAGAGAATGCTGGGGGAGTGGTTTTGTGAGGGACAAAAAGGTTAGTCAAGGTCTTTGCCTGGGGAAATGAGGAGAGAAGCTAGAGATAACCAGCTGTAAGATTCAATCTGGTAGGAATGCGCAATTCAATGGAACCCAAGGCGCAGAAGTCTACCAAGGATCAGTGAATGTTTTTTGGAAGATTTGAGCTCCAACCTGTGCACATTTGACTGTTTAATTATAATAGGCCCTTTTAGTTTTTTTTATTTCTTTACTAACTCGTTGGTTAAGTTAACAATCATAAATATACTTTTTAATTGTTTGCAGTGTGTGATTTGTTATTTCATTCCGACGGGCAATTGCATGGGGCAGTAAATCACACAGTATTCACACAAACTGGGGTTTGGGTGGGCTAGACATCCCAATCTCAAGATTTGGCAGAACCAGTCATATACACCCTAGACGTACGGAGCCCAAGGATGGCGGTTTCCTCGCCACGGAGTCCAGTGGCCGTTAGTGAGGGGCTCACACACCATTTCTAGAGATGCCCAATAAAAAGGGGGTCTCATATATTTAATTGATTCAAGCTAATATAGCTTCAAGGGACTGTAGGGCAGAGAAACTGGAAACAATACAAGATGGCAAATGCACTTGCAAATTAGAAGAATCTTTTTCAGTTGCAATTTACCCCATTTGGGAGATTACTGAATTAAGCAAATGAGCATAATTAAATGATGAAGTTATTTCTTGAATAATGCATTTTTGTGCACATGAACCAAAACTAATATGCAGACAGTTTACTGAGGTACTGAGAGAAGAAAACATCAAACACAGCTTACCTCAGCTCCAAACCAAAGCTGTCCTCCCAGATTATCATGCCGTATTTCCTCTGGAAACTTCACACAGAAATCCCTATTTGCTCGTTCATTTGGAATGCATTCCTGCATGATCTGGTTTATTATATTTAACACATTATCCTAATTAATAAAAAGAGAAAGAATTCAGGGAATTCAAAATGGTTTAAGGTAAACCATTAAGAAATCTGTTGAAGGAGGCCAATTACAAATTCTGACACGATCATATTAGTCTGTCCTGATCTTAAAATATAATGTAATATGTTTGGCTGAGGTTAAAAAGGTCACGAGAAAAATACAATGCTGTCACTTAAAATTTCAAAGCAATAATTCTGTACAAGAGGTTGTTTAGAATACATTTGAAACACTTCTACAGGTTGTGACGTCATGTTTGTAGAAGCAGAAATTTACAACACAGCAGGCAACTCAGCCAAATGTGTCCTTGCTAGACCAGAAGTAAACCTGTAGGTCAATTCAGAAACAGGAGATTCTGCAAACGCTGTAAATCGAGACACATACACACACAAAATGTTGGTCAGGTCAGGTAGCAGCTATGGAAAGGAATACAGAGACAGTGTTTCAGGCCGAAACCCTTCATCAGGACAATTCATACAAGTCACGTTGGTCAATTACATTTCCAGTTATTGCTTTTTGTTAACATACGAGTCTTCACATGGCAATTTCATACTTTACTCAGTACCCAAGGGTGTTTATGCCTCCGCAACTCTTCAGGAAACACTCCACATCCCACTACTCATTTGGTTCCACAGTTCGGAGTTTCAGATGTGATTCAGCTAACAGCCTTTTATACTGTTGAAACTTCTGACTGCAAGCCACAGAACACCTACATTCCTCTGCAGCTTTGCCACCACTGAACACCTTGTAACAGTTTTGGGTCAAGGTTTACCAAAATCACAAGCAATACATCAACAGCACACATGTGTGAACCAATTAACTAGTGATTCTGGAGTTACAAAGCTACACTGGCTGGAACATCCCTGGGTGTTCAGTGAACAAGGCAGATTTTCATGTTATCACAGATAATGCAAACAGTAGTCTGCCAAGTATCTACCAGTGTTAGCAAAGGTATTAAAGCTAGTCTCACCTGCCCTCCTGTTCCTTAAGCTCTGCAATTTTCTTCCTTTTGAAGAACTTATCAAAAGGAAGAAGATAATTCTTTGGTCAAACATATTCAGCACACCCTATTTGTAGACACTAAAAATCTGAAGTTAAAGACAGACAATGCTTGAAATACTTAGCAGGTCAGGTAGCAGTTGTAGACAAAGAAACCAAACTAGTCTTTTAAACCCTAGGTTGTGAATCCCGGTATGAATCTCATTTACTTATAACACAAGAGATAGCAATTCAACTACGCTCTTTTAAGACACTCAATCCCATTCTTTCACATGTTCATGAACTGGGAGAAATTGAATGATAAGCAGTACTGATTGAAAGGAACAGCTTCTTCCCCTCCATCAGATTTCTGAAAGGACAATGAACCCATGAACACTACTTCACTATTTCTGTTTGTTTTTTTACACCGCTTGTTTGATTTAAAAAAAATATTTCTTATGATTTGCAGTATACTTTACGTTTTGCACTATACTGCCGCCGCAAAACCACAAATTTTACAACATATGTCAGTGATAGTAAACCTGGTTCTGAGAAAGGTAGTGAAGAATCGATTTGAATTGACTTTATTACTTACATTCTTCATACACGAGGAGTAAAAATCTTTACGTTACATCTCTGTCTAAATGTGCAATTTATAGTAATTAATAATAAATACTATGTAAGATATAACATAGAAATACAATTGCATCAGCATGAATTCAGCAGTCTGATGGCCTGGTGGAAGAAGCTGCCCGAAGCCTATTGACCCTGGCTTTTATGCTGCGGTACCACTTCCTGGATGGTAGCAGCTGGAACAGTTTGTGTTTGGGTGACTCGGGTCCTCAATGATCTTTCAGGCCCTGTTTACACATCTGTCTTTGCAAATGTCCTGAATAGTGGGAAGTTCACATCTACAGGTGCACTGGGTTGTCTGCACCACTCCCATACCAGGCAATGATGCAGCCAGTCAGGATGCTCTCAATTGTCACCCTGTAGAGGGTTCTTAGGATTTGTGAGCCTACTCCAAACTACTTCAACCATCTGGTGAAAGAAGCACTGTTGTGCCTTTTTCACCACACAGCCAGAGTGTACAGACCATGTGAGATCCTCAGTGAAGTTTATGCTGAGGAACTTAAAGCTGTTTACCCTTTCAACCCCAGATCCATTGATGTCAATAGGGGCTAGCTGCTCTCCATTCCTCCTGTAGTCCACAACCAGCTCCATTATTTTTGCGACATTGAGGGAGAGGTTATTTTCTTGACACCACTGTGTCAGGATAATGACTTCTTCTCTGTAGGCTGCCTCACTATTATTTGAGATTAGGTCAATCAGTGTAGTGTCATCAGCAAATTTAATTAGCAGATTGGAGCTGTGGGTGGCGTCATGGGTACACTGAGAGTAAAGGAGGGGGCTATGTGCACAGCCCTGGGGGGCACCTGTGTTGAGGGTCAGAGGGGCAGAAGTGAGGGAACACACTCTTATCATTTGCCAGCGATCTAACTAAAGACATATTTGGAGGTGTAAAAAAAGATTAATGTAATCAGGAATACTAGAAGGAGAGGAAACGAATGAATGCAGGAAATAGGAGAAACTCAAGAAATGTTGAAATCTGATACTATCAAATGCATTATTGAATCCTGAGGGCTAAGATAACCAAAGCTGGCAAATGCAGCACTGTTCCTTAGCTTTGTTTAAACAGTGCAGGAAACAAAGGCAGAGAGGCTAGAGAGGGAGTGAGCAAGAATCAACTTCATGAACCTTTGGTGAAGTCATATTTGGCATACTGAATGCAATTCTGATAATCATCGTCATAGAAAGATGTGAGCGGTGCAGGAGGATGCTACCTGCATTGGAGAGTATTGCCGACAAGGAGAGGTTGGGCAAACTTGGATAATATTTGCTGCACATTAGAGATCAAGAGGGGAAACTTGATAGAAGCACATAAAATTATGAGAGGCAGAGACATCGCCATTCTCCGAGGGAGAAATGTCTAATAATAGAGGGTATAACTTTAAATGGCCAGAGAGAGAATAATTTAAAGGATATTTACAAGGCAAATTATTGTTTTGTTTACACAGAGAGTAGCAGGTGCTTGGAATTTACTGAGGGGAGGTGGGGAAGCAGATACAAAAGGCATTTAGTCAAGTACATGAACAGGGATATAGAGCAATGAGGGTAGATGGAACAAGTTTACTTTGGCTTCACAGTCAGTCGCAGACATTGTAGATCAAAAGACCTATTCCCATGCTGTATTCTATATTCGAAGTGAAGACTCTTGTTATTCCACTAGGATACCCCTAGGTCCTGCAAAGTTACTGTCAATGATTTTTTGCTTCAAGGTACACAATGCCTCAAGGTAAATTCAAAGATCAAGTAAATCACAACATCATCTGTAAGGAATGTTTGCAGACATGGATGTGAAGGGAGGATTGACAAAGACAGGATGTTATCATCTTTTGTGATTGCCTGGGGAAATGTGCTGTGATAAGAGAAATGGAGAGGGCAGAGGTTAAAAGGCACATGGGGAAAATGTGGACAGCAGCATTGCAGAAGAAAGCTGTTACTTCTGAATACAAAACAGAGAGAAAGATACTGAAATACATCATGGAAATATTAGAAATTACTACAGATAATCCAATTAAGAGGATAGCAAAGTGAGAAATTCCACTTTACCAGTGACAAAAGTGCAGGAAATTGAAAACTTTCATTTCAGAATTTAGTTGACAACAACATATTATAAACAGTGCAAAAGGTGTCAGAGTGATAGCAGGAGGACAGGATAACAGATATTTGCAAGTTTCAAATAAATGCTTTTGATATCTTACATACCACTTGGTATTGCACAACAACACAGAAGCAATGAAACACACCTTCAGACAGAGGTGTGGGCGTCCGTACTCTGACTTGAAACCCAGTGATTGAAAATGATTTATCAACCAAACACCTGCAAACGGTCTTTTTAAATACTTAAGATGCTATTTCAACACATTAATCTGTAAGCAACAGACAGAACATCCACTTGAGTTTATATTACGATGGTAGCGCAGTGGTTGAATTTGCAATCAGTAAAGATAAGCAAAAATACTTATTCCGCAACTACCCATCACTGAAGGCAAATCTGATACGACTTTTTGAAAAAATACTGTTCATATATGCTGGTTAAAAAAGTTAAAAATTTCACCTTCCAATGGCATAACAAAGCATGGCTCTTCAACTACTTTTTTTTCTTATACCTATGCTCCCTGATATGACCCATTATCAAGAGGAAGTAGGCCTTTTCTATATTCTACACAGGCTCCTTGTAATATTTTACAATCAACTTTTCCTTCAGCATTTCCTTTCAAATAAAAAAGCCAACCTACCCAGCTTCCTCTGCAGCTATAATTTTCCATTCCTCACATCTTGTCTGCACCTTTCTACTGAAATGGTCATCAAACTGTGCCATAAGCTGTGATCTAACTGCTCTTTACATTGCTAGCATAACCTACTTGCTTAGTCATTCTCTGCTTTGACATAAAATAAAGCATTTAATATCTTTTTCTCACCAACTTATAGTTTCCATTATTGTTAAGGATCTGTGAACTTATGCCGAGGTCCCTATATGCTTCTTAATATTCTTCTATTTAAATCCTAGTCTTATTGTACCTCCTGAAATAAATTACCTCATTGTCTGGATTAAGTTTACTGGACCCCCTTTGAAATATGTATAGGTATACTCAAAATTTGTAGGATAATGATGCTAACTTTAATTACTGCCCCACTCTATGTAAATTTTGACTAATGATTATTTTTAATAAAAACAAATGAACAACTAAAGCAGACTTCATATTGCACCTCTATCCATTGGAGAAACTTCCACGTGCAGTATAATGCATTGGGTCATAATTTGAAAATAAATTAGTAATATGATTCAAAACCAAATTTATTGATGGGGCAAAAAACTCCATCTGCTCCTTTTAATAACAACTTCATCAAGTTGCGGAAACTTGGCAAAAACTCAAATTATGATCTTATGTACCACATTATTATGTTATATGCAAGGCCACAGAAACATTTTCAAACCATGTCACTTTCAATAATTACACTGCCAATAGTTCAGTTGCCTCTGAAAATTTAGAGAAGGTTTACTCAATAAAAACGCAAAATTTAGACTATGACGAGCATAGAACAAAGTTTTTCATCTGTTTCAAATATATGTAGCTGAATCACAGAGAGAAGCTATGCTGTGGAGTTATCAATGATTGAAAATGGAACAGA
This sequence comes from Hypanus sabinus, assembly GCF_030144855.1. NCBI lineage: Eukaryota > Metazoa > Chordata > Chondrichthyes > Myliobatiformes > Dasyatidae > Hypanus > Hypanus sabinus. Next base: position 8,871,441 of record NC_082712.1, on the reverse strand, counting down.
GTCCACAAGGCACCTGCAAAAATAAGTACAACACATCTGATAATTTTCATACCTGATTATTAATTGTAATTGCAACCCTTGATCACTCAAGTAATAGCTAGAATTATTCTCTGATACAAAGAATTGAAAGCTATTTATTCAAGTAAATTTACTTGGGGATAGCTGACAAAATTAGTATCAGAAACAGGTTTAATATCACTTGCATATGCCATGAAATTTAATGTTTTGTGGCAACAGTACAGTGCAATACGTAAAGAAAAAATATATAACACACACACACAAACAAAAAAGTTTAAGTAATATATACAGGCTCATTGTCCATTCAGAAATCTGTTGGCAGAGGGGAAAAGCTGTTCCTGAAATGTTGAATGTATGTCTTTAGAGTCCTGTTCCTCCTCCCTGATAGTTGCAATGAGAAGAGGGCAAGTCTTGGGTAGACAACCAGCTGTATAATTTCAAAGGACGTCATTCCTTGATCAAACAGTTCGGTTCAGTTCGGTTTTATATTTAAATGATGATCTTCATTTAGTTGGTGTCACATTATGTATCTTTCATTGTTTTCATAGTTTCAGGGTAGTGGGTATCCACCTGCTCAGAAGCCCTGTTCCATTTTGGCAAGAGCACCTGTAGTATCCAGTTCTGAGATCAAGTATCAAAGCAACCACAAGACTTGAAAAACAACGGTGAAGGTCATAAGATTACAAATAACAAACAGCTTGATCAGTAACATACTTCAAGCAATTACCTGACAAGATCGGAACTGGTTGACCAGCAGCGTACACCGTTGTGGGTCCTTGCGTCCATCTAAGTTATCCAGTTCAGCTGCAACCTGATTTAGTTCTTCATCTGCGTAGTAGAACTGTGCAAGCAACTGGGGGTCTGATCGCTAAGATTTCAAACAAAATTCACAGTTAGATGACAATGTCAGTGGACCAGAAGTGAGAACGTTAAAACAACATTTTGTTCAAGTATATTTAACCTACATCAAAATTATTAAAACTCCTTGGGTGCAGTGAGCCAAAAACCTCTGCTTACAGAACCATTGGGCTGTAATTCATGTTGCAACAAGAACACCTTCCTAACCATGTTTTATAAGCAGAAAGCAAGTTTGACTGAAGACTTCCATTTAAAACTTGGATACTGATATGGCGAACCTAGCACAAAACTAAATCTAGAACTACTGTATACAGACCTAATTTGTATTTGCATGTTGTGCTGTATTTAATATTTCAGTAATATTTGAGTAATGATGTAAATATATTGTTTCAATGAGCTTTCTTTGTTTACTTAATTATGGGTTACATACAAGTACGTGAATGACATACATCATTATGCCACTATGTCATATTTGAGCACCTCACTGAAAAACAGAAAAAGAAACTAAGTCGGCAAGTATCCTGGTGTTTTCTTTTGATTAGTTCTTGGAGTTACAAAACATAACGTGTGCTTACAGAACTCCGACAAGGACAGTCCCAAACTTGTTTCTCGGAGGATCAGTGCTGGCAGGGGATGAGCAACCTTCTCTCTGAAAAATCCAATGGTACAGAAACACCAAAAGAAGTTCCAGAAATTTCATCCCCGGGAGAAATGGGCTACACCTGGTGACAAATGTGTTCAGAGCACTCTCGCCAGCTGCTGTCGACTGCCTATGCCCCAGTATGGGTGATGGGCTTAAGAAGGATGTGCTTAAAGGCAAACTTCCAAACCATTATGAACAACTTCTATCAAGTATCAGAGGATGGACATGCATCCAGGATTTAGAACGAGCCATCAGGAAGTCAAGATGGTGTGCAGCTATGTTACCACGAAACAGATGCACAATGTTCCTCCATGCTGCATACTTACTTGTGCAACTAGATAAATAAAGTTAAACTGTTGTTCATTTCTAATTAGTGTATGTTACATGGCTGATATGACAAGCTCATTCTTCAAAAATCTAATTAAATAAATTAATTGTATACACATAGCAAACCAATAAATTAGCATCAACTTTAAGAAAGCATGAGAATTATAAACCACAAAAACAAATTTCTTTATCTGAGCCAATTATTTTCGTAATCCTTTAATTGACTCTGAACATGTATAACTGGGCCTTAAAACAAAGCTAACACAGAGATTCTGCAGATGCTGGAAATCTACAACTACCGCACAGAGTCTTGCTATCTTCATAAGTTTTCTGATGACTCCGTCATAGTTGGATGCATCAGCAAGGGAGATGAGGCTGAGTACAGGGCTGCAGTGGGAAACTTTGTCACATGGTGTGAGCAGAATCATCTGCAGCTTAATGTGAAAAAGACTAAGGAACTGGTGGTGGACCTGAGGGGCGCTAAAGCACCAGTGACCCGTTTCCATCCAAGAAGTCACTGTGGACATGGTGGAGGATTACAAATACCTGGGGATACGAATTGACAATAAACTGGACTGGTCAAAGAACACTGAGGCTGTCTGCAAGAAGCATCAGAGCCATCTCTATTTGCCGAGGGGACTGAGGTCCTTTGACATCTGCCGGATGATGCTGAGGATGTCCTATGAGTCTGTGGTGGCCAGTGCTATCATGTTTGCTGTTGAGTGCTGGGGCAGCAGGCTGAGGGTAGCACACACCAACAGAATCAACAAACTCATTCTTAAGGTCAGTGATGTTGTGGGGGTGAAACTAGACTCTCTGATGGTGGTGTTGGAAGAGAGGATGCTGTCCAAGTTGCATGCCATCTTGGACAATGTCTCCCATCCACTCCATAATGTACTGGTTAGGCACAGGAGTACATTCAGCCAGAGACTCATTCCACCGAGATGCAACACTGAGTGTCATAGGAAGTCATTCCTGCCTGTGGCCATCAAACTTTACAACTCCTCCCTCAGAGTGTCAGACACCCTGAGCCAATAGGCTGGTCCTGGACTTATTTCCACTTGTCTTAATTAACTCGTTATTATTATTTAATTATTTATGGTTTTATATTGCTATATCTCTACACTATTCTTGGTTGGTGCAACTGTAACGAAACCCAATTTCCCTTGGGATCAATAAAGTATGTCTGTCTGTCTGTCTGTCTAGAGCAGGGGTGTCAAACTCATTTTAGGTCACGGGCCGAATTGGGCAAAATGCAGCTTCATGCGGGCTGGATCAGTCGGGCGCGTGCGAACGCAGCTTTCGTTGCCTCCGTTTTTTCAGCCTGTTCTCACGTGTCTCAGTCTCTGCTATAACTACAAAGTGTTTCACTTCACAAATTCCGTTTCTTATGAAGAAGACTGCTGAGCAAGCATTATTTTTATGATTGGTATTAACTTACAACATAGGCTTCATATCGCCGGGCCATTAATAATTAAAATAATAGATCTATCTAAAATGATCTCGCAGGCCGGATATAATTGTACGCCGGGCCGGATATGGCCCGCGGGCCTTGAGTTTGACACCTATGGTCTAGAGTAACACACACAAAATGCTGATGGAACTCAGCAGGTCAGGCAACGTCTATGGAGTGGAACAAACAGCTGATATTTTGGGCTAAGACCCTTCATTAGGACTGGGAAGGAAAGGGAAAGAGGTCAGAATAAGAAGGTAGGAGAGGGAAAGGAGCCAAACTGACGAGTGACGAGTAGAGCCGGCTGAGGGAGAAGCCAGCTGGGTGGGGGAGAGGTGAAGAAAGAAGCTGAGAGGTGATAGGTGGAAGAGGTAAAGGGCTGAAGGAGAGGAGAGTGGACAATGGGAGATAGGAAAGGAGGGGAACCAGAGGGAGGTGAGGGTTGGTGAAACTCAGTAAGCTACACCTCAACTCTGCTGGCTTCAGTGATTATCATATCATGCAATACACACAGAATGCTGGAGGAAATCAGCAGACCAGGCAGCATGCATGGAAATGAAAAAACACTTCGGACTGAGACCCTGAGACTCTTCTTCAGGACTGAAAAAGCTGGAAAGACACCAGAATGAAAAGGCTGTGGGGGGGGGGGGGGGGGGAGGCCATAGCTGGAAGGTGAGAGCCAAGACCAAATGGGTTGGAAAGATAAACCAGAATTTTCTGAATGGAAGGAGAAATCAATATTCATGTCATCAGGTTAGAGGCGACCCAGACATGATACAAGGTGTTGCTCCTCCACCTTGAGAGAGTGACCTCATCTTGGCACAAGGAGGCTGTGGACCAATATGTCAGAACAGTAATAGAATTAAAATGTTTGGCCACCAGGAAGTACCACTTTTGGCAGATGGAGCAGAAGTGCTCAATTAAGCAGTCCCCCAATTTACGACAGGCTTTACCAATGCAGAGGAGGCCATTTCAAGAGCACTGGACACAATGGATGACCCCACCAGATTCGCAGGTGAAGTGTTGCCTCACTTGGAAGGACTGCTGGGGTCCTGAATGGAGCTGAAGGAGGCGGTGAAAGGGCAGGTGTAGTACTCTGGCAAGTTGTAGCAATAAATGCCGGGAGGGAATTTATTGTGAAACGGATGGAAAAGGGAATCGTGGAGGGATCAATCCTTGCAGAAAGTGGAGGTGGGGGGGGGGGGGGAAGGTAGGAGGTACCTTGATACAATTCCAATTTTTTTCCCCCCAAAGCTTCAAGAAAATCAGCTTTATTCTTAGCTACATCAAGTGCTTAGACATGGCTCGGGCTTTATAAAAACACCTGCAAACCAGCAAAGGGTATTTTCCATTCAATGCATCTGATAAATTAGAGACACGCTTGGAATGGCTTGTCCATTTATGAGGAATGATAGTCCTTGATTGATAAGATTTGTCAGGTGTAGGGTGATTATCTATTATACCATCAAAATAGTTATAAGTAACCATTCTCATTCTTTTAAATGTTCTGAAGACTACAAGTAAGATCTATACCTTGTGCTTCAGACAATGTTATTTTTATTCTTGAAGTACAAATGGATTTTGTGTCAGACTCTTGAATCAGTGTAATACTAAAGCACTTAAAAAGAGTAATAGCATTTATCATTAAAAATCACACTAACCCCCTCCCAAGAATACTCTGAAGCAATATTAAAGGAAAAAAATACACACCAGATTTTTGCTCTACACATTCTCCAGAAATATTCTCAATGTTTAAACTCAAAAGCATTGGCTTGCTAAGATTTCTGTTTTCCAACTGCAATACTAATTTCTAGCCAGAGTTTAAGAATTCTTGGGAACAGAATTGAATGAGATTAAGTTTGAGGCCCTCCACTGCTTGGGGTCGTCCATGGATGGTGCATCCCACCTATACGCATGCCAAAGCGGTACGATATGGTGAGCAAGCTGTTGCCTATGCAGCAGGCTACCCCCCTGCACAGAACTGATGAATTTAAAAGGAATGGTAGAGACTGTTACAGTTTGGCACCAGTGGCATCGCAGGAACTTCCATGCAGCACTGAACTCAATGTAGGACTGCCTTAAGAACTCTAGCTCCAGATTTTTTCCCTTGGGGTTTACTCCCAAAGCCTTTCCCGTGAGTGGGTTTAGTCACAAGGCAGCGGAGGTTTGAGATCAGAAATTTTCTTCTCCAAGATGAGCTGCCACCATGACTGACAAACCTCTTTACCCAAAGAGACTGGTGTAAAGGTGCCAGTAACCCACCAAACCTTCTCCCATCAGTAGAAACTGTTCCGCTTGGCTTAGAAGCTGAGCCACATGTGAAGCCCAGAAGATGCTGTTGTCCAAAATAATCTGAGAACCACATCTTTAGGAGCATTCAATAGCAACTGGGAGCTTATCCCCACTACCAACATTCCTCCCTCCCCACCCAGCTACGACAACCTTAAGGAACAGAGAGGTTAAGACCAAAAATAGCCCAAAAAGACAAGTAATGGAAAAAGTTGACAAGTAACGCAGTTGACATGTGCACAACAAACAGACTCACAGAACACTGCTGCACAAAAACAGGCCTTATGGAACATCTAATCAGTGCCGAACCATTTATCTGCCCAGTCCCATTGACCTCTACCTGGAACATAACCCTCCATACTCCTCCCATCTTTGTACTGTTACATACTCCATGGGTATCTTGTGACTGTCTTATGACCATGATGTAATTGAGTATCTTTGAGAGCATGATGTAACGGTTTTATGATGTAATTTTCCTGCCAGTGTGAGGTCACGTGATGACATCACAGGCATATAACAGGAAACCCCTGTTGACATGCAGTTGAGTCGTTGTTTAATTCATCAGTTACTCCGTTATGCCGCATATTTGTCTCATGACGCAGTATCGTTTTAAAGTGGAGTTTTACTTTCTATTGTAGGGTACAGAATCGTTGTGCCAGCAGTTTCGCCAATTTCTGCCAGTTTTGTTTGATGTACCTTTGATTTAATTTTAAAATCTAAGTATTGAAGACTTTACTGAAGCACGGGAACCCAAAGGATCGAGTAAATCTGGTGTAATTCGGCAGTTTAATACAGGATTGACCTTATTGAATCTTCTTTCAAGAATAATGGCCTGCATCTGAGATAGCCTCTGCAAGAGCAGGAAGGTTTGGTGCAGTGTCTATACTCCAGAATAAAAAGGTCAGTTCCTTTAAACCATTTTTATTTCCTTTGTCATGAATTCTTTGAACAAGGCATCTCTCAACTGGGATCAGCAGATTCATCATTTGCTTCGGAGAAATTGTTGCAGTAAAGTCTCTCCTGACTGTCTGTATAAATCACTTGGACTTTTGAATTTACCACTTTAACACTGTGTCACATTTACCACTTTAAGACTGTGTTCGAATTTACCACTTTAAGAACTGTTCCAGAGTTGCCGTATAGCAGTTAACTTCCGGTTAAGTTAGTTGTTTGAATACTTTTCATTTTTGTTGAGCAGAGTTTAATAAATATTTATGTTTGTATATAAAAACCTGACTCAATTCTATATTCATTGTTGCCAGACTCGTAACAGTACTTAATTCAAATTGATCTTAAATGTTGAAAGCGACTCCATATCCAGCACTTGCACTGGCAGCTCATTCCACATTCTCATCACCCTCTGAAGAAGCTCCCCTTAAACTTTTCACCTTTTGTCCTTAACCCAGGACCTCTAGTCATAGTCTCACCCAACCGCATTGCCTGCTTATATTTAACCTATCTATACCAACCCTAATCTCTATCAAATCTCCTCTCAATCTTATATGTTCCAAGGAATTAAGTCCAAACCTACTCAATCTTTCCCTGTAACTCAGGTCATTAAATTCCAACAAAAGCCTTGTAAATTAAGCCTCACCAACACCTCATGCAATTTCAACATTGCATCCCAACTCCTGTACTCAGTACATTGATCTATGAAGGACAATGTGCCAAAAGTTTTCTTTACAGCCCGATCTACCAGTGACACTTTCAATGAATTATGGATCTATATTCCCAGATCCTTCTGCTGTAACCCACTCCTCAGCACCCACTCAGCACTCACTCACCATACAAGACCTACCCTGGTTGGTCCTCCCAAAGTGCAGCACATCGCACTTGCCTATACTAAATTCCATCTGCCATTTCTCAGCTATTTTTCCAGCTGGTCCATTTCCCGCTGGAAGCTTTGATCGTCTTCTTTGCTGTCCACCACACCCCTAATCTTGGTGTCATCTGCAAATTTGCTGGTCTAGTTTATCACATTATCCAAATTGTTGATACAGATGACAAACCACAATGGGCCCACCATTGATCCCTGCAGCACATCACAGGTCATGGGCCTCCAGTCAGAGAGGCAACCATCTATAATCCTCTCTGGCTTGTTCTACAAAGCCAGTGTCCAATCCAATTTACTACCTCATCTGGAACGCCGAGCTGATGAACCTTCCGAACCAACCTTTCATGAGGGACCTTCTCCAAGGCCTTGCTGAAATTCACTGTCTTGTCTTAATCAACTTTCCTGGTAACTTCCTTGAAAAACTCCAGAAGACTGGAGAATTGGAGAACTCCTGAAGACTACCTACCACGCACAAAGCCATGCTGGCATCCTTAATCAGTTCATGTCCTATGGGACTAAAGGGCAAATGAGAGCAAAGATTAGACCAAAGAAATACAACTTTGAGAGTAGAGGAACAACGACATTTGGCCACCTGCATAATTGTTTAAAAATAGTCAAGTCTGAATCCTAGCTTTTACTATGGGTGCAAAAGCAAAATAAACCTTCATTAAACTTTTTCAGACTAATTTATTTCCACTGATATTCACAGAAAGCTATGATACAAGCTGATTTATATCCTTCATGACTCTGGAAAACTTGTGTCTCAATGTGCATTTCAAATGTCATTAGTTGACCTCATCAATGTTTTTGCATTTTGTCTATTGGCACTGCATTTTCCCTGCAATGTATCCTGGACTGATTTCTTTTCATGTCTATTATGTAATAACTCTATGTATGTCATAATCAGTCTGAACAGCAAACAAAAACTTTTCATGGTATCTCAGTATATATAACAATGATAAGGCAATACTTCTTTTAAATCAAAGATCAGACAAGACCACAGCTAACTTCAATCTGTTCTTTTAAACAGGCTCATGAACAAGGCCTAATGTCATTTCTGTGCCAATTAGCCAAGATAATTCAGAAACTTGAGAATTCGAGTTTCTCAAACTTATTTCATGTAGTGCCATTGTTGCTAAAAGGATAATTTTAATTGGAAACTTGAACTCAATAGCCTATCACCTCAGTTTGTCAGACTTCCACATTAATCTCTGAAAACAGGTGGAAGCATAGTTGAACTTGGTCATGAAAATGCCCATAACTCTCAGATCGACTTACTGATGGTTTCTAGGCCCATGTGAATTGAAAGCAGAATTGACTGCTGGCTTTGTGTTAGGTGACAGTCAATAGTGATGGCAATATTTTCAAATCTGTACAATCATAGAAATGGGAAACTTGAATGTTTCACTATCATTGCAAATTTTACCTACAGCTCTCAAAATAAAACAGAATTCCAGTTATTGTTGTGAGATCAATTGCAGACTCACCTCATCTTGATCAATAAACAAAAAAAATCACTCAAATTAACGTTTACCATACCGAAAAGCAATAGGATTATTTAAAAGGCTAGCATATTGACAGTGGAACAAGACATTGAAGAAATTTTCAAATGAAACAATTTAGTTTTGGAGATCATTTGGGTGCCTCAACTCTTACTTCATGTAGTGTAATTTTTGCTATACAGACAGTTTCAATTGGAAACAGAGTCCAATAAGCCTATCACCTCAGTTTGTCTGACTTCCACATTAATCTCACCGCAGAAGCTCCAAACTGTTAAAATTTTGGAATTATAACCACGGACTAGCTGCACACACGTTGCTAATGAAAACTCAGCCAGAAAACTCAGACTAGGATGAGCTTGGCTGAGAATTATGACATTCTAGAATGTGCTGATCAAGCCAGACTGCTCTGCCACATGCTTTGAACAAATGGCACCTCACTATAAAATAACAGCCAATGCTACACTCCAACCCACTCCAAAGAAAGAACTTAATCTGCTTGTACAGTTATTGACATTAAATACAGAAAATTAGGGCTTTTAACACTGATGCGTCCACCAAGAACATGAACTCAGGACACAATGCTGAATACAGCATAATATGGTTGTTGCTTTCAAATTATTAGCTTGTTTCTTAAAATTTCATACTTTGACCATCTTCTCTGAGATTTATCTTTCTTTGCCTGACGATTCATAGAACTGATTTCACTATCTACCTGTATCTTCAAAATTAGTGGTTCCTTCTATAATGTTTGGATTTCGCCATGTATTCTGACACTGACACTTCATGAATAAGACAGTTAGGAGTGAGAGGAAGAAAACTTACTTCATTCAGAGACGGAATTCTCTATCACAAAAGCTTGCTGAGGCCAAGTCATAAAAACTATTTAAGACACTGATTTCTGCACAAAATATACATTGAGATATATGGGAGAAAACAAGAAAATGGAATGGAGATAACGAATCATTCTGAATAACAGGGTGTGCTCAAACAGCAAAGTGACCTGCTACTAAAGTGCTCCTCTCACTATTTTATTAAAATAATTGTTAGCACTAAAATACATCAAGTAGTGTTTGAAAAGACGGAGTAAAAACAGAGACATAACAACAACAACAAAAGAAGAAAATAAACCTGCAGGGCTACAATAGATGAAGCTGCACTGGTAATGGAGCAATGGGAAATAGTCTGAAAAGTAGTTCACTAGACAAGACAGCATTAAAGACACTGCAGAGAAAATAATGAGGATATCTGTCTATGCTTTGAAGGTTGGATGACAGAAGTATGAAAATGACAGAGCGTTATCTTAAGTCAATCAGAATCAGGTTTAAAATCACTGGCATTTGTCATGAAATTTGTTGACTTTGAAGTACAATGCAATACATACCAATAGAGAAAACTGAATTAGAGTGAATATATATTAAATAGTTAAATTAAATAAGTAGTGCAAAATAGAAATAAAAAGTAAGGTAGTGTTCATGGGTTCAATGCCTATTTAGATATTTGATGGCAATGTTCCTGAGACATTGAGTGTGTGCCTTCAGGCTTCTGCATCTCCTTCCTAGTGGGAATAATGAGATCAAGGCATGTCCTGGGTGATGAGGGTCCTTAATAATAGATGCCACCTCTTTGAGGGATTGCTCCTCAAAGATGTCCTCAAAGATCCTCAAAGATACTGTGCAGGCTGGTGCTTATAATGGAACTAACTGAGTTTACAAATCTCTGCAGCTTATTTTGATTCTGTTCAGTAGCCTCTCCCCACCCATAACAGACAGTGATACAACCAGGAGTGATACAGTACCTCTAGAAATTTATCAGTGTTTTTTGGAGATATACCGAATCTTCTCAAACTCCTAATGAAATATAGCTGCTGTCATGCCACCTTTGTAGCTGCATTGATATATTCGTTCCAGGTTAGATCCTCAGCGATATGGACACAGCAATTTGAAATTGCTCGCTCTTTCCACTTCTGATCCTTCGAGGACTGGTGTGTGCTCCCTTATCTTAACCTTTCTGAAGTCCACAATTAGCTCTTTAGTCCTGCTGACAATGAGTGCAAGGTTGTGCTACAACACCTCTAAACTAGCTAATAAATCTCACTCCTGTATGCCCTCAAAAGAAACAAACCAAATAAGTAAGGGCAGTGAAGCCCTATTTTGGAACTATTCACTTCTATCTGAGAAATCATGCCCAGAACTTAAGCATAAAGAGAATTTCAACACGAGCTGCAGTGCAAAAATACCATGGTTACAAGGCCCAAAACACGTAAATAGGGTTGATAAGGATGTGGTTTGAAATTCAGTTTAGGGGCTCTCAAAGTCAAACGATGCATTGCACTATATGCTTAGATGTATATGTGATAAATAAATGGATCTGAATAAATGAATCTGAACTCTATCAAGGTCTGGCTGATCGCACCCATGCAATGGGGAGGGTAGTGGGGGTAAAGGGCAGAAAAAAATCTGACTACAAACATTCCAATGGGAATTTAACAAAATACCTTTGTAGAAGAGACCCTATAACATGTTTCTCATAAATTTTAATATTTTAATTATTATTTATGGTAACTAGCCAATTGTTACAATATTTTATATTCATGATGAAGTATTGACAACTCCATATTAACATGTAAAGCAGCACAATGCGACTGCCAGTTCAGTCAAAGCTCAATGCTAACTACTGAGAATGAATGAAACAGGAATGAGCTGGCAACTTATGGTCTGTGAAGGTCAGACAATGTACAAATAACTGGATATTAACTAATTCTGAAAGAAATCTATGAACAAGAGAGGATTCTCAAAGCAAAGTTATTAGGAAAACCGAAATTAAAAGGCTTGTTGCTATCCCAAGGGCACCTGTGGCAAAAATGTGTAACTGATTATGCAAAGGACCCACATCAAGGATAATCAAGTTGAAGAAAGAAAGATTGATAGAGCAAAAGTGACAATAGTGATTCATCATGTAGAATTGAAAGGAATCAAAGGAGTGGGGAGGGAAGAACACAAGACCTAAAGGGGAAAACTGCATCCCAGTCACTCCTGGCTTCGAACAACACAGATTTTCGTTTTGAAGTATTTTTTCAAGCTGAATGTAAAAGACTTAAACCCATTGTATCATAATCAACATTGAAGTGCCAGTGTGGTCTCCTCAGACGCGAACAAGTTCAAGTTAAAAACCTGAACACTGAAGAAAATTTACAGAAGGCCAATGTCGTGATCAGTTAACAATAGCTGATAGACTGAGCATGGTCTAGTATTGAATCTAATCATTGAGTCATATCCCAGCTTGAAAATGAGAAGTAGAGCCAAATTTGTAACTTGTGGAGAATATTGCAGAGCTGTGGAATAAAACCAAATGGAAGTAGTACCATTGAGGTGAAAATCATAAACCCAATGATGCAGAAGGGGGATGGAAAATCAAATGGAGTTATAAATCAGACAAGTGGCCAAAGGAGGAGAATGTGACATTTACTTCAATTATTGCATTTCAATTTGGAGCAGGAGTGGATCACTCCTTCTTTGAACCTATTCAGCCATTTAATGAATTCATGCCAAATCTGAATCTAACCTCAAATTTGCATCCAACCACAGTAACCTCTCACTTATCAAGCATATGCCTTTAGAACTCAATTTCCAGCCCTTATGAAGGAGTTCAAAGCACTCAGGACTGGGAAAAAAAAATTCCCTTCACCCTTTTCTTTTGAAGAGGTGACCCCAGGATCTAGGTTCTCTCCCAAGAGAAAACATCCTTTACATCTATCAAAGCTCATCAGCATCTTACATATTTAAATGAATTCCCTTCTCATTCTCCTTAACTTAACCTGATACAAGGCTAGATTTTTTCAGTTTCTCCTCAAAAAAGTTTAACACACTAGTTCCAGGTATGCATGAAGTAGATCTTCCTTCCAATGCATAAAATAATTCCTTACAACCAATACTGTACACAGTACCTGGGAAGCAATCTAGCTGAAACAATCTTCCTAATTACTCCAGCAATGAAGGTATTCTGTTAGCTTATGTTACTACTGTATATGCATGATACTTGATCATAAATACATCAGTTTCACTCCCCCTGCCTACAATGCATACAATTTTAGAATATAATTGATGATCTAAATAATATTTTTATGCACATCACTTTCAACAGGAAATAAAAACCCAACTATCACAGCATTATGTTTAACTTTTATACAGGCAGTCCCCGAGTTAAGAACGTCCAACTTACAGACAACTCATACTTACAAACAGAGGAAGGAGAACGCCATCCACCACTTTAAGTCGTTGCCGTTGACACTGTGTTGAGTGTTTAACTTTGTATTTGGCTTAAATTTTTCTTAGTAAGGTTCACCCTGACCCTGTGCCACCCCCCCCCCCCCCCCGCCCCCGTTCCAGTCGGCTAGTGATGCAGTGAGATCAGAACTGGGCCCGAGAACGGAGGTTCCCGAGTTCGATTTAGTGACAGACTGCTCCCGTGCCAGGTTGATGTCAATCCAGTGACTCCTGTACCAACCGTGCCAGGTTGATGTCAAGCTTGCAACTCGACCTCATAAAAAAAAACACTGCCACCTCCAGTTTAAATTCCCACGCCGAATATTGTGGAGTATCAAATACCCAAACCCAGCACAGCCCCCACTTGTCCCATTTAACCTGTCTCAGTGTGGTTGACTTTAGGACCCAGGGAATTCAATGCGGTGGTCCTTGGGACCCAGCGGAGCACAGGAACTGGCAGAGCTCGGAACCCGCCACCCACAGTGTTTGTTCCATTGACAGGAACCGATCGTGACTGAAAATAAAGTGGAAATAATAAAGCATTTGGAAAGAGGTGAAACATCATCGGTCATTGGAAAAGCGTTAGGCTACAGTCGGTCAATGATTGGAACAATTTTAAAGGATAACAGATAAAGTGAGAATAATGGAGCACGTGAAAGGTCCTGCCCCAATGAAAGCTCCAATTATTACTAAGCAGCATAGTGGTTTCATTATTAGAATACATACGTTTCTTAAGTGTTTTATATGAATAGAAAGGTAAAATATATACTATATACTAAGACAAACATTTGACTAACTGAAGCTAAATAATACCGGATGTACTTGTTCTGACTTACGTACAAATCCAACTTAAAGACAGACTCAGGAATGGAACTCATACATAACCCGGGGACTGCTTGTACTCCAAGAGCTTGAAAAGATAAACTATAACAGTGCTCTACCTTTGAAAGATGAATTAGATACCGTCTCTGAAGGGCAAAGAGTGATGAAAGAAGGAACCCACAGAGTGCAAAAAAGGAAATCTAGTCATAGAAACCAAGAGTACAGGCAGTCCCTGGGTCACGAAAGAGTTCCGTTCCTGAATCCGTCTTTAAGTTGGATTTGTACGCAAGTCAGAACAAGTACATCCTGTATTATTTAGCGTCAGTTAGTCAAACGTTTGTCTTAGTATATAGTATATATTTTACCTTTCTATGCATATAAAACACTTAAGAAACGTATGTATTCCAATAATCAAATCACTGCGTTGCTTAGTAATAATTGTAGCTTTCATCGGGGCAGGGCTTTTCACATGCTCCATTATTCTTACTTTATCCTTTAAAATTGTTCTGATCGTTGACCAACTGTAGCCTAACGCTTTTCCAATGACCAATGATGTTTCACCTCTTTCCAAACGCTTTATTATTTCCACTTTATTTTCAATTGTGATCGCTTCCCGTCAATGGAACAGAAACACTGCAGGCGGCGGGTCCTGTGCTCCGCCGGGTCCCAAGGACCACTGCACTGAATTCCCTGGGTCCTAAAGTCCACCACACTGAGACAGGTTAAATGGGACAAATGGGGGCTGTGCTGGATTTGGGTATTTGATCCTCCTCAATATTCCATGTGGGAATTTAAACTGGAGGTGTCAGTGTTTTTTTTTTACAAGGTCAAGTTGTGAGCTTGACATCAACCCGGCACGCTCGGGTCGAGCTGTCACTGGATTGAACTCGGGGACCTCCATTCTCAAGCCCGGCGCTGATATCACTGCGCCACCAGCCGACCGGAAAACGGGGGGGGGGGGGGGGGGGCTGAATCTTGCTAAGAAAAATTTAAGCCAAATACAAGGTTACACACTCAACACAGTGTCAACAGCAACTACTTAAAATGGCGGACAGCATTGAAATCCGACTTAAAATGGCGGACAGCGCTCCCCTTCCTCAGTTCGTAAGAACAAGTTGTTCGTAAGTCAGACGTTCGTAACTCAGGTACTACCTGTACACTTAAGGCACATTTTCCATATATCTTCATTAAGAGCGCCTTCTAAAGTAATAGCAAAGGAAGAAATAGTTGGAGATGCTGACTATTTCAAGAGTGATAGCATAGGGACTCCAGAAAAGTTGGCTTAATTTCAACTAGGCGAGTTACAAAGTCTGATCGGAATGCATTCCAAGATACAGAGGGAAATACAACAGAAATCCATGGGGAGGTGATGGTGGGTAGAGGTGGTCACAATCAATGTTCTTTGGATACAGGGAACAGTGCAAGAGTATTGACAGTAGTGAATATCAATTGACAAAGTGAATAACAAAAAAGCCCAATGATAGCATGCAAGTTAGCAGTTTACTGTTGGGAGTTGAAATTCTTAAAAACACTCATCCAGGACAGGATGAAGAGTCATCTGTAGGGGAGTGGACTAATTTAGGCACAGTAGGCATTAAAAGCATATCATGCTTAATCAAATTGATAGAGTTTTTGAAATGTAACAGAGTTAGTGAGGGTAACGCCGGTGATGTGATCTATGTGGACTTGCACAAAGCTTGTGATAAGGTGCTACATAACATCATTCAGTTTTGCCAATAAAGCTATGATATGAAGTAACATTAATGTCATGGATGTTAGGTTGGCTATGTAACTGATGAGTCATGATGAACTGTCATTTTTCATGCTGAAGGAAAGTGAATAGTGCATTCCCTGTGGATTATTGCATGAACCACTTTTTATTCTTGCATTTGGGCTACAGACTGCAATCTGCAATTTCTAAATTTGCAGATGAATTGTCAATATTGTGAACTGTGAGGAGGATAGTCACAATGACAGATTGCAGCAGGATGTAAACATGCTCACAGAATGTGCAGATGTGAGTCTGGAGTTACACAGCACAGAAACAAACCATTTATTCCAACCAAGGTGACTTTCTGAGCTTGCCAATTTGCCACATCTCTCTAAACCTTTATCCATAAACCTCCCCAAATATCTTTTTAACATTTCAGTTGTTCCTGCCTCAACCATTTCCTACATACACATACTGCCCTGTATGGAAAACTTTGTCTTTCAGGACCCCTTTAAATCTCCCCCCTTCTTTCACAATCCTGAAGAAGGGTCTTAGCCTAAAACATCAACTATTTCGATAGATGCTGTCTGACCTGCTGAGTTCCTCCAGTATTTTGTGTGTGTGTTACCCTTTAAATCTTCCCTCTCATCTTGAATAGATGCTCTCCAATAATCAACTCTACTTTCCTGAGAAAAGGCAGCATCTCTCTACCTTATCTTTAAGCTCATGACTGTAAAATTCTGCAAGGTCATATTTTAGCCTCTCCTGCTCCAGAAAAAAAAACAGTCCTACCCTATCCAGTCTTCTAACTTGAGCTCCAATCCTGGCAACACATTTGTGAATCCTTTCTGTGCCCGCTCCAGTTTAATCAGATCCTTCCCACAGTATGATAACTCAAACTATACACAATATTCCAGCTGCAGTCTCACCAACATTTTGCACAGAGGTAACAAAACATCCCAAGTCTTGTACTCAGTTCTATCTTAAATACTTTATTTACCACTTTGTCTCCATGTGTCACACTTCCAGGAAACCATGTACTAGTACCCCTAGGACTCTGTTGTACAAAAAGGAAACAAAAATAAATATTTTGGCATTATAAGGCATACACAGGATTAATGAACATTTTGAAGAGTTGACTTCATTTAAGCTCTTTGTACTAAAAACTAACATTAGACTCATCAGTCTGATATTAGCTACAATTAAGTACTTTCATCCTAATATGCTTCAGCATCATCTCAAAACAGCCTTTCTTGAAGCCTTAAAAATTTAAGAGGCAGTTAGAAAAGTAGGGATTGGAAGTCCATTGTGGGCAGTGGGGATTTGGTAGATTTGGCATCAGCACAGATATTGAGGTAAAGGGGATGTTCTTGTTCTGTACTATTTACAGACTATGTTTCTAATACTCCCTTTGCTATGGCCACAATATGAAAGCAGAAAGGAAATAACTGTACTTCTCCAATGTATTTTGCCTGTTCTTGTACACTTCATATGATGTCCTCTCGTTCAGTCTCTCCTCGTTAGGACCATAGAACATTACAGCACAAACACTTTTGGCCCTTCTTAGCTGTGCCAAACCATTTTTCTGCCTAGTCCCACTGACCTGCACCTGGCTCCTATCCCTCCATACACCTCTCATCCTGTCCAAGTTTCTCTTAAATGTTAGAAGTGAGCCCGCATTTGCTACTTCATCTGGCAGCTCATTTCACACTCCCACCACTCCCTGTGTGAAGAAGCCCCTCCTAATGTTCCCTTTAAATTTTTCCTCCTTCACCCTTAACCCATATCCTCTGGTTTTTTTCTCCTCTAGCCTCAGTGGAAAAAGCCTGCTTGCATTTACTCTATCTATACCCATCATGATTTTACATACCTCTGTCAAGTCTCCCCTCATTCTACGACGCTCTAGGGAATAAAGTCCTAACCTATTCAACCTTTCTCTGTAACCCAGTTTCTCAAGTCCCGGCAACATCCTTGTAAACTTTCTCTGGACTCTTTCAACCTTATTAATATCCTTCCTGTAATTCGGTGACCAAAACTGCACACAATACTCCAAATTCGGCCTCACAAATGCCTTATACAACCTCACCATAACATTCCAAGTCTTATACTCAATACTTGATTTATAAAGGCCAATGTACCAAAAGCTCTCTTTACTACCCTATCAACCTGTGACGCCACTTTTAGGGAATTTTATACCTGTATTCCCAGATCCCTCTGTTCTACTGCACTCCTCAGTGCCCTACCATTTACCTTGTATGTTCTACCTTGGTTTTTCCTTCCAAAGTGCAATACCTCACACTGTCTGTATTAAACTCCATCTGCCATTTTTCAGCCTATTTTTCCAGCTGGTCCAAATCCCTCTGCAAGTTTTGAAAATCTTCCCCATTGTCCACTACACCTCCAATCTTTGTAACATCAGCAAATTTGCTGATCCAATTTACATTATCATCCAGATCATTGATACAGATGACAAATAACAATGGACCCAGCACTGACGCCTGTGGCACACCACTAGTCACAGGCCTCCACTCAGAGGAGCAATCCTCTACTACCACTCTCTGACTTCTCCCATTGAGCCAATGTCTAATCCAATTTACTACCTCTCCATGTATACCTAGCAACTGAATCTTCCTAACTAACCTCCCATACGGGACCTTGTCAAAGGCCTTACTGAAGTCCATGTAGACAACTTCCACTGCCCTTCCCTTCATCCACTTTCCTTGTAATCTCCTCAAAAAAACTAATAGATTTGTTAAACATGACCTACCATGCACAAAGCCATGTTGACTCTCCCAAATAAGTCCGTCTATCTAAATACTTGTAGATCCGACCTCTTAGTACTCCTTCTAATAATTTACCTGCTACCGATGTTAAACTTACTGGCCTATAATTTCCCGGATTACTTTTAGAGCCTTTTTTAAACAACGGAACAACATGAGCTATCCTCCAATGCTCCAGCACCTCACCCGTAGATACCGACATTTTAAATGTATCTGCCAGGGCCCCTGCAATTTCAACACTAGTCTCCTACAAGGTCCAAGGGAATACCCTGTCAGGTCCTGGGGATTTATCGACTCTGATTTGCCTCAAGATAGTAAGCACCTCCTCCTCTTCAATCTGTATAGGTTCCATGACCTCACTATTTGTTTGCCTTATTCCCATTGACTCCATGCCAGTTTCCTTAGTAAATACAGATGCAACAAACCCACTTAAGATCTCCCCCATTTCTTTTGCTTCCATACATAGCTGACCACTCCGATCTTCAAGAGGACCAATTTTATCTCTTACTATCCTTTTGCTCTTAACATACTTGTAGAAGTTCGTAGGATTATCCTTTACCCTGACTGCCAAAGCTACTTCATGTCTTCTTTTAGCCCTCCTGATTTCTTTCTTAAGTTTTTTTTTTGCACTTTTTATACTCCTCAAGCATCTTATTTCCTCCATCTCCTATACATGTCATACATCTTTCGCTCTCTCTCTTCTTTATCGGAGTTCCAAGGCTCCTAATTCTTATTCACTTTGCCTTTAATCCTGACAGGACCATATAGAAACTCTGCACTCTCAAAATTTCTCCTTTGAAGGCCTCCCACTTACCAACGACATCCTTGCCAGAGAACAACCTGTCCCACCCACACTTTTTAGATCCTTTTTCATTTCTTCAAATTTGGCCTTTTTCCAGTTTAGAACCTCAACCCGAGGACCAGATCTATCTTTATCCATGATCAAGTTGAAAATAATGGTGTTGTAACCAAAGTGTTCCCCTACACACACTTCCGTCACCTGCCCTAACTCATTTCCTAATAGATCTAATATTGCATCCTCTCTAGTCAGTATCTCTATATGTTGATTTAGAAAACTTTCCCGAACACATTTTACAAATTCTAACCCGTCTAGACCTTTAACAGTATGGAAGTCCCAATTTCTTCATTCTTCTGAAGAAATATCTTCTGATGCCATTGCCATCGCCTTCCACCTGGCCCTAACCCACCTGGACAAAAAGACACATGCGTTCGAATGCTGTTCCTAGACTTCAATTCAGCATTCAATACAATCATTTCTCAGAAACTGATTGGAAAACTGAGCCTACTGGGCCTGAACACCTCCCTCTGCAACCGGATCTTAGACTTCCTGACTGGGAGACCTCAGTCAGTCCAGATCGGAGGCAGCATCTCCAACACCATCACATTGAGCACAGGGGCCCCCAGGGCTGTGTGCTCAGTCCACTGCTGTTCACTCTGCTGACCCACGACTGTGCTGCAACACACAGCTCCAACCACATCATCAAGTTCACCGATGACACAACCGTGGTGGGTCTCATCAGCAAGAACGAGTCAGCATACAGAGAGGAGGTGCAGCGGCTAACGGGCTGGTGCAGAGCCAACAACCTGTCTCTGAATCTGAACTGAACAAAAGAGATGGTTGTTGACTTCAGAAAGGCACGGAGTGACCACTTTCCGCTGAACATCAACGGCTCCTCGGTAGAGATCATTAAAAGCACCAAATTTCTTGGTGTTCACCTGGCAGAGAATCTCACCTGGTCCCTCAACACCAGCTCCATAGCAAAGAAAGCCCAGCAGTGTCTCTACTTTCTGTGAAGGCTGAGGAAAGTCCATCTCCCACCCCCCATCCTCATCACATTCTACAGGGGTTGTATTGAGAGCATTCTGAGCAGCTGCATCACTGCCTGGTTCGGAAATTGCACCACCTCAGATTGCAAGACCCTGCAGCAGATAGTGAGGTCAGCTGAGAAGATCATCGGGGTCCCTCTTCCCGCCATTATGGACATTTACACTATTTGCTGCATCCACAAAGCAAACAGCATTATGAAGGACCCCATGCACCCCTCATACAAACCCTTCTCCCTCCTGTCATCTGGGAAAAGGCACTGAAGCATTCGGGCTCTTACGACCAGACTACGTAACAGTTTCTGCACAAACTTGGGCATTCAGCAGTCTACAACAGATAAACAATACAAAAAGAAAGAAAGAAAGAATAAATAAGCAATAAATAATGAGAACATGAGATGAAGTGTCTTTGAAAGTGAGACAATAGGTTGTGGGAACAGTTCAATGATGGAGCAAGTGAAGTTGAGTAAAGGTATCTCTCCTGTGGTTCAACAGCATGATGGCTTTGGGGTATTAATTGTTCCTGATCTGGTGGGGTGAGCCCTGAAATTCCTGTAATTTCTTCCTGATGGCAGCAGCGAGAAAAGAGTGTTACCTGAGAACCGAATGATGAATGCTGCTTTCCAGCAACAATGCTCCACGTTGGTGTGCTCACTGGTGAGGAGGGCTTTACCCCTCATGGACTGGGTCTTATCCACTACATTTTGTAGGATTTTCCTTTCAAGGGCATTAGTGTTCACTTACCAGGCTGTGATGCAGCCAGTCAATATACTCTCCACCACACAAAAGAGTTTGTCAACATTTTACAAATGTTCAATGTCACACCAAATCTTCACAAATTTGTAAGGAAGTACAGGCACTGCCATTCTTTCTTCATAATTACACTTAGGAGCTGGGCCTAGGACAGGTCCTCTGAAATAATAACACCAGGGAATTTAAAGTTGCTGACCCTCTTCACCTTTGGCTCACGGATCTCTGGATTCCTTCTCCTGAAGTCATAAAACAGCTTCTTGGTCTTCTTGACATTGAGTAAGACATTAACAGTTCATTACACATCCAGGTTTCTATCATCTGTATATGCGGGCTTTGTGCATATTTGAGTCATGAACATTATATTATGAAAAGCAGCAACTGCAGTGCAACTCCTGGGGAACTCCAATGTACATTTCCAGTCACTTAGCTTTCTACCATATTCTGACTTATGAAAAGAAGCAGAAGCAAACATAATTCTAAATTGTGCAGACATGATTATTCATCTTCTTCCATTTGTTCAACAGCATTTCCCTCACCAAAAAATTACTATCATTTGACCTTAACCACTTTGCTGGCTCTTTCTAATCAATATGCTTCCACGTAACGATTACTAATTCAGTCTCCAAATCACAGATTGCAGGTTTTCCCACCAAGGTCAAACTAAGCATCCTGTACATACCGGGTTAATCCTTTTCTGAACAAGGACTTAACATCTGAAATTTTCCAGTTATGTAGACACCACCCCAATCACACTTTTTCCTCTTCATGTACTTTTTGAAAACTACAATTGAATCTATTTCCACCATTCAAGTACAGTGACAAGCGCAAACTTTCAGCATTCATCTGCTGCAATCAACTAGTATTGATGTGGGGAAAGACACTGTCAATTGGTCTCTTTCTACACTGTAGATTCTAACATTTTGTCTGAATGAAGCTACAAAGGGCCGCATGCTGCATTCTTTGAAAATTGCAGTTTTTTGTTAAATAATGTTCTACATTACCAGCTTATTCCTACTTAGACATTTGTTCTAACCAATTGTGCTAAATCAATGATCACCTCATGGAGTGAAGCTAGCTTTTAACCTATTGCTGTTCAGCTTCTGATGCCACACCAATACATAATAGCATTACAATGCCACCAAAGGAAAAAAAAGAATGAGGTATTTCAATTAAAAAAATCACCACCAATTAAATCTTGTTCATTTCTGCATATTTTGTACTTTTATCCCAATCATTTTAACAACAAATTACTGCAGATTTAATATTGTGATTGCAAAGAAAAAGAATTTCAGGATGTATATTGTGTACATTTCTCTGACATTAAATTGAACCTTTGAACCCTTCTCACCAATCACCCTTTGTGAATAACCCACATTTCAGGCATTTAGAAACACTGTTCAATTAAAAAAACACAGCTTAGGGGTATCAAGCATAACATTTACATTCCAGTTGTATGGGTTGCAAAATGACTGGTGAAGCCTAAGTGGGTTTAAGTACACATCCAAGAGAGTATCTTCCAACACCAGCAAGCAATCATTCAAGCAGTCACTTCCAGACCCCTAACCTCTTCTGAGTGAAAACATGTTTTGCAGCTCCCCTCTTATCCTTCAGTTAGTTCAAATCCAAGCCTTCAGTTTTTGACATCTCCAGTAAGGGAAATTGGTCCTTCCTGCTTACTCTACTGGGATGTAATTTTGCAGATCCTCAGATGACTCTGGAGACCACTACAGAATCATCCATTGACAGCACACGAGGTATGCTACGAGCAAGTGGATGAGCAATTTGTGAAGCAATGCACTGCTATGGCCACTCATGTTGGGCTTTTCTCAGCTGCCACTGCATTGACTTGAGGCCTCATAACAACCAACCAAGTTAAAATGGAAAGGAACAAGGTTCAGAGAGTTCCAGGTCAGTAAGGTTAGAGCATCAACATAATTAGTCAGGTTTCAGGGATGTGAATGATGTATCCTACCCAACACAGCTGATTCAATGTAACTAGGGCTTTGATAAAGGGAAAAAGCTTCCTTTATCCTTCCAGCTAATATGGAGGATTTATCAGAGATAGCACTAGTGACACATTTTCAAATGATTTTAGGTTCCTGATTTAGCTATTCTTGGTCTCCACATGTAGGGGGAAGAGATCACTTTCAGAATTTTCATCAAGTTGAGCTGGTAGTAAGGAAAGAAAATGTAGTGTTAGTGTTTATTTTGAGAGGACTAGAATTAAAAAGCAAGGATGGAATTCTGAGGCTTTGAAAAACATTGGTCAAATCACATTTGGTGTACTGTGAGCAGTTTTGGGCCCTTTATTGAAGAAAGGATGTGCTGGGATTGGAGAGGCTCCAGGAAAGGTTTACTAGAATTATCCCAAGAATGAAAGGGTTAATGTGTATTAAGTATTTGATAGTACAGGGTCTGTACTCACTAGAGTAAGAACGAGGGGGATCTCAATGAAACTTACCAAATATTGAAAAGCTTAGATAGAGTGGACATCCATTGAGAAGAGATGAGGAGGAATTTCTTTAGCCAGACGGTGGCAAATCTGCAGAATTCAGTGCCAGAAACAGCTGCGGAAGCCGTGTCATTTGGTATATTTAAAACAGTGGTTGAAGGTTGCTGATTTGTAAGGGCATTAAAGGTTACGGGGAGAAAGCAGGAGAATGGTGTTAAGAGGGATAATAAATTGGCCATGATCAAATGGTAAAATAGGCCTGATAAACCAAGTGGCCTAACTCTGCTCTTATGTCTTATGGTCTAAAATATGCATGCCTGAACATTAAACCTAGAACAGTACAGCATGGCAAAGACCATGTGGCCCATAATATTGTGCTGATCTTGATGCCAATGCCGCCCTATTCCAAATTACTTGCTTCTATCTGCCACTGAGTTAATATACTTAAGCCTTATTGAAATAAAATCTATGTCATATCATTAAGTAGGTTCCGCAGAGAAACCCAGATATCTTAATATTGTATGTGCCAGTGATGACCTACTTAAAATGTGTTTTATTTTTAAATGGAAAAAGCTGCAGGGGTTTCAACAGCTCAGTAATCACCAAGACTAGATTTGTTAATAGTCAGGTCAGTTCACCTAAAAGCACTGCTGTATTTTTCTGTTCACAATTTTACATAGTTCCCTGATATTTTTAATCATAAGTGAAATGAAACAAGGAAAACATCAGGAAAATGCTTAAAGATGTCTGAAGGTGCTCAACTTAACATCACCTTCCTCTCCCTTCTGCTTTAAACATTCTGATGGGACTGCTCCCTCTGTGAATGCTTCACTTTTACATTTCCATCAAAACTCACATGGCTTCATATGCATCCCAAGGCATACACCACCAATTTTTAATCACCTCATCATCCAGGTAAGCGAACTTTTCAAGTGAAACAGTGATTCGCTCGCAGTTCTTGCACTGCATTTAGTACACATGATCTCCACTCCACTGACGAAACCAAATGGATGTTTGGTAAGGCTTTGCAGGACACTTCCATTTACTATGTGCAGTAACCACAAGCTTCTAGTTGCCTACCATTTTAATTCCCCATCCCACACTGATACATCTGACTTTTGCCACATTCTCAACTTCAACAATGTTTAAAGTCAGCTCAATGAAAAGCATATCATCTTTCAACAAGGCATATTGCAATCCCCAATAGCTAATACTGAATTCAATAATTTCAGTTAACAATTCATTTCAGCTTTTATTAAACTGTTGATTTGATGAACAACAACCAACCCACAAGACTACCTTGGATTTCTTCCCCACTCCCCACAGATGCTCTCAGACCACTAAGCATCTCAGATGAAGACAAAGAAGCAGTAGGCTCTTTAGCCTGTCATGCACAGTTGGTCCCTAGATCACAGCTAGTATTTACCTTAGCACCATTTTCATGCTCTAAACCTGTATCTCTCCATATCCAAAATTCATCAATATCCACTGCGTTATATTTTTACATCAATTTTCATTCATCTCCTACCAGAGGCATATAAGACTTTGAGACCTGAAACATGCCACGTTTTCATTATCGTCATCAGGGGAGGCGGCACAGGTGCCTGAAGACTCATTCTCAATGTTTTGAGAACAGTTTCTCCCTGTCTACCATCAGTGAGCCTAAATTAATACATCACAGTCATCAACAATTTTGTAAAGACATGCTGGACCCACAAAAACACGAGTCACCCCCCCCCCCCCACCAGAAGGTCTGGATGAGCCAAGAGATGTATCATCTATCACAGGCTAGACCATGGTATTTAGGGCTGGCAATCCAGAGACACAGTCTCCAGAAGGCCTTTGTAAGTGCAAAGAGGCAATTTTGGACAAAACTAGAATCACAGATGGTTGCTCCACAGCTGTGGCAGGACTTGCACAATTTTACCTTCTCCAAGACAAGATTGGCTAGCCTAAGTGACAACAAACCATCGTTCCTGATTGAGCTCAATGCCTCTTATTCACACTTTGATGGTGAGAACTATGACATATTCTCACAAGCCCCTACCTCTTCAGATGACACAGAGTCTGGACAGCCTTTGACAAAGTTCCACATGGAAGGTTAGTTAAGAAGGTTCAGTCGTTAGGTATTAATGCTGGAGTAATAACATGGATTCAACAGTGGCTAGATGGGAGATGCCAGAGAATAATGGTGGATAATTGTTTATCGGGATGGAGGCCGGTGACTAGCGGGGTGCCTCGGGGATTTGTTTTGGGCCCAATGTTGTTTGTAATATACATAAATTATCTGGATGATGGGGTGGTAAATTGGATTAGTAAGTATGCCGATGATACTAAGGTATGCCGATGATACTAAGGTAGGAGGTGTTGTGGATAATGAGGTGGGTTTTCAAAGCTTGCAGGGAGATTTATGCCGGTTAGAAGAATGGGCTGAACGTTGGCAGATGGAGTTTAATGCTGAGAAGTGTGAGGTTCTACATTTTGGCAGGAATAATCCAAATAGAACATACAGGGTAAATGGTAGGGCATTGAGGAATGCAGTGGAACAGAGAGATCTAGGAATAACAGTGCATAGTTCCCTGAAGGTGGAGTCTCATGTAGATAGGGTGGTGAAGAAGGCTTTTGGAATGCTGGCCTTTATAAATCAGAGCATTGAGTACAGAAGTTGGGATGTAATGTTGAAATTGTACAAGGCATTGGTAAGGCCAAATTTGGAATAGTGTACAGTTCTGGTCACCGAATTATAAATTAGAGAGAGTGCAGAGACGATTTACTAAGATGTTACCTGGGTTTCAGCACTTAAGTTACAGAGAAAGGTTGAACAAGTTAGGTCTCTATTCATTGGAGCGTAGAAGGTTGAGGGGGGATTTGATCGAGGTATTTAAAATTTTGAGAGGGATAGATAGAGTTGACATGAATAGGCTGTTTCCATTGAGAGTAGGGGAGATTCAAACGAGAGGACATGATTTGAGAGTTAGGGGGCAGAAGTTTAAGGGAAACATGAGGGGGTATTTCTTTACTCAGAGAGTGATAGCTGTGTGGAATGAGCTTCCTGTAGAAGTAGTAGAGGCCAGTTCAGTTGTGTCATTTAAGGTAAAATTGGATAGGTATATGGACAGGAAAGGAGTGGAGGGTTATGGGCTGAGTACGGGTAGGTGGGACTAGGTGAGATTAAGAGTTCGGCACGGACTAGGAGGGCCGAGATGGCCTGTTTCCGTGCTGTGATTGTTATATGGTTATATCTATCATGAAAGGCATCTGGTCAATGAAAGGTGTTTGGGCTCTGTATTTAAGGCTAGATGTGCTGGGTGTGGAGAAGGTCCATAAGTGGTTCATTGGAATGTCAGGAAGTGATCTCAGGAATGAAAGGCACACATATAAGGAATACATGATATCTTTGGGCCTATACTCAATCTCAATACAACCAACCAGATATTAAAAGACCTGGACAGAGTGGATGTTTCCTCTTGTATTGTGTTGTAGGTTTTCTGTTTCTATGTTTTCTATGGATCTGAGGGCACAGACTCAGAATAAAGAGATAACCTCAAAGCTTAGGTGAGGAGCTTCAGCCCCAGTGTGGTGAATCTGTAGAATATGTTATTACAGAAAGCTGCAGATGATTGAATGGTGGAGCAGACCTGATGGACTGAATGACCGAATTCTACACCTATTTTAT
Organism: Hypanus sabinus; assembly: GCF_030144855.1. Classification (NCBI taxonomy): domain Eukaryota; kingdom Metazoa; phylum Chordata; class Chondrichthyes; order Myliobatiformes; family Dasyatidae; genus Hypanus; species Hypanus sabinus. The sequence continues at coordinate 8,844,216 of NC_082712.1, read as the reverse complement.
GGTGCAGATGACATACCAAGCTGAGTACTAACCACAGTGAAGAACTGCAAGGCTGGTATGGGGCAAATCAACTCCTGCTTCAATCTATCTACCACCAGCCAATGCAATCTGGCTCTCAACTTGACTCTGGATGTTCTATGTCAGGCTGGTTTTTGTCAGCTGCATCACAACATTCAACACAATCATTTCATCTAAACTCAAAGTTTAAGGCCTGGGCCTCTGCAACCACATACTCTACTTCATCAACAAATACCAATGATGAATGAAGAGGATTGTTAAGAACATATCCTCCTCACCTGACCACCACTGGTGATACCTACAGGAGAAGCTGCCTCAAGAAGACAAAACCTATTAATGAACCCCACCAGCTGGGTGATACCACCTTTTTTTGCAGATATGATTAGGCAGGAGTTAAAGAAGCCTCAAGACATCTACCATCAAGTTCAAAAACAGCTAATTTCACCAAGAACTGGAAGCTAAATAAATACAGGTTTTCTTCTTAATTATATCTCCAGCTGAGGGAGTTTTCACTTGCATGGAAATGAGCCATCACATTTCTAGTTTTCATGCAAGTCTTTTATTGAGCAAACTTAACAAATCTGAATTACAAGAAACACTTTGGAGCTCATATGTGAACCAAATATTAAGTATAACTTCCTTTTCTGAAGGTTAGAAGATCTGAGAAATGTTATTTAAGTGATTCCTTACATCAAGATGATTTTGTATCAGCTATACTGGAATTCAATAGATTCTGGAATGCACTAGAGACAATGGTAAATTAAAGTACAAACCAAAGGTTACCAAATCAATTTAAACCAGGACTGCAGCTCCAGATACCTTGACTGCAGCTCTAGATTACACACGGTGCCAATTCCAACCCACATCATTATAAGATTAAAAAGCCTGAAGTAACATTTACTTCACTTTTCTCCACGTACAAGTATAGAACAGTCTTCCAACAGGTGCATACCATGATACAAATCCCCCAAAATCACTCATTTCAAATCTGTGATCCATTTTGACTGCAATCGGACTTTCATGATCTCTTCTGCATCACGGTCTTATTGGCATAATACAAAGTACTATAATATTAACGTTGAACTCCAAACATGAAAATGCAGGATTATGCAAATACAATATTTTTTTATTAGAATGCTCATGCAGAAAGACAGATCCTTAAAAATCAAAGCAAGACATCTGCAGCGGGCTAAAGACTCCTATTATCTTTTAAATACCCAGATATGGTATCAAAAGTTTCACTGCCAAAAACCTTGTAAAATGCATAGAATTATGGAAATTTTAAACACAGGCTATTCAGCCCATCATAATTATGCAGAGAAACAAAAATAAGCTCAGCTTGTGTCAAGCACATATTTACATATTGTGCAAGTGCAATGAATGTTCTTACTTCTAACATACTTTCAGAAAACCAGTTCCAGACAACTCATATCCTTCAGGTATGAAAGACTTTACTGTGGCGACCCACTTTCTGCACAGGCGAACCGGCTCACAAATAGCCAGTGCGTGGGGGGAGACTTTGGTAATGCACCTCTGATGTCATTTCTGCCCGGAGAGGGCGGGCGCTAGGAATTTAAATGCCAGAGCCGCGAAGTTTGAATAAACTAGTCTCGAAACGACTTATCGACTGCACGTTGTTATTTCAGCGCTGTTAATTCACTTTAATACTTCCAATAAATAGTTTAAAACCATGCCCTCTGGTTTCGGCCTTTTGGATAAGACAATCAAATTTTTTATGTTTACTTTGTCTAGACACTATCATTAGATGTACTGAAAAGGTACTGTAACCCTTTATTTATTACTGAAAATTTCCAATACTCAATTTCCAGGTCACAAAAGGTGCCAGGCAAAGAGAATTAAATCACTCACTGACTCTGAACATTCCAGTAACACCTTCAGAAAGATGGCAGCATGTTCAGACACACCAGCCTCTCAGGGGTCAACCAAATGTGCTTTTTTCTTTGCTAAATGTGTTTTTTCATTATCACAAGACTATACTAGACTCCAAAAATTTCAGGCACAGCAAGTCAACCACAATGAACAGCTCATTGATCGGAGTAGCCAGCCAGCGTGTGACAGAAGAGCCGGATTGGGTTTGGAGGAGCTGCCTGCTACTCGAAGATATTGGAGTTGGTGCACAAGGGTGGTACGCAGTGTAACCATGGGTGATTGCCTTGGATGTCTTTGTGATTACAAGACTGTTAAACATTGATAATATAAGATGCCACAGACCTGCTTTCCCTGTTTGGTGGTAAGACAGATGGTGTGGGAGCTATGTAGCCTCAGCTGAAGCGAGGACTAGGCCTCAAGCTGTGGTCTTGCCTGCTGTAGTTCAGGGGAGGAGACGCCAGAGGGGGCCAGCCTGTTCTGTCAGTGCTGCTTTCCCGTGTTTGAGCAATGGAATGACAGGCTGGATTGCATGCATCTGTGCAGTTCCAAGGGGCTGTACCATCAATTTGCAGGACATGTCACTCTGGGTTTTGGACTATATATGTTTTCGCTTGCTATTTTGAATGTGTTCTGTATGTTTTGCACCTTCACCCCAGAGGAATGCCGTTTCATTTGGCTGTATCCATGTATGATAACTAAAGTTGATTTGATTTTGATTCAATGGAACCAATGTGATCAATTACTAACATAAACAAACTAGGAGGCGTAACTCATTTGGACCTACCATATAAATATAACGCGAGGTTGGAGGCAACAGTGGTGCAAGAAAGTTTGTGAACCCTGTAGAACTTACTCTATTTCTGCATAAGTTTGACCTAAAATGTGATCAGATCATCACACAAGTCCTAAAACTAGATAAAGAGAACCCAATTAAATAAGTAACACAAAACCATAATACTTGCTCAAAAAACATTATACATTTTTAAAAATTATCCAATATTTTATAAATAAATAAATAAATAAATATATAGGAAAATGTATGTGAGCCTTTGCTTTCAGTGACTGGTTTCGCCATCTTGTACAGCAATAACTTCAACAAAACAGTTCTAGTAACTGTTGATCAGTCCTGCACATCGGCTTAGAGGAATTTCAGGCCATTCTTCCTTACAAACCTGCTTCAACCCTGGGATGTTGGTGAGCTTCCTTGCATGAACTGCTCACTTTAGGTCCTACCACAACATTTCTATAGGATTAAGGTCAGGACTTTGACTTAGCCATTCCAAAACACAAATTTTCTTTTTAAACCATTCTGCTGTTGATTTACTCTCATCTTTCAGATCATTGCCTTGTTGCATCATTCAACTTCTATTAAGCTTCAGGTGACAGACTGCTCCACTAACATTCTCCTGTAAAATGTCTTCATACAATTTTGAATGTATTGTTCCCTCAACAACTGCAAGCTGGCCAGGCCCTGAGGCAGCAAGGTTGCCCCAAACCAGCATGCTCCTTCCACCATGCTTCACAGCTGGGATGAGGTTTTGGTGCTGGTGTGCAGTGCCCTTTTCCTTCCAAACGTAGCAATGTGCATTTCTGCCAAAAAGTTCAACTTTTGTCTCATCTGCCTACAGAACGTTGCCCCAGAAGCATGGCAGAACATCCAGGTATTCTGAAAACTTGAGATGTTCAGCAATGCTTTTTTTTTTAAAAAAAAGAGAGTATTTTTTCATCTGTGATGTCCTTCTATGAACACCATTCTTGATCTGTGCTTTTCCTGTGTGGACACAGAGACTTGAGCAAGCTCTAGAGATCTCTGCATTTTGCTGTTACTCTTGGGTTCTTTTTCACCTCCTTCAGCAATGCACGTTGTGCTGTTGGTGTGATCTTTGCAGTGCTAGATTTCCTCCATTTGTAGACAATTTCTCTTACTGTGAACTGATGAACACTCAGGTCTTTAGAAATGCATTGGTAGCCTCTTCCAGATTCAAGCAGCTCCACAATTCTTCTCTGGTCCTCTGAAAGTTGTTTTGATCGAGGCATGGTGCATATAAACAGATCTTTCTTGAGAAGAGCAAGCTGTCAGTAACCTGACTTTGTGTGTCTTATTTATAGGGCAGGGTACCTCTAAAATCAACATCCCCAATCTCATCCCATTAATTGGAACACCTGACTTTGGTAGCAGACATTACTTTTCCCCAAAAAAATAACTCATATTAGATCTTTTTTCTCAATAAATAAATGAACAAGTATAATGTTTGTGTTATTTATTTAATTGGGTTCTCTATCTAGTTTTAGGACTTGCATGAAGATCTGATCAGATTTTAGGTCACATTTATGCAGAAATAGAGAAAATTCTATGGGGTTCACAAATTTTCTAGCACCACTATAGCTATCTTGTGGTGACTGTCTTACCAGCTGACACACAAGTCTTTCTTTACACCACCAAGGCTGATTAACAGCTTGCTAGAATTCTCTCCATCTGGCTGAGTGTATCTCAAGCAACACCCAAGACAAAATTATGTGTTACACACAAAATGCTGAAGAAACTCACTCAACATTTTGGGTTGCTCTAGATTTCTAGGACCAATGGAATTCTGTTGTGGTTATGAATAGCTATGTGAGTGCTTGGTACTCCACCCAACTCAAATATTAATTTCCTCCACCACAAAGTAGACATACAGCATCAGAGACAATCATGGTTGTGTGTGCCTTTCCTTCACTTATATAAGTTACATTTCATCCAAATACATTGACACACATCCAATGTCTGTACTTAATCTGGCACCATCACCACTTGTATCAGTCACTATCGGTCTCTGCACTTAATGGACTAACCCTTTGCTCTCATTGCCCCTTCTTTTCTGACATAACAGAAAAGATATCATTTGTTAAATATTGAGAAACTTAAAAGTTGAGTAATTGGTTAGTTTTGATGTTCAAAGAGATTTAGCTCCTGTACAAAACTCACTGATGTCTGATAGGCAAGTGTAGCAAACAATGGGAAGAAAAATTGCCTCCATTTTTGTTGAGGTTAGAGGGTGAGCTTACAAAATAATGTCTTATTACAATCGTTCAGACCTTGCTGATCTCAAGAGAAATACCAGCTTTTCTAATAATGTCCACACACTGAACAGATAAAAATATTTTTTAAATCCACAGATCACAGCCCAATGTCATTTAATCATACAACACCTGTCTACAGTGGTCCTCATTGACTCCATGCCAATTTTCAATCTATTGCACCATTGAAAACAATTTGCCTGGATGTATAATGTTCAGATATGGCAACTCAAACAGTTATGCATCCAGACTCTCTGTGACCATAAAAAATTGTGCAGAGTTGTAGACACAGCTCAACACATTGAGAACAAACCTCCCTCGATAGACTGTCTATACCTTAGCAAAGTACTCAGCATAATCAAAGACCACCCCCCCCCCCCCCAGAAACTTCCTCTTTTCTTCTCTCTGCCTGAAAGCCATCTACCACTGGGCTTTTATCCCAGCATCAGACTTTTGAACCTCCTATACGATAAGATGGACACTACCTCACCACAATCTACCTCGTATTTATCTTACAATCTTACTTGCACTGCATCTTTTTGGTAGTTTTTGCACTTTATTATGTAGTGTTTTTGTTTACCTTATTCTAGTTCAATATATTGTGTAATATTTGATCTATATGAACAGTATGCAAGTCAGAAAGATAGCAATACACAAAAATACCCTGTTTATCACAGAGTCAACCACATTGCTGTGCTTGAGGGCACCACCATCAATCGAAGAGGTCCCTCCTAAAGGGCATATCTGCCAAAGTAGATCATGAAAAAGATACAACAGTAAGAAATTATCTACAATCTCATCTTAGTTTCTTAGACACAACTGCAACTGCCTACAACAGTTTTAGTAAAAGATTAACACAGCCCTCGTGGAATGGAAGAATGAGCAGCATACAGCTTTAACAGACGTTTGGAGATTGCAACAAACAAGGACAGTTAATGATCCGTGAAGTTTTCTGATAATGCTAAGGGAATACAAGAGATAGATCATGGCTTAAATCAAAGGAAGTCAACCTCCAGAATTAGAGGTGATATAGTGGCAGTCAACAGTCCAGTTGAAAAGGGATATAGTTGGCTGGAATAGTTGGCCACAAGAAATAGCAGGGAATGGATACTGGAAACATGTCTTAAGTTTTACAGAACAAGGGAAAAGTATGACTTTGGACCGATACTCAAGGGTCAAATAAAATGCAGACACAGTAAACTGTGAATAAAAGCAGGTCAGGTAGTATCTCTAGAAAAAGAAACTGAGGTAACATTTCCAGTCTTCAGTGGGTGGGGGGGGGGGGGAATGTAATTAGGTCGAATGAAAGAAATCTGATGGGGTGAGATCAAATGGGATTTTTACTTTGGCTCCTCCCACTTTCTCCAGATTCAAGGGGTAACACACAGGCCCCAGTTATTCCTGTCTCTTCATTGGCAATGTAGAATAGTTCATGTTCCAAGCCTTCCACTGCCCCATTAATGCTCCCCAACTCTTCCTCTGCTACACTGACAGCTGCATTGATGCTGCTTCATGCACTCATATTGAGGTCGTCAATGTTATCGACTTTGCCTCCAACTTCCACCCTGCCCTGAAAGTTACTTGATCCATTGCTGATACCTCCTTCTCCTTTTTCAATCTCTGTCTCACTCTCTGGAGACAAACAATTGACCACAATCTTTTATAAACATATCGATTCTCACAGCTATCTTGACTATAACTCTTCCCACTCTGCCACATGCAAAAATGCTATTCCCTTCTCCCAGTTCCTTCATTTCACCCACATGTTCCCAGGACATCAGAGAGTACCCCATTCTTCAACGGATGGTATTTCCCTTCCTCACCATTGATGCTGTCCTCACATGCATGTCCTCCATTCCCAAATATCCGTACTCACCCCATCTTCCTGCCACCTTAAAAAGGATACAGTTCCTTGTGTCCTAACCTACCATCCCATGAGTCTGCAACTTGTGCCACCTGTAAACGGATCCTACCATCAATCTTTTCCTCCCCCGCCCCACTTTCCACAGGGATCACTCCCTTGTGATTTTCTTATCAATTTGTCCTTTCCAGCACTTAACCCAGCAAGTGGCAAAAGTGTACATTCACCTCCTCTCTCACCTCCATTCAGGGCCCCAAACAGACCTTTCAAGTGAAGCAACACTTCATCTGAAAATCTGCAGAGGTCATCTATTGTATCCTATGCTCCCGAAGTGACCTCCTCTGCTTTGGCGAGACCAGCCATAAATTGGGGACAAATGTTGAACACGTCTGTTCCATTTGTCAACTTACTTGTGGCCAAATATATTAATTGTGATTCCCAGTCACATTCTGATGTCAGTCCATGACCTTCTCTTGTGTCACGATGAGGCCATCCTCAGGGTGGAGGAGCAACACCTCATATTCCATGTGGGTAGCGTTCAACCTGATTGCATGAACATCAATTTCTCCTTCCAGTTATAAAAAATTCTCTCCCTCTCCCCTCTTCTTCCATTCCCCATTCTGGGCTCTTAGTTGTTCTCACCTGCCCATCTCCTCACACCAGTGCCCCTCCTCCTTCCTTTTCTCCAATGGCCCACTCTCCTCTTATCAGATTTCTTCCTTTCCAGCCCTTCACTGACCTTTTCTACTCATCTCGCTTCACTTATAAACTTTTAGCTATCCCCCCACCTTTTTATTCTGGCATCTTCCCACTTCCTGTCCCATCCTGAAGAAGGGTCTCGGCCAGGAATGTCAACTGTTTATTCATTTCTATAGATGCTGCCTGACCTGCTGAGTTTCTCTGAGATTAATGTAGTTTTTTTAAAAAGAATCTTTGATCAGCAACTGGGCCTTCTGTTGTAATGCTTCACAGCATTTCAGCCATTAACAAGGAACAAAACAAATGCAATAACATCTTCACCAGTTAAATAGAGTCAGGGACGGAGCATAAAATTTGCTGACCGCACCCCCCCCATCCCAATCCCCTCCATAAAACAAGATTCCACCACTCATCAACATGCTAGCATCAATCTACAATGAACAATTAACTTGCATCTTTGGAGTGCGGGAGGAACCCAAGAACGCAGATGAATCACACATAATCATATTGTGTCAACACTACACTAATAGCACTCAGGGTCAAGGCAGTCCCCAGGGAAACCGTTTTAAACTCAGTGGCCACTTTACTAGATACACCTGCTCATTAATGCAAAAATCTAATTAGTCAATCATCTGGTAGCAACTCAATATATAAAAGCATGCAGAGATCAAGCATCAGAATGGGGAAGAAATGTGACCCTAGTGACTTTGACCATCAAATGAATGTTGGTGCCAGAGAGGCTGGCTTGTGTATCTCAAACTGCTGATCTCATGGGATTTTCATGCACAATGGTCTCTCAATGTTACAGAGAATGGTGCAAGAAACAAAATAAAACATGGAGAGCAGTTCTGTGGGCGAAAAACCCTTGTTAATTGGCGAGATCAGAATGGAATGGTCATACTGGTTCAGGCTGACAGTAAGACAACAGTATTGTAACTCAAATGAGCACGTATTATAATAGCGTTACACAGAAGAGCATCTCTAAACACACAAAATGTCAAACCTTGAAGTGGATGGGCTACAGCAGCAGCAGATCACACGACGTTACCCTCTTTTGGCCATTTCATTAGGAACACTCCTCTACTTAATAAAATAGCCACCAAGTGTGTCAGTTGCTCTAAAGAATGGGCCGTCTATGCCATCCTTCAGTGACCGGAAATATAATTTCACTTCACACCACCTAGGAGAAGGCAGCCTTCATATGCATTCCATGTACCATCACTCAAAACACCCACTTCCTTCTCTACAGACACAGTCATTGTAGTGTGCACTGTTTGCAAGCTGCACTACAGCAACCTGAATTGATTTGTTAACAATCCATTTTAAACCCAAGATACCCATCACCTTGAGCAAGGATACCAAGTGCTTTGGAACACGATCACTTCCAAATTCATCTGCAAGTCACACTATCCTTCAGTGCCAACTAACAAAGTCAAAACTTTGGAAATCATTTTAGAGCTTTGTTAAAATCTCTTCATCTTATTGGTCACAGATAGTTCAAGCAGAAATTCACCTTCTGAAAGGTGACCATGACCAAAAATCAGTAACTCTTGCCAGCAGTGTTCAAATCCCAGGAATGATTAAAATGAATAAAGCTGCATGATCTTTTTATGCATCTGTTATAAATATTTAAAAGCTAAAGTAGAACTACTAACTTTTTGAGCAGCTAAATAGCTAATTAGGAACAGAGCTGGCATTGCTTTCAGAAGGGATTGTATTTATATAGCCAATTAGAATTTGTACAATTCTTGAACTACTGTACAATGTTTGAAAGAACACAGATAGTTTTTTATATATATATTAGACAAAACCTCAACTAAGTGCTGTCTCTACATTTCCCCTGAGCATTGTGGGATTTGACAACTATAACCTGAGAGCATCCAGTTGGAACAGTTTAACTTGCAGTTTGTGACTTGCATTAAAGTGCTGATAAAATTTGCATAACAAAATTGCTTCCTGAGATTATGTATTAGTAAATATAAAAATCTTTTTTTTTTTAAAAAAAACACATGGCCTATATAGTACAATCAATCCCAGATAGTCAGACCATGAGAACATTCAGGAACAAAAGCAGTGTTTAGTACATGGCACTGAGCATATGAGTAAAACGCACAAAATACTGGAAGAACTCAGCAGGCCAGGCAGCATCTATAGAGAACAGCAAACAGTTGAGACCCTTCAACAAGACTGGAAAAAAAGAGATTAGATATCAGAGTAAGAAGGTGGGGGTGGGGAAAGAGGAAGTGCAAGATAGTAGGTGATAAGTGAAACCAGGAGAGGAGGTGGGATGAAGTAAAGTGCTGGGAAGTTGATTGGTGAAAGAGATAAAGGACTGAAGAAGGGGGAATATGATGGGAGAGGACATGGAAGAAAGGGAAGGGGGAGGAGCACCAGAGGGAGCAGATGGGCAGGTTAGGAGATAACATGAAAAGTGGGAGGCAATTACTAGAAGTTTGAGAAATTAAGGTTCAAACCATCAGGTTGGAGGCTACCCAGATGGAATACAAGGTGTTGGTTGAGTACACAATTGGGAATTTATGCAGCAGTCATAAAGTATGTTGGTGATGCTGCTGCAGCACTTAAGTACAGCTTTGGTTGTCATATTATAGGAAAAATCTTATTAATCTAGAAAGGGTGCTGAAAAGATTTACCAGGATGTTGCCTGGACTTGGAGCCTGACCTAGAAGGAGAGACTGCATGGACTAAAACTCCAATCCTTGAATTTATGAGATTGAGAGGTGAACTCAAGGTATGCATGATCATCAGGGGCGGAGACAGAAGAGATTGCCATAGGTTGAACATCAGAGGCAAGAGATTTGAAAAGGAACACAAAGGGTAACTTTTTTTTTACACAAAGGATGAACATTGGTGCATGTTGCAATGAGCTGCCAGAAATAGTGCATTAAAGGTGCATTTGCTACATTTAAACATCACGTAGATGAGTACATGAATTGGAGAGGTTTAGAGGGCTATGGGCCAAAAGCAGACAAATGGGTCCAGCTTGGTGATCAAGTCAGTAGGCACGGATGTGTTGGACAAATGGTCTGTTTCCATGCATTATGAATGACGTTGGGGAGAAAAAGACTGAGATTTGAAATCTTGGAAATAATGTCCACACAATACAAAGAATTTTGATTTGAATTTGAAATAATTTGGAAAAAAAAGAAAAAAATATAGGTTTCTGACAGTTTACTTAAACTGGATACCACAGCAGAAAAGCTCAAGAATTCCAATACCTCATTTCTTAAATAATCTAGATAGCTTTCATTCAAATTTAAACCAGCCATAGTCTACTCATCCAAACCCTCAGTGGTTGAACTAATTAACATGGTGTTGGGCTGATCTATGGAAGAACTAGTTTAAACCCAACACTGATCTTAGTTGTTCTCAATAAGTACACACATTATTATTAACCCTAATATATAACTGGATCACTATGTGCTGTTCATTTTTTTGGTACATAAAGATGAAATTCAATAGAGATATTTGACATTTAAATCACATTTATTGTTTTAAAGATTTTAATTTGGCAGAGCACCTGAAACTCATGTGGTACAGCTAAAACATCACTTACTTTGATCTAATAATTGTTTGGAATAATGATCATTTGTGCTGCCTTGTGCACCATGGAATGATTCTGTGACATACATATGCCCTTGTCTTTCCAAATGCTGTTTGGTTCTCAATACAAAGTCAATTATTTAATAGTTAAATTATACATGATCATACATCCAAAATACACAATTTGTTTCTTAGCTATCCCCCCATCCCATGTATGGCACAACAATCAAGTTGTACTTCATACATTGAACCAAACAGCTTGAAAGACAAAACCATTCCAGCTAAAGCAAACAGTAAATTTCCTGAAGACTACTAATCCCCAATTGAAACTACACAGAATGTCCACTGTAGGCTCAGTTCCTGGATATTGAAAGAAGGCAGCTGTGATATTTTGTTCAATCTTTTTAACTCTGCTGAAAAGAATTAAACCTAAAATTTTAAACTCACATACTAAAATGCAAGTTGTTGTACAACCTCAAAGTAACCATACATCGTTAAGTTAATATTTGACACAACAAATTTAATATCATAACAATGAACATTAGAGTAAAGTAGTTCCCTTTAGTCCACTAGGTTTTTGAAAGTCAAAATAGGTACAGAACAGATAACATTCAATTCAGCCTGCAAGTCATCTCTATCAATGACTTGCTGATAATTGTTACTAAAATTGTTATAATTATTTCATCCCAAATTTCTGTAATTGAAACCACATATGAAAGACATGGAGAATTCTAAAAAAAAAATCAGAATAATTCTGAATAAAATTTCTTTAAAATAAAATGCTTTGCCTTGCACAACTTCAAAGCAGGAGTAGGTCACCTAGCCCCTTTGAGGCTGCTCCAACATACAATTAAACTGATCAGATGCCAATCACAATTCCACATTCCCAACTAACCCGTTGTCCATCAGGGACCTATCTAGCTCAGCCATTAAATATTTAAGGACTATGTTTCCACTGCCCTTTTGAGGGCTAAATTTCCATAGATTCTCAAACACTAGAAAAAAATCTCTGTATTAATTTAACTCTGCCATGGACAGTCCCAAGCCCAGCTGCAAAAGGGGAAGGGCTGGGCATGGGGCTAGCAATGCCATCCCGTAAAAACTCAGTGCTACAGAAATGCTAAAGAAGCGCTAAAGACCTCATCCCTGGGAGAAGGATAAACCAAGAAGATGGGCAAAATCTGGAGACAATATAAAAGAATCACCTAGAACAGAGGACTCTGGCGAGCTACTGTCAGTAGCCTTTGGCCCAGCTGGGGTGACAGGATTTCAGTAAGAAGTCTTACTCCATGTTGCTATTTAAAAGCAGCTTTTATCTACCACATTCAAATTCTCCTACCGACATGGTGAGATTTAACCCCATGCTTCGCAATTACTTTACCAGCAACAACTACAATATTTTCCACTGAAGGCAGTTAAAATATCCATTCTCAAAACCAAGGCAGCATTTGTACACTCAGCACTACGGTTCAGCAAAATTCATGTCAAGGATGTTCTTAAGGTGGGGAAGAAGAATTTTTTTTTAAAAAAAGGAGACAGTGACAGCAGATGCAAAGAAAGCCAAAATAAAAACAGAAAATGTTGAAAATAATTGGTAGGTTAGGCTATGTAAGTGGAAGGAGAAAAAAAGAATATGCTACAGAGAGGAAGCAGAAAGGGTAAGATGTCACTAATAGGGTAAAGCCAGGGTGACCATCAGAATAAGTTCTAAACAAAGTCAATGAATGAACGAATGGAAAGCTGATTATTATTATTATCCATCATTGATCCCAAAGGAATCTCTAATAACAGTAATTGTTGATGTACACACACAAAATGCTGGAGCAGCTCTGCAAATCAAACAGCATCTATGAAGATGAATAAAGAGTTGATGTTTCAGGCTCAGACCTATCATCAGTACTGGAGAGCAAATATAAAAAGGTGGGAGGAAGGGGAAGGAGTAGAATCAGGAAGGTGATAGAAGATGAGGGGGAGGGAGCGGGAGAGGTACAAAATAAGCCACTGAAAGGGGATAGGTAAAATAATTAAGGGGCTAAAGGGGGAATTTGGTATGAGGGACATTTAGGAGAAAGGGAAGGTGGAGGGGTATAAGAGGGAAGTGATAGGCAAGACAGAAGATGAAGACTAAAAGGGGGAGCCAGAATATGAAATGGAAAAGGGGGGGATGAAATGACTGAAAGTTAAAGAAATAGATGGTTATATCATCAGATCAGAGGCTACCCAGACAGAATATGGGGAGTTGCTCCTACAACCCTTTCTTGACCGTAGATAAGGCCATGTAACAACATATCAGAATGTGAAGTCAAATTGAAATGGGTGGCCCCCAAGAAATACCATTTTTTGCAGCAAATGGAGCAAAGGTACTCAATGAAGTCATTCCCCCCCCCCACCCCACACAATCTACACTAGGTATCAATGATTAGAGGAGGCTGCATCAGAACCAGTAGACAACCCCAAAAGACTCAGAGGTGAAGTGTCACCTCACTGAAAAGGGCTGAATGGTGGTGAGCGAGGAGGTATCGGGATAAATGTCGCACTTGTCATGCTTCCAGGGATAAGTGCCAGGAAGGAATGAGGGAATGAGTGTGGTAGGTGGGGTCGGGGTTGAAGAATCATATATATTATACACACACACACATAAATTTTTAAAACTGGGAAAATTATGCCCCATTTCTTTAATCTCCGATCAATGCAAGACATGGAGTAAATAATGTGCGCTGCATTTCAGAAATACATTTCATGCACTTTTCTCCTCAGAATTTCACATTTTATAGCACTCTAAACAATCTTGCTAAATACAGAAAGCTAATTATATACTGTAGATTAAAATGGCAATCTCCATAACTTGTGATGTTTTTTTTACACAATGAGACCCCTTTCCAGAAACAGTTAAAAACTTATCATGTTTCAGTAAAAAAAAGATTATTACATTCTTAAAGGATTCATCTGGCATAAACTTTAGCTTCTTCAAAACATTGTACTCCTCCCCCATCTTGTAATAATTTCACTCACCCAATAAACAAAAGTCAGATCTTTGTTTCTCAGCTTATGGAATACAAAAATTCTACAGTACAGATGATGTTGCTTGACCAGCCAAACCCATCCTCTGCAGCAATCCATTCATTCTCATCTCACATTCCTGTTTGCATAGCCCAGCCAATTTTCTCTCATGCCTATCGAATTCCCTTTTGAGAGCAAAGCTTTGTCTCTTACAAACAATGTTTCAAACCTTAACCATCCTATAAGCAATAAAAGAAAGGTTCTTCTTACATTTCCTGGGATCTTTTGCCCATCACCTCAAATTTATGATACTGGTTTTTGAAATAGTCAAGACTGATAAATATCCTCTCGACCAACTTCAATACAACCCAAACTTAGTCATTCGAAAACTGACTGTTCCTGGATCCAGACAGTTCATATAACTCCTGACTTGCAAAAGTCTACTAATCACAATCAAGATGTTCTACACTTTATTTACACCAGGGACCGAGGTCCCTGCACTCACTTTAGAACTATACACTTAGTGTTCATATTTAGGATGCTTTGCCTCATTCTTTTTTTAATGTTCACTTTATACTTTCTAGAATAAATCAGGTTTATGATTTGGCTGGCTAATGTCCATTGCAAAAAGAGCCTCATTATTTGCAACATCTTCCAACTTTGACATATGAAAATTTTTAATTCTTACCCTGAAAAGCAACTTAAAAGTCAACAACACAATGACTTTGTGGTCTCTACTAAAAGTACCCATCCGGTCTTCCATTCGGAAATGCTCCAGGTACAATAACTGAGGGTAATTGATAGCAGGAACTCTCTGCCAGAGGAAGTGGAGGAGTCAGATCCAGGGGACCGGGACAAACCAGGAAATTATAGGCCAGTAAACCTTACATCAGAGGAAGGCATATTATTGGAGAAGATACCAAATGATTTTGGCACATATATGGGAATGCATTTCCTCATAAGGAACATTCAACATGACCCCCGGGTGGAAGTCACATCTTACATACTTGAGTATTTTTTTGAGCTGACAAAGATGATTAATGACAGTGAGCAGTGGGTGTTGTCTCTGTGGCTCTAATAAAACTTAGAACACAAAAAAAAGGGAGCAGGAGTCAGCAATTTGGCCTGTTGAACCTGCTACACCATTCATTAAGATCATGATTGATCCGGCCATGGGCTCAGTTCCACCAACCTTCGTCCACACCTCACCCCCCCCCCCCCACAACCATTAATGCCCCAGCTGTGCAAAAATCTATTTGCATCTTAAATGTATTTAATGAGGCAATTTCTACTGCTTCACTGGGCAGAGAATTCCACAGATTCACTCCTCTCTGGGAAAAGCAGGACAGAGAGTAATTCATTCATTCCTGCACCCCCCCCCCCTCTCCTTTTTACACAACACAGTGGAAGCACTTTTTGCTTTTCACTTATTTCATGCTATCATCATACAGTATTTTTTTTCATTTGATACTTCTGCTAACACACAAATATTACCCCCAACCAGTTCTGCCTTCCAAACTCCAATATGTCAGCCCATTGGGAATTAAACACTCGTTTCTAGATGGGATATTAGACATTGCATTTCTAACAAGTAAAATGATTATGAAATCTCAAATATTCTTGACTCCTGAAGATACAACTCCACACATTTTCAGAATAAAACCTATAGTATTAACAACTCAGATTGGTCTATGAGCTATGAAAAAAAGTTAACTATTTTAGTAAATACCAAATAAGAACTGTTAAACAATGTTTTAAGTATCAAAATTAAATAAACAGTCCTTATTTAAATACATTAAAAATTTCAGGTGCAACTAAAAATTGATATTAATGTCAAGAGGCGAGAGTCTTAAAGTCTTAAACCAAGATAAATCTTAGTCATTTTGAAGTAAAAAGTTTTTGTTTTAAGAAATTTGCAAAACTTGGTTCAAAGATAATACGGCTGCTGTGCACATACAAAACAGAAATAGCTTTTAACACTCAACAGAAATCCAGGAAATTATGATCAGACAAGATGACAAAATAAATACATGAACATATGAATTAGAAGGCTGCAATAACTCTTGTTGCAATCTTCTGTGATAACTTCCAGAAATTTAACTACTTCCTACCTACAGATAATCCTTAATCAAAGACAAATTCCTTTCCACAAAACCATGTCAACTTTGGCTCATTACAAACATTGATCAGCTATGATCCAAGCAGATTCAAGGTACAATACAGCTTTTTCCTGCCTCCACTTTTACTTGAAACATATCAGCAAAAAAAAATATTTGATCATCGTCAGTTTGATGATCTCGGTGAAAAACAAAGTATCCGTGTTGTTAATTCTGCTCCTCTCTGGCAGTGCTTCAACTGCTGAGTAATACCAGTTTTTCCTGTTTTCACTTGTGCATTCTTGAAAGCAGATATTGAGCGAGTTATTCTTATTATTCAAATGCAACTGATTTTAGAATTCTTCAATGCATCAGACATGGCTTCAGTAATTTTAATACACACTCACTGCTGGTATTCTTCCACCATCAAGTCACAAGTAAAACATCAAGAAGCTCAGGAATGTTGATGTTGTTACGAATGTGCCACAGCTCTGAGGGGCCAAAGGGTGCGGGGTAGCCCCCTCCTTTTTGAGAATTGCAAGATCACTATCGAGTCAGTTCAGGAGACCCAGGAAATGAGAGAAAGACATGCAGAATCCACAAAGAGTTTAGAATGTGTCCTGGCCTCCGAAAGGCGAAACCATTGATACCGGCTATTGTCTCTTGGAGACGGGATTGTGTATTGAATCCTGTACGATGCATCGAAGCCCCAGGCAATGAACCGGGGGGGGGGGGGGTTGGTGGAGGGATTGCAACATCCCAACCTGATTGACATCTGAGACCCTGTGAGTCAGGATAAAAAGAGGGTCTGTGGGAACAGACCCTCTGACGCACCAGAAGAAATGCTAGCGATCCCGTAATAGCGAAAACTGGTGGGAAGGCCATGTGCATCCGTTTCCATTTGCCCTGGAATCAGTGGGCCTTTACCACGGAAGAACGATTTTTAGCTAACAACAGGGAAATCAACTCCCAACGACTCTCGAAGGATTGACATAAAAGGAATGGGCAAGTTTTAACCCGTCTTTCTCTCCAACCAAAAAGCTGCAGCTTGAATGAACTAAAGTGACTTTTATATTTCCATCGGACAATACATTACCCCCTAGACAACGATAGAGCTATTCCTTATCGATTATTATTATACCCTTGCTTTTAGATTTAGTATTGATGACATATGTTATCTGTATGTTTGCATTGAGATTATTTTGTGTATTTTTATCAATAAATACTGTTAAAAATAGTATCATCAGACTTCAACGGACCTCTCTATCTTTGCTGGTAAGTGACCCAGTTACGGGGTACGTAACAATGTACAGTAGGATCTTGAAGTACAAGTTCATAGCTCCCTGAAAATTGCAACACTGATAAATAAGGCAGGGAACAAGACAATCAATATGTCAGTCACTGAAAATAAGAGTTGGAACAACACATTGCAGCTGAACAAACTGTAGTCTGGCCATATTGAGTAGAACACAGAACAGTACAAAGTAGAACAAATAGCCAGCTAAAATAATCCCTTCTGCCTACACAATGTCCATATCCTTCCATTTCCCTGACATTTCTGTACCTATTTAAACATCTCTTTAAAGTTCCTACCACTCCCACCCACCCCTCACATCTGCTTTGAAATTACCCCTGCTCACCTCAAATGCATGTCCTCTGGCATGAAACATTTCCACCCTGGGAGAAAAAAAAAGATACCAGCTCTCTACTCTTTCTATGCCTCTCAATCTTTTCAATCTCCATCATATCCCCCCTCAGCCTTCTCCACTCCAGAGAAAACAACCCAAGTTTGTCCAACTGTACTATACACAATTATATGTACAATACAGTTCTGGTCACCAAACCACAGGAATCATCGGGTAGCATTAGAGAGTGTAGAAGAGATTCATTAGGTTTTACAGTGGAATGGAGGGCTGAAACGGGATAGATAGACTGGGCTCTTTCTCACTGGAATGTGGGAGATGATCTTATTGCAGCTTATAAAATTATATCCTTGGGTTGGGGAACCCAAAACTGGAGGCCAGAGGTTTATGATGAGGGGAGAGAAATTCAGAAGAGATCTGGGGGCAAGGTTTTTCTCCGCAATGAGGGTGGATGATACAAGGATCAAGAAAAGCCACTAGAGTAAATGAGAGAGATAGAAGCAGGACATGGGCTGAATGCAGACAAATAAGCAAATACAGATAAATATCACATCGCCATTTGGGTTAAAGGGCTTATTTTTATGGTCTAGGATTCCAAAATTAAAGCTTAAACAATTATGTTGAGCGCTAAAAAACCGATTCACCACAACTAAACCAATGTCAATTCTGAGTACTTTGGCAAATATTTGACTTAGATGGCAAAGAAAATATTTATCTGATGAATAGGAACTTGAGATAGAGTATTATCAATGAAGAGGAACTACATTTGGAGAAGTTGAGGCATTTATTCTTAAAATGAAGAATGAGAAGCAAAGTATAGAAAAATATAGTCATGAAATTTCTGGACAGAGTAAACAAAAGACAGTTTCCATCAATAAAAAAGGTTGAGGACAAGGAGGACACTGTTTACCATAACAAACATTGAGGGGAAAGAGGTAAAAGAAATCATTCCGACAACAACTTATTAGAATTAGAAATGCACTGTCTGAAATGCTGTTTCTAAAATGAGTTGGCCAAGTTATCTCGTGAAAATTGATTTGCAGGACTACCGTTGGAGAAAGTGGAATGAGAGTTTTTTTCTTTTAAAAAAAACAGAATTCCAAAAGGGCTACATTGACTGAAAGACTTCCTTCTCAGTTGAAACAATTGTAAGATTCATCTAGGGATGATGTAATCTTGGAAGAAATTAATTCTGAACTATGTAAGTGAGTATCTTTTATTAAAAATCAGAGCTGGTTTAACACACAGATCTGGGCAACTGATTAGATTTGGCCTGCAGAGCAATGTCAAGTTCACAATCACCATTTTGAGAAGTCTTGAAGCTTAAGTACTTAAATCCTTCAGTGCAAAACCATCCCTCAACTTATAATAACTTTGTATCAATTTGTTTAGATTTTCCAGAGACTCACAGAGCTGAGATGAGCCAAAAGAACCTGAAAATCCTCACAAACAGGAAAAGGCAAGATATACAATTTCTGGCAAAGTGTTTCAACATGATTCATGGAGTTACAATTTAGGATCAGGGCTTTTAATTCAAACAACAGTAAATTAGTTAAATTCATCTGAAGCAGCTAGATTTTAATTCACAAGAAAATGCTCCAATCTAAAATTTTAGTTCACAACAATGGCTATCATAACATATGGCCATCTAATCTAAAAGCTCATTCCTTTAAAATAATACTCTTGTCTTTCCCTTCCATGGAGTGCCCTGACTTTGGGAACTCCGCCTTTATTTTTAAACTCTGTATTTCAGAGATGGAGATACAATGGCACTCAATGGTGACTCCTTCATGTTCATCTACGAAAAGAGCTCAATTTCTACCTTTGGTGTCTCTTTCCTTTTCAGGGTGGATGGGGTTCTGTTGAAGACCATGACCTGGAACATCACTCAGACTTCGGTTCGTTGTGGTGGTGGGGCCCCAGGGGCTCAAGACCAACCACTTTTCCATATCCCAAGGACACAGCCTAGAAGACCAGTGTGCCTTTGGGGTTGGTTCCCAGGTGTTGCTGCCCTGTGGATGGGTTGACTGTAAGCCAGTGCTGCCAAATGAGGCATCATGGGAGAAAACAGAACATCAGATTAGCGGGGTCCCTCTCCCTCTCAAATCAGCAAATTGTTTTATTATGTCTCCCCTTTTTCCCTTTATTGGGGAGAGAGAGATAGAGAAAGAGAACCTGAGGCATTTTGAATTGTCAGGTGCACAATTGTTTTTTTGTTGTTCTGCAGATCACTGTTCTTATTAGGGGTTTTGCAATTGCATGCTTGGTGGGTGGAGGGTGCTGATGCTTTTTTGCACAAGTGGTAGGGGTGGGGGAAGGTTATTGCTGGTTTGTGTGGGAGGAAGGGGGCTTTGGAGTTCTGATGTTTTTAATTGTCATTCATTCTTTGGGGCACTCTTCTGTTTTCATGAGTGTCTGCAAAGAACTGGAATTTCAGAATGCATATTGTATACATTTATCCAATATAAATGATGCTACTTAACACTAGGGATGGGTAATAAATGCTGGCTTAGCTTGTGACGCCAACATCCCGTAAATGAATACAGGTTCACCCCGCTAGCTGAAGGTAGAGCGTTTCTGTGAAACGGTTCGCAAACCGGAATGTCATAAAGTGAATAAGCAATTATCATTTATTAATATGGGAAAAATTTGTGAGCATTCCCAGACCCAAAAATAACCTACAAAATCATGCCACCAAATAACACATAAAACCTAAAATAACAGTAACATATAGTAAAAGCAGGAATGATATGATAAATACACAGCCTATATAAAGTAGTAATACTTTTCTACAATCATTGCAGCACTGTCTAGCATAGCGAAAATCTGACTACGTGGTGTATCTCACTATGTAGCGGAAGCAGTCTCTCCAGTAACCTTTAAGCTATGAAGCTGCCAAATCATACCAAATAACACAAAAATACACAGCCTATATAAAGTAGAAATAATGTATGTACAGTGTAGTTTCACTTACCAGTATGGGGAAGACAGCGAGCGCACTGATGACGGAGTGTTAGGCTGAGTCGTCCAATAAATTGCAGTTTCGTCACAGTTAAACACTTGTGTGGTAAACTATGTGTATACCTGTCTGGACACAACCCTCTGCTGACTGCTCCTGTGGCTTCTCCCACAGACCCCTGTATAAAGGTGATTGGAGGCACTGCTCCTCCCTCAGTCTCCAAGACGTGGTCACTTTTGCTACTAATAAAACCCTATCATTCACCTCCCGTCTCCGAGAGTTATTGATGGTGCATCAATTTGCTTATACGAGTAACCACCTTCTGTAATTATTTTCTTCAGTTCTGCTGGGAACTTTTCGGCAACTTCAGTATCAGCCAAAGCACTCACTCCAGTAAACTTTAAGCTATGAAGCTGCCCTCGCCTCAGAAACCGATCAAACCACCCCTGACTACCTTTAAATTCCACTTTCGCAACACTTTCATCACCATCGTCCAGTGCTTTCTGTTTCAGCTTATTAAAAAGACTGACTGATTTCTCCTTAAGTACAAAATAACTTAACAGAACACCACCCTTTGTACACCCATCAATCCACTCAAGCAATAGACTTTCCATTTTATTCATTATTGGATGCCAACTAAGAGAGACCACTTTGCTAAGAGCAGAACCAACAGTAACATCGGCAGCTTTCAAGATTCTTTCTCTCTGCATATAAATAGTACGAATGGTGGACACAGGCAAGTTCAACACGCGGACAGTGTCCTTACTTCGTTCACCATGATCAAAATGCTTAATTTTGTCTAGTTTTACGTTAAATGCAACACTCTTACGAGCTCTTTTAGGCTTTTCCGATACCTCTGAACTCATCTTGCGAATGGATTTTAAAAATAAATCGACGTAAAGCACAGATGCTCACAGGCACATGTTTAAGCAATGGTGGCTAAAATGCAGTTCCGGGGGAGGAGCTTGGCTGCTCGTGGCACGCTACTTTTTTTGGCGCACTGCCTTTTTTCCTAACAGTGAAAATACCTTCTTTAGCAAAAACAGGTAACCTATGTAGGTCTTTCATAACAGCAAGATGTCATAAAGTGAATGCTCGAAAAAGAGGGGCCACCTGAAAATTATTGAACACATTTCCATGTCAACTGCTCACATATTAAAATTCAACACTACTCCAAGTAGCTACATCTTCAGACCGAGTCATGGAAACAAAATCAAAGCAGCATACAGCCAGAAAATATTTTCAACATGTACAAACAAGCTGAATGGACTGAACAGGTTGGGCAGCATCCGTTGAAATGGATGCTGCCCAACCTGCTGAGTTTATCCAGCTTGTTTGTACAAATTGATTTGACCACAGCATCTGCAGTGTACTTTGTGTTTACTGGAAATATTTTGCCTTATTTGAGATGTTTTGAACTTGTTAACCTAAATTGAAGATCTGAACTTGCACTCTTATCTACAAGATTAACACGTTTTTAAGAAAAACTAAAGTAAATTATGTCAGATTCATCCACAGGAATCCTGATGATGGATTTCGGCCAAAACAGCGACCAGTTACTTTTCTCCATAGATGCTACCTGGCCCGCTGAGTTCCTCCTGCATTTTGTGTGTGGTCCTTTGAGCAAAACTGGTTCGTTGAATGTGCCTACTTTAGATAATAAGTCATATACATTTTATTAATTAGGTCAAATTTTTTTACTACCAATGCACATAATTAATCTACAGTAAAGTCTTCAACAGCCAAAGCCATTGCAAAGTCATCAGGTCCTTAAGGAATTCTGATTTTTGTTAAAAGATTGTTGTTCAGTTGAGTCCAACTCTTAGTGACCTCACAAACCAGAGAGTCCATAGGGTTTTCATGACAAGATACGGAAGTAGATTGCCAGGCCTTTCTTCCATGCAGATTCTGCTGCTGCCCAGGTCGGGACCCGGCTGGGTTTGAACTCAGGACCATCTGCCTTGAGGTCCAGTGCAGATGCCACTACGCCACCAGCCGGCCCATTATTAAAAATACAAAGATTTATTCTGTCAGTGCAATCGCACTTGTCTGGGCCTATATGAAATATATTACAGAAAACACAGACCATGAATATTACAACTCAAAAACAGGACCTTCAGCCCATGATGTTATGCAAAACTAATCCCTTTTGCCTGCATAATACCCAATATCCTTCCATTCTTTGCCCACTCAATTGCCAGTTAAACACTTAAATCACATCTGCCTCCACTACCACCCCTGGCAGCACATTCCAGGCACCTACCACCATGCAAAAGAACTTACCCTGCTCATCTTAAATGCATGAATGCATGTCCTTTAGAATTAGACATTTCAGCTTTCAAACCGGGGGGGGGGGGGGGGGGGGGTAGAATTCTAATTGTCCTATCCTCAGCCTGTCATCATCTGTCAATTATTTCCACATATCTGCCACTAATTGATATCCCATTGTATCTTTTGATAATCTTCCACACTATACACAAAGCCACTAATTTTTGTATCATCTGCGAGTCTGTCTCCCTCTCTCATGTTTTCTCTGGACAAGCCAATTCTGAACCCAAATGGCCAAATTACTATGGATCTTGTGTATCCCGTGGAATTCAGACATCACATCAAGTGTCATTCAACCATCAATAGTTTATGCAAATGAAAAACACTTCACAACCACACCAGCTTGATTTTAAAATCTAATATTCAGCCAGTATATCCTAAGCTGGCAAGCATTGTTCAAATGCTTCGAGGCTTAACAGCACACCTTTCAGTGTTTTGGGTCACAGTATTCCCAAGGCACACAAAGCCCAGGATAAAAAACATCTCAGGTACCCAACCCTGGATTTACATACGTGGTGAAAAACAACAGCATCCAATTCAGTTTAAACTGAATAAAATCACAATTAAGAAGTATAACTGAAAATAAAATTTGCCTGGGCATTGCAAAGTGGGACCATAAAATATTGAGACTGATAAAGGAAATTCCTAAATATTTTCTAAACACATTTAAGGGCAAAAGGATAACCAAGGAAAGAGTAGGGACTGTTAGGGACAGATATATATGGTGCCAGAGGATGAAAACAAGGTCTCAAATGAATACATTAGACAACAGACAGTAGGTGCAGGAGTAGGCCATTTGGCCCTTCTAGCCAGCACTGCCATTCACTGTGACCATGGCTGATCATACACAATCAGTACCCCATTCCTGCCCTCTCCCCATATCCCTTGACCCCGCTATCTATAAGAGCTCTATCTAACTCACTCTTGAATGCATCCAGAGACTTGGCCTCCACTGCCTTCTGGGGCAGAGCATTCCACATATCCACCACTCTCTGGGTGAAAAAGTTTTTCCGCATCTCTGTTCTAAATGGCCTACCCTTTATTCTTAAACTGTGGCCTCTGGTTCTGGACTCACCCATCAGTGGGAACATGTTTCCTGCCTCCAGCGCATCCAATCCCTTAATAATCTTATATGTTTCAATCAGATCCCCTCTCATCCTTCTAAATTCCAGTGGATACAAGCCCAGTCGCTCCAATCTTTCAACATATGACAGTCCCACCATCCCAGGAATTAACCTCCTGAACCTACTCATCTGTACTCACAAAGGACATTATAGTTGGGGAATTCAAGGAGGGGTTTAGTCAATAATAATCAAATTCTAGAGTATATCACCTTTAAGTAGGAAAGGGTATTCAATGTCTTCATGGACAAAAGTAAAATCGTCCCGAGAGCCTTCATATCCCAGGGAGATCCAGACTGATTGATTGCCATTCTCAAAAAGAAAAGGTATTGATCCATATGATGCAAGGAATCAAGTGCTGGGACCCACAGTTATATAAATTAATGATCCGCATATACAAAACTTGCTGCTGTTTATAACGAGGCGGTCTGAGGCGAAAGGATAAGATTAATTGGCAAATAAGATTAATTAGTTGGCAAAGTGGTAAAATAACTGCAGGTTGGATAGCTGAACACACACACTAAATTTTTAATCTGCAAACCAATGTCAGTGATCCTCTTACCTTGTTGGGCCTGTTAGGGAATATAAAATAATTCTTAAGCAGGTTGGGAGCTGATAATTTGATATCACATTACTCTTTAATGGAAGATTACAACTGTTAAAAGCCCTTTACTGATATTTTAATAAAAGTTATGTCCAGAAGTCTATACCCACATTGTCTTGCAGCTCAAAAATAACAGTTTAATTGTGAAAGTGTATACAGAGGATTGCAGTTGCATAAGGTTCATTTCCTACAAACAGCCCTGTCATTACTGAGAATTGTCCAAACTGACTTTTTTTTAAGTCAGAAGAGAACAACTTCCCCCCCAACCCCCTGCCCCGGCCAAAATCATAATGTAGTCCTGGTAATTGAAAGGTGATGCATTTTCAGAAAAGCATTGAGGATAGGACCCTGACATTTACTGCTAATTAAGGAGCACAGGAATCTTGTACAAGTCCAAAACCCTTGAAGGTAGCAGCACAGATGACAAAGGTGGCAGAGTGAAATAAGCCATCATTCGCCAGAACACTGTAATTTTAGTCACCACACAGTCGGAAGGATAAGATGGCAGTGGAGAGGATGCAGAGGAGATTGCTTCTGTTGGAGTGTTTTGGTTATAAGGATAGAGTAAATGAGCTGAGGTTGTTTCCCTGGGAGTAAAAGAGACCAAGAGAGCAATACAAAATTTAAAGCAGCAAAATTAAGGGAGATAGCTTCAAGCTGCTCAAAATTCAAAGTAAAGTGAATTTATTATAAAAGTCTGCATATGTCATCATATAATACCCTGAGATTCATTTCCTTGCAGGTATTCATAGTAAATACAAAGAAACAAAATATAATCAATGAAAAACCACAAACAAAATAGACAAACTCATGTGCAAAAGACAAACTGAAAAACAGAAAAAGAAAAACAAACAATAATTAATAAACAAATATTGTGAATGAGATGAAGAGTCCTTGAAAGTGAGTCCACAGATTGTGGGAACAGTTCAGTGATGAGGCGAGTGAAGTTATCCCCTCTTGTTCAGGTGCAGGCAATGTCTAAAACTCAAGGATGCAGGGAGGGCTGAGTGGTTTAAAAGATTTTCCCCTGCCAAAGACTGATTGAAATGTGGAATGTAATGCATCGCCTGAGGTGGTGGTGTAGGCAGTTACATAGTTTGGTGTCACAACAGGACACTTCAGTCATGATATGAAGGAAGACACTGGATAGAGGATGAACTTGATAAAAACATTTAGGACAAAAGCTCTGTCAAGAGGGTCTCACAGTTCAGGACTGATAATGTGATCATGAAAGCAAGTAACACGACATTTGAATCAGCAAGGCACAGAAGGCTATGGGCCAAATGCTGGTATACTGGATGAGTACAAATGAATTCTCAATGGTCGTCATGGACATTGAGTTTCTTTGACCTCAGCTTAAGGACAAAAAGAACAAAATAAACATTGCTGTAAACAACATTTTGCATTCAAACTGGTAAAAAAAAACAAGTTAAAAAATTCATTAAATACACGCAAGATGCTGGAGGAACTCAGCAGGTCAGGCAGCATCTTCCTATTTCCCGCCATTGATGCTGCCTGTCCTGTTGAGCTTCTCCAACATTGTGTTGTTCAAGATTTCCAGGAACTCTTATGCCTCCAGTCATTAAATCTCGCTACAATTAGGTATCATGTCCCACTGAAATTCAGTATAGGAGCATAAATGTTAACTCACAACTCGATCCAACGATCCCATTTCAATCTGAACTCAAGGGCTGAGAGAGAAATATGTCAATTTTCTGTCACAATGCGCATTTCTTCCAGGTCTCCACATTCCTCCAAAAGACACGGGTTGATAGGTTAATTGGCCAATGTAGATTGACTCTAGTGTGTTAGCAGACTCAACAGGGAGTTCTTTGGAATATGGAATAAAGGGAAAATGATGAATAATGAGATTGCTTAGCTGACAGAGACGATAGGCTGAGTGGCCTCCATCTGTACCATAAAGGAATATTGACCACAAAGTAATAATGGCTTTGAACCAATAAATTGATTGTTAAATCATTCTCAATACTTAAAAGGTCCTCAGATGTCATTTACACATATTCTCCCAGACATATATAGTACTCAAATCCTGTCACCAGGAAACGGTGCAGTCATCACAAATGGAAAAAGCCTATGCCTTCTCCAAATTTTCCTTCAGATAGAATCAAACATTACAAACCCAGAGCCACCTCTTGTTAGCACACTATTTTATTAAACTACTAATAGTTTCATTTGATCAGCTCCCCCACTGTCACTCCACCCAGGCAGCATCCAAACAAACATCGATCACTGGTCACCTGGAATGACTATCATCCACGATCACCTTCCCCAGTCTATACCTTCCAAATCAATCTGCAATGATTTCACGTAATCATTTGGAGGGAGAGGGGTTGCTCATCTCTGAATTCAGAGAAAATTCAGACAGTTCTCAGCAATGACTGGACATTTCTAAGGAAATGAATCCTTGCACAACCCACAGAACCCTTGTATTTGGTTTCACAAGCAAATTTGTCAATCCTGTACTGCAAGACACTGTGCTGGACATAGCTCTTGTTGAAGTACAGTCTTCTACCAATTGTCCTCCTTCATATTACTCTTGAATGATTACATGACATCAAAGTATCCACTCCTAACAAACTTGCAAACTATTTCATACTCCTCAACAGGACCATGAAAAGTTAAGAGAATTACAGATGTGTTACTTTCCTGTCACTCAAACTGTTTTGTAGATTAAAAGTTTCCTGTGTGGGCTTAGCTATCCAAACTGACATGCAGAAGCATTAGCTAAAACTGAAGCAGAACACAGGACCAAGACAGACATGCTGAGACCTACAACTCAGCATTGCTTCAGTGGGAGGGATGGGGAGAGACATCAAGAGGGCCACAGGTGCTCCAGGCAGCCTGTCTCATCAAGCTACCTGTACCTTTCAGGAGAGAAAAACTGCAAAATAATCAAGTCTGTCACTCTCAAATGGTCTTCTTTCATTGTCTGCCTTTGCTCTGTGCCTTAATTGCTCTCACCACAGAAGTGATCTCCAGCTAAAATAGTTTGTGTAAATTACTTTACACTGAAAGCACAAAACAAGTCATGAACACACATTACTGAATTATAATCTTGCATATTATTTAATGTTTTTAAATGAAAACTGTTCCTCACTCCTAGTGCACTGGGTTAATAATCAAAGATTACTAAACTATTGGAAATCTGCAGATGCTGGAAATTCATACAACAACTCACAGAAAATGCTGGTAGAACACAGCAGGCTAGGCAGCATCTGTAGGACCGAAAGGAACGATAGTAAGAGATAGTAAGAGATTTGAAAGTAGAGGGGGGAGGGGGAAATGCGAAATGATAGGAGTAGACTCCCGGAGGGGGCTAAGAGCTAAGAGCTGGAAAGGTGATTGGCGAAAGTGATACAGAGCTGGAGAAGGGAAAGGACCTTCTCCAAATTTTCCATTGACTTCTGTAACTTCCGTTAATGCCCCTCCTCCCCTTCTTACCCCATCCCTGACACATTTAGTTGTTTGCCTGTTCTCCATCTCCCTCTGGTGCTCCCCCCCCCCCCCCCGTCCCATGATCCTTTCCCTTCTCCAGCTCTGTATCACTTTCGCCAATCACCTCTCCAGCTCTTAGCTTCATCCCACCCCCTCCGGTCTTCTCCTATCATTTTGCATTTCCCCCTCTCCCCACTACTTTCAAATCTCTTACTATCGTTCCTTTCGGTTAGTCCTGACGAAGGGTCTTGGCCCGAAACGTCGACATCGTTTATCCCTACAGATGCTGCCTAGCCTGCTGTGTTCTTGTGTGTGTTGTTGTTTACTAAACTCTTTGCAGTTTAGGCAGCACCTGTGGAAAGTTCAAAGTAAATTTATTAAAGTACATATATTATTACTATATACAACCCTGAGATTCATTTTCTTTCAGGCATACTCAATAAGTCCAATAACCAATGAAAGACTGAGCCAACAGGGCAGACAACCGGTGTGTCCCGAACGAAAAAAAAGGGTAACACAGCTAATATTTCAGGTTGATGAACTTCTAACTGAAATAAGCAAAATGACCAATTGATGACCAGAATTATTAAATCTGTTCTACTACACAGATCACCAATCTTCCCAGCTTGTTGTGAATAATTCACTCAGTAAACCCATGATGCTTCAATGTAGGATCCAAGTCAGCTCAGGGTATCATAGTTTGTCTTAATATTGATTCTACACAGTTCAGTAGGCACTAAGACTTTAAAATCTTTTTATATTCCAAATTTGGGATCTTCACAAAATGGGTCATCAGTTTACTGTAATAAAATTACTTTAATCACTTCCAACCTAATAGTGGTCAAGAACAGTTTTGCAGAATCATTTGTGCCTTGAAACTTATACACTTCAAACATCACTTATCAAAGGAATCCAGAAAAATTAGACCAGTATCAGTGTCCAGACAACTATAGCCTATGTCGATAACTATGCGGAGTTCTCAAAAAGAGCCCAAACATATATTTGCATATTCACAATTACCAATTAGCAGTAGTTCTCAGGGTTGATTGACATCATGCCAAATCCTATTGTGCATAACAATGCTTTTACAAAGCATTTTCTACCACATCATGTGCTACAAAGCAGTGTCACTTGGGGAAAACTACTTCCGGCACATACAACCTGTATAAAATGCTCTGTGCCAGTGGATAATATATATCCATTACCAGTTATGGCCATACACATCATGTGCATAAAAATGTATACATTTTAAATACTGTGTATAAGATGATGAAGGGAATTGATCATGTGGATAGACAGAGGCTTTTTCCCAAGGCTGAAATAACTAACAAAAGAGGGCACAGTTTTAAGGTGCTTGGAAGTAGGTACAGAGGAGATGTCAGGGGGCAAGGCTCATTTGTTTGTGGGTTTATTTTTAAACACACAGAGTGATGAATGTGTGGAATGGGTGCCAGCAACGGATATGATAGGGTCTTTTAAGAGACTCCTGGAGACTCCATGGAGCTTAGAAAAATAGATGGCTAAGGGGAACCCCAGATAACTTATAAAGTAAGTACATGCTCAACACAGCATTATAGGCCGAAGGGCTTGTACTGTGCTTTAGATTTTCTATGTTCAACTGGTACAAAGAGAAAAATCAAATGATTAGAGTACAGAGGGATCTTGGCATTCTTGCACATGAATCATACAAAAGTTAACAGGTAGGTCCCACAAATCTGTATTGGCCTTCCTTGCAAAAAGATTGGACTTCAATATCAAAAGATTTTGTATAGGAGATTGGGTCAGCATTACCTGGAATAAGTGCACAAATTCAATCCCCTTATTGTACTATTGGAGGGAGTCCAGAGGAGTTTCAAAAGGCAAAATTCTTAAGCCAAAAGGGCTTTTTGTTTAAAATCAATAGATGCAAGACAGTTGTGTTCGTATTCCTTGGCATTCAAAAGAATTTGGGAGGGGGTGCAGAAACAGGAGGTGGAAATGATCTTCCGAGCAGGGTAGACATTCACATTTCCTCTCATAGGAGAGCCTATGAAAAAGGGACGCAACAAGGAAACAGTCATTTAAAAATGAGTGTGGAAATCTCTTTTCTCAGAGGGTTGTAAATCTCAAACACCGAAATCACTTGCCAAAATTTACCTGCAGTCATAATTCATATTACTATCCTGCAAGATACTTTGATATTTTCTTCCCTTTTATAAACTTTCAATTTTCAGATTATATTTAATGAAATTAATTTGACACTATATCATAAAGGAAGGGGAAATGACCAAAATTGTGGTCAAATAAGATCTTTGCTTTAGAACCATAGAACATTACAGCACAGAAACAGGCCTTTTGGCCCTTGTTGGCTGTGCCAAACCATTTTTCTGCCTAGTCCCACTGATGCACCTGGGCCATATCCCTCCATACACCTCTCATCCGTGTACTGTCCAAGTTTCTCTTAAATGTTAAAAAAAAGCCCGCATTTACCACTTCATCTGGCAGCTCATTCCATACTCCCAATACTCTGTGTGAAGAAGCTCCCCCTAATGTTACCTTTAAACTTTCCCCCTTCACCCTTAACCTGTCCTCTTGCTTTTTTCTTCCCTAGCCTCAGTGGAAAAAGCCTGCTTGCATTCACTCTATCTACACCCATCATAATTTTATATACCTCTGTCAAGTCTCCCCTCATTCTCCTACGCTCCAGGGAATAAAGTCCTAACCTATTCAACCTTTCTCTGTAACTCAGTTTCTCAAGTCCCAGCAACACCATTGTAAACCTTCTCTGCACGCTTTCAACCTTATTAATATCCTTCCTGTAAGTCGGTGACCAAAACTGCACACAATACTCCAAATTCGGCCTCATCAATGCCTTATACAACCTCACCATAACATTCCAACTCTATACTCAATACTTTAATTTATAAAGGCCAATGTATCAAAAGCTCTCTTTACCACCTTATTTACCTGTGACACCACTTTTTGGGAATTTTGTATCTGTATTCCCAGATCCCTCTATTCTACTGCACTCCTCAATGCCCTACCATTTACCTTGTATGTTCGACCTTTTTCCTTCGAAAATGCAAATAGACAATAGTGCAGAAGTAGACCATTCGGCCCTTCGAGCCTGCACCACCATTCTGAGATCATGGCTGATCATCTACTATCAATACCCTGTCCCTGCCTTGTCCCCATATCCCTTGATTCCCCTATCCATAAGATACCTATCTAACTCCTTCTTGAAAACATCCAGAGAATTGGCCTCCACTACCTTCCGAGGCAGTGCATTCCAGACACCCACAACTCTCTGGGAGAAGAAGTTTTTCCTTAACTCTGTCCTAAATGACCTACCATGCCCTCTGGTACTGGACTCTCTCAGCATCTGGAACATATTTCCTGCCTCTATCTTGTCCAATCCCTTAATAATCTTATATGTTTCAATCAGATCCCCTCTCAATCTCCTTAATTCCAGCGTGTACAAGCCCAGTCTCTCTAACCTCTCTGCGTAAGACACCCCAGGAATCAACCTCGTGAATCTACGCTGCACTTCCTCTGCAGCCAGGATGTCCTTCCTTAACCCCTGGAGACCAAAACTGTACACAATACTCCAGGTGTGGTCTCACCAGGGCCCTGTACAAATGCAAAAGGATTTCCTTGCTCTTGTTCTCAATTCCCTTTGTAATAAAGGCCAATATTCCATTAGCCTTCTTCACTGCCTGCTGCACTTGCTCATTCACCTTCAGTGACTGATGAACAAGGACTCCTAGATCTCTTTGTATTTCTCCCTTACCTAACTCTACACCGTTCAGATAATAATCTGCCTTCCTGTTCTTACTCCCAAAGTGGATAACCTCACACTTATTCACATTAAACGTCATCTGCCAAGTATATGCCCACTCACCCAGCCTATCCAAGTCACCCTGAATTCTCCTAACATCTTCATCACATGTCACACTGCCACCCAGCTTAGTATCATCAGCAAACTTACTGATGTTATTCTCAATGCCTTCATCTAAATCATTGATGTTCATCTAAATTGTTGATGAATATCTCACATTTGTCTATTAAACTCCATCTGCCATTTTTCAACCCATTTTTCCAGCTGCTGATCCAATTTGAGTTTATTTCTAAGGTGCAGCCCAAAGGAGTAAAAGTATAGAAAGGGGATATGCTCTCTTCTCAATGCTACCACCGAGGATATACAAGAGCCGGAAGACATACACTTACCGTTTTAAGAACAGCTTATTCTCCACCGCCAGATTTCTGAACGGACAAGAGCACAGTATTTTTTAAGTAGAGTTGTTCATTGCACATGCCCACACATTGAGTTGAATTGGCTTTATTACTTACATCCTTCATATACACGAGGAGTAAAAATCTTTGCGTTATGTCTGTCTAAATGTGCAATTATAGTAATTTATAATAAATATTATGTAAAACAGGATAGTCGATATAACACAGAAATACAGTTGAGTCAGCATAAATTAAACAATCTGATAGCTTGGTGCATCTTACAGTGCAATTGCCCATAAGATCCAAAATATCAACTGTCCATTTCCCTTCACAGGTGCTCCCTGACTTGCGAAATTTATTCAGTATTTTAATGCATTGCTCCAGATTTCCAGCATTTGCATTTTCTTGTCTCCACTTGAAATATTTGAGTTGGTAATCTGCTAAGAATAGTGATATACTTAGCACAATAGAACATCAACTGTAGCCTTGTTAAGAAATAATGAACTTGCACTTTTGATTTTCACGTTTCCTTTCAGTACTTTGTAGGTGAAAATAGGAGGAAGTACGGAAGTAAACATTTTCATTGCAGAGCCCACAAGGACCAATGACCTACTTCGATAAGCTTTAAACAGGCACAATTTATTTGTCAAATTAGGGATATAACAAAACTGGCAAAAGAACCAGTTGTGAAGAACAGCCAATGGTCTGAAATGTTAATTCTGCTTCTCTCTCCATGCACGAGTATTTCCAGCATGACACTGATTTGTTATGATCTAGAACAGAGAGCTTGAAAAGAATATAGAAGGACCTCCAGCACCCAGGGCATGCCCCTTTCTCACTGTTACCATCAGTTATGAGATACAGAAGCCTGAAGGCACACACTCAGTGATTCAGGAACAGCTTCTTCCCCTCTGCCATTGGATTCCTAAATGGATTTTGGATGAAGCTTTGGACCTCACTTTATTTTAATACAGTATTTCTGTTTTTACACAGTTCTTTAATAATCTATTCAATATATGTAATTGATTTACTTGTTCATTTAAAATTGTTTTATTTTTATTTATTTTTCTCTCTCTCTCTCTGCTAGATTATGTATAGCATTGAGCTGCTGCTGCTAACTTAACAAATTTCACGTCACATGCCGGTGATAATAAACCTGATTCTGATATCATACAACTTTTAAATTAGCAGCAGAATGGGAAAAAAAACAATTGAACAGTTAAGATGGAAGAAAACAAAACTGAAGATGACTTAACTTTCCCAAATAAGGGCAGAAATGTTATATAATTCAACAAACCTGAATGCCTTTAGCTTGTGTCCAACCATTTGCATTACAGCACTAACTCCAAAAATTAATTTTAAAGTGTTTCAGGACAACTATAGAAAAAGACAAGATGTTGTTAACAGTATAAGCAAAAATGAAGTGGTAGAGGTTCCAAAGCTATCTATTGCCCTTCAGCAATTCACCAATGACTATTTATGACTTCAGATCTTACTTTGACTATAATGGGTCAGTGCAGGCAAGCTGGGTCACATCGTCCCATTTAGTACAGCAGTAAACAAGACTCAAATCCAACCACAAACCTTGCTCTACAATGCAATCTTCGCTGTAACAATGCTGACACATCCACAGTCAATTAACCAACTACAAGAGCTTTCGATAAATCACCCTTAAATACTGAACGCAAGGAATAGAAACTCATTGAACTTGTTTACTATTTACTTCAGCTGCTATAAATTCAGTATGAAAACTGTAAAGTAAAAACTTGGGTGAAGCTATATTCTCCTCCAACACAAAGAAATACATCTTCCAGTCTCACATCAGTATTTCCATAATTCACTCAACACTTTATTTGATACACATAAAACACCACAAAAAGAAAACAAGAAACAGGAAAGATTCTAAAAGATTGAAACATCCACAATAAATACTCTGCAAAATTGACAACTGTTATGAAAAATTGTAGTCAGACATTTTAGTGAACATGAAAATTTCAGGTTTGTGCGACTACATGTTTACATGTGATATGTGCCTTGCCTGTGTATGACTCCGTTTGACAGCTATTTCACAGCTATAACACTTGAGTACAGCTATTTCGTTTAGCTGTATCCAAAGGAATTCATGAATAGTTGAAATATAATTAAACTTGAACTTGAACTTAAGCATCTTTGTGCATTAATAGCAAAGATCTATACAAAGAACATGTTAATTGAGATCCCGCTACAATTCAAAACTGATCAACCAGATAAACAAGTTAATGCTTTTTCCTCTAATCAATAACAAATCTATATCTTGAATATACTCTTTCTTTTGCTCAGTGTTGTAACTGAAAGCTAGATTGCATAGAAGAGTTCCACAGTCAATTGTCAAACTATGCATTTGAAATAAATGTTCCCATATAGTGCATAAAGAAGAAAGCTGCACAAATAGGCCAGTAACGAAATAATACTGCATCTAGAGAGGCAGTAATTGCCAACAAGATTTTGCAATCATCATGACATCTGAATATTCAGAAGTGAAGAGAATATTAAAAGTTATTTACATAACAAAACACTTTTCAAGTGCATTTAGTTTTTATTATGTAAGTATCCACAACAAACCAAACAGTTTGGTAAGTGACATTGAATCCGTTTTAATCCTGCCGGGCTCATAAACTGCAGACTGCACGTAGTTTGCTCATTAAAAAAATGAAATCTCAAATGCTTCCGTTGACAACACGCTAACCAATAAGCCGTACTCTGGTAGCGATTTCGGTGACGGAAAAACCAGATACAACGCAAACGCCACAAAGACATCAAACCAAATTAGTTTCCCTACAAAACTCAATTGGTCATTTGAGCCGACGTCAGTTAAAAGTTGCGGTAGATTGTACTTTAACACTGAGCACGCAATAGGAGAGTTTGTCCAGCTTTCGTCCGTCGCACTTCGCAACCATACTGCGCTGCTCTAATAATCTCGTTACCCATTCACAATCCCAGCGCTTTAAAACAAATTTTGGGCGGGACCCAGAAGAATTTAAACAAACACCACACAATTACATTTTTTGGGGGGGTTGGGCGTGGGTAAGGAACGTTCGTTTGCACTTGCTTCTTGCGGTCGCTGCAATTTAATAAAATAACAGATGCGAAGTGCTGACGGAGCGGCAACACGTGCACTTGGGTTCTGTGCGTGGCGAGCAGACACACGCAGCGGGGCTCGGCTCGGCTCGGCTCGGCTCACCTTGGGCTTGTACAGCCACTTGCGGAACCGGTTCATGTTGGCGGCGGGTGCCGGCTGTCGCGCTGCCGGCTGGACGAGGAGGGGCGGCCGCTGTCAACCGGCCGAAGCCGACACTTCTGCTCCCCGGCCGCTAGCTCCCGACCCCGGCTCTCCCTCACGCCCTCCCCGGCGATGTCAGCGCCAGCGCCGGCTCCGAGCTGACATGACAACACCATCCCACACTGCACCACAGCCAGCCCCTCAGCACAGCACCGGAAATGACGAAATGAACGCCCCCTGCCGCCGAAGATGGACGTTCATCGCAGCCAGTCAGCTGCAGAACAGTTCAAAAACTCCGTTCTGTTTGGTAATGCTTTTCAACTTGATGAAGGCATATAACTATAGGATCTTACAATGTTTTACTATCTATACCTTTGGGTATTCGCGCCCTTGATCGATTTTTGTATTTCCGTTCACGAGTTAACTCCGTTGCCTAGAGACGGCCAAACAAGTAGCGCGGGTGACGCGACACGCCTTGTAGTGACGGATAGGGGTTTGTAGTTATTCCATTCGAAACCGTCGTCCATTTGAAGGTAATTGTGCTGGGTGGGACTACAATTCCCAGGATGCACCGTGATCCGCGACAACCGTAGCTCCTCGTTCAGTGAGATACTGAAAACCGACCTTCCGACTCAGCTGCGGAGTTAATGGGTTTGTCTTTTTAAACTTAAAATAGTTGGGGAATTGAGATAAAGGGTTTTACCACAATTAGATCTTTTATCGTTCGCTATTTTCATTTTGAAGGAGTGGTTTTTGGTTGTGGTGAATGGGGTTAGTGGTCAGTTGAGTTCCTGGGAATGAGTGACTGGTGCTGTATGTCTAAAATAGAAAGTCCTGGAAATGCTCCTCAGGACACGAAACATCTTAGGAAAGAGAAGCAGATAACAGTCTCACTGAAAAGTAATTAAATATTTCAGGTCAAAGAACCTTCATTAAGGGAAACACAAGAGACTGCACATGCTGGAATCAGTCATCAGACTGATTAACTCACGCTGATTTGAGGGTACTCTATGTTACATTGACAGTTCTATTTATTATAAATAGAACAAATTGCTATGATTGCATATTGCATATTTAGATGGAGATAAAGATAAAGATTTTTACTCCTTATGTGTGTGAAGGATGTAAAAAATAAAGTCAATTCAATTCAATCTGAAACAACACAAAATCACTCCTGTCCTGGTGGTTCTGAATTGGCTTCCTTGTATCCTTTAGAATTGACTTTAAAGTTCTTGTACTTGTTCTTAAAGCTCTCAATGGTCTGGCGCCCAAGTACATCACAGAATCATTTTTGTTTTATAATCCTGCTGGAGTTGTCAGATAATTTATTGATTACAATGGAAATTTGTGACACAGTAGCATTACAAGTGTGCAGATATACACTTGTAAAATATTTTCTTATTTGAAAATAAGAAAGAATAAAAAAGTTACCGATAAGATGTACAAGATTTCCAAGTTCACGCTGATAAGATGGTGGTACAAGATATATAGTAATGGGTGCACATTCGCACATTCAGATAAAGAAGTGATGGTGTCCATGATAGCAGTATGTGGCAAACAGAGGTTCATAACAGTCTGACAGGAAGGGGGTCTTGACTTCCCCAGCTATAGGATGACTCATTATAGAGCCTAATGGCCGACGGTAAGAATACTCTCACACAGTGCTCTTTGGAGCAGCACAGTTGTATTACTGAAAGTGCTCCTGTGTTCAGCCAAAGTGGCATGTGAAAGGTGAGAAATACAGTATTGTCCTGAATTCCCAGGATTTTCCATGGGGTCCTTTGTTCTACCCCAGCCTCCAGTGTGTCCAGTTTGACCCCTATAAAAGAGCGAGCCTTTCTAATCAGTTTATTGAAACTGTTAACATCATCTGTGTTGGTGCCATTACTCCATCACACCACTGCATAGGAGGTTGTGCTGGCAACAACAGACTAGTAGAACATGTGAAGGAGAAGCCTGCACCCTCCTAAGGCCTTCAGTCTCCTGAGGTAGTAGAGGTGACTCTGGCCCTTCTTATACACAACTGTGTTGGTGCTCCACTCAAGTCTGTCATCCAGGTGCACCCCCAGGTATGTGTAGGTCTTCACCACATCCACATCCTCACCATCAATAGTAACAGGAATCAATGCAGGTTTGGTCTTCCTAAAGTCCATGACCATAATTTACTTCTTATTATTTAATTATTTATGGCTTTATATTGCTATATTTCTACACGATTCTTGGTTGGTGTGGCTGTGACGAAACCCAATTTCCCTCGGGATCAATAAAGTATGTCTGTCTGTCTGTCAGTCAGGGCTTTATGCTTTGGCTCTTGGTATGATCACCCATGCCAAACAGGTCCAATGGTAGAGGCCTGTCAAAGACTTGTCCGCCAGTCATTCCAGGTTCAGGGGATTAGCTTTGGACTAATAGCCTTGACTGGTCAAACAAAATTCTTATGGAAACAGCAATGAAATATCCTTATGTATCTGTGTGCGATGGTATGGTGCCAAACTCTTTGGGGCAGACATGAGGACCTTGAACCACTCCTGGGACACAATAAAGATGGTGGCCAAGGACAGACAAGAGATGGAGAACCTTCACTGCTGCCCGAAATGTCACCGGTGTAGTGAGTAGTAAGGAAGAAACAGGCCCTTCAGCCCAACTGGCCCGTGCCAACCACAGCTTCCTCCCTGCTCATCTGAATTGTCCACATTCAGCCCATAAGCCTCCAAGCCTTTCCCCTCCATATGCCCATCCAATTACCTCTTAAATGTCATAATATGCCTCATCTACTTCTTCTGGAAACTCATTCTAAAAACTCACTGTTCTCTTTGTAAAGAAAGTTCCACTCAGGGCCCTTCAGTTCTCTAGTTTTGGACTCCTCAGCCCTGGAGGAAAGGATATAACTGTCTACCTTATTCATACCCCTCATGATATCTAAACCATTCCTATTAATGTAACTGCCCAAATGCTTTTCAAACATTGTAATTGTAGCCACCTCCATCATTTATTCTGGCAGCTCATTCCATACGTGGCACCCTCTGTGTAGGAAAAGTTGCTTCTCTAAATCTTTCCTCTCTTACTCTAAACCTACCTTTGGACTCCCCTACCTGAAGGAAAGGAGTGTTCCCCTCATGATTTTATAAACCTTTGTAAGATTATCCCCAGCTCCTATGCTCCAGGAAAAAATAGCTCAAGTCTTTCCTCGTAACCCAAAATCTCCGAAGTTCAAAGTAAATTTATTAAAGTTACCATATGTTCTTGCAGGAATTCACAGTAAATACAAATAAACAAAAAATAAATAAGCAATAAGTATCAAGAAAATGAGATGAAGAGTTCTTGAAAGGGAGTCCATAAGTTGTGGGAATAGTTCAGTGTTGAGGTGAGTGAAGTTATCCACTCTGTTCAAGGGCCTGATTATGTTCCAGTTCAGCTCATATCCTTGTCAATATTTTTTGCACCCTTTGCAGTTTAATGACATCCATCCAATAGCAGGGTGCCTAGAACTATACTGTATGCAGACTTTCAGCTGTGGCTTTGCCAATATCTTGTACAGTTGTGACCAGATGTGCAACTCTGTTCTCAATATCCTGACTGTGGAAGGCAGGTACCTCCATCACCTTGTCAATCTGTGTCAGCACTTTCATGTAACCATGTACCTGCACCCCAGATCTCCATGTTCCATGGCACTCCACAGAGCCCCGGTGTGTTAGTGCAGCTCGGATTTATCTTACCAAAGTGCAACACCTCACGTTTATCTGGCTAAAACAGTATCTGCCATTCCTTGAACCACTAGCCCAGCTATCAAGGTCCCTTTGTAAAAAGCCCTGTTGTGATATCTCAAAATACTTGTGCTTCATTGCTGTTTCTGTAAGATTGTTCTATGGAAGTAACACAGTGACTCTCAGATAAGTACTCAGATGGTTTTAAAGTGATGTGCAGTGCCCTGAGGTTGTGAAAGGTGCGACAAAAACTATTTGTTTAAATTTGATTACTGTAAAGATTTTGGTTTTGGTTTATTATTGTCATATGTACCGAGACAAGGTGAAAATCTTGTCTTGCACACTATTTATACAGATCAAGTCATTACACAGGTTATTGAGCTAGAATAAGG
This sequence comes from Hypanus sabinus, assembly GCF_030144855.1. Classification (NCBI taxonomy): domain Eukaryota; kingdom Metazoa; phylum Chordata; class Chondrichthyes; order Myliobatiformes; family Dasyatidae; genus Hypanus; species Hypanus sabinus. Next base: position 8,804,356 of record NC_082712.1, on the reverse strand, counting down.
TAAAACAATAACAATTCAGAATGAAGTGTAAAAGCCACTGAAGTGTACTGCAGGTAAATGATGAAGTGCAAGACCATAATGAGGTAGATTCTGAGGCTAAGAGTCCATCTTTATGTCCATTCGAGAGTCTGATAACAGGGATAGAAGCTGTCTTTGAGCTTGCTTTCAGGCTTTTGTTTCTTCTGCCTGACTGGAGAAGGAAGAAGAGAAGATGTCAAAACTAGAGGAATAATCATCTTCAAAATTTCCCTTATTTCTTTGCTTTTAAGAGTCCTAATGCTGTGCAGACACCTCAACAATCTCATGTGTGCTGCTGTGTTCTGAAACTTTGGAAAGGAGACTGAAACAGTACAGCAGCAGTGAGTTCTGAAAATAATTCAGTGTAATGCAGGGGTTATGTGTCTTTCTATGAAGAACTGATATAGAACATATTGGCTGTCTTGATCCAGCATCTTATGCGTCCCAACATAAACTAAGCACCAAACAATCTGCAGGGAGAACTTAGTGGCTTGAGCAACATCTGTGGGAGGAAAACAATTGTTGACCTTTCAGGTACTGCCCGACAGTTCATAAGCAGAATGGGTTACTTTAACAGGTTGGTACAGATGCTTTTTAATCCAGTCTCCCAGAGAGTACTTGATGTACAGGGCATGTTGACTCTACTCTCATTTTCATCTAGATTTTCCGTGGGAAGTTTGTTATCTATTTAATTTGCATTTGTTTTACCCACATTAATCATTTCCATTTGCAATGGAGGTGTCTGAAATCATGAGGGTTTCAACAATAAACAGGGAGAAACCGATTCCCAAGGTCAGTGACTAGAGGACAGAGATTTAATATAATTGCCAACAGGGTCAGAGGTGTTATGAATTAATAAGATAACGGAAGATAATGCCTTTCCAAAGTGGATTAGTTAAATACATAGAGTCAAAATTTATGGGGCTTTTGGGAAAAAGGCACAAGAAAATGAGACTAACTGGAAAAATTTTCCCAAGGGTCAACAAGCGCAGAGCAGAACAAAAGGCCTGCACGATTCAGTGATTGAATAGAGTTTGTTTGTTAGGAGCATCATGACTTTTAAATGCCAACTCATTCATGCATCAAAGGATCGTGTATACAAGCTGCATTCTTAAAAAGTGTCCAGTTTGTTGTCAAGTATATACATGTTTGAGGCTGTTTCCATGTTGAATCTTGTTGTCCCTTGGATGAAACTGCATGGCCTGGTGATACCACTCAGGGCAGGAAAGCTCTTTAGTGTTTCAAAGAAAACAAAAAACATGAACTGATACAGATCTTGGGAGACCTGAAGTAAAGAAATTATTCTGTAATGTTGATTAAAAGGCAGTCAATTTGCACACAGCAAATTCCCACAAACAGCACTGAGTTCATGACTAGATCTATTTAATTGATGCTGGTTGAGTGATTAATATAGGCTAATGGATAAGGGTTTGCATTGCACCAGTGTCTTGAGCTCATTTAAATTTAGTTTTTGAAGTAAGTCTATCGCCCCTAGGCCAACATCACTTGCATTACCAAAAAGCAGATTAGTTGGTAACTGTTGATATGTGTTGAATTGTAAAACATGTGAAAGAGTTTTCAAGTTCAAGCTTAATTGTCATTCAACCATACACGTGTACAGTATACAGCTAATAGAACATTGTTGTTCTGGGGCCAAAGTGCAAAGCACAGTAATGTACATACAGTCACACACACAGCATAGGGCACAGAAAAGTAACGAAGGCACATAGCACCACAAAACTAATAACATGTTCCTGAGTGGGATTGCTCGAAAATTGATGGTGCATGTGATGTTGTCCTGGAGCCATGTTTCTGCCAGAATAAGCACACAAGCTTTCATGATTTAAATTCACAGGTTGCAAGTGAGTTTATAAAATATTTCACAAGACTCTACCTTAGAACATTTACTCTGGGCTTGTTTGTTATTTGATCCTGCTGTATTGTCTTCAGAAGTTCTCCTTTTCATAAATATTTATCTCTTTCACTGTATAGGTGCTTTCTGCTGAAGATGTCAGGTTACTCGCGGCTTCTGGCTGATATTGTACGTTTACTGGACAAGTTTGATCCTCAAAATAATGACCCTGTTCACTTTGTAAGTGAAGCAGCAAACAGCTATAAGGTGAGGGAAATGTTCACATTGAATTAATTGCCACAGGAATCAGCAGGGTATGTTTAATAAGCTAGAAATACTCTGCAGGGCTTTAACCAAATATTATACTGAGACATTATTGGATTTCTTCTTCAATTAAATTTAATAGATTTCTTCTTCAATTAAACTCTAATCAAGGGATGATACAGGCCCAGCAGTTTCATTTTTGCTAATTTATTTTGCAATACTTTGTTTTTAATTCTGAAAAAAAAACTACGGCTAGTGTGATTATCCATATTTCAAAATTCAAATGAGGATGTCAAACAGAGTTGAATGAAAATCTCAAGAAGATTGAGGAATGTCATGTAGTCTACTAGAAACCTGAGATAAAAGCAGAGAATGCTGGAAACTCAGCAGGTCAGGCAGCATCAGTGGGGAGAGAAATAGTTAAAGGTGCAGGTTCAGGATTCTTCTTTCTCAGACTTTAAATGATTAACTCTGTTTCTCTTTATGCTGGTGCTATCTGATCTGATGAGTGTTTCCAGCATCTTCTGTACTAATTTCAAGGTTTCAGCATGTGGAGTTTTTCCTTTATTTTCACCTTCAGATGTAAGAACTGATTAAAGGTTGAATTGGAACATGAGCTTCAATCACTTATTGAGAATGTATCAAATGAGCAGCATCTGTAGAGACAGCTAGTAACTGTCCTGTATCACCATGTGATATTATTTAGCAGCTAATGTGTAGTACCTTATCAAAGGCCTTTTGAAAACCCAAGTAAACAATATCCACTGGCACTCTTTTGTCTTTTCTGCTTGATATTTCCTCAAAGAATTGCAATAGACTTGGCAGGGAAGATTTCCCCTAAGGCAAGGGTTCCCAACCTGGGGTCCACGGACCCCTTGGTTAATGGTACAGGTCCATGGCATAAAGAAGGTTGAGAACCCCTGCCTGAAGGAAACAATGCTGGCTTTAGTCATTTTATCCTGCACTTCCAAATACCCTGAAACCTCATCTTTACTGATAAGACATTAAGACATAGGAGCAGAATTAGGCCATTTAGCCCATCAAGTCCACTCCACCATTTAATCACGGTTGATCCTTTTTTCTCTTCCTCAGCCCCACTCCCTGGCCTTCTCTCCATAACCTTGTGACTAATCAAAAACTTATCAATCTCTGCCTTAAATACACCTAGCAACCTGGCCTCCACAGCTGCCTGTGGTAACAAATTCCACAAATTTCCAACCTCTGGATACAGAAATTGCTCTGCATCTCTGTTTTAAATTTATCCTAAGGTTATGTGCCGTTGTCCTGGACTCCCCCACCATGGAAGACATTCTTTCCACATCTCTCTGCCTTGGCTTTTCAACATTCGAATGGTTTCAATGAGACCCTCCCTCATCCTTCTAAATTCCAGCAAGTACAGATCTAGAGCCATCAAACATTTCTCATATGATAACTCTTTCATTCCTGGAATCATCCTTGTGAACCTCCTCTGAACCCTCTCCAATGCCAGCACATCTTTTCTTAGGAGCCCAAAACTGTTCACAATACTTGAGGAGAGGCCTCACCAGAGCCTTATAAAGCCTGAGCATCACATCCCTGCTCTTGTATTCTAGACCCCTTGAAACAAATGCTAATATGGCATTTGCCTTCCTCACCATTGACTCTATCTGCAAGTTAACCTCCAGGGTGTTTTGCACAAGGACTCCCAAGTCCCTTTACATCTCAGATTTTTGGATTTTCTCCCTGTTTAGAAAATAGTCTGCAGATTTATTTCATTGACCAAAGTGCATAACCATGCATTTCTCAACACTGTATTTCATTTACTGCTCTTGCCCATTATCCTAATCTGTCTAAGTCCTTCTGCAACCTTCCTGTTTCCTCAACACTACCTGCCCCTCCATCAATTGTCACATCACTGCAAACTTGGCAACAAAGCCATCTATTCCAAAATCTAAATCATTCATATACAGCATATAAAGAAGTGGTCCCAATACCGCCCCTGCGGAACACCACTAGTCACTGGCAGCCATCCGGGAAAGGATCCTTTCATTCCCACTTGCTGCCTCCTACCAATCAGCCAATGCTCTAACCATGGCAATAACTTTCCTGTAATACAATGGGCTCTTAACTTGATAAGCAGCCTCATGTGTGGCACCTTGTCAAAGGCCTTCTGAGAGTCCAAATGTACAATATCCACTGCATCCCCTTTGTCTATCCTATTTGTAATCTCCTCAAATAATTCCAACAAGTTTGTCAGGCAAGATTTTCCCTTGAGGAAACCATGCTGACTTTGTCCTATCTTGTCCCCTGTTACTCAGTACTCCATAACCTCATCCTTAACAGTTAACTCCAACAGCTTCCCAACCACTGAGGTCAGGCTAACTGGTCTATAATTTCCTTTCTGCTGCCTTCCTCCTTTCTTAAAGAGTGGAGTGACATTTGCAATTTTCCAGTCCTCTGGCTCCCTGCCAGAGTCCAATGAGTTTTGAAAGATTATACTTTCTCTACTGCTACCTCTTTCAGAACCTTGCAGTACAGTTCATCTGATCAGGGTTACTTATGTATCCTTGGGTCTTGCAGCTTTTTTTTCCACCTCTGCCTTGTAATAGTAACTGCACTCACTTCTCTTCCCTCGCACCCTTCAACATCTGGCACACGCTACTGTCTTCCACAGTGAAGGCTGATGCAAAATATTCAGTTACTTCATCGGCCGTCTCCTTGTCCCCTGTTTATTATTTCTCCAGCCTCATTTTCTAGCAGTCCTATATCCACCCTCATCTTGCATTTTTTTACATTCTTGAAACTGCTTTTACTACCCACTTTGATATTTTTTTGCTCGCTTGCTTTCATATTCCACCTTTTCCTTCCAAATGATTTTTTTATTTGCTTGATACACCATCAATAACTCACACTGAGACGTAGGCGAGATATCGGCTTTTATTGACTGGAAGAAGGAACCAGGAGTGAGTGTCTATCATACAATGTCTTGGAGACTGAGGCCGAGCGTCAGGCCGCAGATCTCCTTTATACAGGGGCCTGTGGGAGGAGCCACAGGAGCAGTCAGCGGGGGCGTGTCCCGACAGGCACATAGTTCACCACATTGCTCTCTGTAAGTTTTTAAATGCTTCCCAATCATCTACCTTCCTGCTCATTTTTGCTTTGTTATATGCCCTCTCTTTTGCCTTTACATTAGCTTTGAATTCCTTTGTCAGTCGGGGTTGTACGATTTTGCCATTTGAGTATTTCTTTGTTTTTGGAATACACCTATCCTGCACCTTCACCATTTTCCCTAGAAACTCACACCATTGCTGCTCTGCTGTCATCCCTGCCAGCAGCTCCTTCCAGTTTACTTTGGCCAACTCCTCTCTCATACCACTGTAATTTCCCTTACTCCACTGAAATACTGCTACATCAGACTTTACTTTGTCCCTAACAAATTTCAAGTTTAAAATTAAGTTTCAAATTTCAATAACTCAGTCAAATTATGATCACTATCTCCTAAGGGTTCTTTTACCTTCAGCTCCCTAATCACCTAGAGTTCAGGCCATAACACCCAATCCAGTAGAGCTGATCCCCTACTAGGTTCAATGACAAACTGCTCTAAAACCCATCTCTTAGGCATTCAACAAATTCACTCTCTTGAGATCTATTCCCAACCTGATTTTCCCAATCAACCTGCATGTTAAAATCTCCCATGCCTATTAAAACATTGCCCTTTTGACATGCCTTTTCTATTTCCTGTTGTAATCTGTGGTCCACATCCCAGTCACTGTTGGGAGGCCTGTATATAACTGCCATCAGTGTAGGATTCAGCATCTTCTGATCCTATGTCACATCTTTCTAGAGATTTGATGCCTTTCTTTACCAGCAGAGCCACACCACCCCCTCTGCCTACCTTCTTATCCCTCCAATACAATGTGTAACCTTGGACATTCAGCTCTCAACTAAAATCATCCTTCATCCATGATTCAGTGATGGCCACAACATCATACCTGACAATCTGTAATAGTGTAACAAGATCATCCACTTTATTTCTTATACTCTGCACATTGAGAAATGGACTGTAACGTCTTAACAACGACTGAAGTCAGGCTATCTAGCCTATAGGAAAAATGCAACATAAAAGCATTTCAGGATGTATATTGTGTACATTTCTCTGACATTAAACTTGACCTTTGAACCTATAATTTCCAGCCTTTTACCTCCTTCCCTTCTAAAAGAGTGGGGTGACATTTACAATAGTTCTTCTGCAAACACTAAATAATTTCTGACAAACAAGATTAGTATCAGCAAATTAAGTGAGCACAAATCAAACTTGGCAAGCTAGGCCAACACAAACAAACATACAAACACTGGTTTGTGATCTTCTGCTGCTGTAGCCAATCCACTTTAAGGTTCGACAAATTGTGCATTTAGAGATGCTCTTCCTCACACCACTGTTGTGATGCCTGGTTATTTGAGAACTGACACCTTCCTGTTGGCTTATATCAGTCTGGCCATTCTCCTCCGACCTCTTTCATGAGATTTTCACCTGAACTGCTGCTCACTGAATTTTAATTTTCTTGCGCCATTCGCTGTGAACTGTTAAGTGTTACAATCCCAGGAGAGTAGCAGTTTCTCAGGCACTCAAACAACCCCAGCTGACACCAACAATTATTCAATGGTCAAAGTCACTTAGATCACGCTTCTTTACCATTATGATTTGGTCTGCACAACAACTGAACCTTTTAACCACATCTACAGGATTTTATACATTGAGTTGCTGCCACGTGATTGCATTAACAAGCAGGTGTACCTAATAAAGTGGCCATTGAGTGAAAGATTATGGAGATTCAGGAGAAACTGTATATTGGCTCCAGTCAAACAGCCAAATAGATTGTTGAGTCCCAATTGGATAACTTGCTCCTCAGTCTCTTGCTTAGCCAGGTTCTTTGGTAAAGGAATAGACTGATTCATTCTAAACTCCTCAAGGTATTTAGTCCAACAATTTAATGCTAAATTTAGAACTGGTTTTCCCCAGTTCCTTGGTGCATTTTTCCTATGTGGTGTACAGATCAAATGAGAATAGGATTAGATATCATGCCTGTAGCAGATTAATATCAGCAACTGTGCAAGCTTATAAGCGGAAAAATCATTACAAGAGATATTAGAGACCCATGCCACCGTAGCCAGAAAAAGAATCAGCACCCCCATGGGAGTCAGGAAGGAGCACAGTTTGTATTATTTCAGTGAAAACTTGCTGGAGGTTTGTGATAAATTGCTAAGTATGATTACCATAAATATTTAAGAACTCACACATGTTCTGTGAGTCATAAACACAAGAGATTCTGCAGGTGCTGCAAATTCACAGCAACACATAAAATGCTGGGGGATCTCAGCAGATCAGGCAGTATCTATGCCTGTCGAATAAACAGTCGACGTTCTGGGATGTGACCCTTCATCAGGACCAGGAAGGAAGGGCAAGAAGCCAGAATAAAAAATAGGGTGGGGGGGGGGGGAGTACAAGCTGGCAGGTGAGACCTAGTGAGGGGAAAAGGTGGGGGAGGAGTTATGAAGTGAGAAGCAGATTGGTGACAGGTGGAAGAGGTAAAGGACTAAAGAAGAAGGAAGCTGATAGGAGAGGGCAGTGGGCCATGAAAGAAAGGAAAGGGAAAGGGACATCAGAGGGGGGTGATAGGCAGGTGAGAAGATAAGGGGTAAGAGGGGAGCCAGATGGGGAATAGAGAAAGAGAGGAAGGGTGTTGCGGGGAATTACCAGAAGTTAGAGAATCAATGTTCATGGAATCAGGTTGGAGACCACCCAGACAGAATATGAGGTGTTGCTCCTCCAACATAAGAGGGGCCTCATCGTGACTGCTATGTGCCACAACATGAGTCTTTATGATTAAACCTAATTATTAGAGCTTGTCAAAGAAAGTAGCATAGTGATTAGCGTGATGCTATCACAACTTGAGACATCGGAGTTCGAAGTTCAATTCTGGCATCTTCAGTAAGTAGTTTGTACACCCTACCTTTTAGCCCATGGGTTTCCACCCTCAGTCCAAAGACATACTGGTTAGTAGGTTAATTGGTTATTGTAAATTGTCCTGTGATTAGGCTAGGGTTAAATGAGTGGGTTGCTAGGCAGTGCAACTCATTTGGGCGGGAAGGCCCTTTTCCATGTGGTATCTCTAAATAAAATAAATAATAAAATCATAATACATTCTTTACTAAAGTGAAAGAAAAAGAATCACATGAAAAATGAAAAGAAATTCTGAGCTTGGAAATCAATTGGCATTCATTAACTGTTTCTGCAGTGACCTGAATCTGTTGATGATGTTACTATCTGATAATATATTGCGTATTAATTACTCTTTTAACAAAAAAGATTCATTATCTGTGGAGAGTATTGTACAGAGGAAACAAATGAGTTTTCAAATGAGCTCCTGACACAGTAAAATGGTTCAGAGTGATGAAGTGAATTGGTTATTCGCTGGTCTCTAAATTGTAATTCTTCAAACTTAAGGAAGCTGTTATGCACAAACAAGTCTGACTGGGCAATACCTAATGTCTCATCCAGCAACTCCATTTCTGTATTCATCATTCACAGACACATATGCAGTGATGACTGTGAGGAATGTCATTCATCTCTTCTTGGGAACTTTCTGAATGGATGAAGTATCACTCCTTTCCCCACACCTACAGTACAAGCATACTTATTTTTTCTTAAATTATTCTCAGAACCAATCTACGGTTTGACAGGAGACCAACAGAACTCCCAGGAAAACATTGTAAATGGCTGGGAAGCCTGCCAGTGTCACACCAAATTTATGGCAGATTTGGACAACTTTTACTGATTAAATCAAAGTTGAGGGGAAGCTGGTTTCCGCGATAAACTGAGCTGTGACCACAACTCTTTGCAGTTTCTTGTAGTCACAAGCAGGACTGTTACTGTACCGAGCCACGATACATCCGGATAAGACGCTTTCTGTGATGCAGATATAAAAATGGTGAGGGTCAAAGAGGACATGCCAGGCCTCTTTATCTATCTGCCTTTGGAGGTATATTTAAAACAGAGGTTGATGTTCTGTATTTCTGAGGTTATGGGGAACAGACAGCAGAGTGAGTTTGAAGGGAAAATAATGGTAGCACTGACCCAAGAGATTGGTTGGCCTAATTCTGCTCCAATGTCTTATAGTCTTATAGTCCTGAGGAACTAGAAGCACTGGTAAGCCTCACAAACAAGAGAGAATCTGCAGATGCTGGAAATCTAAGCAACACACACAAAATGCTGGAGGAACTCAGCAGGCCAGGCAGCATCTACGAAAAAAAATACAGTTGACATTTTGGGTCAATCCTGCCCAAGGGTCTCAGCCTGAAACACTGACTGTACTTATTTCCATAGGTGCTGCCTGGCCTTCTGAGCTCCTTCAGCATTTTGTGTGTGTTACACTGGTAAGCTTTCTTAGTTGTGTCATCAACATAGTTGGATCAGGGCAGGCTCACACCAGGGAACTCGAAGCTCTCAACCTACTCAACCTCAACTCAATCATGCAACCTGGTTCTAAACTGGCAGGAAAATGCAATTAAGAACTTACTTGCAGCACCATTGATGTTGACAGCAGCAGGTGCTCTGCTTCTCCCCAACCCCCATCCTGAAGTCAATGACGGTTCTGTTGTTGTTAGTGGGATAGAGGTTGTTTTCATGATACCATGTCACTAATCTCTCTATCTAATAGCATGAAAGAACAGCCAGGGCCCTAGTTTAACCCACTTTTTGAAAGAGAATGTATCTGTACTACGCAGAACTGCACTGGAGTGTTAGCAGCGGATTTACATGCATAATTCATATAAATCCAGAACCAAAAATCCTAGTGTGGCAGATGAGAAAGTTGAGGCATATCTAGAAATTCAAGCAAGCAATTTCACTCGTCAGGGCAGGCTGGGACAGCACACGGAGCGAAGAAGGTCATAGAGGCTAAACTTTATTTATTTTATAATGCAAGAAGTCTGACAGGTGCAGTAGATGAACTGAGGCCGTAGATTAAAATCTGGGGAAGACACACAAAATGATGGAGGAACTCAGTAAATCAGACAGCATCTATGGAGTGGAAGTTTTGAGTTTGGAACATGGAACTGTGACATTATTGCTGTTACAGAAACATGGTAGAGAGAGGGGATAGACTGGCAGGGAATTTTTTTCAAACAGGTAAACCCACTGGAGAGGACCCCACTAGAACACTCGACCTCTTGGGAAATGAGCCTGGGCCAAGTTGTTGAAGTGTCATTTGGAGAACACTTTGTGACCAGTCACCACTGTTCCACTGGTTTTAAAATCATTATGGGAAACAATACAACTGGTCCACGAGTTAAAGTACTAAATTGGAGCAGGCTAACTTCGCTGGCAATTGACGGTTACCTGCGAAGTTGGAATGGGAGAGGCTGTTAACAGGTAAGGAAACATCCAGCAAGTGAGGGCACAGTTTTAAGGTGCTTGGAAGTAGGTACAGAGGAGATGACAGGGGTAAGTTTTTTTACGCAGAGAGTGGTGAGTACATGGAATGGGCTGCCAGCGATGGTGGTAGAGGCAGATACGATAGGGTCTTTTAAAAGACTCCTAGATAGGTACATGGAGCTTAGAAAAATAGAGAGCTATAGGTAACCCTGGGTAATTTCTAAAGTAAGTATGTGTTCGGCACAGCATTGTGGGCTGAAGGGCCTGTATTGTGCTGTAGGTTTTTTTTATGTTTCTGTGTTTCTGAGTGGGCGGCTTTTAAAATTGAGATAGGGCAAGTTCAGTGCCAATATGTTTGTGTTAGAGTGAACCCGGGTAAAAGAGTGATATTAAGGCCCTGATCATCTGGAAGGAATATTTGTTGGCATGACCTGAAGGACCTGAGTCCGTACTTTTACCTCAATGAATCTTTGATCGATTGGCAAGTATTCTTTCAGCGGAGCCCCATTTTATCTCTTCTCTTTGTGCATTTAATCTGTGCTACGTTCTCACTTGTAGAGGAGTAAATATCACATTGAAGTCAAGTTTGTTGTCATATGCACAAGTACATGTATAACAGGACACATAGGATCAACTATGGATGTTGTGTCCTAGCTGTCTACATAATGATGCAAGCCAGGGCAGTGTAATATGGAAAGCAAGCTGTTGCTCATGCATCTGATAAATTCAAAGGAACAGCAGAGATCGATACAGTTTGGCACCAGCAGTGTTGCAAGAGTTGTCAGTGAGCATTGAACTCAACATAAGACTGCTTAGGGACTCCAGCGCCAAAACTCTTCCTTGGGATTTACTCCTCAGGCCTTCCCCATGAATGGGCAGAGCCACAAGGCAGTGGAGCCTTGAGATCAGAGTTTTCCTTCTCCAAATTAAGCTGCCAACCATGGCTGATGAGCCCCATCAGCCTGGAGCGACTAGTTTTAAGGGACTGGTAACCCCTTTTCCTGTCAGTAGAAGTGGTTCCACCGGGCTTAGTAGCTAAGCCACAGGAGGAGCTAGATTTAGTTGTCAGATGCTAATTGAAACACATGCCACTGGGAACATTTAATAGGTGGTAGGAGCTTATCTGCACTACATTCTCCAGCAATGAAAACCTGAAGGAATTATGTATGCTCAAGTGCAATGAAAACTTTACTGGCAGCAGCATCACAGGCGTACAACGTTAAGGTCTATGCATTACCCAAAGCATATAATATTGCTGACTATATTAACAATTAGCCAGGTAGATGTAGGAGGTGGCAGATCTTTTCAACTGGGTTTCTGATAGCCCTAGGAGTGCAGATCATCACATTTTCCTACCTGATGGTCCAAAACTGGCGATATAAAGAAGGATGAAGGATCAACTTTCTTCACCATGTATATTTGCATGTATGAGGAATTTGCTGTGGTGTGTTGGCCAGGGTGTGTTATGCAACAAAAAAATTAACAATTATGAAGAAATATAGAAATTTAGAGGTTAAAGTACGGATATGGAATAAAATGTGCATAAATACGTAAACACTGGCAAGTATTTATAATGTAAATAGCATTATAAAAAGTGGTGTGAAATGTTCACAGTGCAGTGCAGTGGAAGATTCAAGATTGTTTAATGTCATTTCCTGTACGCAAGTGTAAAGGAGAACGAAAGAATTGTTATTCCAGATCCAATGCAGCACAAAAAACACAATAAAATAAAGAATACAATAATAATAAAAAGCACAATAAATATAAATACTTAAGAAACACATAAGTTTCTAATACATAGATGTCTCCATAAAGTGGCATGAAGCACAGGGGTGTCTGTACATAGGGTGACTAAAAATGATAAAGTAGTGGTGGTGGGAGGTGTGGGGGGTGGGTTAGTGGGTGGAGGTGTTGATCAGCCTTACTACTTGGGGAAAGTAACTGTTTTTGGTCCTGTCAGGGTTAATTGGGGCATCATATCTATCTAGCCCATTGATACATTTGTACACTGGGCAATGATGTACGCATTATGGAATGGAAGGATGTGCATTGTAACCTGCGGTCTTCTATACCATCCCGTCACCAGTCTGGGAGGGACAGAAAGTGCACTCCAGGCATTGGCATGTGGGTAAAATGCACTTCTAATATTTAGCCCAAAGCAGTACAGGTAAGGCAGGGACAAAAATGGAATGAGTTCAAATCAATGCTTAGCCAGAAACTCTCCAACACTTTGACCATGTGCTTACCCAGAAATGAACATCGATTTCTCAAACTTCCAGTAATGCCTCCCCACCCCCATCTTCATCATTTCCCACCCCCTTGTCCCTCTCTCATTTTACCTCCTTGCCCACCCATTGCCACCCTCTGCTGCTCCCCCCCCCCCCACCGTTCTTCTTTCTTCCATGGCCTTCTGTCTCTTTCACCAATCAACTTCCCAGCTCTTTACTTCATCTCTCCCCCTCCCAATTTCACCTATCGCCTGGCGTTTCTCTCTCCCTCCACCCCCCCCCCCCCACCTTTCAAATCTACTCTTCAGCTTGTTTTTCTCCAGTCCTTCTGAAGGGTTTTGGCCTAAAACGTCGACTGTACTTTTTTACATAGATGCTGCCTTGTCTGCTGAGTTCCTCCAGCATTTTTTGTGTGTTTTGCTCGGATTTTCAACATCTGCAGGTTTTCTCTTGCTTCTGAGTTCAGATCACTGTGGCTCTCTTCAAAGTACTTGGTGCTTGATTAGCCCAAGACACCGAAGGAATATCAGCAGAATCAGTGGCCTCGAACCTGTGATTGGCTGAAAGTCAAAGATTTGCTTTTGCCGTTCCAATTTATACAGGTCATTAACTCCACACAATTGAAAACATGACTGAGGATTTGCCTTCATGGTGTTATTGATTGTGCCTTAGCTGTATCTATGTCTATATCTTAGCTGTATCTGTATCTATATCTCTTGCATTTAACACAAAGACACAGTGGTTTTATTGAAAATGCAGCTCCTGTTCCATTTACGATTAAAGGCAAGGCTATTGCACAGGATCGTTTTTTTATTGTCAGTTGTGGCTTACTTGCAGGCACGAGGTGAGGTTGAGCAGACGTTCCTGGTGGAAGTCCTGTCAGGCTGCTTATGTCACAGACCACTGCTCAATGTGGCAGTGAATGGATTTTACATTAAGGATGGAAAGAACTTCCTGAGAGTGGACTACAATCTGTTTGTGGGTAAGAGATATTAGAAGATAGACCATAGAACTGGAGTGGTGCTTTGGCTGAGAATGTTGTACCAACCTTTTAACCTACTCTAAAATCAATCTAGCCCTTCCCTACTCCATAGCCAACCATTTTTCTTTCATCCATGTGCCTATCTAGAAGTCTGAAGTGCCCCTGCAGTGGATGCAATCTCACTGTCTCTCTGCTTGGTCTTGGATCACCTGGACAATAACAATACCTACATCAGGCTGCTTTTTATTGATTACCGCTCAGCGTTCAACACAATCATACCCTCAGTGCCAATTCATCAAGCTCCAAAACCTGAGCTGCTGTACCTCCCTCTGTAACTGGATTCTTGACTTCTTCATTGGGAGACCACAGTCAGTGCAGATCAGAAATAACATCTCCTCCTCTCTGACCATCAACAGCGGCACATCTCGAGGGTACCTGGATAGACCACTGCTCTACTCTCTCTGCACCTACGACTGTGTGGCCAGGCACAGCTCAAGCACCATCTATAAATTCACAGATGACATTCCTGTTGTTGGCAAAATCTCACACCAGTCCTCATCAAGAGCTCAGCAGTAGAAAAGGTGGGCAATTTTAAATGTCTGGGTGTCAACATCTCCGAAGATCTGTCCAGGGCCCAATATATTGATGCAATTACGAAGAAGGCACATCAGTGTCTAAGTATTGGGTGAGTCACAGTCTCAAATGTAGAGCAGGGGTTCCCTGCCTGAGGTCCATGAACCCCTTGGTTAATGGCAGGGGTCCATGGCATAAAAAAGCTTGGGAACCCCTGCACTGGAGGAACATCCATTTGGAAAAGAGATGAGGAGGATTTTCTTCAGCCAGAAGGTGGTGAATCTGTGGAATCCATTGTCACAGATGGCTGTGGAGGCCAAGTCATTGAATATATTTAAACCGGAGGTTGATAAGTTTTTTATCAGTCAGGGAGCTAAAGGTTACGGGGAGAATGCAGGAGAATGGAGTTGAGAGAGATAATAAATCAGCCATGATGGAATGGTGGAGAAGTCTCAATGAACCAAATATCCTAATTCTGCTCCTCTATTTTATGGTCTTATTTCGTTAGGAGTTTGAGGAGATTTGGCATGTCACCAAAAACTCTAACAAATTTCTACAGATGTACCATGGAGAGCATTCTAACTGGTTGCATTACTGTCCGTTGTGGAGAGGTCACTGCACAGGGTCAGAAACAGTTGCAGAAAGTTGTAAACTCAGTCTTCTCCATCATGGGCACTGACTTACCCAGCACAGGGGACATCTTCAAAAGGCAGTGCATCAATAAGGTGGTATCCATCATTAAGGACCTCCATCACCCAGGGCATGCCCTCTTCTTATTACTACCATCAGGGAGGAGGTACAGAAGCCTGAAGACACACACTCTATACTTTAGGAGCAGCTTCTTCCCCTCCACCATTGATTTCTGAATGGACATTAAATCCATGAACACTTCCTCACTATTTTTATTTTCCTTTTGCATTACTTAATTTAATATTAAATATATATTTCTTGTTGTAATATAAAATATATTTCATGTACTGTTGCTGCAAAACAACAAATTTCACAATGCATGTCAGTGATAATAAACTTGGTTGTGATTCTGCTTCCCTTGCAGTTATGTGCTATCTTGTCACTTTTCGGCTGAACGAACTGGGCCTCAAGCACTTCAGCAAACTTATCAATTCGCAGGATGTGAACAAAATGCATAAAGTGAGGACAGCAAACATTTATTCTTGGAATCTTTATTCAAGATGTTGGGTTGTGCAGTAAATCCATGTTTATCTTTCACAGTTCCTTAAATTCTTCTTTGATGTTCGGAACCTCAGTACGTGGATTAAAGATGAGTGGTGCCAGGTATATGATGTAGCCTATATAACAGAGAAACTGATTGATCCTCTGCTAAGGTAAATCATCTTTTTTATATTTTTTTATTCTTTATAATTGTTGAATAATTTTTGTTTTTTGTTGCATGCCATGCACATTCCTAATTCCAAATTCCATGTAGATTTATATGGTGAATAAAGTTGATATCCTTTTTGTCATCAAGTAAGATTACTTTCTTACTTTCTATTCTAAATATATAATTTCTTCACTGAATTGGATGCTGTCATTATAGACATAACACATATCATTAACTTGCAATACACACAAAATGCTGGAAGAACTCAGCAAGTCAGACAGCATCTATGGAGAGAACTGTCGATGTTTTGGGCTGAGACCCTTCATCAGGAAAAGAAATGAAGGGGCAGAAGCCAGAATTAGAAGGTGGGGGAAGGGAAGGAGGAAGGAGGGAGAAATTACCAGAAATTGGAGATATTAATGTTCATGCCATCAGGTTTGAGGCTACCCAGATGGAAAATGAGGTGTTGCTCCTCCAACCTGATCTCATCATGGTGATAGATGAGGACGTGATTGAAGAATTGGAGAGCAGTAGAGACGACAGATGGGAGAACTGGAGGTGAATTAGGCTGTACCCGGTAGCCACACCTTCAATGGGTGTCAGGTGCAGTTTATTTGGTACCTCACTCACCTTTGAATCAGAAGGTGAATGAAAACCCACTACAGAAACAAAACTGAATCCCAGTTTCCCAGTATGAGAGGGATTTGCAGTCTTAGGCAATACCTAACCAAACTTCTTCCTTCTCTCAAGTAGAAGAGGATTACCTCACCTTGACTCACCTTAACACTGAACTGATTCCACAACCTATGGACTCACTTTCAAGGACTTTACAACTCATGTTCTCAATATTAGTTATGTATGTATCTATCTATCTATCTATCTAGTTATTATTAGTATTTCCACAATTTGTCTTCTTTTGCACATTGGTTGTTTGTCCATCTTTGTGTGTAGTTTTTCATTGATTCCATTGTACTTCTTTGTATCTCCTGTCAGTACCTGCAAGAAAATGAATCTCTGGATAGCATACGGTGACATTAATGTACTTTGATAATAAACTTACTTTGAAACTTTTGAACTTGGAAGATCTGATCAGAGCAGTTCTCCCCAGTACCCTGGTCAATGTGATCCAGGGAATGAGTACAGGGAGCAAACGTAAAGCACAAGTCAGGCCCAGCACAGTCCACTCTGTGACATGTCCCATGTTTCCCATGAACTGCTGAAGCTCTAGTTTATGTTTTATGTTTGGAAAAGTTTCAAAGGGTGGAAGTTCATCTTTGGTTTTGAGTGTTATGTGGATGCTCAAATGTCAGTCATGCACCAAAATCCAATGAAATCAAATGTTGGCTGGGAATATAATAGTCCAGTACCTCATCAAAAATAAAAACTAAAATTCCTTTCTCTTTTAGCTTTGTGGTGCATCCCAAACTGAAAGTAAATTATCTTTGCTTTCCAGGGAGAAGTGAACTATTTGACTGCAGTATGTATCAGACCCAATCTTCCAATCACCAAATGGCCACAAGTATCTCCATAGTCATGAGATGGAATTAGTGCTGGGACATGAGCCAATAATTCTTCTCACTGCTGCAACCAAGGTTTTTTTCTGTTTACAATGTGAAAATTCCACTCATTGTTTACCGTTTTCATTTCTTTTGGTTAAAGGTGGCAGCCAGATATGCAGATCATCATCGACCACTTGGCAAATACACTTGCAAATAAAGTTACCCATAAAAAGGAGAGTCAGCCTGTAACAGTACCAAGTGAGTTTAACATCACCAAGCCCAGACCACGAGCCATTCCAGTGCCTGAAGAAATTCCGCAGCTGGAAGTACAGACAAAGGTATGTGTGGTGGCTATCCATCCAACGCCCCTGCAGGTCTGCATGAAAGTGGATATGCAATTGGGACCTTTAAAAATCTCAGGTTAGGTCGCATTTCCAGCTTTGTCTTGGTGGCCTCACTATAGGAAGGGTGAGAATGCTTTAGAGAGGGTAAAGAAGAGGTTAACCAGAATGCAGCCTAGATTGGAGGATGTGCTACGAGGAAGAGTTGGACAAGTTGGGGCTGTTTTCTCAAGAGCAGCAAAGGCTGAGGGGAGATTGGTTAAAAGTTCATAACATTATTCGAGGCATCGATGGAGCAGACGACCAGTATCTCCGAGACTAAAATGTCCAATACGAGAGGGCATGCATTTAAGATGAGAGGGGGATGTGCAAGGCAAGTTCTTACAAGTGGAGGTGGCCCGGAATGCACTGTCAGGGGTGTTGGTAGAGGCAGAGAGACTCTTCCATGGGCACATGAATATGCAGGGATGTGGTCAATGTGCAGGGAAGAGGGATGAGATTAATTAGGAGTCATTTGTTCAATTAATTCAGCACTATATCATGGGTCAGAGAACCTGTCATGTGATATATTCCATGTTCTATGATTGGAGTGAAAAATAGGTGTATTCCTTTCATTGAGTTCTTGCCTCTTTCTGAAAATATTGATCCCTTTATGGGTGTGCACTTAGAAGCTGGTCACAGAAAGTACTTCAATTAAGCAATCATTCTTTATATTTAAACTTTGGTAGTAAATTTTGGTAGACTTTTCCATCTCTGAGGAACTCAATTCTGTCATGATCAGCAGTGTTATTTTGCCAATATTCCCCTCTCTACCTCATCAACTGATTGAAGACTAACTATCACTGCCCAAGCGAGATCTGAAAAAGTTAGAGCATATGAATAAAACTGGGTTCAGCCTGTTAAGCTACAAAATGACCTTGCACATTGCCTGTGCTCATCTACTTTCATGTGAATGAAACAATTTGAACAGTATTTCATTCGGGAGCACGTGGTTACCATAGGGCAAGAGTAGACATCCTTGTATAAGTAATGCGAATAGAGTAGTTTGTAAACCCTCTTTGTGGGAAGGAAGTCTGCTTGTTCATTGATATCTGTCTTGGCTCTGTTAACCGATCACAATTCCTTCTTCGCATTCTTCCCACATACTCATCAGCTCTTAGATAGGTACATGGAGCTGCGAAAAATAGAGGGCTTTGCAGTAGGGAAATTCTAGGCAGTTCTTGGAGAAGGTTACATGGTTGGCACAACATTATGGGCTGAATGGCCTGTAATGTGCTTTAGGTTTCTATGTAACTTCTCTACCCTCCTCCCAGATGCAACCCCTCATCTACTTACAAGGGACATTTTACAGGGTCTGATTAACCTGCCAGCTAGATGTGGAGGGAAACCCATGCAATCAAGAGGGAGGATGTGCAAACTCCATGCAGACAATGCTGAGGTCCACGGCTGAACCCAGACAATGTGTATATATATATTTCTTATAGTAATTTATAGTTTTTTATTATTAATTATTGCAATGTATTGCTTCCGCAAAACACCAAAAATGTCATGACATTGGAAGTGATATTAAACCTAATTCTGATCTGTAACGTAGGGAGGCAGAGATTCTGTTCATTGTGCCAAGTAGGGTGGCTCACAGACAGCTGTGGAGCCAAGTCATTCAATGTATTTAAAATGGAGGTTGATGGATTCTTGATTAGTCAGGGCATCAAAGTTTATGGGCAGAAGACAGGGGAGGGATAATAAATCAGCCATGCTGGAATGGAGGAGTGGACTTGATGGGCTGAATGGCCTAATTCTGCCCTTATGCCTTATGATCTTACAACATTCAATCAGAGGTACTGAATTTTCAGCTCTACAGACAAGCACACAAAGCAACCAATTGCAGTAGGATTATAATTTTCACCTGAATAATCTCTCGTTCTTATCTTGTACGCGTCTACTCAGCACCACACCAGCCCACATGTGGTAACACTGTGGGTCTGCTTTACCAACAGCTTTGTTGGCAGAACGGACTTGATGGGCAGAAAGGCCTAATTTTCTCCTGTGTTGAATGGTCTTATGAAAGGAATGTGTGGCTAGGAGGTGGTGTGAAGCCATGCAGCTCATCGTGCCCCTGAACAACGACATACACTCACATTATCAGAACATAAGAAGACCACTCATTTCCCAGAGGCATTGCAGCAACCAACACAAATGCTTCAGCAACAGGGGAAGAACTGTGAAATATTGTTTAATAATCTGGTCATTTTCCTGAGTTTTATTAGAGCTGTCTCGGAGGCAACATTGCAAAGATATACAAGATCCATAAAGGATGCGGAAAACAAGTTACCATCATATCAGACAAGCTGCTGCAACAGGGCAAAGAGGCACAGATTCATGTTTATGATGGGTAAAGCTAACCCACAATCTGATGAATATTTCTTCACACAAAAGAACCTCGTAGTCAGTTTAAATGCAGAAGATTAACAATCTGCTGATCCTCATCGTGGGAAGATCAGAAGGGCCAGCATTCGGTAAAGAAGTGACTAAGCAGCAGGAAGAGCCATCTCCATCTTCATCAGAATGTATCTTCTAATTCACAATTATGCTCCCATATGTCATGGGTCCTTGATTGAGCTAGGGCAAAGTACACTCATCACAGTTCAGTTTTACTGAGGTCACAACAGCTTTTACAGGGCTAATTAGAAGTCAAGACTTGGAAGTGATTGATATTCCTTGCACTTAGTCATACAGGGAAGATTTTAATATGGAATGCCAGGGCACAGAGGCATGAAAATTATCTGACTTCATTATAATGGAAGGAGGATTAATTGCAAGTATTATGGGGTGTGGTACTGCTGTGTCATGCTCAGGAAGGTTACGGTGTATATTTAGGAACATGACTTCCCGGTATCCCTTCCAAAGTACTGTAACAGTTACATCATCAGCTGTAAGATGAGGTTTCAATTCCTGCCACAGTCTGTAAGAAGTTTGTACATTCTCCCTGTGACTGTGTCAGTTTCCTCAGTGTGCTCCAGTTTCTCCCACATAAGTGTGGCAACACTTGCAGTTGACCAGCACAATCCTCAAGGAATTGATTTGATGCAAAACGATACATTTCACAAGTTTCAATGTGCATGTGACAAATAAAACTAATCTTTAATTTTTGTAACAGTAGAACATAACCAATAAAAATAAAAATCAGAACTTGATGAAGGGATTTGGCCCGAAATGTTGATTCTTTATTCATTTCCATAGATGACCTACTGAGATCCTCCAGCATTTTGTGTGTAATTTCATTATAAAGTTATTTTTATACTTTGTTTCTGGTTGTAGTGAAGAAACAGGAGCCACCTCCAGCTCACCCTCAGCACCACTTCACACACAAGCCTCACCAATCTGCATGTCCAACAGGGCACAGATATTCTGATTATGAGCTCTGGTATTGTTGAAAGATTCACTGTGCTGCAATTCCTTTCAAGGAGTGATGCTGATTAACACCTTCTCTCTGCTTCCTCTGAATATTCAAAGAAATATTCTTCCAAAATATAAAAAATAATGTTTGTAATCCTTGGGAGTAAAGGAATTTAAGATTATGGTTGAGACATGAATCTCACACTGAATAATTGAAAGGTAGCACCTAACTAATTTTTTCAGTGTGTTCTCGAACACTCTGATTTACAATTAACGTTGTGACTTATGAGGTACTATAAAAACAAAATCCATGGGACTCATTTTGTAGTGTGTTGACTGAGTGTTGAATTTTGGCCACAGCCAAGGCAGAGTTCACCCTTTAGAGGCAGAAAACCATTTCCCTGGTCACAGAGCATGTTTAGTCCACTTCTTCAATCACTCTGATTTCTGACTGATTAATTGTGGGCAAGTCTGTTGCACACCATAACTGGCTCAAGCCTTTTTCAAAATAATGTGCAGGCACTATGATCAAAGTTCAGTTGATCAAATACCCATTGTGCTTCCCAGTTCTCATCTTCCTGGCATGGGGGTGTGGGGGGGGGGGGAAGGGGAGTGTTGCAATCTGTGCCATCTTCTAGAGTGAGTGGAGAAGCTAATTGTCAGAAGACACAGGAGCAGAATTAGCCCATTTGGCCCATTGAATCTGCGGATCTATGTCCCTCTCACCCCCAGTCTCCTGCCTTCTCCCTGTAACCTTTGACACTCTTACTAATCAAGACATCCTCTACAGATTCACGACCCTCTGTCTAAATAAGTTCCTCCTCTTTTCTGTTGTAAAGGGATGTTCTTGTGTTCTGAGGTTGTGTCCTCTGGTCCTAGACTTTCCCACAATAGGAAATATCCTCTCCACTTCCACTCTATCTAAGTTTTAATATTTGACAGGTTTCAATGAGATTCCCTCCCTCATTCTTCTAAACTCCAGCAAATATAGGCCCAGTGCCATCAAATGCTCCTCATACCTGCTCCTTAACCCTTTCATTCCTGGGAGAATTCTTGCGAACCTCATCTGGACCCTCTCCAATGCCAGTACTTCCTCTCTTAGATATGGGGCCAAAACTGATCAAAATACTCCAAAAGACTAATGCCTTTTAAAGCCTCAGTATTACATCCCTGCCTTTATATTCTAGTCCTTTCAAGATGAATGCTAACATTGCATTTGCCTTCTCAATCTGCAAGTTAACCTTTTGGGAATCCTACACTAGGGCTCTCAAGTAGAGGAACTTGGAATTCCAAACTTGCTCCGCACTTAGAAAACAGTCTACATCTTTATTCTTTCCACCAAAGTGCATGACCCTACACTTCTCTACACCGTATTCCATCTGCCACTTCTTTGCCCATTCTCCTAATCTGTGTAAGTCATTCTGTCTGATTCTTCAGGACAGATAGACAATAGACAATAGGTGCAGAAGTAGACCATTCGGCCCTTCGAGTCTGCACCGCCATTCTGAGATCATGGCTGATCGTCTACTATCAATACCCGGTTCCTGTCTTGTCCCCATATCCCTTGATTCCCCTATCCATAAGATAGGGGAATCTATCTAGCTCCTAGAGTTAGAGTCATAGTGTCATAGATGAGCTTAATAGAGCTTTGACCAGCGGCCAATTGGCTTTTGGGATTGATTAGTAAGAGCAAATTAAAGGAAGGCAGGAGCAAGTGCAGCGGCCTTAGTCTGAGAGGACAAAGTCAGAGTGGTGATCTGAAGACTTTAGCACTTAAAGACTTCTGCAAAGAGAGGTTTCACTCAGAGAAAGCAAGGGAAAGAAAAGCTCAAGCTTCTTCCTTCGCTTCTTTATATCTGCTCAGCTAGGGAAGTAGAGATGTCAGGTCAGATAGTGCAATGCTCCTCTTATGGGATGTGGGAAGGCGGGGAGACCTCCAGTATCCCTGACCACTATAAATGCAGGAAGTGCATCCAGTTGCAGCTTCTAACAAACCAAGTTAAGGATGTGGAGCTGGAACTGGATGAACTCCGGATCATTCAGGAGGCTGAAGTAGTGATAGATAAAACATATTGAGGGGTAGTTACACCCAAGGTGCAGGACACAGGAAAATGAGTGACAGTCAGAAAGGGGAAAGGGGTTAAGGAGCCAGTGCAGAGTATCCCTGTGGCCATCCCCCTCAACAACAGGTATACAGTGGAATGCAGAAGTTTGAGCACCCTGGTCAAAGTTTCTGTTACTGTGAGTAGAAGATGAACTGATCTCCAAAAGTCATAAAGTTAAAGATGAAACATTCTTTTCAACATTTTAAAAAAGATTAGTGTATTATTTTTGTTTTGTACAATTTTAGAGTGAAAAAAAGGAAAGGAGCTCCATACAAAAGTTTGGGCACCCCAAGAGATTTGAGCTCTCAGTTAACTTTTACCAAGATCTCAGACCTTAATTAGCTTGTTAGGGCTATGGCTTGTTCACAGTCATTGTTAGGAAAGGGCAGGTGATGCAAATTTCAAAGCTTTATAAATAGCCTGACTCCTCAAACCTCGTCTCAACTATCATCAGCCTTGGACTCCTCTAAGCAGCTGCCTAGCACTCTGAAAATTAAAATAAATGATACCCACAAAGCAGGATAAGGCTATAAGAAGATAGCAAAGCACTTTCAGGTAGCCATTTCCTCAGTTCGTAAAATAATTAAGAAATGGCAGTTAACAGGAATGATGGAGGTCAAATTGAGGTCTGGAAGACCAAAAAAACTTTTCTGAGAGAACTGCTCGTTGGATTGCTAGAAAGGCAAATCAAAGCCCCCATTTGACTGCAAAAGACCTTCAGGAAGATTTAGCAGGCTCTGGAGTGATGGTGCACTGTTCTACTGTGCAGCGACACCTGCACAAATATGACCTTCAAGGAAGTGTCATCAGAAGAAAACCTTTCCTGCATCTTCACCACAAAATTCAGCATCAGAAGTTTGCAATGGAATGTCTAAACAAGCCTGATGCATTTTGGAAACAAGCCTTGTGGACTGATGAAGTTAAAATAGAACTTTTCGGCCGCAATGAGCAAAGTTATGTTTGGAGAAAAAAGGGTTCTGAGTTTCATGAAAAGAACACTTCTCCAACTGTTAAGCACGGGGGTGGATCGATCATGCTTTGGGCTTGTTTTGTAGCCAGTGGCACGGGGAACATTTCACTGGTAGAGGGAAGAATGAATTCAATTAAATACCAGCAAATTCTGGAAGCAAACATCACACCGTCTGTAAAAAAGCTGAAGCTGAAAAGAGGATGGCTTCTACAACAGGATAATGATCCTAAACACACCTCAAAATCCACAATGCACTACCTCAAGAGGCACAAGCTGAAGGTTTTACCGTGGCCTTCACAGTCCCCCGACCTAAACATCATTGAAAATCTATGGATAGACTTCAAAAGAGCAGTGCATGCAAGGCGGCTCAAGAATCTCACAGAACTAGAAGCCTTTTGCAAGGAAGAATGGGCGAAAATCCCCCAAACAAGAATTGAAAGACTCTTAGCTGGCTACAGAAAGCGTTTACAAGCTGTGATACTTGCAAAGGTGGTGTTACTAAGTACTGACCATGCAGGGTGCCCAAACTTTTGCCTCAGGCTCTTTTCCTTTTTTATTATTTTGAAACTGTAAAAGATGGAAATAAAAAAGTAATCTTGCTTAAAATATTAAAGTAATGTGTCATCTTTAACTTTATGCCTTTGGAAATCAGGTCATCTTTTACTCGCTTAGCTATTCACAGTAACCAAAATTTTGACCAGGGGTGCCCAAACTTTTGCATGCCGCTGTATCACTTTGGATACTCTCGGGCAGGGTTGGGGAAGGGTGAGAGAGGAATGATTTAACAGAGGAAAGTCACAGTGGTTGGGTCTCTGGCATTGAGTCTGCCTCTGTGACTCAAAAGGGAAAGGGGAAGAAGAGGCATGCTGTGGTGATAGGGGATTTGTTAGTTAAGAGAATTGTTACGGATTCAAGCAACAATAAATATATGAGTTAGGCAGGGGTTTATATAACAAATAACACATTAATTAAACAATGAAAACAAACCCCCCAAAAGTAAACAAATCACTAACATAACCGGAAATCAGCTGCTGTGCGGCAGCTTAAACAGTTCTTAAAGCAAGGAAGCTTAAACAGTTCTTAAAAGTGGTATTGCAAAAGTTCAAAATGCTTACAGTCCATTTAAGGGAGAGACTTTTTTAAGACGATTTAAATTCTCTTTCATGTTGTGTTGCTTCGGTTCCCAAATCAAACTTTTCCCACGAAGAATTTTACATCGATGGACAAATGAAACGGCTTAAAGGCACTGACCTTTCCTTTACAACACTCTTCCCAATCCTTTCTGCTATCCCGCAGAGATTAACACGAGAACAGTCAACGAATTCCTTCCGAATGAGGGTCAAACAAGGTCGAACCTGTTTCACCGTCAAAATCGATTCTCCTCGATCTTCTAACTCCCGAACGCCGATCTTCACTCTCCACTGATTCTCAACCAGCAGTATTGTAAAGAAACTGCTGACAATGACCTTTTAAACTTTAGGCATTAGATAAAACTTCATCTTTCAACTAAACTGCGTCATAACATTAAATCACGCAGTGGCATGAAGACAACATGGCAAATCCAGCTATGAACTGCCCCTCCTCACAGGGAGGGGTCCTCCTTTTATACCCTGTAAAAAAAAACTGTCACATGACCTCTACTAGTGGGAAAATGACATCACTCCACCATCACAAGACCATTACCTCAAGTCCAGTATGGCTTCAACCCCAGTCACGTGACAAGGGTATGTAACAGAATGGACAGTAGATTCTGTAACTGAGAATGAGATTCCCGGATGGTACGTTGCTTCCTGGGTGCTAGGGTCTGGGATCTCTTGGATGAAGTCCTCAGTGGGAGGGTGAACAGCCAGAAGTCATGGTTCATGGATGTAAGTACAAATGACTTGGGTAGGATGAGTGACAAGATTCTACATAGGGAGTTAAGAGAATTAGGTATTAAGTTAAAGGGCAGGACCTCCAGGATTGCTACCTGTGCCACGCGTGAGTGAGGCCAGAACTAGGAAGATTGTACAGTTCAATACATGGCTAAGGAATTGGTGTAGGAGGGAGGGCTTCAGATGTTCTCTTCCAGGGAAGGTGGGACCTGTACAGAAGGGATGGTTTGCACCTGAACTGGAGGGGGACTAATATCCCAGTGGGAAGGTTTGTTAATGCTGCACGGTGGGGTTTAAACTAGAGTTGCAGGGAGATGGGAACCAGAGTGCCAGAACAGTTAGTGGAGAGGTTGGGGAGGCAGATGGTCATAAAACCTCAGAGAAAGTTAGGGTTCAAAAAGTTGAGCATGGTGCGACAAATTTTAAAATGGTGAATACAGGACTGGAGGTGTTGTATCTGAATGCGCACAGTAAACAGAATAAGGTAGATGAACTTGCGGCAGAGTTGTAGATTGACAGGTATGATGTTGTAGGCAGCACTGAATCATGGCTGAAAGATTATCCTTGGGAGCTTAATGTCCAAAGATACACACTAAGGAGCACCAGGCCATTGTCTCCTATACCATCACCAACACTATCAGCTCTGGGGATCTCCCATCCACTGTCGCCAACCTCATAGTTCCCACACCCCGCAGTTCCCGTTTCTACCTCCTACCCAAGATCCACAAACTTGCCTGTCCAGGTAGAACTACTGTCTCAGCTTGCTCCTGCCCCACTGAACTCATTTCTGCATACCTTGACACTGTCTTATCCCCCCTTGTTCAATCTCTTCCCACCTATGTTCGTGACACTTCTCATGCTTTGAATTTTTTCAATGAATTTAAGTTCCCTGACCCCCACCACCTTATTTGCACCATGGACGTCCAGTCCCTATATACCTCCATACCCCACCCGGATGGTCTCAAAGCTCTTCGCTTCTTTTTGGATTCCAGACCTAACCAATTCCTCTCTACCACTGCTCTCCTCCGTCTAGTGGAATTAGTTTTTACTCTCAATAATTTCTCCTTTGGCTTCTCCCACTTCCTCCAAACCAAGGGTGTTGCCATGGGCACCAGTATGGGTCCCAGTTATGCCTGCCTTTTTGTTGGCATTGTGGAACAGTCAATGTTCCAAGTCCATACGAGTATCTGTCCCCCTCTTTTCCTTCGCTACATCGACAACTGCATTGGCGCTGCCTCCTGCACGCATGCTGAGCTCGGTGACTTCATTAACTTTGCCTCCAACTTTCACCCTGCCCTCAAATTTACTTGTTCCATTTCCGACACCTCCCTCCCCTTTCTTGATCTTTCTGTCTCCATCTCTGGAGACGGCTTATCTACTGATACCTACTATAAGCCTACAGACTCTCACAGCTACCTGGACTATTCCTCTTCCCACCCTGTCTCTTGCAAAAATGCTGTCTCCGTCTCACAATTCCTTCGTCTCCGCCACATCTAATCTCGTGATGAGGCTTTTCATTTCAGGACGAAGGAGATGTCTTCCTTTTTTAAACAAAGGGGCTTCCCTTCTTCCACCATCAACTCTGTTCTCAAACGCATCTCTCCCATTTCCCGCAAATCTACCCTCACCCCATCCGCCTGCCACCCCACTCGAGATAGAGCTCCCCTTGTCCTCACCTACCACCCCACCAGCCTCCAGGTCCAATGTATAATTCTCTATAACTTCTGCCACCTCCAACGGGATCCCACTACCAAGCACTTCTTTCCCTCCTCCCCCTCTTTCTGCTTTCTACAGGGATCACTCCCTACGCGACTCCCTTGTCCACTCGTCCCCCCCATCCCTTCCCACCGATCTCCCTCCTGGCACTTATCCCTGTAAGCGGAACAAGTGCTACACCTACCCTTACACTTCCTCCCTCACCACCATTCAGGGCCCAGACAGTCCTTCCAGGTGAGGCGACACTTCACCTGTGAGTCAGCTGGTGTGGTATACTGCGTCCGGTGCTCCCGGTGTGGCCTTTTATATATTGGTGAGACCTGACGCAGACTGGGAGTCCACTTCGCTGAACACCTATGCCTGGTTTGCCAGAGAAAACAGGATCTCCCAGTGGCCACATATTTTAATTCCACATCCCATTCCCATTCTGATATGTCTATCCATGGCCTCCTCTACTGTCAAAATGAATCCAAACTCAGGTTGAACAACAACGCTTTGTATACCGGCTGGGTAGCCTCCAACCTGATGGCATGAACATTGACTTCTCTAACTTCCGTTAATGTCCCTCCTCCCCTTCTCACCCCATCCCTGACATATTTAGTTGTTTGCCTGTTCTCCATCTCCCTCTGGTGCTTCCCCCCCCCCTCCTTTCTTTCTCCCGGGGCCTCCTGTCCCATGATCCTTTCCCTTCTCCAGCTCTGTATCACTTTCGCCAATCACCTTTCCAGCTCTTAGCTTCATCCCACCCCCTCCGGTCTTCTCCTATCATTTTGCATTTCCCCCTTCCCCCACTACTTTCAAATCTCTTACTATCTTTCCTTTCAGTTAGTCCTGACGAAGGGTCTTGGCCCAAAACGTCGACAGTGCTTCTCCTGATAGATGCTGTCTGGCCTGCTGCATTCCACCAGTATTTTGTGTGTGGTGTTCGGATTTCCAGCATCTGCAGATTTCCTCGTGTTTGCATTGTATCGAAAGGGTGAACAGGGAGGCAGAGGGGGTGGAGTTGCTCTGTTGGTAAAAAAATGAAATCAAACCATTGGAAAGAGGTGACATTGGGTTGCCAGGTGTTGAATTATTGTGGATACAGCTGAGGAACAACATGGTAAAAATGATGCGAGTTGTATACAGACCCCAAACATTAGGGAGCATGTGGTCCACAAATTACAACAGGTGACGGAAAATGCGTGCCAAAAGGGCAATGTTACAATAGTCATGGAGAACTTCAATATGCAGGGAGATTGGGAATATCAAGTTGGTGCTGGATTCCAGGAGAGGGAATTTCTGGAGTGCCTACAAGATGCTCTTTAGAGCAGCTTGTGGTTGAGTACATTTGAAGATCAGCTATTCTAGACTGGGTGCAATGAACCAGAATTGATTGGAGAGCTTAAGGTTAAAGAACTCTCGGGGTTAAGTAATCAAAATATGATTGACTTCACCCTGAACTTTAAGAAGGAGAAGCTAAAGCCGGGTGTATCAGTATTACAATGGAGTAAAGGGAATTATAGAGGTATGAAAGAGGCATAGGCCGAAATTGATTGGAAAAGAACACTGGCAGGGATGATGGCTGGAATTTCTGGAAGCAATTTGAAAGGCACTGGATATATACATCCCAAAGAGGAAGAAGTATTCTAAAGACAAGATGACACAACAATGGCTAACAAGAGAAGTCAAAGCCAACATAAAAGCCAAAGAGAGGGCATATAATAGAGTAAAATTTAGTGGGAAGTTGGAGAACAGAAAGCAACTAAAGAAGTAAAGATGGGATATGAAAGTAAACTAACCAATAATATTAAAGATGATACCAGAAGTTTCTCCAGATACATTAAGTGTAAAAGAGTGGATATCAGACCACTGGAAGATTATGCTGGAGAGGTAGTAATGGGGAACAAAGAACTGGCAGACAAACTGAATAAGTAATTTGTATCAGTCTTTACTGTGGAAGACACCAACAATATGGTGGAAGTTCCAGGTGTCAGGGGTCATGAAGTGTGTTACGTTAACATTACTAGAGAGAAAGTTCTTGGGAAATTGAAAGGTCTGAAGATTGATAAGTCATCTGGACCAGGTAGTGTACACCCAGAGTTGTGAAAGAGGTGGCTAAAGAGATTGTGGAGGCATTAGTAATGATCTTTTAAGAATCACTAGATTCTGAATGGTTCTGGAAGACTGGAACATTTCAAATGTCACTCCACTCTTCAAGAACATTCCAAAATGGCAGCGTGACGCAGCTTGCAGCGGCCACTCCACCGCTGATTATCTGTTATTTGTGAAGTGGGGTGCCGTGTGCAATCATAATCGATTCAAAATGGATGTGGGAGCACTGAGGAACGTCGGGAAATCTCCAGGAAGACCTTCTTCATTGCTGCTGCTGCTATGAGATCCGGGACTCTGCTGGGAAGAACAGGCCCCCAGTCCTCGGGGTCACTTTGCGATGGCCATTGGCAGGGCCGTCTTAATACGCTCGGCAGAGGATGGTGCTTGGAGAAGCTGTGCCGGAGGGAATGGTCGTCAGCTCGGAGGTTCGACGGACTTGGAGTCCGCTGTGGTCAGGTCGCTTTCGGTGTGTGCTATGTCTGCGAGGCTGGGTTCGATGGAGCTTTCACTGTGTGCTGTACCTGTGAGGCTGAGTCAGGTGGCGCCATGGAAGTCCATAGCGGGAGTATTCCCTTCTGTCGCCGGTGTGGGATGGCAAGTCTGTCGGGACCCTGGGGACTTGTGGAAACTGTGTGGTGATTTCTTTTGAACTTATAGTCCTTTAACATCTTTGGACTATTTTTACTGTGCCCTTGGGCTGTTTTTTTTATCAGTTATGCTATTGTTTGCACTGTTGTAACTATATGTTGTAACTATGTGGTTTTGTGCAGGTCTTGTAGCTTTAGATTTTGGTCTTTGTTTTGTCTGGTGGATTTGGAGCTCCTTTCCGGGGAACACGCTAAGACAGTAGCACAACATTAATACGTAGCAGCCTCTCCGAACTCTGGATTGGGGATTGCCAAATGTTACGTGAATTTTCTGGTGTTGTCTGTTTTGTCATATGCTTTTGTGATATCATTCTGGGGAACATTGTCTCATTTTTTAACTGCATTGCATTTGTGGTTTCTAAATGACAATAAACTGAATCTGAATCTGAAGAAGGGAGAGTGGCAGAAGAAAGGAAACGATAGGCCAGTTAGTCTGACCTCAGAGATTGGGAAGAAGTTGTAGTCGATTACTAAGGATGAGGTCTCAGGGTACTTTGAGGCACATGATAAAATAGGTCGTAGTCAGCATGGTTTTCTCAAGAGAAAATCTTGCCTGACAAACCTATTGGAATTCTTTGAAGAAATAGCAAGCAGGATAAACAAAGGAGAATCACTTAATGTTGTGTCCTTGGATTTTCAGAAGGCCTTTGACTTGATGCCACATGCGAGGCTGCTTAAAAAGCTATGAGCCCATGGTATTGCAGGAAAGATTTTAGCATGGATAAAGCAGTGGCTGATTGGTGGAGGAAAAGAGTGGGAATGAAAGGTGCCTTTTCTGGCTGGCTGTCAGGGACAAGTATTGTTCCATAGGGGTTTGTGTTGGGGGCGATTTTTTTTTTACATTATATTGTAGCGGTGTGCTACATGCAGCGCTAAAATTACGACACGGAGTCGGTAACTGCAGTCGAAGGAAAAACTTTATTCGAAAACTTCAGCCTCACTTTTAAGCCTCCCTCAACCGGCCCCCCATGGCGCAGAGGCTCCAAAGCTCTGTGCTCGCAAACCCCCGTAGGCTATCTAATTGTGAGTCGGTTCGGATGCGCCAGGAAATGGGTCGCCACATAACCCCCCCCCAGAACCGGCGATACACCCCCCAATGTCCATAGTCTGGGCCAGAACCTGCTTGGGAGGTCGGCCTCTGCGCCGAGCGGCCGGAAACTCGGCCGGTTGCGCCAGGTCCACATGGGCCGATTTGAGGCGGTCCACCGTGAAAACCTCCTCTTTCCCCCCAATGTCCAGCACGAACGTGGACCCGTTGTTCCGGAGCACCATAAACGGCCCCTCGTATGGCCGCTGCAGCGGCGGCCGATGCCCGCCCCTTCGTACAAACACAAACTTACAGTTCTGTAGGTCTTTGGGTACGCAGGTCGGGTGCCGCCCGTGCTGTGAAGTGGGTATGGGGGCCAGGTTACCGAGCTTCTCGCGTAGTCTGCCCAGGACTGCTGCGGGTTCTTCCTCTTGCCCCCTTGGGGCTGGTAGGAACTCCCCGGGGACGACCAGGGGCGCGCCGTATACCAACTCGGCCGACGAGGCATGCAGGTCGTCCTTGGGCGCTGTGCGGATGCCGAGTAGGACCCAGGGAAGCTCGTCCGCCCAGTTGGCTCCTCGCAGGCGGGCCATGAGGGCCGACTTCAGGTGACGGTGGAAACGCTCCACTAGCCCGTTCGACTGTGGGTGGTAGGCAGTTGTGTGGTGCAGCTGAGTCCCCAAAAGGCTGGCCATAGCTGACCACAGGCTGGAGGTGAACTGGGCGCCTGTCGGAGGTAATGTGGGCTGGTACACCAAAGCGAGATATCCAGGTGGCGATCAGGGCTCGGGCGCAAGATTCGGAGGTGGTGTCGATGAGCGGGACCGCCTCTGGCCATCTTGTGAACCGGTCCACAATAGTCAGGAGGTGCCGCGCTCCGCGCGACACTGGCAGGGGGCCCACGATATCCACATGAATGTGGTCGAAACGCCGGTGGGCGGGATGGAACTGCTGCGGTGGGGCTTTGGTGTGCCGCTGCACCTTGGCCGTCTGGCAGTGCATGCACGTTTTGGCCCATTCACTGACCTGTTTGCGGAGTCCGTGCCAAACGAACCTGCTGGAAACCATCCGGACAGTTGTCCGGATGGAGGGATGCGCCAAGTTATGAATGGAGTCGAAAACGCGGCGCCGCCATGCTGTCGGGACGACTGGACGGGGCTGGCCGGTGGCGACGTCACAGAGTAGGGTCCTCTCACCTGGGCCCACGGGGAGGTCCTGGAGCTGCAAACCGGAGACTGCGGTTCTGTAACTCGGAATCTCCTCATCCGCCTGCTGCGCCTCTGCCAGTGCCTCAAAGTCTACCCCTTGGGAAAGGGCATGAACGGTAGGGCGATAGAGTGCATCCGCCACGACATTGTCCTTACCTGAGATGTGCCGGACATCCGTCGTGTATTCAGAGATGTAGGACAGGTGGCGTTGCTGGCGGGACGACCAGGGGTCGGACGCTTTCGTAAACGCAAAGGTAAGCGATTTGTGGTCCGTGAACGCAGTGAAGGGCCGACCTTCTAGGAAGTACCTGAAATGCCGGATTGCCAAGTAGAGCGCCAACAGTTCCCGGTCGAAAGCACTGTACTTGAGCTCGGGTGGTCGCAGGTGTTTGCTGAAAAACGCCAGGGGTTGCCAGCGACCTGCGATGAGCTGCTCCAGCACCCCACCGACTGCCGTGTTAGATGCGTCCACTGTGAGGGCGGTAGGGGCGTCCATGCTGGGATGTACTAGCATTGCGGCGTCCGCCAAAGCTTCCTTCGTTTGAACGAAAGCGGCGGCGGACTCCTCGTCCCAGGTAATGTCCTTGCTCGGACCCGACATCAGGGCGAACAGGGGGCGCATGATCCGGGCAGCTGAAGGGAGGAAGCGGCGGTAGAAATTGACCAGACCTACGAATTCCTGAAGGCCTTTGATCGTGGTGGGTCGGGGAAAGAGGCGGACCGCATCTACCTTAGCGGGCAGAGGGGTTGCCCCGTCTTTAGTAATCCTGTGGCTCAGGAAGTCAATGGTATCGAGTCCGAACTGGCATTTGGCGGGGTTGATTGTAAGACCGTACTCACTCAGTCGGGCGCAGAGTTGACGGAGGTGGGACAGATGCTCCTGACGACTGCTGCTGGCTATGAGGATGTCATCCAAATAGATGAACGCGAAGTCCAGGTCCCGTCCCACCGCGTCCATTAACCGCTGGAACGTCTGTGCGGCATTCTTCAGGCCGAACGGCATGCGGAGGAACTCGAAAAGGCCAAACGGGGTGATGAGAGCCGTTTTGGGGACGTCGTCAGGATGCATCGGGATTTGATGGTACCCTCGGACGAGGTCTGCCTTGGAGAAGATCCGTGCGCCGTGCAGGTTTGCTGCAAAGTCCTGAATGTGCGGCACAGGGTAGCGGTCCGGTGTGGTAGCCTCGTTCAGCCTGCGGTAGTCGCCGCACGGTCTCCAGCCCCCCGTCGCTTTGGGCACCATGTGCAGGGGGGAGGCCCATGGGCTGTCGGACCACCGGATGATCCCCAATTCCTCCATCCTCTGGAACTCCTCCTTCGCCAGTCGGAGCTTGTCCGGGGGAAACCGCCGAGCTAGGGCGTGGAGGGGTGTGGTGCTGTACGCCGTGCCTGGGCATGGCCGCTGTGAACTGCGGTGCCAGAAACGATGGGAACTCCGCCAGGACCCTGGTGAAGTCGTTGTCGGACAGCGTGATGGAGCCGAGGTGAGGGGCTGGCAACTGGGCTGCACCCAGGGAGAACGTCTGAAAGGTCTCGGCATGTACCAGTCTCTTCCTGGGCAGGTCGACCAGTAGGCTGTGAGCCCGCAAAAAATCTGCACCCAGAAGCGGTTGGGCTACGGCGGCCAGTGTGAAGTCCCATGTGAACTGGCTGGAGCCGAACTGTAGCTGCACCTGACGGGTGCCGTAGGTCCTTACTGTGCTGCCATTCACGGCCCTCAGGGGGGGACCCGGTTCCCTGCTGCGGGTGTCGTAACTCGTCGGAGGTAAAACGCTGATCTCAGCCCCAGTATCGACCAAAAACCGGCATCCCGACCTTCTATCCCACACGTACAGGAGGCTATCCCAATGGCCAGCCGCCGTAGCCATCAGCGGCGGCTGGCCCTGGCGTTTCCCGGGAACTTGCAGGGCGGGCGACAACGGCGGGCTTCTGCGCCCCACCGCTGGTGGTAGAAGCACCAGTGTTCATTGGGCCTGGGGCTGGCGGGCTCTGCGGCCGGGCCTGGACTGGTTTGCTGCCGGGAGCGTGGCTGGGAGATCTGTGCGATGGACGCCCCGCTCACCCTTTTGGCGTTCCACAGCAAGTCCGCCCGGGCTGCCACCTTCCGGGGGTCACTGAAATCCGCGTCGGATAGCAGCAGGCGTATGTCCTCGGGCAGCTGCTCCAGGAATGCCTGCTCAAACATGAGGCATGTGTGCCCGTCGGCCAGAGACAACATCTCATTCATTAAAGCCGATGGAGGTCTGTCGCCCAAGCCATCCAGGTGCAGTAAACGGGCAGCCCGCTCGCTCCGTGAGAGTCCGAAAGTCCTGAGGAGCAGGGCTTTGAATTCCGTGTACTTGCCGTCTGCCGGGGGCGACTGTACGAACTCCGCGACCTGGGCCGCTGTGTCCTGGTCGAGGGAGCTCACCACGTAGTAGTAGCGGGTGTCTTCTGAGGTGATCTGGCGAACATGGAATTGGGCTTCGGCTTGCTGGAACCATAGGTCCGGGCGCTGTGTCCAGAAACCCGGCAGTTTCAACGAAACCGCATGAACAGAGGCGGCGTCGGTCATTTCTGGTCCAAAAATTGTTTGGACCGTCGGGGTCACCAATTGTAGCGGTGTGCTACATGCAGCACTAAAATTACGACACGGGTCAGTAACTGCAGTCGAAGGAAAAAACTTTATTCGAAAACTTCAGCCTCACTTTTCAGCCTCTGTCAACCGGCCCCCCATGGCGCAGAGGCTCCAAAGCTCTGTGCTCGCAAACCCCTGTAGGCTATCTAATTGTGAGTCGGTTCGGATGCGCCAGGAAATGGGTCGCCACAATATATCAATTTTTTTTACTATGGAATGCTTCACGAATTTGCGTGTCATCCTCGCGTAGGGGCCATGCTAATCTTCTCTGTACCGTTCCAATTTTAGTATATGTGCTGCCGAAGCTAGCACATTATATATCAATGATTTGGGTAATGGAATTGATGGCGTTGTTGCAAAGTTTTGAGGAAATAGTGCACAGAAGACCTTAGACAGATTAGGAGAATGGGCAATGAAATGGCAGATGCCAGTGTTAGGAAGAAAAATACAAACAACTGAGGTGCAAAGGGACTTGGGAGTCCTTGTGCAGGATTCCCTCAAGGTCAGTTTGCAGGTTGAGTCAGTGGTGAGGAAGGCAAATGCAATTTTAGCATTCATTTCAGGAGGACAAGAATATTAAAGCAAGGATATAATGTTGAGGCTTTAAAAAGCACCGGTGAGGCCTCACTTGGAGTACTGTGAGCAGTTTTGGACCCACTGCTTTAGAAAGGATGTGCTGAAATTGGAGAGGGTTCAAAGGAGGTTTACAGAAATGATTCCAGGATTGAATGATTTGATGAAGAACGTTTGATGGCGCTGGGCCCATATTCACTAGAATTCAGAATGAAGGGTGACCTAATTGAAGCCTATCAATTGGTGAAAGGCCTTGATAGAGTGGATGTGGAGAGGCTATTTCTTATGGTGGGAGCATGTAAGACCAGAGGACACAACCTGAGAATAGAGGGACGTCCTTTTCGAATGGAGGTGAGGAGTAATTTATTTAGCCAGAGAATGGTGAATCTGTGGAACTCTTTGCCACAGAAAGCTGTGAGGGCCAAGTCTATATTTAAGGCAGTGGGTGCTAGATTCTTAATTGGTCAGAGCATGAAGGGTTATGAGGAGAAGGCAGTAGATTGGGGCTGAGAGTACAATTGGATCAGCTATGATGAAATGGTGGAGCACACGATAGGCCAAATGGCCTAATTCTGCTCCTATATCTTATGGTCTTAATAGCAGGAATGGGCCCTTCAGACTCCTGTGTCTCTTCCTGTACCGCCTACCTGATGGTCGAAACAAGGAGAGCACAATTTCTAGGTAATGTTAAAAGTTCAAAGTAAACTTTTTTATCAAAGTGCATATGTCACTATATGCTATATACAACCCTAAGATGCATTTCCTTATGGGCATATTCAATAAATCTATAGAATAATAACCATAACAAAATCAATTCAAGACCACCCAGCAAGCATGTTCAATTCCGCCACTGTCTGTAAAGAGTTTGAATGTTCTCCCCATGACCGTGTGGGTTTTCTCCCATGTTCCAAAGATGTTTGGGTTCAGATTTGTAAGTTGTAGACATGCTGTGTTGGCACCAGAAGCACTTGTGGGCTGCCCCCAGCACATCCTCGGACTGCATTGATTGTTGACACAGACGGCACATTTCATTGTATATTTTGACGTACATGTGACAAATAAAGCTAATATTCTTAGAGCACTACAGCACAGAAATAGGCCATGCAGCCCATTTAATCTGTGCTGTTATTCTGCTGAGTCCCATTGACCAGTGTCTGGGCGATAGCCCTCATTACCCTCCCATCCATGTACTTAACCGAACTTCCTTTAAATGTTGCAGTCGAACCTGCATCCACCACTTCTGCTGGCAGCTCATTCCACACTCCCTTGGTTTCCCCTTAAATATTTTACCTTGCGCTTTTAACCTATGACCTCAAGTTTTACACTCACCCTACTTCAATGGACAAGGCCTGCTTGCATTTCCCTTATCTGTACCACTCATTATTTTGTCTCCCTCCATCAAATCTCCCCTCATTTTCCTACATTCTTGGGAATGACGTTCTCATGTATTCAGCCCAATCTATCTAAAATCCTATTGATTGATAATGTTACCAATCACCAGTGATTTACCTGAGCCATCAAAATCTTTGTGTTATGTATAAGAAAACGGCTGAGGTCCCGGAAACAGATGCTGTAGGTAGCAGCTGCTGGTGTACAAGAAAATCACTTGCAAAGATACAATGTGAATTCACATTCCTCTGGTACAGATGGAAGCCAGCTCCAAGCATCTGAAGCAAATGTGTGACAGAACAATCACAGCTTTGCCCTTATTGAAAAAAAACAAAACTGTTGGTAAAGCCAACCCGCAGTGTTACCATATGTTGGCTGGTGTGGTGCTAAGTAGGCACGTACAAGATAAATGATAGATCATTTCGATAAAAGTTCAATCCTGCTGCAAATTGTTGCTTTCTGTGCTCGTCTGTAGAGTTGAAAATTCGGTTCCTATGATGGAATGTTATCAGACCATAAGACATAGGAGCAGAGTTAGGCTATTCAGCCCATCAAGTCTGCTCTGCCATTCCATCATGGCTGATTTATTATCCCCCTCAACCCCATTCCCCTGCCTTCTCTTTGACACACACACTAATCAAGAACCTATCTACCTCCACTTCTAATATACTCAATGACTTGGCCTCCATAGCTACCTGTGGCAATGAATTCCACAGATTCGCCACCCTCTGGCTAAAGAAATTCTCCTTATCTCTTACCAAAGCCTTAAATTTTAAATTGCCATTTACTGCAGTTGGAAGTGAAATATTAGAAGTTATAGAATGTAGAAACAGCAATAGCGTTTGGCCCTCAGTTGCTGAGATTCAGATTTATCAATCACGTGTACATCAAAACGTGCAGGGAAGCACACCATTTGGATTAATAACAAATGCACCAAAGGACGTGCCGAGGGTAGCCTGAAAGTGTCGCCACACACTCTGGTGCCAACGTACCACGGCCACGATGCTCAGAAGGACAACGCAGAACAAGCCCTGTTCGTCCCTCCCTCGCAACCTCCTACCCAGCCACACACATAAGCAGTTCTCTAACCCCAGCACAAGCCACAAGGATTTGTAGGTTCATAGATACTGTGCCCTGACTTCCTCAGTGGACTCACAGACATTCACGGACTCAGGGCTCCAGATGAAGATGTGGGCAATCTGTCACCCAGCTCAATTACCATTTATCAGAG
The DNA here is from genome assembly GCF_030144855.1 of Hypanus sabinus. Taxonomy (NCBI): domain Eukaryota; kingdom Metazoa; phylum Chordata; class Chondrichthyes; order Myliobatiformes; family Dasyatidae; genus Hypanus; species Hypanus sabinus. The sequence continues at coordinate 8,766,000 of NC_082712.1, read as the reverse complement.
AGTTACAGTAGGACAGTCTGAAAACAGATCCTTCAACTCACCTGGTCCATGTCAACATAAAAGCACTTCTCTAAACTAATCCAACACTAACCTGTTTCATTCTCCCTCATTCTCATCAGCTCTCCCCACAGACTCAACCACTCACTGATACACAAGGGACAATTTATCTTGGCAAATTAATCAATGAATATGTACGTCTTTGGCATATGAGACCATAAAATATAGGAGCAGAAGTAGGCCATTTGCCCCATAGAGTCTGCTCCACCATTCAGTCATGGGCTGATCCAATTCTTCCAGTCATCCCCGCTCCCTTGCCTTCTCCTCATACCCTTTGATACTCTGGCTAATCAAGAACCTATTTATCTCCGTCTTAGATACACCCGATGACTTGGCTTGCACAGCTACTTGTGGCAACAAATTCCACAGTTTTACCACCCTCTGACTAAAGTAATTTCTCCACATCTCAGTTCTAAATGGAAGTCCTTCAATCCAGAAGTTGTGCCTTCTTGTTCTAGAATCCCTTACCATGGAAAATAACTTTGCCATACCTAATCTGTTCAGGCCTTTTAACATTTGGAATGTTTCTATGAGATCCCCCTCATTCTCCTGAACTCCAGGGAACACAGCCCAAGAGCTGCCAGATGTTCCTCATTCCTGGAATCAATCTCATGAATCTTCCCTGAACCCTCTCCAATGTCAGTATAACCTTTCTAAAATAAGGAGCCCAAAACTGCACACAATACTCCAAGTGTGGTCTCACAGGTGCCTTATAGAGCCTCAACATCACATCCCTGCTCTTATATTCTATACCTCTGGAAGTGAATGCCAAATTGCATTCACCTTCTTCACAACCAACTCAACCTGGAGGTTAACCTTTAGGATATCTTGTACAAGGACTCCCAAGTCCCTTTGCATCTCTGCATTTTGAATTCTCCCCCCATCTAAATAATAGTCTGCCCATTTATTTCTTCCACCAAAGTGCATGACCATACCCTTTCCAACATTGTATTTCATTTGCCACTTCTTCGCCCATTCCCCTAAACTATCTAAGTCTCTCTGCAGGCTCTCTGTTTCCTCAACACTACCCACTCCTCCACCTATCTTTGTTTCATCGGCAAATTTAGCCACAAATCTATTAATACCGTAGTCCAAGTCATTGACATACATTGTAAAAATCAGCGGTCCCAACACCAGCGACCCCTGTGGAACTCCACTGGTAACCGGCAGCCAGCCAGAATAGGATCCCTTTATTCCCACTCTCTGTTTTCTGCCAATCAGCCATGCTCCACCCACGCTTCCCTGTAATTCCATGGGCTCTTATCTTGCTAAGCAGCCTCATGTGCGACACCTTGTCAAAGGCCTTCCGACAACCCAAGTACACCATGTCTACTGCATCTCCTTTGTCTGCCCTGCTTGTAATTTCCTCAAAGAATTGCAGTAGGAACATGGGAGGAAGCTGGAACACCAGAGAAAACCCACGCAGTCGTGGACGAGAACCCACCATCAGCAGTAGTCTTTGGGACTGAACCCTCGTCTTTGGAGCTGCAACACTCTGTCACCCTTGTACCACAAGGAATTAGAGGAGGAAGAAGCCACTCAGCCCTTCAACCCTCCCTTACCGTTCATTCTATACTGGCCTCAACTCCTGTGTCAATTGCCCATAACCCTCAGTTACTCACCTTTCAAATAGTTAGGTTACACTAGCGTGGTAGCGTAGTAGCTAGCGTTATGCTTTACAGTGCCAGCAATCAGTGTTCAGTTCCTGCCCTTGCCTGTAAGGGATTTGTTCATTCTCCCCACGACTGTATATGTTTTCTCCAACAGTCCAAAGACATACAAGTTAGTAAATTGTGGGCATGCCTCGTTGACGCTGGAAGCATGGCACTTGACAGCTGCCCCAAGCACGTCCCTGGACTGTGTTGGTTTTTTCATGAAAACAATGAATTTCACTATGTTTTGATGTATACATAGCATTCCCACAAAGAACTGAAATCAGAGTGTATCTCCAGGTCAGGTCTTCAAAAAAGGGTTGGTCAAGAATAGCAACAATAAGAGGGGCCATTCTAATTCAACAGTCAAATGTGCACAAGCTGGAGCTCACCTTGAACTTCTCCGTCACTCACGCACTGGGTCCTCGGTCAATGTGAAGCACGCACCATCTTCTGAACGTCACTCACAATCCATCTCGAAAAAACAGGTTTGAGATGCTACGACCAGTTCTCCCCAGCATCTTCTCTCTTCATCTCACTCATGGCACACATTCCACCTCATCCCTTATCTTCAACAATAACCCAAACAGGCTGAAAGCGAGCAGCAGCTCTTACAGACACTTACAGCATAACAGTAGAGATGTGAACCATGGCATTACAACTGCATTGAAGTTGATAAAAAGAAAACAATATTTAATTAAAGCATTTCCGTAACAGAGAAATTGCAATACAGGCAGACAATAAGATGCAAGATTCCAATGATGTAGATTGTGAGGTCCATCTTATCATACCAGGGAGCCATTTATTGGTCTCATAAGGGTGGGATAGAAGCTGTTTTTGGGCTGATACAAGGGGGGGCATAACTTTGTATTTGGTGTAAAGTATGGGGGTGGATGTTATTCAGGACATTTAAGATACATTAGGCACATTAAAGAGATATCTTACATAGGCACATGGATTAAAGAAACATGAAGGACTATGTGGGAGAGAAGGCTTGGATTGAACTTGGAGGAGATTAAAAGGTTGGCACAACATTGTGAGCCGAAGGACCCGTACTGTCTGGTACTGTTCTCTCTTCCATATTCTAACCTAAGCGAAACAAGACCAAAGGTAACAGGGAAAATTGCTTTGTAATAATGGAAGATCCTGAAGGAAGAAGCCAGTGACTAGCTAATATACACTGTTGTTCCCAGCCAGGCTTCCTCTTTCATTAGGTCAAGTGCTAGTAACTGGAGAGCACTCAGCCCTTCCTCCTTGAAGGAATTCATACCCCAGCATATTTCTGTTTTCAGAACTGGAGTGGGAAGAAGTCATCTAAGCCCCTGAACTTCTGCCTAGGAATATACACTGTGTGGCCACTTTAATGATTACCCCTGTTCATTAATGCAAAAATCTAACCAGACAATCAATTCACAGCAACTCAATGCATAAAAACATGCAGACATGGCCAGGGGGTTCAGGTGTTCAGACCTATCATCAGAATAGGTAAGAAATGTGATTTAAGTGACTTTGACTGTGGATTAATTGTTGGTGCCAGACGGGGTGATCAGAAACTGCTGATCTCCTGGGATGTTCACACTCAACTGCCTATAGAGTTTACAGAGAATAGTGCAAGAAACAAAAAACATTGAGTGAGCAGCAGTTCTGTGTATTTGTATTTTATGTTTTAAATGACTGCAAGTCAAGTTAAAAAAAAAGCTGTGCTGACATACAGTATAATTGTTTGAAATTGCTCTGTTTTCCTCATCAAGCTGATCTACAGTTGGACTTTAAAAACCACGCTCCAGAACTGTGAGCTGCATTAGGATTTACCAGGATGCTGCATGGATTAGAGAGCATGTCATAGAAAGCCAAGTGCATTGCTGCACTAGCTGGCAGGGTGGTGAAGATGTTTCTGATGGTGGAGCTCACGAGTTTACAACCCTGTGCAGTTTTTTTCTGATCCTGTGCATTGGCTCCTCCAGACCAGTCAGAATTCTCTCCATAGTACATCTGTAGAAATTTGTGTCTGTCTTTGGTGACATACCAAATCTCCTCAAAGTCCTACTTAAAGTATAGCCACTGATGAGCCTCCTTTGTAATTGCACTATTACGTTGGGCCCAGGTTAGAACTTCAGAGACATCAACACCCAGAAACTTAGAGTCTGTCCAACCTCTCCTAGCTAATCCTCTCTAATCCAGACAGCATCCTGACGAGGACCACTAGACTAATATTTCTGCTGCAAGTGCTTTGTAACATATTTTGGCACCAGACAAGCTAATGGATTTGTGTTGTAATCTTCAATGATGCATCTGCTTTGAGTCTCACTGTTCTTTTCCATGTGATTCAGGTTCCCAGAAGCACCTATGATCCTCCGAAAGAGGAGAAGCTGCTGGAAGAACTCAAGAAAAGAAATCGCCAAAGAGCTGAGGCTTGTATATTTTTGTTAACTTTGTCTCACTAACTTCTCCCCCTCTCTTTTGTTTTTATGCTGAATGCATCAGCTGACTACAGGCTATGGCCCCACATACATTTAGTTAGAGCAGAGAGCACTGGATCTACATCTTAGGCAGTGACTTTAGAGGTACTGACAAAGGATCAGAGGTTGAAAGGTGACTAGATAGAGGTGTACAAGATGACAAGAGGCATAAAACCATATGACATAGAAGTGGAATTAGGCCACCTGTGTCAGAAAATGTAGAGGAGGCATGACCCAAACCCAGAGCAGTGGAGATGACTCAGCCATGAATGATAGCTTTAATAATAAACTGCAAAATAACAAGCCATGAGGTATCACAAAACAAGATACTAAGCTCACGGGCAACAAGGTAACTGAAGGATAGGAGTAACTGGTTGAGGCTAGCTGGCTTGATGAGTGAACGAAGTAATGTTGATGAAAGCTGGGTTTAAATAGGCTGCAGGTGATGAGTTGGAAACAACATACCTGCATATGCAGACCTGATGGCATCCCCCTCCTACAGTTGGCACCCAATGACCCAGTGCAATGCGGATGGGTCCAGTGGAACTTTTCCATGAGTGATGCATTCGAGGTGCAACTTTACGGCACCCACAACCTCTCCTCCAGGCCATACCTTTCCCAGTCGACCAAGTAGTGCACAACCTGTCCACAACTGGCTAACTCTGTACACTGGATAACCTTCCACCATCCTTGGTTCCAGAACAGCAGGCTCGAATGGATTGAGTGGTCCATGGACAACAGGCTTGAGGCAGGACACAAGGAAGAAAGATGTGATCCTGAAGGATGGTGACAACCCGAGGATAAATTTACCGAGCTAAGGAGGAGGGGGCAGAAGGCTTTCCAGAGTGGGAGACAAATTGTAAGCCCTGGTCTGACACAATTGGAAACCATGGGGGGGCAAACTACAAATTGGAGAACCAGGTCCTCTGTCTCACCAGCTGATGGAAGTTTGGGAAGGCCGTAAAGTGGAAATCTTGGAGAACCAATCCACCACTGTCGTGATCACCCTGGCTATATAGAAAGGTGGCAAACTTATGATGAAATAAATGGTGATTTACAACCAGGAGCATTGAATAAGCAGGAGCTGCAGGATCCCAGAAGGTTGCTGGTTGGAGGAATTGGACTGGGCACATTGAGGCCAGGTAGTGAGAAACTGATGCACATTTGCGATCATAGTGGGCCACCAGAATCAGTGTTGCAGAAAATCCAGGGTCACCTAGATGGCCAGAGAGGGGGAGGAGTAGGCCCACTGGAGTGTTACAGAGCACATAGCCACCGGCATGTACATGCAGTTGTCAGGGGTGCCGGCCAGAGCAGGCTCGTGCCATCAAACCAGTCAGAACTGGTTCTCAAAGTCCCAGATGACTGAGGGGAGGATCCGGGAGGACGAAGTGAGGGCTGAGGGTTGATCTGTGTTACAGCTGGTTTGAACTTTCATGACAAGATGTCCGCCTCAGTGTTCTTGGAGTTGGGTTGGTAGGAGGTGGAGAAGTTGAATTGCTCAAAGAAGAGGGCCCAGCAAACCTAGCATGAGTTGAATGGCGGGTCTGTTGAATGGATATGAGGTTCTGGTGGTTAGTCCAGATGAGGAAGGGCTCAGTGTTTCTCATCAGCCAATGTCTCCATTTCTCCGAGGCCCATTTAATGGTGTGTGGCGCCCTGTCTCCTACTCCATAACAACACTGTGCAGAGTTGAATTTGTTCAAGAATAAGGCACAAAGGTGCATCTTCCTGTTGGTCCTCACTGGGTGAGGATGGCCCCAGCACCCAAAGTGTCCACTTCTACTGCAAGCAGTCCGGAGGGGTTCAGATGGCGGAGAATGGGGCAGTGGTGAAGTGTCTCTTGAGCTTCTTGAAAGCTTGGTCTGTGGGAGCAGAGCAGATTATTCATGAGGCAAGTGAGGGAGGTGAGAAGAGTGACAATTTGGCTGTAGGTCCTGATGACTAGTGGTACAAGTTGGAGAAGCCCAAGAAGCACTGTAATTGTTTAAGGGAGTGTGATCAGGGCCATTCAGTGATGGCGTGCACTTTCTCCAGGACAATGGTTATGTCTGCGCATGAAAGGACAGAACCCAAGGAAATGACTGGGGTGTGGAACTGCTATTTCTCCAACTTGTAGACTTGGTTTTCCAAGAGATGCTGATGTGCTGATGGACAGAACAGATGTGTCAAAATTGGTCTCGGGGGTGGGGGCGGTCCTTGGAGAAGATGAGGATATCATCGAGGTAAACGAACACATACTTGTGTAGCATGTCTCGAAGGATGTCATTGATGAAGGCTTGGAAAACTGCTGGACTGTTGGAAAGTCAAGGTGTCACTAGATATTCACGGTGGCCAGTGAGTGTTATGAATGCCATCTTCCACTCACTGGCAGGTGCAAATCAGGTCCTATGCACTCCATAGATGCAGTTTGGTGAAGATCTCGGCCCTGTGGAGTGCTTCGAGTGTGCTATCCATCAAGGGGAGAGGGTCGTGACTCTTCATGGAGATTTTGTTGAGTCCATGGTAGCTGATACAGAGATGAGGACCCCCACCTTTCTTTTGACAAAAAAGTATCTTGCACCGGCTTGGAACTGGGATGGATGAATGAAGCTGCGCTGGTAGCATTTCAGCGACGTAGTCACTCATGCCTTGGGCAGGAGGAGAGAGGGAGCACAGGCGACCTTGGGGAGGGGTGGTGCCCAGGAGGAGGTGTGATCTGTGAGGCAGCAGGATGATGGCTTCCCTTTTGCCAAAGGAGATGGCTAAGTCATGATATTCCTGTGGACGTTTGCTAAGGTCGACCATTTCCTCCGTCTCCACGGATTTACAGGTTACAGTCAGCTGAGGTTGCAGGCAGGTAGTCCGGCAGGTGGTTCCGCAACTCAGCGGTGAACTGGATGGCCAGCTGAAGTGAGAGTCATGAGTGGAGAGCCCAGGGTAACTCAAGATGAGGGGAGTGTTGGATGAGTCTGTCAAGAGGAACTGGATGGAGTCAGGGTGCTGTACATTGCTCATGTGCACAGGACTCGTGCGCACTCGGACAATCCCAGACACCGAGTGTCGTCTGTCAATGACCATGATGTTGAAGGAGTGAGAGATAGGCTCAGCAGGGAGTCCAGTCCAGAGCCGCAGGAGGACAGATTGAATGAGTTGGAATGAGAGTCCAGTGGGAGCTTACCAGATAGAAGGCTCTTGGTTGTGCCATTCTCCCAGACGCAGTGGTCACGAGATGCACGAGGATTCGGGGGCTCCTCTGTAAGTTGTTTCTCCACCGAGCCTCACACTCTTGGGGGGCTTAAGGGAATGCCCCCTGCCTGCATAGGTTCTGGAGACATTGATGATGAGGGTCCTCAGAATCAGAATCAGGTTTATTATCACTGACATGTGACATGAAATTTGTTAACTTAGCAGCATAATCTAGCATAGAGAGAATTAAAATAAAACATAATAAATAAATAACGTATTTTGAATAGATTATTTAAAAATGTGCAAAAACAGAAATACTGTATATTTAAAAATGTGAGGTAGTGTCCAAAGCTTCAAAGTCCATTTAGGAATTGGATGGCAGAGGGGAAGAAGCTGTTCCTGAATCACTGAGTGTGTGTCTTCAGGCTTCTGTACCTCCTACCTGATGGTAACAATGAAAAAAGGGCATATCCTGCAGCCTGAAATAAACTGGGATTCTGGCTGATGGTCATTCTGTAATATGTTTATAATTTTGGAAGGCCAGAGTGATGAGGCTTTTGAGGTTGGTGGGCATCTCCAGGGTAGACAGTTGATCTTTCGAGTGCTCTGAGAGGTTGAGATGGTACTAGGCCAGCAGTATGTCTCCTGTTACGAATCCCGTAACTGGAGAACTTACCAGCAAAGATAGAGAGGTCCGTTGAAGTCTGATGTCACTATTTTCAAATGTTTTATTTATAAAGGGACACAAAAGTAGGGTTAATACATACATTCAGATAGTGTACATCGTCAACACTCAATCTAAAGCGCGGGTATATTAATAATCATCATTAAGAAGTGAGCTCTGCTGATGTCTAGGGGTTAATAGATTGTCCGTTGGAAATATAAAAGTCACTCAGAAAGTCTGCAGGCCTCAGCCCGTTGAAAATCGCTGGGTTTCACTTAGGGCGACCGAGAGAGAGAGATTGGGGGAGAAGAGAAAGAACTTGCCGAGTCTTGATGAATCTTCCGTGAAATCGGGGGAGCGTTGGTTTCCTCTCCCCAATGTTAGTTAAAAGCGGTTTTCTGTGATTCCAGCCACAAATTCCAATCCCGGAATCTAACGCATGTGGCTTCCTTCAGAATGGCTTCCCGCTGCTGCGGGAACACTCTCTCGTGTCTTCTTGGTGCATCTGAGGGGGCTGTCCCCCTGAGACTCTCCTTTATACTTCCTCACGGGGTCGCAGGTGTCAATCAGGTTGGGATGATGCAATCTCTCCCTCAACCACCCCACCTTGCCCGAGGGCTTTTCACGTGGTCTCCATGAGACAATAGTTGCTGTCGTCTTATTCTGTATCTCGGGTGGGACATGCAATTTGGCATGTTTCTCTCTCTCTCTCACTTCCTGGGTCTACTGACCCCCCCCCCCCCTCAACAGGTGCTCTTGCGATTCTCACAAAGGAGGGGGCTGGGATCATAACACTGCATTGCGGCCGTATGCTGCTGCAAGGGTCCTGAATTCCACTGTGTCATTCAGCACTGACCATGAGCCTTGACGTAGGTGAAGTATCCACTCTGCCTCCCATCCATTTCCCAGATGGTCAAGAACCCGGTGGAATATTGAGAATTTAAGGTACTGCAGGTACGAGTTCCTCACTGGTGGAGAGACTGAAAAAGCTGTGCATTTTGCTCCAGCCTGCATTGAAGGAGACAGTCAGCCGTCTTGGTCACTTTTGGACTTTGTTCATGTGGTATGCCACACATTTGATTCACTGATTTATTGGTTGAGACCAGGGTGATGGCAGGGGAGCTGCGGGGCCTCGGTCATAGCAAGGACTAGCTCTTAAGCCAGAGTGTCATCTGTTTACAGCTGCTGGGAGAGAGGTGTCGGAGCCAGTGCACTCCACCCGGATAGTGTGGTTCAACGTCCGGGCTGGAGTTGGTGTGTTGGATGGCTTGGGTTTGGACTCTTCTATTGAGTGGCTGTGTCTTTCTATCTTATACTTGTTGTGTGTGACTGTTGGTACTGTGTTTTGTACCTTGACTCTGAAGTAACACGGTCTCGTTTGGCTGTATTTCTGAGTATCCCTGTGTGGTTGAATGACGATTAAACTGAATCTCAGCGGTAAAAACTTCGTATTCCTTGCAAATGGTGGTTTTATTATTCCAGTTAGCAGTAGCACAGGTCAGAGCTTGCCCAATCAGGAGAGAGATGATGAAGGCAATTTTGGCTTGATTTTGAGAATACAGAGATGGCTGGAGCTCAAAGAGAAAGATGCACTGGGACAGGAAGTTGCGGCACTGGGTTGGAACATTCGGGCACTGGAATCTGGAGCTCCGAGGGAGGAGGTTGAGGTTGATTGTCGTGAGGTTACTGTATCAAGGTGGAGAGTTGGTTGAGAGTTGTGAGCATATTTTCAATGGTTTCCTGCTGCTTTGGCAATGTGTCCTCCTTCCTTTAGGAGTGTTACGAACCCCGTAGCTGGGTCACTTACCAGCAAAGATAGAGAGGTCCATTGAAGTCTGATGGTACTATTTTTAACAGTATTTATTGATAAGGATACACAAAAATAAGATCAATGCAAACATACAGATAATATACGTCGTCAATACTAAATCTAAAAGCGCAGGTATAATAATAATCAATAAGAAATAGCTCTATCGTTGTCTAGGGGATAATGTATTGTCCGATGGAAATATAAAAGTCACTGTTAGTTCGTTCAAGCTGCAGCATTTTGGTTTGAGAGAAAGACGGGTTAAAACTTGCCCAGTCCTTTTATGATGTCAATACTTCGAAAGTCGTTGGGAGTTGGTTTCCCCGTTGTTAGCTAAAAGCCAGTCTCCCGTGGTAAAAGCCACCGGTTCCGGGGCAAATGGAACCGAACGCACGTGGCCTTCTCCCACCAGCTTCCACAATTACGGGATCGCTAGCGTTTCTTCTGGTGCGTCTGAAGGGGCTGTTCCCACAGACCCTCTTTTATCCTGACTCACCGGGTCTCAGATGTCAATCAGGTTGGGGTGATGCAATCCCTCCCTCAACCAGCCCACTTTGCCTGAGGACTTCCACGAAGCACAGTATTGTAATACACAATTCCGTCTCCAAGAGACAATGACCATTTCCCGTAGCTTTATATCGCCGGGGGGAGGGGGTCAAGACATTCCGCACGTCTCTCTCTCATTTCCTGGGTCTCCTGACCCAAATCAGTAGTGATCTTGCGATTCTCACAAAGGAGAGGGCTACCCCGCACCTTTCGGCCCCTCAGAGCTGTGGTACATTCATAACACCGCCTTTCTTCAAAGCGTTTTCACCAGTGGTGAAACGAAGTAGTACAGAGTCTTACAGGATTTTAGAATCTAACACAATACAAAAGCTTTTCCTTTTCACTACAGAGTAATTCTGTTATACATTCAATTCAGCATCTAAACAGTTAACAATTACAGTGTCACTTCCTTTAATATCTTAACATCTTGTACCTTACTAAAGTCTTGTAGCATCAGACTTCAATTTAATAACCACCTATTTTTATTTCTTTCCTTCAGCAAACAAGAAGTATGGAGTTGTGATCTTAGCTTACGTGCATCTACAAAAGTTCATGCAAATACTAATCTTTCTGTTGCTTTCAAACTTAACAGGCAGGCTTCCATGGGGTTGTCTTTATTATTCACATGCTTTGTCGAAATCCCGTAAAACCGGCTTTTGCTATTTAAAAATGGCGTCCCCATTAATCGTCGCCTCTTTTCCAGTTAGTTCCCACGTGGGGAGCTTGGGTACCCTGGTGAAATAGGCTTTCGCCCGCTTCTTTCATAGGAGTTATTTTATCAACACTACTTAGACCATCTTCGGAATTTCCACCCAATTCTTTAATTTTACACAAGTTGCTAGCTTTCTCTTCAGGACCCTTCAGGCTATTAGTTTTCAGTTCGAACTCTTTGTTCAAGCAGCATTTCAAATTCTGCCTTTTCACACCACACTCTGGAATAACAATAGCACGGGCCCCCCCCCCCCCCCCCGTCATCTTCCGGCTCAATCTGTAAGCGATCCACAGGCTTTAAATTCATTCGATTTGGGAACTACATATTTCCCGTTTCCTTCAACAATGATATTTATCTCCCCACGTTTGATATCCGCATTAACTTTTAACACACCTTCGAGCACAAACACCTGGGAAATCTCACTTCCCACTATTACCAAGGTTAACCCTTTCTTCACTGAACCAAGTCCATCTGACCCACAAGGACGGCCTTCCTTTTCAACTGAATCAAATACCTCAGACTTTTTCTGAGCTCCATTACTAGGTTCAGTACCACGTGCATCCACATCGTGGACACACTCAAACGGGACATTTGCCTCTTTCAGGCTTTCAATACCCGTACCCGGTCCAAATTCTAATTTCCCCTGATTCTCCCAGCTGCTCTGGGCAACTCCCTTCCGGAGTAAACTCAACCCCACGGGCTGAAACAACCTCATCTGCCAACCCAGCAGACTTCTTCAAGGTAAGGGCACCCTTTTCATCTAGGACTGCCCTCATTTCATTACCGGGAACACCTTTAGAATTTTCAACTTCTTCAAACAGTTCTGCCAAACCAGACAGATCATCCCTGTCCAACTCTGTCCAAGCCTTTGAACCGCTCTGTCAGTTCCTCATCTTTATCTTCTGCCTCTAGAACTTTTCTCCTCACTAAGGGCAGGTCTACCTCCTCTCCCTTACCCTCTTTCACTTTACTACTCTTCGTTTAACCACCCTCTAAACCCTTGTGGTACAGGGTCGGTAAAAACGTCTCGGCCAAATTGAAACTGGCCGGATTTAAACTGCTCCCTTTCTCAGCTGCCTCTCTCGACATGCCGCGAGTGATCGCGCATGCGGGATAGATCTTGGAATCTAGGGGTGGGGCCGCAACTCTCACCAGCTGGCTTGTCAGCGTCATTGCTGCCCAACCTTACCACCTGCTAAATCGTTACCAAGAAGGACGTCCGCGTAAGTTCTCGGGAATTCTGATTGCACCCCTATTTCAACTGGTCCAGACACCAGCTCACAATCCATAATGACCTTATAACCATATAATCATATATCAATCACAGCACGGAAACAGGCCATCTCGGCCCTCCTAGTCCGTGCCGAACTCTTAATCTCACCTAGTCCCACCTACCCGCACTCAGCCCATAACCCTCCACTCCTTTCCTGTCCATATACCTATCCAATTTTACCTTAAATGACCCAACTGAACTGGCCTCTACTACTTCTACAGGAAGCTCAGTCAACACAGCTATCACTCTCTGAGTAAAGAAATACCCCCTCGTGTTTCCCTTAAACTTTTGCCCCCTAACTCTCAAATCATGTCCTCTCATTTGAATCTCCCCTACTCTCAATGGAAACAGCCTATTCACGTCAACTCTATCTATCCCTCTCAAAATTTTAAATACCTCAATCAAATCCCCCCTCAACCTTCTACCCTCCAATGAACAGAGACCTAACTTGTTCAACCTTTCTCTGTAACTTAAGTGCTGAAACCCAGGTAACGTACCAGTAAATCGTCTCTGCACTCTCTCTAATTTATTGATATCTTTCCTATAATTCAGTGACCAGAACTGTACACAATATTCTAAATTTGGCCTTACCAATGCCTTGTACAATTTCAACATTACATCCCAACTTCTGTACTCAATGCTCTGATTTATAAAGACCAGCATTCCAAAAGCCTTCTTCACCACCCTATCTACATGAGACTCCACCTTCAGGGAACTATGCACTGTTATTCCTAGATCTCTCTGTTCCACTGCATTCCTCAATGCCCTACCATTTACCCTGTATGTTCTATTTGGATTATTCCTGCCAAAATGTAGAACCTCACACTTCTCAGCATTAAACTCCATCTGCCAACGTTCAGCCCATTCTTCTAACCGGCATAAATCTCCCTGCAAGCTTTGAAAACCCACCTCATTATCCACAACACCTCCTACCTTAGTATCATCGGCATACTTACTAATCCAATTTACCACCCCATCATCCAGATCATTTATGTATATTACAAACAACATTGGGCCCAAAACAGATCCCTGAGGCACCCCGCTAGTCACCGGCCTCCATCCCGATAAACAATTATCCACCACTACTCTCTGGCATCTCCCATCTAGCCACTGTTGAATCCATTTTATTACTCCAGCATTAATACCTAATGACTGAACCTTCTTAACTAACCTTCCATGTGGAACTTTGTCAAAGGCCTTGCTGAAGTCCATATAGACTACATCCACTGCCTTACCCTCATCAACATTCCTCGTAACTTCTTCAAAAAATTCAATAAGGTTTGTCAAACATGACCTTCCACGCACAAATCCATGCTGGCCACTCCTAATCAGATCCTGTCTATCCAGATAATTATTAATACTATCTCTAAGAATACTTTCCATTAATTTACCCACCACTGATGTCAAACTGACAGGTCTATAATTGCTAGGCTTACTTCTAGACCCTTTTTAAACAATGGAACCACATGAGCAATACGCCAATCCTCCGGCACAATCCCCATTTCTAATGACATCTGAAAGATCTCCGTCAGATCTCCTGCTATCTCTACACAAACTTCCCTCAAGGTCCTGGGGAATATCCTGTCAAGACCCAGAGATTTATCCACTTTTAAATTTCTTAAAAGCGCCAGTACTCCCACCTCTTTAATTGTCATAGGTTCCGTAACTTCCTTACTTGTTTCCCACACCTTACACAATTCAATACCCTTCTCCTTAGTGAATACCGAAGAGAAGAAATCGTTCAAAATCTCTTCCATCTCCCTCGGCTCCACACATAGCTGACCTCCCTGATTCTCTAAGGGGCCAATTTTATCCCTCACTATCCTCTTGCTTTTAATATAACTGTAGAAACCTTTCGGATTTACTTTCACCATATTTACCAAGCCAACCTCGTATCTTCTTTTAGCTTTTCTAATCTCTTTTTTAAGATTCCTTTTACATTCTTTATATTCCTCGAGCAATTCCTTTACTCCATGCTGCCTATATCTATTGTAGACATCCCTCTTTTTCCGAACTAAGTTTCTAATATCCCTCGAAAACCATGGTGCTTTCAAACCTTTAACCTTTCCTTTCAACCTAACAGGAACATAAAGATTCTGTACCCTCATAATTTCACCCTTAAATGACCTCCATTTCTCTATTACATCCTTCCCATAAAACAACTTGACCCAATCCACTCTCTCTAAATCCCTTCGCATCTCCTCAAAGTTAGCCTTTCTCCAATCAAAAAACTCAACTCTAGGTCCTGTCCTGTCCTTCTCCATAATTATATTGAAGCTAATGTTATTGTGATCACTGGACCCGAAGTGCTCCCCAACACATACATCTTTTAGTTGACCTATCGCATTCCCTAACAGGAGATCCAACACTGCCCCATCTCTAGTCGGTACTTCTATGTATTGTTGCAAAAAACTATCCTGCACACATCTCACAAGCTCTAAACAATCCAGCCCTTTTACAGAATGAGCTTCCCAATCTACGTGTGGAAAATTAAAATCTCCCACAATCACCACCTTGTGTTTACTACAAATATCTGCTCTCTCCTTACACATTTGCTCTTCCAACTCACACTCCCCATTAGGTGGCCTATAATCCACTCCTATCAGTGTTACTACACCTTTCCCATTCCTCAATTCCACCCAAATAGCCTCCCGAGAGGAGCTCTCTAATCTATCCTTCCAAAGCACCGCCATAAGATTTTCTCGGTCAAGCAATGCAACACCTCCTCCTCTGGCCCCTCCTACTCTATCACATCTTATGTAAGGGCACCATTTCCGTCCCTTTGCTTATTCCTTTCACAGCTACCATTCCCGTCTTGCGACCAAAATCTAGTACCTTACTGCTGATCAACGATATTCCAGCCCCCGTATCTCTCCAGATCCGTACTGGAACTGGTGTGTCTCCCTCCCTCACAGACACAGTTCCATTTGACATACAAATCTCAGACCCTTCTCGTACTCTGTCTACCCGGGGCTCTCTTGTCGATTTACTGATTACCACGGCACATCCGATAGGGACTGCTGCTTTCCCTTTTCCTGTCTCTTTCCTCGGATCAAAGCACCTAGATGCAATATGCCCCCTCTTTCCACAATTAAAACAGGTCAAGCCCGGAAATCTCTGGCCGTCTGGCCTTTCCCCCTCAACCTTACCACTAGCTCCCGGCGGGACCTCTGCCTCAGCCAGCGGGCTTTCTCGATCGTTCCCACAGTCTCTCTGGGAACTTTTATTCGAGGAAAACTTTGTCTTGTGGGTTAGGGCATATTCATCTGCGAACCTAGCAAATTCTGAGATGGACTTATTCAGCTTCTCATTCAAATACATCTGGATATCCTCCGAAACACAACCTTTAAATTCCTCAATCAGGATTAACTCACTGAGACGCCAATAATCCTCCTCCACTATCTCTGCTATGCACCAACGGTCCAAGAGCACACCCTTCTCATAGGCAAACTCGGTATACGTCTGATTCCATTCTTTCTTTAAAGTTCTGAACTTTTGTCTATACGCTTCCGGTACTAGCTCATAACTCCAGAGAATGACCGCCTTTACTTTGTCATAACTCTCCACCCTCCTCTTCCTCCTCCATGGCCAACGTCGTATATGCCCACTTTGCCTTCCCTTTTAACACACTTTGTAACAGCGCCACCCACTGATCTCTGGGCCACTTCTGATTCACTGCCACCTTTTCAAAAAGCAAGAAATAACTATCAACATCCGTCTCCTCGAACGGAGGTACTAACTTCAATTCTCGACTAACATTAAACCACTCCTCTCGGTCTGACCTTTGATCTCTTCGCCCTTGCCTTAACTTCTCCATCTCCAAGTCATGTTTCCTTTGTTTCTCTGCCTCCCCATACTCTCTCTCTTTCTCGGCTCTCTCTTTCTCTTTCTCAGCTGCTTCCAGCTGTTTTAACTGAATTTCGTGCTCTCTTTGTTTCTCAGCTCTTTCCCTCTCTTTCTCAGTTGCTTCCAGCTGTTTTAACTGAATTTCATGCTCTCTTTGTTTCTCAGCTCTTTCCCCCTCTTTCTCAGCTCTTTCCTGCTCCCGTTTCACCTCTAACTCCTTTAGCTGGAGCGCATGCTCCCCCTCTCTCTCAGCTCTTTCATTCTCCTTCTCAGCTGCTTCCAGCTGCTTTACCTTAATTGCATGTTCCAACCTTAATTTCTCCAACTTTAACTGAGCCGTCCCACTAGCTGGTACCTTTTCAGGATTATTTTCCAATACCTCAGCTGCAAACACATTCTTCCCAATATAATACTGAGTTATTGCCCTTCGCACCTCCCGCTTTTTCATTGACAACCTCACCTCAGCGAGGTTTAACCCCTTCGCCAAATTTATCAAGTCTGATTTGGTGGCTGCCTCTAGCGCCTCCAGAGTCGGGTTTTCTATAAATTCACCCACGTCCATCTTTGCTGGTTTCCCATCTGGCTACCCGCGTAACCAGATCCAAGTTTGGACTTACAATCCCGATTCACTGGCCCTCCAATTTGGTATCAAATCCCGAGACGAGAATCCCAAGTTGTTACGAACCCCGTAACTGGGTCACTTACCAGCAAAGATAGAGAGGTCCGTTGAAGTCTGATGGTACTATTTTTAACAGTATCTATTGATAAGGATACACAAAAATAAGACCAATGCAAACATACAGATAATATACGTCGTCAATACTAAATCTAAAAGCGCGGGTATAATAATAATCAATAAGAAATAGCTCTATCGTTGTCTAGGGGATAATGTATTGTCCGATGGAAATATAAAAGTCACTGTTAGTTCGTTCAAGCTGCAGCATTTTGGTTTGAGAGAAAGACGGGTTAAAACTTGCCCAGTCCTTTTATGATGTCAATACTTCGAAAGTCGTTGGGAGTTGGTTTCCCCGTTGTTAGCTAAAAGCCATTCTCCTGTGGTAAAAGCCACCGGTTCCGGGGCAAATGGAACCGAACGCACGTGGCCTCCTCCCACCAGCTTCCACAATTACGGGATCGCTAGCGTTTCTTCTGGTGCGTCTGAAGGGGCTGTTCCCACAGACCCTCTTTTATCCTGACTCACCGGGTCTCAGATGTCAATCAGGTTGGGATGATGCAATCCCTCCCTCAACCAGCCCACATTGCCTGAGGGCTTCCACGTAACACAGTATTGTAATACACAAGTCCGTCTCCAAGAGACAATGGCCGTTTCCCGTAGCTTTATATCGCCGGGGGAGGGGGTCAAGACATTCCACACGTCTCTCTCTCATTTTCTGGGTCTCCTGACCCAAATCAATAGTGATCTTGCGATTCTCACAAAGGAGGGGGCTACCCAGCACCCTTCGGCCCCTCAGAGCTGTGGTACATTCATAACAGGAGAGTGTACTTTGCTGGGTCAATGGTTCATTCATCCTGTCAGGAAATGTAGAGGAGGCTTGACCCAAAAGCAGAGCAGCAGAGAAGATTCAGTGCTGAGTGCTAACTTTAATGTTAAACTGCAAGATAACAAGCCAGGAGGGGCCACAAAACAAGATACTAAACTCACAGGCAACAAGATAACTGAAGGCTAGGAGCAACTGTTTGAGCTTGGCTGATTCAATAGGTGAACAAGTACTGTGGATGAGAGATGGATTTCATGAGGCTGCAGGAGCTGAGTTGGAAACGCGTAGCAAGTGACTCCTGTTAACTGGGTAGAGACTGGAAAATTCCTGCCTGTGCAGGCATGGCAATTAGGTCCATCAAGTCTGCTCTGCCATTCAATCATGGCTAAATTCTTGCCCCTCTCAACCCCATTCTCCTGTCTTCTCCCCATAACTGTTGATGCCCTTACTAAGAAAGAACCTAACAACTCTACTTTAAATATACCAAATGATTTGGCATAAATCCAGTAATGGCCAAAAAGTTTTTTCAGGCCAGAAATGGCAAATATGTGGAGGAGTAATTTAGAGGGAAGTGTAGAGATAATGTCAGAGGTATGTTTTATCCACAGAGAGTGGTGGGTCACTGCCAGGGGTGATGGTGGAGGCAGATACATTAGGGATATTTAAGAGACCCTTAGGCACATGGATGAGAGGAAAACAAAGGGTTGTGTGAAAGGGAAATGTTAGACTGATCTTGCAGTAGGTTAAAATGTCAGCACAACATCGTGGACCGAAGGGCATCTACTGTGCTGTGATGTTCTGTGTCTACACTCTAAAAGGTTGTCGGCCTCAGACATTAACTCCTTGTTTCTCCACAGATGCTGTCTGACCTGCTGAGTATTTTTAGCATTCTTGTAGGTCACACCCTAAATGATGGGAAATGGGACTAAAAGAGATGAGTGTCTGATGGTCAGCCTGGAGGTGGTGACCACCAGGTCTGTTTCTATACTGTATGCCTCCATGGCATTTTTGTTAGTCAAACTCAGAATGAGCTCATGGATATCACACCCAATTCCACACCAATCCTGGGCCAATATCCATATGGCAAGATTTTCTCCAAGGGTGTAATATCTGTGTAATTCTTTGCATTGGTAATGCAGTACCCAGATTGATATGTCAAGTCATTCATTATGCAACCATCTGCTCTCTTCATAACGTAGCACCTCAATCAAAGTAGCAACACTCACTGCTTACCATGCCCACTCGGCGCAAGCAATCTGTAGAAGGGGTAGCTGGCAGCGGAAATGTGCTGTGATTGTACTGATGATCAGTCCGTATTGAAGGCGTTCTGCTAAAGTGTATTTACGTTGTTTTACTTCGATCTGAGGAATTGGGGCTACCTTATTATTTTTACTCTAGAGATAAAGCACAGAACAGGCTCATTGGCCCACCAAGCTGCACCACCCAGCAACCCACCGATTTAAGCAACACACAAAATGCTGGAGGAACTTAGCAGGCCAGGCAGCATCCATGGAAAAGAGTACAGTCGACATTTCGGGCCAAGACCCTTTGGCAGGACTTTGAATTGAATTGAATTGACTTTATTACATATATCCTTCACATACATGAGGAGTTTTACGTTTTGTCTCTGTCTAAATGTGCAATGTGCAATTTATAGTAATTTATAATAAATAGTATGTACAACAGGACAATCAATATAACATAGAAATACAATTGGATCAGCGTACATTAATCAGTCCGATGGCCTGGTGGAAGAAGCTGTCGGAGCCTGTTGGTCCTGGATTTTATGCTGCGGTACCGTTTCCCGGATGGTAACAGATGGAGCAGTTTGTGGTTGTGGTGACTCGGGTCCCCAATGATACTTTGAGCCCTTTTTACACACCTGTCTTTGTAAATGTCCTGAATCATGGGAAATTAACATCTACAGATGTGCTGGGCTGTCCGCACCACTCTCTGAATTAAGGGAGGTACCAGGCAGTGATGCAGCCAGTCAGGATGCTCTGAATTGTGCCCCTGTAGAAAGTTCTTCAGATTTGGGGGCCCATACTTCTTCAACCATCTGAGGTGAAAAAGGTGCTATTGAATTTTTTCCACCTCACAGCCGGTGTGTACAAACCACATAAGATCCTTGGAGATGTGTATGCCAAGGAACTTAAAGCATCTGCAGATTTTGTCTTGTTTGTGATTGGTTTACCCACTGATTTAACCCTGGCCTAATCACAGGACAGTTTGCAATGACCAATTAACCTACTAACTGATTTGTTTTTGGACTGTGGGAGGAAGCCTGAGCTGCCGGAGAAAACCCACGTGCACACGGGAAGAATGTACAAATTCCTTACAGAGGATGGCGGAATTTAACTCCAAGCTCAGACACCCTGTAATAGTATCGCACTAACCACTACATTACTGTCGCTCCCTAAAGAGCTAATCTCACTTTGACATGACCAGAGTTTTGCTTTTTTACAGCTTATTTATGGGAGACATGTCAAACTTGAAATCCCTGGGTTTATTCCTCTAAATGCCAAATGGAAGTTGTTGATGAGCTGTATTCTTGAACTGCTGCTGTACCTATGGTAGAAGTACTCCCACAGGCTTGTTGAGTAGATTTTTATTATTTAGACCCATTGCCGATACATTTCCAATTCAGGACAGCAAACAATCTGCTGGAGAAACTCAGCGGGCTGAGCACCATCTATGGGCAGGGTAGGGGGGGATTAAGTTTAGAAGTAGCTATTGGACAGGACATTGATAGGATGCAGGGCTGGGCTGAGGTGTGGCAGCTGGAGTTTAACCCAAAGAAGTGTGAAGGTTGAATTTGAAGGCAGAATTCAAAGTTACTGGCAGGATTCTTGGCTGTGTGGAGGAACAGAGGAAACTTCGGGTCCACATACAAGATCCCTCAAAGTTGCCAAATAAGTTGTTAGGGTAGTTAAGCAGGTGTATAATCTGCTGCCCTTAATTTGGAGGATGAAATTCAAGAGCCCAAAGGTAATGTTGCAACTCTATAAAACCCTGGTTAGACTACACCTGGAATACTTTGTTCATTTCTGGTTGCCTCATTAGAGAAAGGATGTGCAAGCTGTAGAGAGGGTGCAGAGGAGATTTACCAGGATGCTGTCTGGATTAGAGAGCGTGTCTTATGAGGATAGGTTGAGTGAGCTGGGGCTTTTCTCTCAGCGAAGGAAAATGAGAGGTGACTTGATAGAGGCAGGTACATTCGTGACATTTTTTTAAAAAAAAGGCAATGGATGAAAGGAAAATAGAGGGCTATATGGGAGGGAAGTGTTAGATTGATCTTACAGTAGGTTAAAAACTCGGCACAACATCATGGGCTGAAGGAACTGTACTGTGCTGTAATGTTCCACACCTCTTGTGGTTGAGAAAACTTCCCTTGTGAACTTGGCTAGTGCTGACCTAATTGAGCTGTCTGCAGCAGGAAGCACCATAAATGACCCCAGGATCCCAGGAGTTATGGAGGAGAGGCATAAGGAACAAGGCCAATAAAATCTACTCAACCAGCCTGTGGGAGTACCTTCACCACAGGCAATTACAGGAATAAACTCTGGGATTCCTAGCATGATCTGTATCTCGTAAATGATCAAAGAAAAACAACACTCTGTTCATGTTAAAGTGAGATATGCTCTTTCAAATATATCAATTCCTGAAATGGGTGGAAATATATTTTAGCAGAGCATCTTCCATATAGGACTGATTATCAGTACAATCACAGCACCAGCATCTCTCAGTGAATCACTCTTACATTTTGTTCATTTCCGTCAGCAACTACTTATTCTACAGATTGCCTGCTCCAAGTGGGCATGGGAAGCAGTGAGTGTTGCTGCTTTGAGTGGAGTGTAACTTCATGAAGGGAGCAGATGGTCGTATAATGAATAATTAGATAAAGTGGATCATTCTGGGTACTTCATTAGAATGCAAAGAATTCCACAAATATTACAACAAGAAAACGTGCCGTTCAACCAGGTAACACGTCCTGACACTCAACCTCCCATAATCCAAAATGAAGCCTTCTCTGCCATCACATCTCTTCACCTCATCTCCTGTCTGAATGGTAGATTGTATTCATTTGATATGGAACAGCATCACAAGATGTAAAGGACTTTTTTCCCAGATTCATGCCTAAATCTTACATCTTGTTTTATATGTAACCCTCTTCAGATCTCCTCCATTTACAGACATACTTTATTGATCCCAAGGGAAATTGGGATCCAATTTACCAGATTACTTCACTGTGCACAGTCCCAATCTTTCACTTTAAAGATCTGCCACCAACACTCCCAGCCATTAAGTCACATCTTAATCTTTTGTGTTATAATGGGAAGAGTCCAATTACTCTGATCCTTGCCAACGGACAGGCACTGTAACAGATCTATCTACAGCAACTGTCAGTGCATTGGTGAAGCTTGTTTGGCATGATCTTGCAAGCCAGCACACACTTCAGAGAGATCTCGGAAACAGGAGTGAAAATTCTATTCCGGACACATTTGTGCTTCATAAACATGCTGGTGAGACATGAACATTCAGCTGTTGGGAATGTGTCTGAAAAGCCAGGCTACACATTACTGGCTTCCTCAATCAGAATCAGAATCAGAACCAGAATCGGGTTTAATATCACTGGCATATGTCGTGAAATCTGCTGTTAAGCAGCAGCAGTACAGTGCACTACATATAATAAAACTGCAAATTACAGTCAGTATTTTATATATATATATATATATATATATATATATATATATATATACTCATTTCAGAGCTTAAATTAAATAAGTGGTGCAAAAAGAGTAAAAAAGAATCTCTTGATGTTTTTCTCAAAGTTTCTCTAATTTCCAGTAATTGCCCCCCCTTTACCATTCCCCTATTCCTGTTTGCCTCTCTCACCTTATCTCCTTGACCTCTGTCTGGTACTCCTCCAACTTCCCTTTCTTCCATGGTCTTCTACCCCTTCCTATCAGATTCCCTGTTCTCCAGCCTTGTATCTCTTTCACCAATCAACTTCCCAGCTCTTTACTTCACCCCTCCCCATCCCAGTTTCACCTATCACCTCCCACCATGTGCTTCTTCCTCTCCTCCCCACTCCTTATTGCTCTGACTTCTCATCTTTTTTTCCAGTCCTGACATAGGGACTCGAACAGAATGTTGTCTGTTTATTCTTTTACATTGATGCTGCCTGGCCAGCTGAGTTCCTCCGGCATTTTGTGTGTGTTGCAAAAAAAAAGTGATGTCCATTCAGAAATCTGATGGTAGAGGGCAAGAAGCTGTTCCAGAATCATGGAATGTGTGCCTTCAGGCTCCTGTACCTCCTCCATAATGGGTATGTCCTGGGTGATGGGGAGTCCATAATGGCGGATGCCAAATTTTGAGGCATCACTCCTCAAAAATCAATTTGTACTTCACACCCGATAGGTTTCATCTCCCAGCAAATCTGTAGAAGCTTTCTCATTAAGTCTGAGTCATCTGTGATCAGTTCCGAATAGCTAAATCCAATTTTATTCAAGTTTAACCTGAAATCACAAGAACGATCTTTTGACAGAGTGTTCCAGCCCACTGGCATCCCTTCATTCAGTACAATTTCCCTTTCATCACCATTGCATAAGATGATCTGTAGAGCAGTAAAGTGCAGTTTTCATTTCTACTGCCTGACTCATGCTGCCTTATTAACATAAAACCAGGAGACATAGAAGCAGAATTAGGCCATTTTGCCCATTGAGTCTGCTCCTCCATCTGATTATGGATGATTTACTTTCTGCCCTCAACCCCATTTTCCTGTTTTATCCCCATAAACTTTGACACCTTGACTAAGCCAGAATCTATTAACCTCTGCTTGGGTAAATATACCCAAAAACGGTCTCCATAGCAGTATGTGGCATTGAATTCCACAGATCCACTATCCTCTGGATTAAAAAAAAATCCTCCTCATCTCTGTTCTAAAGGGACAACCTTCTATTCCTAGACTGTCCCACAAGTGGAAACGTCCTCTGCATGTCCACTGCCTTGGCCTTTCAGTATTCTACAGGTTTCAATTAGATCCCTCCCCACCCCCCATCATCATTCTTCTAAACTCCAGTGAGTACAGGTCTAGAGCCTTCAAATATTTAATCTCTCACCCTTCAACAATGACCTCTATTTCTCCAACCTGAGTGGAACAAAGTCTGCTTGCTTTAACTCTATCTGTACCTTGGCTCCAGGGAATGAATTCCTAACCTATTCAACGCATTCCCTATAACTCAGGCCCTCAGGTCCTGGTAAAAGCCTTGTACATTTTCTCTGCAATCTTTCAATCTTATTGATATCTTTCCTGTAAGCAGGTGACCAGAACTGCACACAATAATCCAAATGTTGACCTCACCAATATTTTACACAACTACAAGAACACAGACCATGTATTCATATTCTGCCTGAACAATCTCCTATCCTTCACCAATTTTTCCCCTTCTAAAGCCCCAAAATGTACAAAGATTGCAGTCATTTTGATTTTCCCATATAATTGTAACATTTGTTTATTGATTTTGTTACTTAATCAGAAAATGTGAAGCAAATCTTTACTCAGAGAGTGATAGCTGTGTGGAATGAGCTTCCTGTAGTAGTAGAGGCCAGTTCAGTTGTGTCATTTAAGGTAAAATTGGATAGGTATATGGACAGGAAAGGAGTGGAGGGTTATGGGCTGAGTGCGGGTAGGTGAGACTAGGTGAGATTAAGAGTTCGGCAAGGACTAGGAGGGCTGAGATGGCCTGTTTCCGTGCTGCGATTGTTATATGGTTATATGTTATATGGTTAAATCGCAACATCATTATGCTCCACAATCTATCTTTACTTACTGGTACTATATGCCTCTTTGCACATGTATTGAAGTGCATATTGTTGTTTAATCATTAAAGGAGTGTCTCTTATTGTAATAATAGCATCTATTAGCATAGTAATAGCAGTCAGTGGTTAATGGCCCCATTATACCGTGTACAAATACTAAACCTTTTAATGGGGTTAAGGCAGGTCTTGTAGGATGGCATTTGAAATGTGATCCCATCCATTTCCTTGTTGAACATGTTCTGGTTATGATTTTGACATCAACCGCAGAAATATTCTCACCAGTTACTCTGCAGTCGTGCTCTGCATAGCCGACGTTAATGGATTTTCATTGACCTAGGCTACAACTACCCTCATAAACACTAGACATTCTGTTGATGCTGAGTAACACACCAAGTGCTGGAGGAAGCTGGCAGGTCAGGCAACATCTATGGAAGGGAATAAACAGTCAACTTTTCAGGCTGAGACCCTTCCCCAGGACAGGACAGGAAGGTGGAAGAAGCCAGAAAAAGATTAAGAATAAAGTTATCCTCGTGCAGTTCCTTCAGCATTGTGTCAAGTAATGTGCATTGCTTTTGCATCTTCATCAGTGGATTTACTATAGGCAGGTATTTCAGCAAGCTCTGATTCTCTCTGTGGTGTGTGTTTCCTGCAGGAAACTGCATGGTATGTTGAACATTTTGAGGCTGCATGCAAAACAATGTGTGCTGTTACTCTATCGGTCAAGATTTGGTCATTGTAGTTTTGTAAAGATTCTGAAGGAGATTGTAATTAGTCCCATATTCATTTAGAATATCACAGTCTGTTGCTCTGTCAGGGTAGCGTGGGGTTTGCTTAATGTTTTACAGGGCCAGTGATTGGATTCAGTTACTTAATCAGAAAATGTGAAGCAAATCACAACATCATTATTCTCCACAATCTATCTTTACTTACTGGTATTATATGCCTCTTTGCACATGTATTGACGTGCATATTGTTGTTTAATCGTTAAAGGAGTGTCTCCTATTGTAATAATTTCCCCCACTGCCTGTCAGCAGTTTGTACATTCTCCCTTTGACATCAAGGAGTGGTCCAGTGTTAGTGTTCCAGATCCCCCCCAACGCGAAAGACACTCCGGTCAGGGTTAGTGAGCCGCGGAAATGCTATGTTGGCGCCAGAAACATGGGAACACTTGTGGGCCTCACAGCACATCCTCGTACTGTTGCTGGTTAACAACACGTTCCACTGAATGTTTCAATGTACACGTGACAAATAAAGCTAATCTTTATCTTTATTGCATTTTGAGCATGCTGTGACAGAGTCAGAACCCAGCTTGCATGCACTGTTGGCCGTGCATGACAGCTTCTGCTTGTCTGAAACATATTGTGGTGATGTCAGCTTCTTGATCCATTGGACCTTCTGCTAATGGATGTCGATCCGACACCATTCACTATCTTTCCCCGTCAGGTTGCCTCAGAAGTTCATACATCTTACTTAGACAGGACAGGTTTGATGAAGTGGATATCTGTTCTGTCGAAATGTTGGTTTCTTGAGGCCTTTATAAACACATGGTGAGGGTTCCTGAACCAGACTGGCTTTGCATTTGGGAACGTTCATCTAGTAGTTGAGGGCAGGAAAGAGATGTGGAAAAAAGCCTCCAAAATGGTTCAGTAGAAATAATCTCCAGTAAATAACAATTAGGATTATATTTGCTTCATATTTTAAGCAGAAGTATTTTGTGCCTCCTTTTATTCATCATATTTCTGTCTCTTTGAAATGGAGACTCAGCCTTAGAATTGTGGACTGAATCCCTGTAATAAAAGGGTTAAAATATGAGGGTCATTTGACAGCTTTGAGCCTGTTCTCACTGGAGTTTAGAAAAATGTCTGGGGGGTGAGGGTGAGAGGAAGTCTCACTAAAATCTATTCAACACTGAAGGGTCTCAGGGGTTCCCAACCTGGGGTCCACAGGCGCTTTGTTTATGGTCCATGGTGTAAAGAAGGGTGGTGACCCATGCTCTAGATAGAGAAGGCATGCGGAGGATATTTCCAAGAGTGGGAAAGTCCAAGACCAGAGAGCACAGCCTCAAAATAAAGGGACTTCCTTTTAGAACAGAGGTGAGGAGGATCTTCTTTAACTAGACAGTGGTCAGTCTGTGAAATTTGTTGCCATGAACGGCTGTGGAGGCCAAGTCATTGGGCATATTTAAAGCGGAGGTTGATAAGTTTGTGATTAGTAAGGGCATCAAAGGTCACAGGAAGAAGGCAGGAAAATGAGGGTGAGTGGGAAAAGAAATCAGCCATGATGGAATAGTTGAGTGGACTCAATGGGCTGAATGGCCTAATTCTGCTCTTATGTCTTACGGTTCTCCACCTGTGATATTAACACCATTGACAGTCCCTGATCTGCTCAGCAATTCACTAAGAACTTCATTACATGTCCATTTGTTTTACTCTCTAACTACATCTCATAATGAGACTCCATTTTTCAGACTGTATCTATTTTCTGTCTGTGATGTATTTTGTGGTGTGTATATTATGGTAATCTATCTGGGTTGGGGTGCAGTAGATGCAAATGAGTACAGTTTTGTATTCATGCTCTGGGTTAGTTAGTTGTTAGCCAGAGAAAGTGAGCCATGGGGGATGATATTTTTTCTTAACCACTTATTACACTTAAATACGCAAACCTCACAAATTGGAATGCTAATTTAGGTCGACCGCTAATTATGCTAAGTATCATTTAGCTATTTTGCTAATTAGAATGCTTAGTTATACTGATTTGAATGCTAAGGTCATTATATCACTAATTTAGTCCTTATTAGTATTTTATCGCTACAAGAACGTTTGTCTCTGCTCCTAGGTCTTATGGTCTGATTAGGACTCAGCTCTTGCTTCTTCTCCCCTGGATAAATGGAACAGACGAGAGTGTAAGTGAGAAAAATGAACCTAACACTTGCATGACTCTGATAGTGAAGAACACTTTCTTCTCTCCTAGGAACATCTCATGGAAGCTAACATTGATCAGTTCCGATGTGCCATCCCACAGGAATCCAGCAAGAAAAAGGTACTTTTCTCTGTTATATGTTTTAATTGAAATTTGCTTTATGACTTATTCTTCGTGAAAAGCTTTTGACTGCGTGCCATCCAGACGGATTATTCCTCACATCTGTATATTGAGGTGGTGCAAAGGGAAAGGAAAGGAATGCTGAATTATAACTCTACGGTTGGTGAGGAACTACAGTGCAAGGGTACTGATGAGATGGTGGTTCAAGATGACTCCAGAGAGTAGCAACACTTTGCGAGATCGCCTCAACAAATGTATTCATAATGTCAGAGAGTACTACGGTACAGACACAAGTCCTTTGGTCCTTCTAGGACTTGGTCTTCTGCCTGTCTCATCTGTCTGCACCCACATCCACGTACCATGCCACACATTTTACTTAATTTCAGCTACTCTTTGAACTTTTTCCGCAAATTAACCATTAGAAAATCGAGTTACATGAGTAAAGTAAGTTAATTTCCTGACTGGAGTTTATTACAAAACTATCTTGAAATGAAAGGCGGGGATCATTTCTGAAATCTCCAATTATCTGTCATCTAATAATATGGAAATCCCAATCATCCAGCTCATGTGTTCATCTGAACTGTGTGCTGGGGTCCAGAATGGGAGTTTGGGCTAGGGTCTGGACTGTGGCCCGAGTATGGGATCAGGAAAACCAGGAATCACAGGTGAAGAGAGGAGCAACAGTCATAAACACAAGAGATTCTGCAGATGCATACCCTCAGCAACACACACAAAATGCTGGAGGAACTCAGCAGCTCAGGCCGGAGAGGAATAAACAGTCGACATTTCGGGCTGAGGCCCTTCATCAGGACTGGAACAAGGAGCAGAGAAGCCAGAATATGAAGGAGGGGAGGGGTATTAACTGGCTGGTGATAGGTGAGACCAGGTGGGTGGATGGGGGAGGGGGAATGAAATGAGAACCAGGGAGATGACAGGTGGAAAAGAAGGAAGACAGTGGACAATGAGAGAAAGAGAAGGAGGAGAGAACGCCAGAGAAAGGTGATGGGCAGCTGAGGAGATGAGAAAGGGCTAAGAAAGGAACCAAAGTGGGGAATGGAAAAAGAGAGTAGGGAGAAATTATCAGAAGTTCGAGAAATCGATGTTCATGCCATCAGTTTGGAGGCTATCCAGGTGGAAGATGAGGTGCTGCTGGTCCAGCCTAAGAGTGGCCTCATCATGGCAGTAGAGAAGGCAATGGACCAACATGTTGGAATGGGAATGGGGAGTGGCAACTGGGAAATCACACCTACTGTGGATGGAGCAACGATGCTCAACGAAGCAGTCCAGCCGTAGACGTACACTCAGTGGCCACTCTGTTCGGTACACCTGTACATGTGCTCAATCATGTAAATGTCCAATCAACCAATCGTGTAGTTCCAGCTCGCAGCATAAACGCATGCAGACATGGTCAAACGGCTCAGTTGTTGTTCAGACCAAACACCAGCATGAGGAGAAATATGATCTAAGTGACTTTGACCGTGGAGTGACTGTTGGTGCCAGACGGGGTGGTTTGAGTATCTCAGAAACTACCGATTCCCTGGGATTTTCACACACCACAGTTTAGAGAATGGTGCGAGAAACAAAGAAACATCAGTGAGTGGCAGTTCTTTGGGTGAAAACACATTGTTAATGAGAGAGGTCAGAAGAAAAGGGCCAGACTGGTTCAAGCTGACAGGAAGGCAGCTGTAACTCAAATAGCCACACATTACAACAGTGTTGTGCAGAAGGGCATCTCAGAATGCACACAGCTGAACTTTGAAGTGGATGGGCTAGACGCAGAAGACCATGAACATACACTCAGAGGCCACTTTATTCAGTACAGGAAGTACCTAATAATGTTGCTACTAAGTGTATTTTTATATAAAAGTTCAAGATTTAACATTGTATTTTTAGCAGTTTAATTGCCGACTAAATATGTATTTTCATTTATAGATCCACCGGAGGCAATGTCTCTTTCACATTCAGCCTTTTAATTATACATTGATGTGAGCGATAGAATTTGACAGAGTAATAGTGTGACCCTTTTAAACATCTACTTCTACCACCTACACAAGTGAATTATAGCCACTTTTATGCCGAAGTGTATTCACACTATTCTCTTCTCAGTTGCTATAGTTACTTACATGTCTTCTCTTTTGCACCCCTGACAGCGAGTATTGTCTGAAATTAGGAAGGAGAAGGAGGCCAAGATAAAACCGATTCTTTACAAGGCACGGCACGTCCCCCGACAGATAGTAAGTTGTCAAGTGGATAATGTAAAAGTACTCAGGCGTGGACTTCGGATACTGATGGTCTTCTGTTGAATTCTATCACACGTGATACAGAAGCTTTGAACTACACATTCAAAATGCTGGACGAACTCAGCAGGTCAGGCAGCACCTATGCAGATGAATAGACATCAAATTTCAGGTACTAACACAGGGCCTGTCCCAAGTTTGCACAGAGAAAGTGAAGGAAGGAATGGCTGTGGATGATGAAGTATCTCCAGTAGAGTTAGGCTAGTATTGTCATGGGAATAAGCTGTCGATGAAGTCATCTGAGGAACAGATTAATGAGGGTTAACATGAACAGAAGAAATTAAGGCCTGGCGCAGGGTCTCAACCTGAAACATCAACCATCCCTCTGCCTCGAAAGGAGCTGTCTGACCCACTGAGTTCCTCCAGAAATTTGTTTTTTTTTTGCTCCATTTTCCAGTATCTGGTGTACCTCATCTCTGGAAAGGAAGATTAAAGTTGTAGAGTGAAGGTCTGCAAATGTCACGTCTTGGTGATCTTCAGAATGGGATGAAGGGAATTCCAATGTTTGCGATGGGTCCCTTTCTCTAATTGCCATTATTTTATAGATTTCAACTTCTTTTGTTCTCTCCCTCTCCTCCTCCCCCTCCCCCTTCCCCTCTACCCCTCTCTCCCTCTCTTCCCCCTCCCCCTTCATTAACCTATCAACCATCTACATAGCATCCCTGGGCTTGCCTTCCTGGGATATTTCCTCTGTCATAGCCATTCCCCACCTCCATGTCAACAGCATAAATACAAATGTGTTTTCTCACTTTGCCTGTTCTGATGAAGGGTCTCTGACTCCACTTCCCTCCCCACAGTCACTGAATGACCTGCTCAGTGTTTCCAGCTTTTTCTGTTTTTATTTCAGGTTTCCAACATCTGTTATTTCATGCATAGCAGAAGCACTTTCAGCTCCATGAGTTTAGACGTAAAAGATCCAATGATTTTCTTAGAGTTTGCATTGACTCCTTCCAACAATATCTATTCCATCAGGATAAGATTTATTATCACTGACCTATGCCATGAAATGTGTAGTTTTATGGCAGTTTTATAGTACATAAAGTATACTATAATTTACTAAAAGAAAATAAGTAAAGCAAGAAAAGAGCAAAAATAGTGAGGTAGTGTCTTAGGATTACGGACCATTCAGAAATCTGATGGCAGGGGAAAAGAAGCTGTTCCTGAAACAGTGAGCGTGTTTCTTCAGACTTCTGCAGCTCCTCCCTGATGGTAGGAATGAGAAGAGGGCATGTGCTGGTGATGGGGGTCCATAACGATGGATGTCACCTTGAGGCATTTCCTTATGAAGATGTCCTCGATGGTGGGGAGGCTAGTCCATATGATGGATCTGGCTGACTTTATGACCTTCTTCATTTGATATTCCTGCTGTTTCCCTCATTCAAGTATATATATTTAATGCCCTTTGAAAGTGACCATCAATCTGTACCAGCTACTTCCTTAAGCATTTCGATCTAAATCCTAACTAATCACAGAATGTTAGAGTCATGCACTATAGCAACAAGACCTTCAGCCCAACTGGTCTAGTCTGACCAAGATGCCCCAACTAAGCTAGTCCCATTTGTCTGTGTGTGGCCCATATCCTTCTAAACCATTTTATGTACCTGCCCAACTGTCCATTAAGAACTATTGTTGCACCAGCCTCAACCATATCCCCTGGCAACTCAATGCATATAGATCAGAATCAGAATCAATATTTCTTACTTTCTGCATACCACCTTGTCTGAACTGAAGAGCACGTTTGGTAATAGACTAAGACAACTACACTGCTCCAAAGAGTGCTGTATGAGGTCATTCTTACCCTCGGCCACTAATCTCTATAATGAGTCAACCTATAGCCAAGGAAGTGATGACCCCCCCCCCCCCCCGCCTCTTGTTACACTGTTTGTGGTAACTTATTTTTTATTCTTTCTACTTCTCTTCTAATATTTATATCTATGCACTTGTAATGCTACAGTGACACTGTAATTTCCTTTGGGATCAGTAAAGTTTCTATCTATCTTCTTGCTGTTTTCTAAGCCCCCTCCTTTACTCCCTGTATACCCATGACTGTGTCGCCACCCACAGCTTCAATCTGCTAATTAAATTTGCTGACAATACTACATTGATTGGCCTAATCTCAATTAATAACGAGGCAGTCGACAGAGAAGTCATCACCCTGACACAGTGGTGTCAAGAAAACAACCTCTCCCTCAATGTCACAGAAACAAAGGAGCTGGTTGTGGACTACAGGAGGAATGGAGACAGGCTCAACCCTATTGACGTCAATGGATCTGGGGGTGAGAGGGTGAACAGTTTTAAGTTCCTCGACATACATTATCACCAAGGATCTCACGTAGTCTGTACATATCGGCTGTGTGGTGAGAAAAGCACAACTGTGCCTCTTTCACCTCAGACAGTTGAATAAGTTTGGTATGGGCCCCCAAATCCTTAGGACTCTCAACAGGGGTATTACTGCATCACTGCCTGGTATGGGAAGTGTACTTCCCTCAATCGCAGGATTCTGCAGAGAGTGGTGTGGACAGCCGAATGCATCTGTAGATGGGAACTTGCCGCTATTCGGGACATTTACAGAGATGTGTGTAAAACCGGCAAGAAGAATCATTGGGGATCCAGATCACCCCAACCACAAACTATTCCAGCTGCTACCATCCGGGAAACGATACCACAGCATAAAACCCAGGACGAACAGGCTCCAGGACAGCTTCTTCCACCAGGCCATCAGACTGATTAATTCACGCTGACACAATTGTATTTCTATGCTATATTGACTGTCCTGTTGTACATTCTGCACATTTAAACAAAGTCAGTTCAATTCAATTCAATGATGTGAAAATGTCACACCTCAGACTGGCCACCAGAAGGAGGTAGAGGTGACAAGGCCAACTTCTTGCTCACCCGCCCTTTCAGTTAACTATTAGTTCATGTTTATCACCTCTGTCTTGTTTGCAGCCCTCTTGGTTCCTTGTCCCTTCCTTCTTTGCTCAGTCTTGGAATAATCTTTTGTCAGTGAAACCTTGTTTTCATTTGCAGGAATCTCTATTTCTGGAACTTGAATTAATATTTTTTGAATTTAATTTGCCTGAGTCTTTTGGACCGTCTGCCTGTACCTTCCCTGCGAAGGAGTCCAGTAAAGCCTCGCTGGATTTTTTCCCTCTAATTTTGTGTGCATCTTCTCTGCAATTGGGTTCACCATTATTCAGTGTGAGAGAGTTAAAACTGAAGAAGTTACCTCGTAAACTATGACATGATTGTGGTGTTTTACTGCAGCTGTATGATGCAAAGACATAAAGATAGTTATAAATGACAAGCTAAATCAGTAGTGCACAACAATTGGAATTGTGCAGTGGGATTCATTGGTTCATCATATCTGATGGTGGAGGGGAGAAGCTGTTCATAAAATGTTGAGCGTGGGTCCTCATGCTAAGTCTTGAGGATGTCCTTATTGGTGGGGATGGTTGTGCCCTGGCTAAGTCTACAACCCTCTGCAACCTCTTTTGATCCAGTATATTTTTACCTCCATGCCAGACTGTGATGAAGCCAGTCAGAATGCTCTACACTGGACATCTCCAGAAACTTATACCACCATCTGTGGTACAAAAAATGTTGCTCCTCGAATTCTTACCAAATCTTACCCCTCTTACCTGAATGAAACCTTTGCCCTCTGGTTCATTGTTCCCCATGCCGGCTGATGGCGTAGTGGCATCAGCGCTGGACCTTGGGGCGAAAGGTCCCGAGTTCGAATCCAGCTGGCTTCCGTGCACGCTCTCCGAGTTGAGCACCAAGCTAGCAACTCAACCTTGTAAAAAAACAGAAACATCACAGTTGATGGCCTATTCTCCCTCTCCCCTCCTCTGTGTGTGTGTGTGTGTGTGTGTGTGTCCCTCTCTCTCTCTTATCTTTGCCTGTTATTATCATAGACTATCACACATCAAGCCCATTCTGATTTACCTTGCATCTGTGCCCTCTGATTATCAACCCATTAACAATACCTCACTATTTCTGTTCTGTTTCCTGTAAACTCTAGAGAATGTTGTGTGTGCAAATCCCTGGAGATCATCAGCTTCTGAGATGGTCAAAGCACACTGTCTGGCACCAGCGATCATTCCACAGTCAAATTCACATTTCTGTTCTGATGTTTGGTCTAACCAACAACTGAACCACTTGTCCTTGTCTGCATGCTTTAATGCATGGAGTTACTGCCACATGATTGGCTGATCAGATATTTATTAGTGTACCTATTAAAATGACCACTGATATAATAGAATGTTTTACATTTTGGGAGTTAACACAAGCAAGGGAAATACCAAACAGCAGCACCCCAAATGACTGCTTTATGACAGCAATTACCATCTGAAACCAGTTTGCCAAGTGAATGCTGCTTGCTGGCTGAGCGTGTTAACTGTGCTGGAAAAGCTGTTTGCACCTTTTGGTGAGCTAATCAGGTTTTGTGCTGCCTATGAATTCAAGTGGAAACTACACTCCACATATCAGCAGTGTGCCAAGTGGGCTCTGAAATTTAAGGCAGGCTTTTTAACTGTCGGTTTAACAGGATGCTTTCTCCACTGGTCCAGTGCAAGCAAAACGGATTTAAGGTGAGATTAACTATGTACATCGACACATAGAGTGAAAGCTGGCTTTTAAATCAAGTCGGTGAGAATTGTGCTGGACAGTGAGGATTGTCTCGCCCCCAGCTCCTACACAGACATGCCCACAGAACTCATTGTGTCAGGCAGTACCTGATTGCCAGGCAATGTCTCAGGTTGAGACTCAGATGAAGTTCCACAGAGTATCCTCTCCACGCCAACTGCCACACCAAACCAGCTCGTCTCCATCTCCTGTATTCAGCCCATATCTCCCCAAGTGCTGCCCCTCCATGAACCTATCCCAGTGCTTCTTAAATGATACTATTGTACCTGCCTTAGCCTCTTCCTTTGACAGATCTTTCCATATACTCACCACCCTCTGCACGAAAAAGTCTCTTGTAAATCTTCACCCTCTCATCCTAAACCTCTGCACCCTAGTTTTGGACTCTCTGCCCTGGGAAAAAGACTGTTACCGTCTACCTTATCAATGCCTTTTAACCACATCTTTACTAATACAATGAATTTTAAACATTTCAATAAGGTTGCTCCTCAGTTTCCTGTGTTCCAAGCAATACAGACCTATAGCTCAGGCTCTCAAGTCCTGGCAACCTCCTTGTAAATCTTTAATACACTCTTTTCAGTCTAACCACATTTTTACTAATACAGGATGACTTGTAATAGGAAGTTGCTGAGTTGCTCCATCGTTTGTGTGTTGCTCTAGATTCCAGCAACTGCAGACTCTTGTGTCTATGAAATCACCAAGACAGGTTCTTGAGCAAACACACTCTGGACTGTAGAGAACTGTGTTCTCCTAGCAATGATTTGAAGCAATTACAACATCTCTCAAGCAACATTCTTTAAGAGGTGTAGAAGCTGAGAGGAGGCATAGGTTGAGTGAATGGCCAGAGACTTTTTCCCAGGGCAGAAATGGCTTTTAATGTAATTGGAGGAAGTATGTGTTGGAGAGAGGGGTGAAATGTCAGAATTATGTTTTTTACACAGAGCGTGGTGAGTGTGTGGAACGCCCTGCCAAAAGTGGTGGTTGTACATTAGGGACATTTAAGAGATAAGCACGTGGATGATAGAAACATGAGGGCTCTGTAAGAGGGAAGGGTTAGATTGATCTGAGAGTAGGTTAAAAGTGGCACAACAGGTTGGGAGAAAGGGTTTGTCCTGTGCTGAAATGTTCCATGTTGTAGGTGCACAGAAGCTATTTTATTAGCTTGGGAATCTAAAATGTGTGAATATTTTAAAATTAGGATCAGGCATTCAAGGGTGAAATTACTTTTGAACAGAAGGTGTGTTTTCAGGGAAATGTGGCAATGATTCTCCTAGAGATGGTGGCTGGCGGGGATGAATTGAAGTCCAGATGGAAACAGTGCAGAAAACATTCACAAGAATGTTAACAGCTTGGGAGGGTTTGAGGTTGGATAGGCTGGGACTGTTGCATCTCAGCTTCCTGCTTTAGAAGGCTCAGGGGCGACCGTATCAAAATAGTGAGCGGCATGAATAAGGCGGATGGTCAGAGCCTCTATCCCAATGTGGGAGAGTCCAAAGCTGGAGGGTACAGTAGGTAAACAGTACAGTACAGGAACAGGCTGTTGGAACTGGTGATATCGATCAGAGGTTCTTCAGAACTCAAATGAAGCATACAATGTGGTGGTTATAGCTGTTTCATTAAGCGTTACAAGAACGAACAGAGAAAAAGAGACAAATAAAAGAAGCCATTGTCGTTGGTTGTTTCACACTCATACTGGAGATAGCAATATTCCAGTGATAACGATTAACCTATAAAATAACCAGATTCAGGTGGTTCCCAGTTCAGGGTACATATATTATCAAAGTATGCATACTATATACAAACTTGAGATTTATCCCCTCAAAACAAAGAAACCCATTTGAGCCCTTTTTTAAATAAAAGGACCAGCAAAGACCCAATATGCAGAAACAAACAAACCGTGGAAACAACTGAAATTCACGAAAGTGAGTCCACAGCCACGAAGCCAGTCATTACGGTAGCCGATCCAAGAACCCATTTGTTGCAGGCCGCAGCCTCAGTTCAGCACAGAGATGAGTAAACCTCACAGAGCAGTGAGCAGAACCAACTTGTCCCTCGCCTCTTTCCCTGACCTTTTCAATCTCGCCCAGTGATGCACCATCAATAACTCTCAGAGACATGAGGCGAGATATAGGCTTTAATTGGCTGGAAGAAAGAACAAGCAGCGATTGACCACCACACTACATCCTGGAGACTGAGGCCGGGGCTGTGTTTCCAATTGCCTTTATACCGGGGTCAGTGAGAGGAGCCACAGGAGCAGTCAGCGGGGGGGGGGGGGGGGGCATGTCCAGACAGGTATATGTAGTTCACCACATTCACCCCACCTTTGTTTTAAAAGAGAGTCCCCATTCGGTGAAGTTTCTTACAAGTATATTTACAGGTTAAGTCTATCAGGTGGTTGAATCTGTCGCTGCGATCTACGTAGTACCGGCTGTGATTGCACAGGTGCCGGTGGTAATTGCACCGGAGACAGTGGTTGTGCTGGTTCCGGCCTGACTGGAGGTGTCAGCCCACTAGGCGTCGGTGATCCCTCATGCATGTGCAAGACGCCCGGTATAGGAGTGTCATGAGGAGTCTGTGTAGGGCTCGGTGTGCGCGGTGTCACCTCGGGTACAGGGTTCATAGTTACCGTGGAGTGTTCGGGGTAGTGGGCACGGACAGAGACCGTGTCCTCCTGCCCATCAGGTAAGACCACATAGGCATACTGGGGGTTTGCATATAGTAGGTGGACCCTCTCGACCAGCGGGGAGTATTTATTGCTCCTCGCATGTTTCCAGAGCAGCACTGGCCCTGGGGACGTCTGCCAAGCCGGTAGGGTGGTCCCAGTGGCAGACTTCCTGGGAAAAGAAAAGAGTCGCTCATGAGGGGTGACATTGGTGGACATGCATAACAGGGAGCGGATGGAGCGAAGTGCCTCGGGGAGGACCTCCTGCCATCGAGAGACCGGCAACCCTTTTGACTTAAGGGCTAAAAGTGTGGCCTTCCACACTGTGGCATTCTCCCTCTCCACCTGTCCATTTCCCCAGGGATTATAACTCGTGGTCCTACTAGTAGCAATGTCCCTAGCCAGCAGTACAGGCGCAACTCATCACTCATAAAGGAGGACCCTCTG
Organism: Hypanus sabinus; assembly: GCF_030144855.1. NCBI lineage: Eukaryota > Metazoa > Chordata > Chondrichthyes > Myliobatiformes > Dasyatidae > Hypanus > Hypanus sabinus. The sequence continues at coordinate 8,728,406 of NC_082712.1, read as the reverse complement.
TCACTGTGGATATAGCAGGGATATCCAAACAGAGTGAAGGGCTGGCGCAGGGCTTTTATGACAGACGTGGTAGTGGTGTCAGGGCAGGGGATGGCAAAGGGGAACCGTGAGTACTCGTCGATAATGTTGAGGAAGTAGACGTTGCGGTCGGTGGAGGGAAGGGGGCCCTTAAAGTCAACACTCAGTCGCTCAAAGGGGCGGGTGGCCTTAATAAGTTGCGTCTTTTCAGGACGGTAGAAGTGCGGTTTGCACTCAGCGCAGACTTGGCAGTCCTTGGTCATCGTCCTGATGTACTCAAGGGTGTAAGGCAGGTTCCAGGCTTTCACGAAATGGTAAAATCGGGTGACTCCCGGGTGGCAAAGATCTGCGTGGAGTGCGTATAGCTGGTCGAGCTGTGCGCTGGCACACGCTCCCCGGGATAGGGCATCGGGGGCTCATTGAGCCTTCCAGGCCGGTACAGGATATCATAGTTGTGGGTGGAGAATTCTATTTTCCACCGCAAAATTTTATCATTTTTGATTTTGCCCCGCTGTTGGTTGCTGAACATGAATGCAACTGAGCGCTGGTCAGTCAGCAAGGTGAACCTTTTGCTGGCGAGATAGTGCCTCCAGTGCCAAATAGCTTCCACTATGGCCTGGGCTTCTTTCTCCACCACGGAGTGCCGAATTTCAGGGCCCTGAAGGGTACGAGAAAAGAATGCTACCGGCCTTCCTGCCTGATTGAAGGTAGCAGCCAGCGCGAAATTGGAGGTGTCACTCTCTACTTGGAAGGGAATGGTCTCGTCCACTGCATGCATCGTTGCTTTGGCAATGTCCCCCTTAATGCAGCTGAAGGCTGCACGGGCCTCGGCAGAGAGGGGAAATATGGTAGACTTGACCGGGGGCGGGCCTTGTCTGCGTAATGGGGGACCCATTGGGCATAATAGGAAAAGAAGCCCAGGCACCGTTTGAAGGCTGTGAGGGTGGTGGCAAGAGCCAATGACCCCGTTCTCCATGACATACCCAAGGATAGCGAGTCGGGTGGTTCCGAACACACACTTGTCCCTGTTATAAGTAAGGTTCAGAGCTTTGGCCACTTGGAAAAATCATTGGAGGTTGGTGTTGTGATCCGGCCAGTCGTGACCACAGATGGTGATATTATCCAGATAGGGAAATGTGGCCTTCAGTTGGCATTGGGCCACCATCCAGTCCATTTCCCTCTGGAAGACAGAGACACCATTTGTGACACCGAAAGGGACGCGCAGGAAGTGATAGAGCCTGCCGCCCGCCTCGAAGGCAGTGTAGGGGCGGTCCTCTGGGTGGATGGGGAGCTGGTGATAAGCGGATTTCAGAGTCTGGGTCATATTCCACAGACATCCGGGTGGGTTGTGTAGCGACATTGGTGGTGCAGGGCACAGAATATCGGGACTTTGCACTACTGGTCATGTGCGCTCAACTGTGCGCGCCTGTGCTATTGGGGCTGGACTTCCAGAGCCACCTCAAAAGTGTGACTATGGCATTTGACGGGACCCTCCCACCACTCACTGTCAGGAATCCTCAGTTTTGTGGGACTTCATCATATACCCCGCTACTGACCACCACACTACATCCTGGAGACTGGGGCCGGGGCTGTATCTCCAATCGCCTTTATACCGGGGTCCGTGGGAGGAGTCACAGGAGCAGTCAGCAAGGGGGGCATGTCCAGACAGGTATATGTAGTTCTCCACACCCAGTGCTTAATCATCCAAACCTCGGGTCCTTCTACGCTCTTAGACCCGGGCCTCACCATTTCAATACTCTCTCAAGCCCAGGCTCCACCGCCTGTGACACCTGCTGCAGAAACATAGAGAAGATTCTAGAAAATACAGAATTAGCTATCCAATTTACAAGAAAATTTACTGAATAATCGCATGTATAGTCAGTAGGTGAGTATATAAAAATTAGCACAGGAAAGTTAAACTGTAAGTTGGGCCAGAATGACCTGTAAGTTGCTGTATCACTAAACTAAAAATAAATAAATAATGTGAATTAAACAGCTTTCTCAGCTTTGCAGCAGAATTGTATATCTTTCACACTTCCTTCTTTGTGTCATAATGTTCTAATTCTCACTGAGGATCAGTGAAAGGTGCGCAGAGTGGGTATCAAACCTTCAGCAGCTGTTCTCACTCCCTATAAGGAATGTGTTTTTGGCACCTGCGTGTCTTCCAAATGTTGACAGACCCCAGGCAGCAGGTAGCTCTGTACTTAGTTCCAAAGAAAGGAAGGGACCATTAACAGTGGAAAAGGAAAAGCCAATCTCATGACATTCCCCAACTCCAGGCCTTTATCTGCTCCCAGGAATTGGTCGCCTCGTTATAGGAAGGGTGTGGAAGCTTCAAAGAGGAAGCTGCACCATACAGGCCCTTCGGCCCACAATGTTTCGTTCACTTATTTATTTATTGATATACAACATGGAACAGGCCCTTCTGGCCCTTTGAGCCTCATCGCCAGCAACCCCCGATATCACCCAAGCCGAATCACAGGCCAATTTACAATGACCAATTAACCGACCAACCAGCATGTCTTTGGACTGTGGGAGGAAATCAGAACACCTGGAGGAAACTCAAGCATTCCACAGGGAGGACCCCGACCCTGGAATTCTCCTTGGGATCCTGCCCACGAACTTGAGCCATTCCTTAGAAACATGCTCCACACCATTCCACGCCACGTGGAGCTGGACGAGTGCATGTTTTACGTGAATACAGAACATACAAGGTTGCAGCTCCTCCTTGAGAACTTGAAGGGGTGCTCCTCACAATCTGATTGCATTTCAGCCCCACACTTCTGACCTTTGAGTACCTGGTGCGGGGAAAAGGAACAGGGACCTCATTGGTTCATGCCCAGGAGTGGAAAAAGTGGCTGATCACAAACCCTGGAAATGGCCATTGCAAGGTGGCGGGATAGCGTAGCGCCTCGTGCACAACTTTACAGCACCAGCAATCAGGGTGCATCCTTCTCTAACTGTGTAGATTTTCTCCGGATGTTCCAGTTTCCTCTGTTCATTCCAAAGGCATGCCATACTGGTTAGGGTTGGTATATTGGCACCAGAAGTGTGGCAACTCCTGTGGCCAGGCAGCCCCCCAAAACCTCCCCGGACTGTGTGGGTTATTGACACAAACAATGCATTTCACACTTTGTTCTGATGTATATGTGACAGATCAAGCTAATCTTTTAAAAGCAACACATGCAAAATGTGGGTAGATCTGTGCAGGTCAGGCAGCAGCTGTGGAAATTAATAAATAGTCAACATTTTGAACTGTGGCCTTTTATCAGGACTGGAAAAGAAGGGGGAATTTGGCAGAAAGCCAGAGCGATGGGCCTACCTACACAGTCAGGGTTGTGGATCTTGGGAAGGAGGCAGAATCGAGCAGAGCTGGGAAGGGAATGATGCCTACCCCTTTTCTGAGGATAGGTCCATGCCTGGACCTTCACCTTTCCATCCCTTTGTTCTTCTGTCACTTCTAACCAGGTTCTTCACCATTGCTCCGAATATCTCTGAATGGTCTTGTATCCAGTTTGGTTTGATGAAGGTCCTATGTATTGTGTAATATTAACATTGTATACAGAATAGTACAGTATTGGCCCCTTGACCCAGAATGTTGTGCTGATCCTCCAATTTAATCTAAGAGCAACCTAACCTGTCCTTTCTACACAGCTCTCCGTTGTTCTTTCATCCATGTGTGTACCTAAAATGTCCCTCCTGTATCCGCCTCCACCATGACATCCGGAGACATGTTTCATGCATCCACTGCTGTATGGTTAAAAAACAATCTCTTTCATCCCTCTATACTTCCCTCCATTCACCTTAAAATTAAGCTCTTTTGTAATAGCTATTTCTGCCCAGCGAGAAAATCTCTGTCAATGCCTTTTAGCATCTTGTGCGTCTCTATCAAGTCACCTCTCATGCTCCTTTGCTCCAAAAAGAAAATCCCCAGCTCGTACATCCTATTCTGATAAGACGTGCTCTCTAATCCAGGCAGCATCCTGTTACTTCTCCCCTGCACCCTCTCTAAAGTTTCCACACCCTTCCTATAGTGAGGCATCCAGAACTGAGCACAAAGTTCCAAGTTCAAAAGCAAAATTTGCCTTTATAAACACAAGATGCTGGAGGAACTCAGCAGGTTACTCTGCAGCATCTACAGAGAGGAATAAACAGTTGACGTTCATCAGGACCACTTGCTGAGTTCCTCCAGCATTTTGTATCTGTTCCTACAAATTGCTATTAACTTGACCACTTTTTCCCCTTTCGTGAAACTATATGGTTATCAGTTCGGATTATTACAGCCATGATGCACAATTATTAAATCACAAGTGGATTAGTAACGTGAAAGGGAAAACAATGAACAGTGTTTACATTTTCTTTTGTTAAACAGACTGAAAATATTCCAATAAAAATGAACACAGCTGCCATCCTGAGAGAAAATGTCCTTTACCAACGGAAAGTGAAAGAAGAGGTCCAAAGGTAGGGTGCCTTTGTTGTCCTCATAAAGTCACAGAGCAGAAACAGGTCCCTCGGCCCTTGTCAAACTGTTAATTTGATTCGTTCATTTGACCTGTACCTGGACCATGGCCCTCCATCCCCCTCCCATCCATGTACTTATACAAACTTCTCCTGAATGTTGCAATCGAATCCACATCCAGCACTTCCACTGGCTGCTAGTTCCACACTCATGTCAGCCTTGAATGAAGGAGCTCCCCTTCAGGTTCCCCTTAAATATTTCAACTTTCACCTGTAATCTATAACCTCCAGTTCTAGTTTCACTCAATCTCAGTAAAAAAAAACACCTGCTCACATTTATCCAATCTGTCCACTCATAATCTTTTATACCTCTACCAAATCTCCCCTCTTTCTCCTACACTCCAGGGAATAAAGTTATAATCTATTCAACTTTTCACTATAACTCAGGTCCACAAGTCCCAGGAACATTCTTTTAAATTTTCTCCATAATTTTTCAATCTTATTGATATCTTTCCTGTAGGTAAAAGTGACCAGAACTGCACTCAATACTGAAAATTTGACCTCAGCAACATATTATACAACTTCAACATAACATCGCATTTCAGTAATCTGATTTATGAAGGCCAGTGTGTCCAAAGCTCTCTTTCTGACCCTGTCTATCTGTGACACCACTTGCAAGGATTTATTGACCTGTAGTCTCACTGATTTATAAATTGGATTTTATAATATCCTGTTTCTACCAGACAGATAAGAACCCTGAGGTCCAATATTATGTGCATCTGACTGGAAGCACCAGTGACACTCACAATACTAAGTCAAGGAATATCAATGTTATCCAGCTGAAGAACTCAACTCAGTTTTATTGTCATACGCACCAGCACTGTACGTTGTGCGCACAGGTGCAGTGAATAACTTAGGGCAGCCACCGCAGGCACAGAGCATACGATAAGTAACATTTTCCAAGAAAAACATATTATACAATTATGTAAAATTAATATAAGAAAGAACACAATTAGGAAATGAACTTCTGAATATTTTGGTGCAAATTGGTCATAATTTTGCAGTATTGAGGAATAAACATATGCACCATGAAAATAGCCTGTTGCTATTTTTGCTAATATGGAAAATATGGAAATAATAATAATATGGAAAACATAATAATAAATTAAAATAAACTGTCCATAATTTGCATAACATAATAAACATAGTGTCAGTAGTGGAAGTTGAGAGAGAGAAAGAAGTGGGGTAGTGTCGGGGAAGTGTCACTTCCAGAACCTGATGTTTGTGGGGAAGAAGCTGTTGTTGAGCCTTGAGATGTGGGTCTTTAGGCTCCTGTACCTCCTGCCTAATGGCAGCATTGAGAAGAGGACCTGGATGGGAGGGGTCCCTGATGATGGTTCACAGGTTCCTGAGACATTATTTCTTGTAGATGTTGTTCACGGTGGGAAGAGGTGCATCCACAGTCTGCAGCCTTTTGTGTTCCAATGCCCTATGGGCTGCATACCAGGCTGTGACACAACCAGTCAAAACACTTTCTACTGTACATCTTTAGAAGTTGCTCAGAGTTTTCAATAACACCTTTAATCTCAGGCGACCCTACTGAAGAGAAATCATAGACCAGACCCCGTATCACCTACACCATCCCTCAGATAAAGAGCTGCAAAGGACTGAGAAATCCTTTAATGCTACCCTCACCTGGATCTCCTGCATTTCCAACTGTGTCTTCAGGCTCCTGTACCACTTCCTTTATTGTAGCGATAAGAAGAGGGCTTAATGCTGGGGAGGCTAGTGCTCATGAATTTAAAATTTTCTGCACCTTTTTTTCCAATCCTGTGCAATGGCCAGTCTATACCATACAGCGATGCAGCCAATCAGAATGTTTTCCACAGTATATCTGTAGAAAGTTGCGAGTGTCTTTGGTAACATACCTAGTCTCCTAAAATCCTAATGAAATGTAGCCACTGTTGTTCTTTCTCTGTAATTGCATCAATGTGTTGGGCCCAGGATAGATCTTCAGAGATGTTGACGTCCAGGAACTTGAAACTGCTCTCCCTTTCCACTGTTGATCTCTCGATGAGGACTGGTGTGTGTTCCCTTGACTTCCCCTTCCTGAAGATCACTATCAATTCCTTGGTCTTACTGAGTTTGAGTGCAGATTTGTTGCTGTGACACCACTCAACCAGCTGATCATCGCACTCCTGCACACCTCCTCGTCATCATCTGAAATTCTGTCAACAATAGTTGTGTTGTCAGCAAATTTTAGATGGTGTTTGAGCCACACAGTCCTGGGTGTAGAGAGAATAGATCAGTGGGCTAAGCACACAACCCTGAGGTGAGCCAGTGTTGATTGTCGGCGAGGAGATGGTATTTCCACTCCACATTGACCGGGGATTGGTGAGAAAATGAAGGATCCAGTTGCAGAGGCAGGAGTTGATTCTGGCCATGACCAGCCCCTCAAAGCACTTCACTGTAGGTGTGAGTGCCACTGGGCGACAGTCATTGAGGCAGCTCACCCTGCCCTTCTTGGGCACTGGTGTGATTGCCGCCATTTTGAAGCTGGTGGGAACCTCCAATTGCAGCAGTGAGAGAAGAAAGAATTTTCACCATCTACAAGGGGATCCTATCACTAAACACGTATTTCCCTCCTCCCCCCCCCCCCCCCACCATTCTCTGCTTTCCGCAGGCGTCGCTCTCTCCATCACTCCCTTGTCCACTCGTCTTGCTGGCAGGACAAGTACTACACCTCCTCCCTCACCACCATTCAGGCCCCCAAATAACCCTTAAAGGTGAGGTGACACTTCACCTGCAAATCTGTCAGGGTCATCTATTGTATCCAGTGTGGCCTTTTCTACACTGGTGAATGGTGACGTAAGTTGGGGAGACTGCTTCATCGAGCACCATTGCTCTGTCTGCTGCAACAGACAGGATTTCCTAGTGGCCACCCATTTTAATTCTGTTTCCCATTCCCATTCCGGATCCATAGTCTCCCCTTCTGCCATGATGAGGTAAGTGTTCTATACAGTGGGTGGTGGTTGCATGAAATGCCCTCCCAGGGGTGGTGATAGAGGCAGATACTTTAAAAATATCTTAGAAAGGTACATGGATGAAAAGATAATGGAGGGTTAAGTGGGAGGGAAGGGTTAGATTGATCTTAAAGGAGGTTAAAGGGCTGGCAGAACATTTTGGGGCAAAGGACTTGTACAATGCTGTTCTGTGTTTTTTATTTGTTTCTTGGACATCCGAACATTGAAACATACAGTGAAACACATCATTTGCATGGATGACCAATACAGTCCCATGTATGTGTTGCCATACATCAGCATTAACGTAGCATGTCCACAACTTAATAACCCTAGCTTGTACATCTTTGGAACGTGGGAGGAAACCGGAACACTCAGGAGAATATACAAACTCCTATCAGACAGCGGCAGAATTGAACCCAGGCTGCTGGCTTCGTAATTGCGTTATGCTAACCGCTACACTACCTTACCAACTTTATTCACCTAAAAATGTTGAGTTATAAATGGGGAAGGTCCAGACTTTGTCAGTGAATGTGATGAGTAATAGGCTTCTCAGTCAAGGCTCTAACTTTCCTTGGCTCATGTTAGCTGCACCTCAGCTGCCACCAGCACTTCAAACAAGACTTCCCAAAGAACGTAGCTGTTCCCATTGGGACGATTGTGTGAGACACTGGAAGATCTGCAGAGAAGGAAGGTCTAGATAGCCTGACTCCAGAGTTGATAGCATCACTCACCACACTCTCAACTCACTACAACTCATATTCTCAGTTTTTTTTACACTTGCACACTTTGTGTCTTCTTTTGCACACAAGTTGTTGGTCAGAGTTTGTTTATGTGTGGTCTTTTGGAGATTCTACTTTATGACTTTATTTTTGTTATAAATGCCTGTGAGAAAATGAATCTCAAGGTAGCATATGGTACCATGTTATGTACTTTGATGATAAACATACTTTGAACCTTGACTCCACATACAAGCAAACATATTCCCCACCTTGCTCCCAACTATCCGAGAAAGTCAGATGTTCAGTCCTGGGTGAGGGCCTCTGTTCCTTGAAAGAGTGAACATCTTCATGTTCTGAAGAACCTGTTCATGAAACATTGTTTGTCAGTCAACAGGCTCCTGTACCTCCTCTCTCAGGGCGGTAATGAGAAAAGGCCACGTTCTGGACGGTTAAGGTCCTGAGTGATATATGGCTCCTTCTTCAGGCACTGCCTCTCACACTCAATGTCTCAGGACAAGCTTTTTCCCTTCCATCATCAGATTTTTGAATGCTGTCTCACTATTTACCTCTGTTTTCAATGTACACATGATAAATAAAACAAACATAAAACATAGAGCACAAGCACAGACAAGCCCTTCAGCCCATGATATTGCGTCAACCTTTGAACCTTGTCAAAGATCAGTCTAACCAACCCTTCCCTTTTTCACAGCCCTCCATTTTTCTTTCACCTATGTGCCCATCTTAGAGTCTCTTAAATGTACCTAATGTATTTGCCTCTCCCACCACCCCGGTAGGGTATTCCTTACCCCCATCACTCTCTGTATAAAAAAAACATACCTCTAACACCCCCCTATACTTTCCATAATTCACCTCAGAATTATGCCCCCTCGTAATAGTCATTTCCACCCTGGGAGAAAGTCTCTGTCTGTCTGCTCAATTTATGCCTCTGATCATCCTGTACACCTCTATCAAGTCACCTCTCACCCTCCTTTGCACCATTTATTCATGTAACTTGAAGTAATTTTAATGTCTCACATTGAACTGCTGCTGGAAAACAATAAATTTCCCGGTGTTGTCGATGATCTTAAGCCTGATTCTCATTCCAATTCCAACAGAATATTAACCGGTGCTTCTTTGTGTCCATACCAGAATTGACCAGATACTGGAAGGGGGTTATGATCCTGCCAAGTTTGAGGAATATCAGAAGCAGAAGAACGAGGAACGAATGGAACAACAGCTGGCGGATATAGAACGTCGTCGGCTTCAAGAGAAGATCTTCTTCGAAGAGCTAATACTGGCACGTGAAGCAAGAATTGAGAAGAAACAACAGCAAGCGGCTCAGCAGAAAGAGGAGGTACTAATATAAGAACCTAAGAAATACGGTAGGAGCAGGACTCGGTCATCTGAGCCTGTCCACTGTTCAGTAAGACCGTGGCTGATCAGGCCATGGTCTCAGTTTCACCTACCTGCCCTTTCCCCATAATCCTCAATTACCCTGCTCTGTGAAAATCTACTGAACTGTGTATTAAATGTGCTTAGTGGTGGGGTCCTGTTGAAGGTGGCGGAAGTTGCAGAGGATAATATGCTGGATCCGGAGGCTGGTGGGGTGATAGGTGAAGACAAGGGGAACACAGTCCCTGTTGTGGTGACGGGAGGATGGGGTGAGGGCCAAAGTGCGGGAAATGGAGGAGATGCGGGTGAGGGCATCATTGATGATGGCAGAAGAGAAACTACGATTCTTAAAGAAAGAGGACATTTGAGATGTCCTGGAACGGAAAGCCTCATCCTGAGAGCAGATGCGGTGGAGATGGAGGAACTGGGAATAGGGAATAGCATTTTTACATTTGGCAGGGTGGGAGGAGGTGTAATCGGTCGACGTTTCAGGCCGAGACCCTTCATCAGACACATTTCACTGTGTGTTTTGATTTGAACATGACAAATAAATCTGAATTTGAGACCCATTGCCAGGTGAAATCCTCTATTTCAGGCAACAGAGTTGATGCAGAGGTACAAGGAAATGCAACTCCAAGGAGAGAAGGAGATGAAAGCGAAGGTGGAGCAGGTGATAAAAGGCCACCAAGACACAAAGGAACAAAAAAGGAAAATTCAGGAAAGCAAAAGGAAAATGGGTACGTGTAATAAGTAAAATTCACATTAGTCACCTCCCTGTCACATCTCAAATCCTTACTGTGTACTGAACTGTAAATTCGTTACACGCAGTTACTGAGATTATAACACAGAAGTTGGTTGGTACATACAGCTGGTCCATCACCCACATGAACCCCTTCGTAAAACCCCTCAAACTTTCTACATATCCTTTTCCCTTTCTCATTGTCCCTTCAGTGTTTCAATGCTGTTAGACAGCAGCTGGAATGTCCTGATGAAGGGTCTTGACCTGAAACGTTGACTATTTATTCCCCTCCGTAGATGCTGCCTGACCTGCTGAGTTCCTCCAGCATTTTGTGGGTGTTGAGTTGGACGAATGACCAGATTTCACATGACAGAGAAGACTGGGGTTCCTGGAAAACTGATTTACTGTTTGATTGTTGAGGTCCACCTGAATCGCAGGAATAGGTTCATCTGAAGAATGACGTCTCTGGCAATGTGGCCCTCTGCAAGAGCTACATGGAACTGTCAGGCCACATATTAATCATGTTGAGAGAGAAACAGATCCAATACCACAAGAGACTCTGCAGATGCTAGAAATCTCAAGTACACACACAAAAAGCTAGAGGAACTCAGCAGGTCAGGCAGCATCTATGGAGAGGAATAAGCAGTCAATGTTTTGGGCCGAGACTCTGTCCTCCAGCAATTTGTGTGTGTGTGTGTTGCAAAAGAATCAATATGACAGGTCAATAACCTCTGAACCACTGACTTTGTTTTTCTTTCCCTTGGATAAAGACTGTGTGCATTTACCCCACCTACACCTCTCACAATTTTATACACCCTGTAAAGTCACCTTCAGTCTCCTACTGGAGTAAAGTCCTGTCCTGCCCAATGTTTCTATGCCAGTAAGGCACTTATACAAATAGCATTTGAGCTGAGACAAACAGACACTGGTGTTAATAAATAATTGGTATGTACTCACATCTGATAATATTCTTTTATTCAGCTAAGGAAATGAATAAGGAAATGGCAGAAATACTTCAGCAGGTCATGGAGGAGTCTGACAAAGAGATTAGGAAAAAGACACAGCAGATCCGTGAAATCCGTGCGAGGCAGGCAGCGATGACAATGAAGCATAACTTCCTAGATTTATCCAGAGTAAGTGGAATGTGGGAAAAGCTGTAATGGGATCATATTGTGCTATCATATGAATAAAACATCAATAGTTGCGGGCACCAGAAGTGTGGACACATTTGTGGGCTGTCCCCAGAACATCCTCGGACTGTGAGTGCCCAGGTACTGACATATCTTTGGAAAAAGGCCAGGCGAACACTCCAGAGGAACCATCTTTAAAAAAACTAGCTTTATTTCCCATATGCACATCAAAACATTATAACATTCAGTGAAATGCATGACCAGGGGAATAAACAGTTGACTTGTTAGCTCCCAAACCCTTCATTAGGACTGCAACGGAAGTGGGCAGAAGCCAGAATAAGAATGTGGGGGGGTGGGGGAAGAAGTACAAGCTGGCAGGTGATAGATGAAACTTGGTGTTCTACTGTCCTCTCCTATCAGATTCCTCTTTTTCAGTCCTTTCACCTATCCCCTTTCAGTTTATAACATCCTCCCCTCTCCCCCACCCACCCACCTTCCCCTTCATCTGGTCTCACCTATCACCCACCAGCTTGTACTTCTTTTGGCTTCTTCCCCTTTCCTTTCCAGTCTTGATGATGGGTCAGAGCCCAAACTGCCAACTGCTTATTCCCATCCATCGATGCTGCCTGACCTGCTGAGCTCCTCCAACATTTTCTGTGCGTTGCTCAAGATTTCCAGCATCTGCAGAATCTCTTGTGTTTTTGACATGAGTATTGACATTTATCCTACATTCAGTTAGCAGTTCAGCAACACTATGAGCAAATAGCACTAAAATGGACTTTGTTTTATTTTGTTCTCATTGGGTTCTTTCTTGTGAAAATTGTGAATAATTTTTTGTGAATGCTGCTTATATGATGTTATGTGCCTGTGATGTTGCTGATAGTAAATTTTTCATTGCACCTGTACTTCTAAGTACCTGTACATATCAAAGATTAGAAGTCAAATTAAATTTATTATCAAAGTACGTATACCTCACCTTATACAACCCTAAGATACATTTTCTTGTAGACATCAAAGAAATGCAAAGAAAAACTGCTCACTGATAAACCCTTTCAAACAACCAATGAGCAAGTAAATAAATACATAAATAATAAATAATAATACTGAGAATGCGAGTTGTAGAGTCCTTGAAAGTGAATTGAGAGAACAGTTCAGTGTTGTGGTGAGTGAAGTTATCCCTTCTGATTCAGGAGCTTGATGGTTGAGGGGTAATAACTGTTCCTGAACCTGGTGGCATGGGCCCAGAGGCTCCTGTGGCAGCAGTGAGAAGAGGGCATGGTCTGGATGTTGGAGGTCATTGGTGATGGGTGCTGCTTTCCTGCAACAGTGCTCTGTGTAGTTGTGACTTTGATCTATTTAATATATACAATGAAGCTTCAAATACATTCTACATTACCTATTTTTTAAATAAATTCAATATAATACAGTTAGAAACATAGAAAACCTACAGCACGATACAGGCCCATAGGCCCACAAAGTTGTGCTGAACATGTCCCTAGAGCTGTTAAAGTAAACTCTATGTACATCAGCTGTGTTACGTGACGGACTCTAATCAATACCCTGAGCTGTGACAAAGTCCAACAGTGGTTTTATTGTTGGAACGTCTCAATAATTATTTTGATGTTGCTTGAGTCTAACTAAAGTGGCAACATTCCCTCTAACTTTGTTTACAGCTGTGTGGACCTACCATTCCTCTTAGCAGGAAAAATTGACACAGCCTGAAAACAGCGCGACACTTAATAAACAATAAACCGCGGGTCTGTAACATGAGATACCGACTTCCATTATGTGTTTATTGTTACAATTTGTAACAGTGTGATCACTTGAAACACAGACAACGTAAGCATGCTGAAGCTCTAAAATGTTTCAAAGTAAATGTTGCGATACGTTTATTATTGAGAAAATTTATCGATTATATTCATGAACACGTATTTAAACACAGGGTATTTGCAATTATATGAACATAGATTTCAAAATTAAGTTAGCATTATTTCAAAATTATATTAACATTATATAAAAGAAAATTCCAATTGCACGGCAACAAAGGCTATGTGTGTGGGAGCGTTTCAGTTACTGTGCGGCCGTGCACCCACGCAGAATCAACAGAATAGTGCTGATTAGGAGCACTGAATTATATTTTCACAAGGAGAAAGCATCTATCATTTCTTCGGGACACCCATTCATATTTAAGGTCTAATTTGCTGCGATTATTTACTTATTTAGTGATCCAGCATGCAGTTGACCCTTCCGACCCTTCAAGTAACACCACACCAGCAACTCCTGACAAATCTGATTAATCCTGGACTGAGCACAGGACAATTTAAAAGAAAATCTGCAGACGCTGGAGATCCAAGCAATGTGCACAAGATGCTGGAGGACTGGTGAAGTGACTTGGCCTGAAACATCAACTGTTTACTCTTTTCCATAGATGCTGCCTGGCCCACTGAGTTCCTCCAGCATTTTGTGTGTGTTGCACAGGACAATTTTCATTGACCAGTTAACGTATCCGGTACATCTTTGGACTGTGGGAGGAAACCAGAGCATCCAGAGGAAAACCCACACATTCCACAGGGAGGACGTACAGAGACTCCTTACAGAACAGCACTGGAATTGAACTCTGAACTCTGGAACGCCCTGAGATGCAACAGTGTCGCACTAACTGTGTCACCCATTACCATGGCAATTATGTTGTCAAGGAATTTGTTCACCATCTTACAACACAAATGAGATAAATGACAAGTTTGTATGTTTTAGTTGGAAGTTAAATACCAGCCTTAACTCAGGGGAGAACCCTCTCTGAATCAGGTTTAATATCCCTGACACACATTGTGAAATGTGTTGTTTTTAGCAGCAGTACAGTGCAATACACAAAAATTACTATGAGTTGCAATAAAAAAATTAAATAGTCCAATGAATAAATAAATAAATAACCCTCTAGAAATAGTGCTATGGGATCATTTATGTTCCCATAAAACAGATGAGATTTCATTTTAAAAAAATCACTCCCTCAGTCATGTACAATAATTGGTACTTGCTACATCTATTATTGTAACATGTACAAAAGTACAGTGAAAAACTTATGCATGCTATCCATACAGATTATTTCAAAACAGAAGAACATCAAGGTATACTCTGTGGCCACTTTATTAGGTACACCTGCATATTTGCTGGTTCATACATATATCATACTCATGCGGCAGTAACTCCATGCATTAAAGTATGTAGGCATGGTCAAGAGATTCAGTTGTTGTTCAGACCAGACATCAGAATGGGGAAGAAATGTGTGGATCTTAGATACACTTTTGTATCTTCTGCCTGATGGGAGGCAGAGGAGTAACCATATAACCATATAGCAATTACAGCATGGAAACAGGCCATCTCAGCCCTTCTAGTTCGTGCTGAATGCTTACTCTCACCTAGTCTCACTGACCTGCACTCAGCCCATAACCCTCCATTCCTTTACTGTCCGTGTACCTATCCATTTTTTTTAATGACAATACCGAACCTGCCTCTACCACTTCTACCTGAAGCTTGTTCCACACAGATACCACTCTCTGAGTAAAGAAGTTACTCATGAAGTTCCCCCTCATGTTACCCCTAAACTTTTCCCCTTAACTTTCAACTCATGTCCTCTTGTTTGAATCTCCCTTACTCTCGATGAAAAAAGCCTATCCACGTCAACTCGATCTATCCCCCTCATAATTTTAAATACCTCTATCAAGTCCCCCCTCAACCTTCTACGCTCCAAAGAATAAAGACCTAACTTGTTCAAACTTTCTCTGTAACTTAGTTGCTGAAACCAGGTAACATTCTAGTAAATCTCCTCTGTTCCCTTCCGTGCGGAACCTTGTCAAAGGCCTTACTGAAGTCCATGTAGACAATATCCACTGCTTTACCCTCGTCAACTTTCCTAGTAACCTCTTCAAAAAATTCAATAAGATTTGTCAAACATGACCTTCCACGCATAAATCCATGTTGACTGCTCCTAACCAGACTCTGTCTATCCAGATAATTATTTATACCATCTCTAAGAATACTTTCCATTAATTTACCCACCACTGACATCAAACTTACAGGCTGATAATTGCTAGGTTTACTCTTAGAACCCTTTTTAAACAATGGAACCACATGAGCAATACACCAATCCTCCGGCACCATCCCCGTATTTAATGACATTTGAAATATTTCTGTCCGAGCCCCTGCTATTTCTACACTAACTTCCCTCAAGGTCCCAGGGAATATTCTGTCAGGACCCAGAGACTTATCCACTTTTATATTCTTTAATATACTTCCAGTACTTCCTCTTCTTTAATCATCATGGTTTCCATAACTATCCTACTTGTTTCCCTTACCTTACACAATTCAATTTCCTTCTCCTCAGTGAATACTGAAGAAAAGAAATAGTTCAAAATCTCCCCCATCTCTTTTGGATCCATACACAGCTGTCCACTCTGATTCTCTAAGGGACCAATTTTATCCCTCACTATCCTTTTGCTATTAATATAACTTTAGAAATCATTTGGATTTATTTTCACCTTACTTGCCAAAGCAACCTCATATCTTCTTTTAGCTTTTCTAATTTCTTTCTTAAGATTCTTCTTACATTCTTTATATTCCTCAAGCACCTCATTTACTCCATGCTGCCTATATTTATTGTAGCTATCTCTCTTTTACCGAACCAAGTTTCCAATATCTATTGAATACTATGGCTCTCTCAAACTTTTAACCTAACAGGAACATAAAGTTTCGGTACCCTCAAAATTTTACCTTTAAATGATCTCCATTTCTCTATTACATCCTTCCCAAAAAACAAATTGTCCCAATCCACTCCTTCTAAATCTTTTCGCATCTCCTCAAAGTTAGCCTTTCTCCAATCAAAAATCTAAACCCTGGGTCCAGTCCTATCCTTCTCCATAATTATATTGTGATCACTGGACCCGAAGTGTTCCCCAATACATACCTCCATCACCTGACCCATTTCATTCCCTAACAGAAGATCCAACACTGCCCCTTCTCTAGTTGGTACCTCTATGTATTGCTGCAAAAAACAATCCTGCACACATTTTACAAACTCCAAACCATCCAGCCCTTATACAGAATGGGCTTCCCAGTCTATGTGTGGAAAATTAAAATCTCCCACAATCACAACCCTGTGCTTACTACAAATATCTGCTACCTCCTTACAAGTTTGCTCCTCCAATTCTCGCTCCCCATTAAGTGGTCTATAATACACCCCTATAAGTGTTACTACACCTTTCCCATTCCTCAATTCCACCCAAACAGCCTCCCTAGACAAGCCCTCTAATCTATCCTGTCAAAGCACCACTGTAATATTTTCTCTGACAAGCAATGCAACACCTCCCCCTCTTGTCCCTCCGATTCTGTCACACCTGAAGCAACGAAATCCAATATTTAGTTGCCAATCACACCCCTCCTGCAACCATACTTCACTAATAGCTACAACATTGTATTTCCAGGTATCAATCCATGCTTTAAGCTCATCCACCTTTCTTACAATGCTCCTAGTATTAAAATAGATGCATTTAAGAAACTTTCCACCTCTTACTCTCTGTTTATCCCTAACAGTGCAAACAACTTTATTATCTTTTTCTTTCTTCTCCCTTACATCTTTGGTCTGAGCGCTCCCCTTCTCTATCACCTGCCTATCCTCCCTCACACACAGTCTACTAGCTTTCTCTATTTGTGAACTAAACTCCTCTCCCCTAGTCTCTTCAAATTGATTCCCAATCCCCAAACATTCTAGTTTAAAGTCTCCCAAGTAGCCTTAGCAAATTTCCCTGCCAGGATATTGGTCCCTCTAGGATTCAAGTGTAACCTGTCCTTTTGTACAGGTCACACCTGTCCCAGAAGATGTCCCAATGATCCAGAAACTTGAATCCCTGCCCCCTGCTCCAATCCCTCAGCCACGCATTTATCCTCCATCTCATTCCATTCCTACTCTCACTGTCACGTGGCACAGGCAGTAATCCCGAGATTACTACCTTTGCTGTCCTTCTTCTCAACTCCCTTCTCCCTAACTCAACTTCCGTAACTCCCTATATTCTCCTTTCGGGACCTCTTCCCTTTTCCTACCTATGTCATTGGTACCACGACCTCTGGCTCCTCACCCTCCTACTTCAGGATATCATGGACGCGATCATAAACATCCCAGACCCTGGCACGAGGGAGGCAAACTACCATCCGGGTCTCCTGATCGCGTCCACAGAATCGCCTATCTGACCCCCTAACTATCCAGTCCCCTATTACTACTGCCTTCCTCTTCCTTTCCCTACCCTTCTGAGCTGCAGGGCCAGACTCTGTGCCGGAGGCACAGCCACTGAAGCTCCCCCCAGGTAGGCTGTCCCCCCCCCCACCCCAACAGTACTCAAACAGGAGTACTTATTGTCAAGGGGTACAGCCACTGAGGTACTCTCTAGTACCTGACTCTTCCCCTTCCCTCTCCTAACCGTGACCCACCTGTCTGCTTCCCATGGCCCCTGTGTGACCACCTGCCTGTAACTCCTCTTTATCAACTCCTCACTCTCCCTGACCAGACAAAGGTCATCAAGCTGCAATTCCAGTTCCCTAACATGGTTCCTTAGGAGCTGCAGCTCAGCGTACCTGGCGCAGATATGGACATCCGGGAGGCTAGGAGACTCCAGGACCTCCCACATCTGACACCAAGAACAACAAGCTGCCCTCACACTCATACTTCCCCCTTTCCTCAAATAACAGGAAAAACTGAAACCTAAACCCACCTTGCCTCGCCCGTTTCCGCCTAAGCCCGTTGAACCCAAGCCCTTAAGCCTTCACTCTGCTCCTGGCTCACTCCGCTCCCCGCAAAACGATGCTGCTCGCTGTATAAGGCTGTGTTCCTTTCAAATCTTCCCCGCTTCACTGCCCGACGTCACACGCCTGCGCAGTCCCGCCTCTCTTAAATCCGATGAGAAGAAGAAAAAATCAAAATGGCTCCCGCCGCACTCCCACTCTGATTCCCAGGCTTCCTTCTGCAAATTCTCCAAAGTAGAGAATATCTGGGCTGGGAGAGGTCCTTGATTATGTTTTCTGCTTTCCTGAGGCAGCAGGAAATGTAGGCAGACTCCATGGAGAGGAGTCTACTTCTTGTGACAGCCGTGTTCAGAACTCCCTGCAATTCCCCGCAGTCTTGGGCCGAATAGTGGCCATTTCCGGCTGTGATGTATTCAGACAGTCTGCTTTCTATGATGTCTTTCTGAAAGTTGGGCAGTAAATCCCTTTTGACTGAAATCATAGGGTATTAACATTTCCACAAGGGATTCAACAGACACTGGAAATCTTGAGCAACATACACAAAATGCTGGAGGAACTCAGCAGGTCTGGCAGCACCTATAGAGGGGAATAAACAATCAAAGATTGTTTGAGTGGTGTGGAAGGAAAGTGAGCATTTAAAAAGGATGAATGGGTTATATTTCCACATCACCAGCTTCAAGAACAGTCATTATGCCTCAACTATCAGGCTCCTGAACCAGAGGGGATAACTTCACTCATCCCAACACTGAACTGATTCCACAAGCTATGGACTCACTTTCAAGGACTCAACAACTCATGTTCCCAATATTAGTTATTTATTATTTTGTTTTTGTTTTTATATTTCTTTAACTGGTTGCATTTGACACATTGGTTGTGTGTAATTTTTCATATATTCTACTTTAATTCTTTGTATTGACTGTGAATGCTCACAAGTAAATGAGTCTCAGAATTTTATATGGTGACATATATGTACTTTGATAATAAATTTACTTTGAACTTTGAAAAGAGAAAAGTTAGATTCAGCATGGAAGGAGTGAATTGACCATGCCAGTAAATCATATCTGCACAACTTTTCACCAGCAGTTTGTACGTTCTCCCCGTGACCACGTGAGTTTCCTCCCGCATCCCAGAGTCTCACGGGTTAGGCTTAGTAAGCTGTGGGCATGCTACATTGGTGCTGGAAGCTACCGACTGCCTCCAGCACATCCTTGGGACTGACTGTGTTGGTCCTTGAGGCAAATGACGCACTTCACTTTATTTAACAAATAAAGCTAATCTTCACGTCAGACAGTATCAATGGAAAAGCGTAGAGAATCAATACTTCTGGCCTAAACCCTTCATCAGGGTCCAGCATCTGGATTTCCAGCATCTGTAGAATCTCTTGTGCTTATAAAGCTAATCTTTAAATCTTTAGATCTTTGCATAGACTTCATTCTGAAGCAAGCTTTTCTTGGTTTAAGGAAGGATTGGGTGCAATGTTTATCTTCACAGCCTAGAACACAGTAATTTAGCAAAACAGGTTATCAGATTGCTGTGGAATTAGTTCAGCTTTAAATACAGTGATATCACTGAGCAACTATATAAAGGACCAGTTTGATTTACCCAGGGTCAAAGTTGAATAAGACCATCATTTTTTTTTGAGGGAAAGACTTTTTTCTGTAACTTGCTATAAAATATTTGATATTTCCTTATGATTTCACCCAATGCTCTACAATTTGTGGAAACAAGTCTCTTGGTCCTGTCTGCCTGCATGTTCTCCTGCTGACTGTGAAGGCAAGTGCAATGTTTGCATTCATTTCAAGAGGACTGGAATATAAAAGCAAGGATCTAATGCTGTGACTTAATAAATCAGACCACTTTTGGAGTATTGTGAGCAGTTTTGGGCCCCAAATCGAAGAAAAAGTGTGTTGGCATTGGAGATGGTCCAGAGGAGGTTTACATGAATCATCCCGGGAATGAATGGGACAATGTATTAGGAGCATTTGATGGCTCTGGGCCTGTACTCGCTGAGGTTTAGGAAAGTGAGGTGCCATCTCATTGAAAAGTACAGAATATTGAAAGGCCTAGATAGAATGGAAATGTTTTCTTATGGAGAGTTTGGGCCAGAGGGCACAGGCTCGGAATAAAAGGATATCCCTTTAGAACAGATATGAGGAGAAATTTCTTTAACCAGAGGGTTTTGAATCTGTGGAATTCATTGCCACGGATGGCTGTGGAGGCCACATCATTGGGAATATTTAAAGAAGAGGTTGATAGATTCTTGATTAGTAAGAGTCAAAAGTGATGAGGAGGAAGGAGGAGGATGGGGTTGAGACGGAATATAAATCACCCATGATCGAATTGCAGTGCAGATTCCCTGGGATGAATGGCCTAATTCTTCTCCAATGTCTTACAGTCAGATGAAATGTGTGGAACTCATTGTCACAGATGGCTGTGGAGGCCACGTCATTGGGTATAGTTCAAGCGGAGTTTGATAGATTCTTGGTTAATAAGGGCATCATGTTACGGGGAGAAGGCCGTCATGTAAATGTGCTCAATATTTGATGCATGTAAATGTGTTCAATGGAAGCCATGTTATTGAACCACAGCCAGCAGGTCATGACCTTTTGGATGAGATGTCTTTACTGGAGTTACGAGAGCGCTTGGGCTTACTGAAGGAGGCTCAGGTTAAGGAAGAAGAGGAGAAACGAGACCGGATTATTAATGAAAGACAAGAAAAGGAGCAGCTCCTTCTGGATAAACTGGAACAGATCTCCTTGAACAGAGAAGCCCTGAGCAAACAAGCAGCTTTCAGGCACAGGTATGTGTGTTCAAATCCATGTCCAGGTTTAGAACATAGAACATCACAGCACAGGACAGGACAGGCCCTTCAGCCCAAATGTTGTGCCAACTTTTTAACTTACTCTAAGATTAATCTAGCCTTTATCCCACCAATTTTCTTTCATATTTTAATTTTAGGTTGGCTCAGCCTGAAGGGCCAGATGGGGCCTTTCCACACTATATGTCAATCAATCAATAATTAAATAAATACTTTATGTATTTGCAATGTACTGCTGCTGCAAAATAACAAATTTCACAACACGTGCCAGTGATAATAAACCTGATTTTGATTCTAATTCTTTTTGTTAAACACAGAGAGGAGGAGTTGAAGAAACTCAAGTTGTCCAAACTTATCTCAGGTAACCAGCAGTTAGTTGAACTTCGGAATAAACTGGAAGAAACGAAAAAGGAACATCGTCAATTGATAAAAATGCACAAGGAGAAGACAAAGGAAAATCTGCAAAGAGTTCAAGGCCCCAGGGCTTCAGAGAGGGTATGCACATTACTGTGATTCTCTACAAATAACCACAGGCAAGGGATTTGTTCAGAAGTTTAATTGTAACATCTTTTTTGAAATTCAGGACACCGAAGGGTGAAGAGAGATCTCATGTTTTAAGCCCAGATTCGGTAGAAGCAAAAATTTGACATTTTATAAAGATTCAAAACTTTCTTGTTCCTTCCCTTAAGATCGTGAAGAATTCCATGAGCTTTTTTTCCCCATTCTTCTCAATCCTTGCTGCCTTCAGCTATACATGAGTTTTGGAGAGTTCCTAATTCATTAACTTGCCTGTGCCTATCCTCCTAGCTGATGGGTGTCAGCTCACCCCATGTCCAATTTATCACCTCCTTCCCACGCAGAGGTAATTGTTAAGTCACTATTGTGCTTTCTTGGATTTTTTTCCCAAGGTATTTTTCTTGCTACTTAGTTTCCTTCAAAAGTTTCAGGACCACATGGGAGTAGGCGAGTTTTAGCCTCCTGGCCTTGATCTGGCTGTCAGATATAAAATGATGACTGTGGCATAAATCCAGAAAGGGACATAGAATCACAGAGTACTCAAGCACAGAAACAGACCCTTTGGCCCATCTAGTCTGTGCCAAACTATTATTCGGCCTAGTCCCATCAACACACACCTGCATGATAGCCCTCCATTCCCCTCCCATCCATGTACCCAATTTCTCTCGTGTTGCAATTGAACCCACATTCACCACTTGTGTTGGCGACTCGTTCCACACTCTTACCACCCTCTGAATAAAGAGGTTCCCCTCAAGTTCCCCAAACTGTGACCTGTAGTCTGACCCAATCTCAGTGGAAAAAGTCTGCTTGCATTTACCCCATTTATAGCCCTCATAATTCTGTATACCTCGATCAAATCTCTGCTATGCACCAGGGAAAATATTCCTAACAGATTTAACCTTTCCCTATAATTCAGGTCACTGCATCCTGGCAACATCCCAGTAATTCCCTGCATTCTTTCAATCTTATTGATATGTGCCTGCCAAATTCCCAGATTAATACAATTCTATTTTGTACATTTTTTTTAAAAAATAAAAGCAATTGAAATCACAGACAAACTGTGTGCTATTGTCACACACACAAAATGCTGGAGGAACTCAGCAGGCCAGGCAGCATCAACGGGGAAAAAAAGTACAGTGGACATTTTGGGCCAAATCCCTTCAGCAGGACTGCTATTGTCACCTATTTAGCACCTTTAAGACCAGTGTGACATCATCTACCAGCACTGCACATTATCTGTAGCACAGCAATTAGCCCAATTGTCTCACAGCGCCAGCAATGATCGATCAGGGTTCAGTTCCTGTCTGTTCTCCCCGTGGTCACATGGGTCTCCTCCCACAGTCCAAAGACATGCAGCACCAGTGAGAAGGTTAACTGGTCATTGTAAATTGTCCTGTGATCAGCCTAGGGTTTTTGTGTCGTGGTTAGCACATTGCTTTACAATGCCAGCGATCGCTGTTTGAGGTTCAATTCCCTCCCGCTGTCTGCAAGGAGTTTGTGCATTCCCCCTGTGACTGCATGGGTTTCCTCTGGGTGCTCCAGTTTCCTCCCACAGTCCACAGATGTACAGATTAGGGTTAGTAAGTTGTGCACATGAGAATCATGTCAACACTTGCGAGCAGTCCCCAGCACATCTTCGAACTACGTTGAGCATTGACTCAAATGATGCAGTTTACTGTATGATTTGATATTATGATGTATATTTACAATGATGAAATGCTTAGAGAGGTTGGTCATGACTAGACTGAACTCTTCCCTCAGCAAGGACCTGGACCCATTTCAATTTGACTATTGCCACAACAGGTCAATAGCAGATGCAGTCTCAATAGCATTTCATACAGCCTTAGAACACCTGGACAATACAAACACCTATGTCAGGATGCTGTTCAGTAACGATAGCTCAGCATTTAATACCATCATTCCCACAATCCTGATTCAGAAGTTGCCAAATCTGGGCCTCTGTACCTCCCTCTGCAATTGGATCCTCAACTTCCTAACCAGAAGACCACAATCTGTGTGGATTGGTGATAATATCCTCTCCTCGCTGACGATCAACACTGGTGCACCTCAGGGGTGTGTGCTTAGCCCACTGCTCTACTCTCTATATACACATGACTGTGTAGCTAGGCATAGCTCAAAAAACATCTATATATTTGCTGATAATGCAACCATTGTTGGTAGAGTCTCAGATGGAGATGAGAGGGCGTACAGGAGTGAGATATACCAACTATTGGAGTGGTGTTGCAGCAACAACCGTGCACTCAACGTCAGTAAGACAGAAGAGCTGATTGTAGACTTCAGGAAGGGTAAGACGAAGGAACACATACCAATCCCCATAAAGGGATCAGAAGTGGAGAGAGTGAGCAGCTTCAAGTTCCTTGGTGTCAAGATCTCAGAGGATCTAACCTTGTCCCAACATATAGATGTAGCTAAAGAAGGCAAGACAGCGACTGTACTTTGTTAGGAGTTTGAAGAGATTTGGCATGTCAACAGATACTCTCAAAAACTTCTATAGTTGTACCGTGGAGAGCATTGTGACAGGCTGCATCACTGTCTGGTATTGGGGGAGGGGGGTGCTACTGCACAGGACCGAAAGAGGCGGCAGAGGGTCATAAATTTAGACGGCTCCATCTTGGGTACTAGCTAACAAAGTACCCAGGATATTTTCAAGGAGCGGTGTCTCAGAAAGACAGCGTCCATTATTAAGGACCTCCAGCACCCAGGGCATGCCCTTTTCTCACTGTTACCATTAGGTAAGAGGTACAGAAGCCTGAAGGCACACACTCAGCAATTCAGGAACAGCTTTTTCCCCTCTGCCATCTGATTCATAAATGGACATTGAACCTGTGAACACTACCTCACTTTTTAAATATATATTATTTCTGTTTTTGCACAATTTTAATCTATTCAATATACATATACTGTAATTGATTTATTTATTTCCTCTGTTAACAAATTTTACGATTGATGCACCATCAATAACTCTTGGAGATGGGAGGCGAACGATAGGCTTTTATTAGCAGCAAAACGGAGCACAGCATCTTGGAGACGGGGGGGGGGGGGGGGAGCAGTGCCTCCAATCGCCTTTATACAGGGGTCTGTGGGAGAAGCCACAGGAGCAGTCAGCAGAGGGGCATGTCCAGACAGGTATACATAGTGAACCACAACGACACATGCCGGTAATAATAAACCTGATTCTGATTCCAACAACTAAAGGTAATTGTTTTAAAAAACGTGAACAACCAGAGATTTAAGATCTTTAATCTTTAAGTGTTCACACCAGGAGCTGGGATTGCTTTTAAATCCCAAGTTGCTCATACCTTTGGTCAGGGAAAGCTCATATCCTTTACCACTGGAGCAGATGCAACTGAGGCTGCAGCTTCCACTGAGATGCAAGCCTGTTGCAGACTTCCAGCTGAAATACTGAAAATTCCTCCCCTACTCCCTCTCACAGATGCTGCTTGGTCCACCAAGTTCCTCCAGGCATTCAACGGCACCATCTAGTGTCTGGATTTCACACTGCACATCCTCCATCCAATGTGCTTCACATAAAAATGCCTGGCCACAGAGAGAGTCGTTGTGCAGGAACTTTGAGCTCACTGTAAAGTTGTACCTGGTGTTAGGAGAATCAGGTAGTGTTTGTGGATATGCGAGAGAAAGGGGAGTGAGATTGCTCTGAGACCCAGTGTAGGCTGGGCTGATTGGCTGCTTCCTGTGTTGCGAGGAATGAAATACAAAGCTGTCAAGACTTAAGGGATACTTTTTGATTTAAAATTAAGCAATTTTAATATTAAAAAAGCAAAATTCTAAATGAGAATCATTCAACTTCCTATCACTCATTCACCAGTAGTTCCTTGCAAAACTGCAACATCTCTACCATGGTCTCCACTCAACAAGGGATAATCCCCTTTACATTTTCATTTTGTTTTTATTTGGAGATCTATAATATTTTTGGTTGTTACAGTTGTATTTCTCATTCTCAACACCTCAGAGATTGCGATAGCCACCATGTACATTGACACCATCCTATTTGAGTCTCCCCACATTCCCCTCAACTGGTGGTTTCCATCGATGACAGGAAATCTGTGCAGGAGAGTTTTTAAACTGGAAAAGCCATTGCACAGGGCAGTTTCTCTCTCCTGACCTCAGAAATCTGGGCCTAGTGGTACGAGCAGTCGTCCCAACTGGGGTCTTCCTTGACCTCTTCTGACTCATCATGCCCTTCACTCTCCATGGAGCAATGCAGAACCCAGTCCACCAGAGCTTGCCTCACATGCTCAGACAGGCATGTCCCTGTCTCACCAGGGTATGAGGCTACTCTCATCTGTTTGAGTCCGCCTGTCAAAGCGGAGTACATGCAAACAGCTACTTGAAACCACTGGTGAGAGCTGAGTGTCCAGAGGGGACCAAGGGTGAGTGAGCTGCCCTGGAGTGGACATGACAAGCCCCTTCACCAGAGGCGCTACCTCTCCCCGGACACCCCGTACAACCCACCCCTCAACTGTCTCTGCCTTTTAACACTTCCCTACCCACTTGGGGCAAGTTACAGTCACCAGGTAACTCCTATATCTTACAGTCTGGTTCTATGGTCTAAGAGATCCACTAACAAACCAAAAGGGAATCAGGAGGAATCTGGGATGAAACAGGTCTTGTTTATCTGTTGTTGTTTTGTTGCTTGTTCTGTTCTTCCAAGTGCTGTGGGCTTGCAGTGTTGGCGCTGGAGTGTGTGGCTGCCCTCAGCACATCCTTGGGTGTGTTGGTTGTTAACACAGCAGTGTCCGTGTGGTAAATAAATAATCTGAATCTGCTGACTGTTAACACAAATAACCCATTTCACTGCGTGCTTCAATGTGTATGTCATGTTTAGTAACTTCAAAACAGTAAATTGATTCAAATGAAGATGGGAAACTGAAATGCAGGTCTACTTTGTCCTTAATTTAGTGAGGCCCGATTGCATCATGTGGAGGCATAATGATGTGTGCAGTTAAAGTATTTTTACATATAACCTGTAATTAACTACTTAATTGAACTATATTTATATATATATATATGATTACTCAAATATAACTGAAATATTAAATACACATCAGTACATGTGATCTGAAATCTGAAATGTTTGTAAATAATTCGCTTTAGAGAGCAACTGAAGAACGTTGGTGGCGGAACCTGGAGGACAGCCGCGAACGCAAGGTCCAGCTGCTTAACCTTCGCGCAGAAGTGAGTCCCAAAGCATCCTAGTTACATGGGGTTTTGTGGATTGAGGAGACAGAAGACATTTACCTTAAAAAGTCAAGCCCTGCAAACTAAATCCAATGGTATTTTTAAAGAAGCAAGATTAATTAATTATCTCAAGAAGTAATGATATTCCCAATAAAAGTAATCATGCTTTCAAAAAATTTCTCTCTCATTCTCATGCTTCCTTAAAAAAATTGAATCTATCACCAAACACTTGCAATCATTATTTCACTGGTTTGGCCCTTGGGTTGAGATTCTAATCTTGATGGCATCAGAAAGGATCTGGCGGGCATGGATTGGGGCAGGTTGCTTGGTAAGTAGGAAGTCCTCAAAAAGTGAAATATTGAGAGTACAGAATTTGTGCAAGGCTAACAGGTTCAGGGAACTTTGGTTTTCGAGGGATACTGAGGCCATGTTAATATATTACATATAGGCAGCTAGGATCAAATGAGGAGTGCAAGAAATGAAAGCGAGCTCCTCAGAGTGAAAACAGGTGGGCAAAAAGGGGACACGAGGTTGCTCTGGCAGACAAGGTGAAAGAGAATCCCAAGAGCTTCCATAGCGACACAAAAACCAAAAGGGAATATCAGCGTGATCAAAGAGATGGGGGAACTCTTGAATAAATGTTTTGCATCTGTGTTCAGTCAAGTGACAGATACTGGGTCTACAAAGCTGAGGGGAATGAGTACTGATGTCATGGACATAAGAGATTCTGTAGATGCTGGAAATCCAGAGTAACACACACAAAATGCTGGAGTAACTCAGCAGATCAGGCAGCACCTAAGGAGGAGAATAAGGCTGAGACCCTCCATCAGGACTGGAAAGGAAGGGGGCAGAAGCCAGGATAAGGAGGTGGGGGGAGGGGAAGGAGTTCAAAGTGTTGTGAGATACATTGAGGGGGAAGGTGGAAAAGATAGAGATGAAGAAGAAGGCACTCGGCCAAAACGTTGACTGTTTATATATTTCCGTAGATGCTGCCGGACCTGCTGAATTCCTGCACTTTGTGTTTTCTCCTTGTTTGTTTTATTTACATTAAAAAAAAACAGGAAGAGGCATGTTACAGCCACCAGCCCCACCTCTTCCTCCTCTCCATTTCTCTGTTTTATTTATATAAAATGGAAAGGAAGTTTTGCATGCTGGAACCCAAATGTGAATTAACCCCTTGAATACTAAAGAGTATCTATCAATGTATAAAATTAACAAGTAGACTCAATTTATTAACCAACATTTCTAACAATAAATCAGAATAAAATTTATTATCAGTAACTTACATCACATGAAATTTTTTATGACGGCCGTACTATGCAGGACATAAAGATCAAATACGAGAACAAATCATGGACTGTTCAGAAATTTATTTATTGAGATACAGCGTTGAATAGGCCCTTCTGGCCGTTTGAGCACACCACCCAGCAATACCCCAATTTAACCCTTGCCTAATCACTGGACAATTTGCAACGTCCAATTAACCTGCCAACTGGTATGTCTTTGGACTGTGGGAGGAAACTGGAACACCTGGAAGAAACACATGCAGTCACAGAGAGAACATACAAACTCCTTACAGGCAGGGGCAGGAATTGAACCTTGGTTGCTGGTTGCTGACTACTACACTACTGTGCCTATCTGATGGTAGAGCCAAAGAATCTCTCATGCTCCTGTACCTCCTCCCTAATGGTAGTGATAAGAAAAGGACATGTCCTGGATACTGAGGGTCCTTAATTAAGGATGTCATCTTCTTGAGGCATTGCCTTTTTGAAGATGTCCTGGATAGTGCTGAGGATTGTGTTGTGCCAGTGCTGGAGCTGGCTGAGTTTACAACCCTCAGCAGCCCCTTGCAGTCCTCTGCAATGGAGCCTTCATTCCAGGCTACGATGCAACTAGTCAGATTGCTGTCCACGGTACAGCTGTAGAAATTCACAGTTCTCTCTGGTAACACACTAAATCTTCTCAAACTCCTAATGCCAGTGGTGTGCTTCCTCTGTCACTGCATCAATATGTTGGGCCCAGGACAGATCCTCTGAGATGCTGATGTCCATCAACTTGAAGCTGCTCACTGACTGGTGTGTGTTCTCGCGATTACCTTCTCCTGAAGGGACGGCAAGGTTTTCGTTGTGAATCCACTCAACCAGTCAATCTGTCTCGCTCCTGGGTGCCACCTCGTCACCACCTGAGATTTTCTCAACAACAGTGAATGGCAATGTGTGGGTCAGATCATTTAATGTATACGACAGACACCAGCCTCCAAGAACAGACACTCATTTCAAACCCCCTCAGCCAAGAGATAACAAGGTGGAAAAGTTCCAAAGATTTCCTCACAGAGCGCAGAAACAGGCCCTTCAGCCCATCTACCAACATAGAAACATAGAAAATAGGTGCAGGAGTAGGCTATTCAGCCCTTCGAGCCTGCACCACCATTCAGTATGATCATGGCAGATCATCCAACTCAGAACCCTGTACCTGCTTTCTCCCCTGATCCCTTTAGCCACAAGGGCCATATCTAACTTCCTCTTAAATATAGCCAATGAACCGGCCTCAACTGTTTCCCTGTGGCAGAGAATTCCACAGATTCACCAGTCTCTGTGTGAAGAAGTTTCCCCTCATCTTGGTCCTAAAAGGCTTCCCCTTTATCCTTAAACTGTGACCCCTCGTTCTGGACTTCCCCAACATCGGAAACAATCCTCCTGCATCTAGCCTGTCCAATCCCTCCAAGCCAATTCCATTTGCCAGCACTTGGCCTGTATTCCAATTCCAACTGTCCAAGTCCTGGCAACACCAGCAATAAGGCAGCAGTGCACTTGGATTTAGCAGCTTCTATGGGGCCAACCAAAAGTTTTATTGGCTTTTTGAAGCGTATTTTTTTATGATCGCAAGACCTGGCTGGATGTTTAGAGCTTTAAGTACCCGCAAGTTGTTGTTGGCAGAGAAACTGAAGGAGCTGGAAGTGGTGCCTGCAACAGAGGCACGTCAGGGTTGCTGCGTGTAGGTAGCGTGCAGCCGAGCAGCAAGTGATTGTCTCAGCCACTTTCCTTGTGATCACAAGACCCTGTTTGGCATTGTTAATGTGGAATGCTGCAAGTTCGATTCACTGGTTTACTGGTGAGTGGCCTTGGTTGTAAAAAGGACTGGGCCTCAGGCTGCAGTGTCATCTGTTTGCAGTCATCTAAGAGAGAGGTGTGGCGTGGTGTCCTGGCTGGAGTCAGGGCTGCCCCCCAGTATTCGCTGAGTGGAAGTCAAGCTAATTCCTGTTCAACTGCCGACTGCTGCAACATTCATGGACTCTGGGACTTGAACTATCCTTTTTCTGTGAGACTATTTTATATGAGCTGTATGTGCCTTGTGCTGTGTGTAATGCCCTGGTTAAGATTTTTACTGCAGTTCGGTAAGAATTTCATTTTAACAGTTCTGTAAAAGCAGTGTGTTTTGCTTTTGGAATGTTTGGTTTCAGCTAAAAGAGGCTATGATGTTCAACAGGAATGTTGTGTCAGCCAATCAGGCCAGTGTAATTGGGAGAAAGTTCGAGAGAGCATGGCAGAGGGAGATTTGTGATGAACAGTGTGGTTCCCGGGTGTTTTTTGTTTGGCAAGGGCTGTGGAGAGGACATGAGGGAAGATGGCTGAAGATGCCGTAGGAAAGAGCATCCGCATTGCACAAAGTGCTTTGTGCAGATGAATGACTCCAAAGAGGAATACTCCCAAGAGATTACCCATTTGTTTGAAATGGATCTTGAGCGAAGTTCAGAATGTGGTGTGTGCTTTCACACAGACCGTGGGTTCAGACCTGAGTAAAAAGACAACTTCAAGATGAGCTAATGTGCACACTTAGGCTGGTTTTAACTGTAATGCACCCTTTTTTTTGTCCTACAAACTGTTCAATTAAGCTGAAATTTGTAAATATACTTTCTTCATAATTTTACACACTGTACGATCTGTTATTTTTTGCCAACTGATAATTGTGTATGGGCAGCATTCACCCAAATCAAGGTCTAATTGGAACCTCATGGCACTCCTGTTTGGTTGATCCCCTAATCATACTGACCCCAGATGCCTGTGGTTTATGAAAGGTGGCCTTCTCGTCGCTGAATCCCATGCTGTCAGTAGGGCCAGCAATGAGCCAAGTTTCCATTCAAGGAGGTCTCATCTGTATGACTGCTGGTTCTGTGTTTAGTATCTTGGCCCCAAGGAATGCTGTTTGGCTGTATTCATGTATGGTTGAATTGCAATTAATTGTAAACTTGAACATTTTTGTGCAGTTTCTGCATTCCTGAAACATGAGAGACATGGAGTGAGAATCAGAATTAGGTATTATACCACTGGCATTTGTCATGAAATATGTTGTTATGTGGTAGGAGTCTATTGCAATATCTAATTTTAAAAGCTGTAAACTATAATAAAAATGTATTAAAAATTATATTAAATAAGTTGTGCAAAAAGAGAGCAAAAGAAAAAGTTAAGAGTACATAGGTTGATTGTCCATTCAGAAATTTGATTGTGGAGGGGAATACAGTTAATGCAAAATCCTTTGTATTCACCAGCAGGATTGCCAGTACCCTTCCCCGGTCTAATTACAGGACAAATTTACAATGACTAATTAACCTAAGAAACAGGCTGTCTTCGGACTCTGAACTCTAAACTCCAATGC
Source organism: Hypanus sabinus (assembly GCF_030144855.1). Lineage (NCBI taxonomy): Eukaryota > Metazoa > Chordata > Chondrichthyes > Myliobatiformes > Dasyatidae > Hypanus > Hypanus sabinus. Next base: position 8,696,931 of record NC_082712.1, on the reverse strand, counting down.
CCCAAGCTGTAGTAGCTGTGCTATTGTGGCACCCTGGGAGAAGATCCTTCCTCACAGGGCTGAGGTATTTGGAGCTGTTGCTGTAGCTCAGAGATGTTAAAGGATGGGTTTGCAAGCCCTTTTCCCAACCCTACCCCTTTCCCAGCTGGGCTTGGGATCACTGTTAAAATGGACATGCCACTGAGACTAAAAGCATAACGCTCAGCAGTTGAAGAGAGAAACAGTTAATGTTTCATCTAGAGGACTGAAGGACAGCGACTGTTATGAGACTTGACTGGACCTCACAATCATTCTTGACACTACCCTGCACTGGGACTGTCACGCTTCACTCTGCACTCTGTTACTCTTTTTGCCTCCGAGCGACCTCGATATTTTGAAACGATCAGTTTGCAAAGCACAGATTTTTCACGGTATCTAAGGCAACACTCACAAAATGCTGGAGGAACTCGGGAAACCAACCCTGAAGAAGGATCTCGGCCCGAAATATCGACTGTTTATTTCCCTCCATAGATGCGACCTGACTTGCTGAGTTCCTCCGGCATTTGTGTGTGTGAGTTCCAGACTTCCAGTACTCTCGTGTCACTGTGTCCGAATAAACTTAAACCCTTCGTCAGGACTGAGGGAAAAAACCGAAGGCCATGTAATCCTTCTGTCGAGGTTTAAGCAACACCCCAGCACAAACTCAGAGGGTAAACTGGTATCAGCCCCTGTGACGTCACTACCACTTTCTGCGGCCTTCTGGGTACTGTAGTGTCAGGCGTCATCCTCCTCCTCCACCACAATTCACCGCGTGACCTTTCAATGACCTCACCTTGTACCGTCGGAGTTGATGGGCGGCATAGTTGCCCAATCAGTGGATGGATTCAGTATCGGGGTCGGTTGCTACCAATCGGCGGAAACGATCTGCCGGAAGGGGGCGTGTCCTACAGTGGCGTGGTCACGTGTGGTCGGGCCGCCGTCCTCCTCCCATCATTCCCCGGGACTGCTCTGGAGGCTGTGGAACGGTTTCCTTTTTCTCTGAATGGTGATTGATTTTTGTTGTCATTTTCTTGCTCGGCCGCGGCCTCTGAGGGTCAATACAGGTGTTGCTTAACGTGGGCTCTGTTAACGGATTTTTCCGGAGTGGCGTCTGTGCTGCCCTGCCAACCGGGGCAAGGCCCGGCCCCTCTCCCTCCTTGGGATGGGGTCCGTGGGCTTCCGTTTCAACCTCTCTCAGTCAAGGGGCTGATATTAAGTTCCAGTAAAATAGTGGAGACATGAAGGGAGTTTGGTCTGGAGTAGCCGGAGGAACCCAGTGATGGGACAGCATCTTTGGAGGCAGATTGACAGTTGCTTTTCGGGCCGAGACCTCAGAGACCCACATCATGATCTTTCCGCGCCCCCCCCCGTCCCCATCATCTCCGCCCCCCCGTCCCCATCATCTCCGTCCCCCCCGTCCCCATCATCTCCGCCCCCCCGTCCCCATCATCTCCGCCCCCCCGTCCCCAACATCTCCGCCCCCCCGTCCCCATCATCTCCGCCCCCCCGTCCCCATCATCTCCGCCCCCCCGTCCCCAACATCTCCGCCCCCCCGTCCCCATCATCTCCGCCCCCCCGTCCCCATCATCTCCGCCCCCCCGTCCCCAACATCTCCGCCCCCCGTCCCCATCATCTCCGTCCCCATCATCTCCGCCCCCCCGTCCCCATCATCTCCGCCCCCCGTCCCCATCATCTCCGTCCCCATCATCTCCGCCCCCCCGTCCCCATCATCTCCCCCCCCCCCGTCCCATCATCTCCGCCCCTCCGTCCCCATCATCTCCGTCCCCATCATCTCCGTCCCCATCATCTCCGTCCCCATCATCTCCGCCCCCCCCCGTCCCCATCATCTCCCCCCCCCGTCCCCATCATCTCCGCCCCCCCCGTCCCCATCATCTCCGCCCCCCCCGTCCCCCATCATCTCCGCCCCCCCCCCGTCCCCATCATCTCCGCCCCCCGTCCCCATCATCTCCGTCCCCATCAACTCCGTCCCCCCCGTCCCCATCATCTCCGTCCCCATCATCTCCGCCCCCCCCGTCCCCATCATCTCCCCCCCCCGTCCCCATCATCTCCGCCCCCCCCGTCCCCATCATCTCCGCCCCCCCCGTCCCCATCATCTCCGCCCCCCGTCCCCATCATCTCCGTCCCCATCAACTCCGTCCCCCCCGTCCCCATCATCTCCGTCCCCATCATCTCCGCCCCCCCGTCCCCATCATCTCCGCCCCCCCCCGTCCCCATCATCTCCGCCCCCCGTCCCCATCAACTCCGCCCCCCCCGTCCCCATCATCTCCGTCCCCCCCCCGTACCCATCATCTCCGCCCCCCCGTCCCCATCATCTCCGCCCCCCCGTCCCCATCATCTCCGCCCCCCCGTCCCCATCATCTCCGCCCCCCCGTCCCCATCATCTCCGCCCCCCCGTCCCCAACATCTCCGCCCCCCGTCCCCATCATCTCCGTCCCCATCATCTCCGCCCCCCCGTCCCCATCATCTCCGTCCCCATCATCTCCGCCCCCCCGTCCCCATCATCTCCCCCCCCCCCGTCCCCATCATCTCCGCCCCCCCCGTCCCATCATCTCCGCCCCTCCGTCCCCATCATCTCCGCCCCCCCGTCCCCATCATCTCCCCCCCCGTCCCCATCATCTCCGCCCCCCCCCGTCCCCATCATCTCCGCCCCCCCGTCCCCATCATCTCCGCCCCCCGTCCCCATCATCTCCGTCCCCATCAACTCCGTCCCCCCCGTCCCCATCATCTCCGCCCCCCCGTCCCCAACATCTCCGCCCCCCCGTCCCCATCATCTCCGCCCCCCGTCCCCATCATCTCCGCCCCCCCGTCCCCAACATCTCCGCCCCCCGTACCCCCCATCATCTCCGTCCCCATCATCTCCGCCCCCCCGTCCCCATCATCTCCGCCCCCCGTCCCCATCATCTCCGTCCCCATCATCTCCGCCCCCCCGTCCCCATCATCTCCCCCCCCCGTCCCCATCATCTCCGCCCCTCCGTCCCCATCATCTCCGTCCCCATCATCTCCGTCCCCATCATCTCCGTCCCCATCATCTCCGTCCCATCATCTCCGTCCCCATCATCTCCGTCCCCATCATCTCCGCCCCCCCGTCCCCATCATCTCCGTCCCCATCATCTCCGCCCCCCCGTCCCCATCATCTCCCCCCCCCCGTCCCCATCATCTCCGCCCCTCCGTCCCCATCATCTCCGTCCCCATCATCTCCGTCCCCATCATCTCCGCCCCCCCCCGTCCCCATCATCTCCCCCCCCCGTCCCCATCATCTCCGCCCCCCCCCGTCCCCATCATCTCCGCCCCCCCCCCGTCCCCATCATCTCCGCCCCCCCGTCCCCATCATCTCCGTCCCCATCAACTCCGTCCCCCCCGTCCCCATCATCTCCGTCCCCATCATCTCCGCCCCCCCCGTCCCCATCATCTCCCCCCCCCGTCCCCATCATCTCCGCCCCCCCCGTCCCCATCATCTCCGCCCCCCCCGTCCCCATCATCTCCGCCCCCCGTCCCCATCATCTCCGTCCCCATCAACTCCGTCCCCCCCGTCCCAATCATCTCCGCCCCCCGTCCCCATCATCTCCGTCCCCCCGTCCCATCATCTCCGCCCCCCGTCCCCATCATCTCCGCCCCCCCGTCCCCATCATCTCCGCCCCCCCGTCCCCATCATCTCCGCCCCCCCGTCCCCATCATCTCCGCCCCCCCCGTCCCCATCATCTCCGTCCCCCCCCGTACCCATCATCTCCACCCCCCCGTCCCCATCATCTCCGCCCCCCGTCCCCATCATCTCCGCCCCCCCCGTCCCCATCATCTTCCCCCCCCCGTCCCCATCATCTCCCCCCCCCCGTCCCCATCATCTCCGCCCCCCCCCGTCCCCATCATCTCGGCCCCCCCCTCGTTCCCCATCATCTCCGCCCCCCGTCCCCATCATCTCCGCCCCCCCCGTCCCCATCATCTCCGCCCCCCCCGTCCCCATCATCTCCGCCCCCCCGTCCCCATCATCTCCCGCCCCCCCCGTCCCCATCATCTCCGCCCCCCCGTCCCCATCATCTCCGCCCCCCCCGTCCCCATCATCTCCGTCCCCCCCCCGTACCCATCATCTCCGCCCCCCCGTCCCCATCATCTCCGCCCCCCCGTCCCCATCATCTCCGCCCCCCCGTCCCCATCATCTCCGCCCCCCCGTCCCCATCATCTCCGCCCCCCCCGTCCCCAACATCTCCGCCCCCCGTCCCCATCATCTCCGTCCCCATCATCTCCGCCCCCCCGTCCCCATCATCTCCGTCCCCATCATCTCCGCCCCCCCGTCCCCATCATCTCCCCCCCCCCCGTCCCCATCATCTCCGCCCCCCCGTCCCCATCATCTCCGCCCCTCCGTCCCCATCATCTCCGCCCCCCCCCGTCCCCATCATCTCCCCCCCCCGTCCCCATCATCTCCGCCCCCCCCGTCCCCATCATCTCCGCCCCCCCCGTCCCCATCATCTCCGCCCCCCGTCCCCATCATCTCCGTCCCCATCAACTCCGTCCCCCCCGTCCCCATCATCTCCGCCCCCCCGTCCCCAACATCTCCGCCCCCCGTCCCCATCATCTCCGCCCCCCCCGTCCCCATCATCTCCGCCCCCCCGTCCCCAACATCTCCGCCCCCCGTCCCCATCATCTCCGTCCCCATCATCTCCGCCCCCCCGTCCCCATCATCTCCGCCCCCCGTCCCCATCATCTCCGCCCCCCCGTCCCCATCATCTCCCCCCCCCGTCCCCATCATCTCCGCCCCTCCGTCCCCATCATCTCCGTCCCCCATCATCTCCGTCCCCATCATCTCCGTCCCCATCATCTCCGCCCCCCCGTCCCCATCATCTCCCCCCCCGTCCCCATCATCTCCGCCCCCCCCCGTCCCCATCATCTCCGCCCCCCCCCGTCCCCATCATCTCCGCCCCCCCCCGTCCCCATCATCTCCGCCCCCCGTCCCCATCATCTCCCCCCCCCCGTCCCCATCATCTCCACCCCCCCCGTCCCCATCATCTCCGCCCCCCCCGTCCCCATCATCTCGGCCCCCCCCTCGTTCCCCATCATCTCCGCCCCCCCGTCCCCATCATCTCCGCCCCCCCCGTCCCCATCATCTCCGCCCCCCCCGTCCCCATCATCTCCGCCCCCCCCGTCCCCATCATCTCCGCCCCCCCCCGTCCCCATCATCTCCGTCCCCCCCCGTACCCATCATCTCCGCCCCCCCGTCCCCATCATCTCCGCCCCCCCCCGTCCCCATCATCTCCGCCCCCCCCGTCCCCATCATCTCCGCCCCCCCGTCCCCATCATCTCCGCCCCCCCCGTCCCCATCATCTCCGTCCCCCCCCGTACCCATCATCTCCACCCCCCCGTCCCCATCATCTCCGCCCCCCGTCCCCATCATCTCCGCCCCCCGTCCCCATCATCTCCCCCCCCCCGTCCCCATCATCTCCGCCCCCCCCGTCCCCATCATCTCCGTCCCCCCCCGTACCCATCATCTCCGCCCCCCCGTCCGCATCATCTCCGCCCCCCCGTCCCATCATCTCCGCCCCCCCGTCCCCATCATCTCCGCCCCCCGTCCCCAACATCTCCGCCCCCCGTCCCCATCATCTCCGTCCCCATCATCTCCGCCCCCCCGTCCCCATCATCTCCGTCCCCATCATCTCCGCCCCCCCGTCCCCATCATCTCCCCCCCCCGTCCCCATCATCTCCGCCCCCCCCCGTCCCCATCATCTCCGCCCCCCCCCGTCCCCATCATCTCCGCCCCTCCGTCCCCATCATCTCCGTCCCCATCATCTCCGCCCCCCCGTCCCCATCATCTCCGCCCCCCGTCCCATCATCTCCGTCCCCATCATCTCCGCCCCCCCGTCCCCATCATCTCCCCCCCCCGTCCCCATCATCTCCGCCCCCTCCGTCCCCATCATCTCCGTCCCCATCATCTCCGTCCCCATCATCTCCGTCCCCATCATCTCCGCCCCCCCGTCCCCATCATCTCCGCCCCCCCGTCCCCATCATCTCCGCCCCCCCCGTCCCCATCATCTCCGCCCCCCCCCGTCCCCATCATCTCCGCCCCCCGTCCCCATCATCTCCGCCCCCCCCCGTCCCCATCATCTCCGCCCCCCCCGTCCCCATCATCTCCGCCCCCCGTCCCCATCATCTCCGTCCCCATCAACTCCGTCCCCCCGTCCCCATCATCTCCGCCCCCCCGTCCCCAACATCTCCGCCCCCCCGTCCCCATCATCTCCGCCCCCCCGTCCCCATCATCTCCGCCCCCCCGTCCCCAACATCTCCGCCCCCCCGTCCCCATCATCTCCCCCCCCCGTCCCCATCATCTCCGCCCCCCCCGTCCCCATCATCTCCGCCCCCCCCCGTCCCCATCATCTCCGCCCCCCGTCCCCATCATCTCCGCCCCCCGTCCCCATCATCTCCGCCCCCCCCCCGTCCCCATCATCTCCGCCCCCCCCCGTCCCCATCATCTCCGCCCCCCGTCCCCATCATCTCCGTCCCCATCAACTCCGTCCCCCCCGTCCCCATCATCTCCGCCCCCCCGTCCCCAACATCTCCGCCCCCCCGTCCCCATCATCTCCGCCCCCCCGTCCCCATCATCTCCGCCCCCCCGTCCCCAACATCTCCGCCCCCCGTCCCCATCATCTCCGTCCCCATCATCTCCGCCCCCCCGTCCCCATCATCTCCGCCCCCCGTCCCCATCATCTCCGTCCCCATCATCTCCGCCCCCCCGTCCCCATCATCTCCGCCCCCCCGTCCCCATCATCTCCGCCCCCCCGTCCCCATCATCTCCGCCCCCCGTCCCCATCATCTCCGTCCCCATCATCTCCCCCCCCCGTCCCCATCATCTCCGCCCCTCCGTCCCCATCATCTCCGTCCCCATCATCTCCGTCCCCATCATCTCCGTCCCCATCATCTCCGCCCCCCCGTCCCCATCATCTCCCCCCCCGTCCCCATCATCTCCGCCCCCCCCGTCCCCATCATCTCCGCCCCCCCCCGTCCCCATCATCTCCGCCCCCCCGTCCCCATCATCTCCGCCCCCCCCCGTCCCCATCATCTCCGCCCCCCGTCCCCATCATCTCCGTCCCCATCAACTCCGTCCCCCCCGTCCCCATCATCTCCGCCCCCCCGTCCCCAACATCTCCGCCCCCCCGTCCCCATCATCTCCGCCCCCCCGTCCCCATCATCTCCGCCCCCCCGTCCCCAACATCTCCGCCCCCCCGTCCCCATCATCTCCCCCCCCGTCCCCATCATCTCCGCCCCCCCCGTCCCCATCATCTCCGCCCCCCCCCGTCCCCATCATCTCCGCCCCCCGTCCCCATCATCTCCGCCCCCCCCGTCCCCATCATCTCCGCCCCTCCGTCCCCATCATCTCCGTCCCCATCATCTCCGTCCCCATCATCTCCGCCCCCCCGTCCCCATCATCTCCCCCCCCCGTCCCCATCATCTCCGCCCCCCCCGTCCCCATCATCTCCGCCCCCCCCCGTCCCCATCATCTCCGCCCCCCCGTCCCCATCATCTCCGCCCCCCCCCGTCCCCATCATCTCCGCCCCCCGTCCCCATCATCTCCGTCCCCATCAACTCCGTCCCCCCCGTCCCCATCATCTCCGCCCCCCCGTCCCCAACATCTCCGCCCCCCCGTCCCCATCATCTCCGCCCCCCCGTCCCCATCATCTCCGCCCCCCCGTCCCCAACATCTCCGCCCCCCCGTCCCCATCATCTCCCCCCCCGTCCCCATCATCTCCGCCCCCCCCGTCCCCATCATCTCCGCCCCCCCCCGTCCCCATCATCTCCGCCCCCCGTCCCCATCATCTCCGCCCCCCCCCGTCCCCATCATCTCCGCCCCCCCCGTCCCCATCATCTCCGCCCCCCCCCCGTCCCCATCATCTCCGCCCCCCGTCCCCATCATCTCCGCCCCCCCCCGTCCCCATCATCTCCGCCCCTCCGTCCCCATCATCTCCGTCCCCATCATCTCCGTCCCCATCATCTCCGTCCCCATCATCTCCGCCCCCCCGTCCCCATCATCTCCCCCCCCGTCCCCATCATCTCCGCCCCCCCGTCCCCATCATCTCCGTCCCCATCATCTCCGCCCCCCCGTCCCCAACATCTCCGCCCCCCCGTCCCCATCATCTCCCCCCCCGTCCCCATCATCTCCGCCCCCCCCGTCCCCATCATCTCCGCCCCCCCCCGTCCCCATCATCTCCGCCCCCCCGTCCCCATCATCTCCGCCCCCCCCGTCCCCATCATCTCCGCCCCCCCCGTCCCCATCATCTCCGCCCCCCCCCCGTCCCCATCATCTCCGCCCCCCGTCCCCATCATCTCCGCCCCCCCCCGTCCCCATCATCTCCGCCCCTCCGTCCCCATCATCTCCGTCCCCATCATCTCCGTCCCCATCATCTCCGTCCCCATCATCTCCGCCCCCCCCGTCCCCATCATCTCCCCCCCCGTCCCCATCATCTCCGCCCCCCCCGTCCCCATCATCTCCGCCCCCCCCCGTCCCCATCATCTCCGCCCCCCCGTCCCCATCATCTCCGCCCCCCCCCGTCCCCATCATCTCCGCCCCCCGTCCCCATCATCTCCGTCCCCATCAACTCCGTCCCCCCCGTCCCCATCATCTCCGCCCCCCCCGTCCCCAACATCTCCGCCCCCCCGTCCCCATCATCTCCGCCCCCCCGTCCCCATCATCTCCGCCCCCCCCGTCCCCAACATCTCCGCCCCCCCGTCCCCATCATCTCCCCCCCCGTCCCCATCATCTCCGCCCCCCCCGTCCCCATCATCTCCGCCCCCCCCCGTCCCCCATCATCTCCGCCCCCCCGTCCCCATCATCTCCGCCCCCCCCCGTCCCCATCATCTCCGCCCCTCCGTCCCCATCATCTCCGTCCCCATCATCTCCGTCCCCATCATCTCCGTCCCCATCATCTCCGCCCCCCCCGTCCCCATCATCTCCCCCCCCGTCCCCATCATCTCCGCCCCCCCCGTCCCATCATCTCCGCCCCCCCCCGTCCCCATCATCTCCGCCCCCCGTCCCCATCATCTCCGCCCCCCCCCCGTCCCATCATCTCCGCCCCCCGTCCCCATCAACTCCGTCCCCCCCGTCCCCATCATCTCCGCCCCCCCGTCCCCAACATCTCCGCCCCCCCCGTCCCCATCATCTCCGCCCCCCCGTCCCCATCATCTCCGCCCCCCCCGTCCCCAACATCTCCGCCCCCCCGTCCCCATCATCTCCCCCCCCGTCCCCATCATCTCCGCCCCCCCCGTCCCCATCAACTCCGCCCCCCCCCGTCCCCATCATCTCCGCCCCCCCCGTCCCCATCATCTCCGCCCCCCCCCGTCCCCATCATCTCCGCCCCCCGTCCCCATCATCTCCGTCCCCATCAACTCCGTCCCCCCCGTCCCCATCATCTCCGCCCCCCCCGTCCCCAACATCTCCGCCCCCCCCGTCCCCATCATCTCCGCCCCCCCGTCCCCATCATCTCCGCCCCCCCCCGTCCCCAACATCTCCGCCCCCCGTCCCCATCATCTCCGTCCCCATCATCTCCGCCCCCCGTCCCCATCATCTCCGCCCCCCGTCCCCATCATCTCCGTCCCCCATGCATCTCCGCCCCCCCGTCCCCATCATCTCCCCCCCCCGTCCCCATCATCTCCGGCCCCCCCGTCCCCATCATCTCCGCCCCCCGTCCCATCATCTCCGTCCCCATCATCTCCCCCCCCCGTCCCCATCATCTCCGCCCCTCCGTCCCCATCATCTCCGTCCCCATCATCTCCGTCCCCATCATCTCCGTCCCCATCATCTCCGCCCCCCCGTCCCCATCATCTCCCCCCCGTCCCCATCATCTCCGCCCCCCCCGTCCCCATCATCTCCGCCCCCCCCCGTCCCCATCATCTCCGCCCCCCGTCCCCATCATCTCCGCCCCCCCCCGTCCCCATCATCTCCGCCCCCGTCCCCATCATCTCCGTCCCCATCAACTCCGTCCCCCCCGTCCCCATCATCTCCGCCCCCCCGTCCCCAACATCTCCGCCCCCCGTCCCCATCATCTCCGCCCCCCCGTCCCCATCATCTCCGCCCCCCCGTCCCCAACATCTCCGCCCCCCCGTCCCCATCATCTCCCCCCCCGTCCCCATCATCTCCGCCCCCCCCGTCCCCATCATCTCCGCCCCCCCCGTCCCCATCATCTCCGCCCCCCGTCCCCATCATCTCCGCCCCCCCCGTCCCCATCATCTCCGCCCCTCCGTCCCCATCATCTCCGTCCCCATCATCTCCGTCCCCATCATCTCCGCCCCCCCCGTCCCCATCATCTCCCCCCCCGTCCCCATCATCTCCGCCCCCCCCGTCCCCATCATCTCCGCCCCCCCCCCGTCCCCATCATCTCCGCCCCCCGTCCCCATCATCTCCGCCCCCCCCGTCCCCATCATCTCCGCCCCCCGTCCCCATCATCTCCGTCCCCATCAACTCCGTCCCCCCCGTCCCCATCATCTCCGCCCCCCCGTCCCCAACATCTCCGCCCCCCCGTCCCCATCATCTCCGCCCCCCCGTCCCCATCATCTCCGCCCCCCCGTCCCCAACATCTCCGCCCCCCCCGTCCCCATCATCTCCCCCCCCGTCCCCATCATCTCCGCCCCCCCCGTCCCCATCATCTCCGCCCCCCCCGTCCCCATCATCTCCGCCCCCCGTCCCCATCATCTCCGCCCCCCCCCGTCCCCATCATCTCCGCCCCCCCCGTCCCCATCATCTCCGCCCCCCCCCGTCCCCATCATCTCCGCCCCCCGTCCCCATCATCTCCGCCCCCCCCCGTCCCCATCATCTCCGCCCCTCCGTCCCCATCATCTCCGTCCCCATCATCTCCGTCCCCATCATCTCCGTCCCCATCATCTCCGCCCCCCCGTCCCCATCATCTCCCCCCCCGTCCCCATCATCTCCGCCCCCCCGTCCCCATCATCTCCGTCCCCATCATCTCCGCCCCCCCGTCCCCAACATCTCCGCCCCCCCGTCCCCATCATCTCCCCCCCCGTCCCCATCATCTCCGCCCCCCCCGTCCCCATCATCTCCGCCCCCCCCCGTCCCCATCATCTCCGCCCCCCGTCCCCATCATCTCCGCCCCCCCCCGTCCCCATCATCTCCGCCCCCCCGTCCCCAACATCTCCGCCCCCCCGTCCCCATCATCTCCGCCCCCCCGTCCCCATCATCTCCGCCCCCCCGTCCCCAACATCTCCGCCCCCCCGTCCCCATCATCTCCCCCCCCGTCCCCATCATCTCCGCCCCCCCCGTCCCCATCATCTCCGCCCCCCCCCGTCCCCATCATCTCCGCCCCCCGTCCCCATCATCTCCGCCCCCCCCCGTCCCCATCATCTCCGCCCCCCCCGTCCCCATCATCTCCGCCCCCCCCGTCCCCATCATCTCCGCCCCCCCGTCCCCATCATCTCCGCCCCCCCCCGTCCCCATCATCTCCGCCCCTCCGTCCCCATCATCTCCGTCCCCATCATCTCCGTCCCCATCATCTCCGCCCCCCCGTCCCCATCATCTCCCCCCCCGTCCCCATCATCTCCGCCCCCCCGTCCCCATCATCTCCGTCCCCATCATCTCCGCCCCCCCGTCCCCAACATCTCCGCCCCCCCGTCCCCATCATCTCCCCCCCCGTCCCCATCATCTCCGCCCCCCCCGTCCCCATCATCTCCGCCCCCCCCCGTCCCCATCATCTCCGCCCCCCGTCCCCATCATCTCCGCCCCCCCCCGTCCCCATCATCTCCGCCCCCCCCGTCCCCATCATCTCCGCCCCCCCCCGTCCCCATCATCTCCGCCCCCCGTCCCCATCATCTCCGCCCCCCCCGTCCCCATCATCTCCGCCCCTCCGTCCCCATCATCTCCGTCCCCATCATCTCCGTCCCCATCATCTCCGCCCCCCCGTCCCCATCATCTCCGCCCCCCCGTCCCCATCATCTCCGCCCCCCCCGTCCCCATCATCTCCGCCCCCCCCGTCCCCATCATCTCCGCCCCCCGTCCCCATCATCTCCGCCCCCCCCCGTCCCCATCATCTCCGCCCCCCGTCCCCATCATCTCCGTCCCCATCAACTCCGTCCCCCCCGTCCCCATCATCTCCGCCCCCCCGTCCCCAACATCTCCGCCCCCCCGTCCCCATCATCTCCGCCCCACCCGTCCCCATCATCTCCGCCCCCCCGTCCCCAACATCTCCGCCCCCCCGTCCCCATCATCTCCCCCCCCGTCCCCATCATCTCCGCCCCCCCCGTCCCCATCATCTCCGCCCCCCCCCGTCCCCATCATCTCCGCCCCCCGTCCCCATCATCTCCGCCCCCCCCCGTCCCCATCATCTCCGCCCCTCCGTCCCCATCATCTCCGTCCCCATCATCTCCGTCCCCATCATCTCCGTCCCCATCATCTCCGTCCCCATCATCTCCGCCCCCCCGTCCCCATCATCTCCCCCCCCCGTCCCCATCATCTCCGCCCCCCCCGTCCCCATCATCTCCGCCCCCCCCGTCCCCATCATCTCCGCCCCCCGTCCCCATCATCTCCGCCCCCCCCGTCCCCATCATCTCCGCCCCCCGTCCCCATCATCTCCGTCCCCATCAACTCCGTCCCCCCCGTCCCCATCATCTCCGCCCCCCCGTCCCCAACATCTCCGCCCCCCCGTCCCCATCATCTCCGCCCCCCCGTCCCCATCATCTCCGCCCCCCCGTCCCCAACATCTCCGCCCCCCCGTCCCCATCATCTCCCCCCCCGTCCCCATCATCTCCGCCCCCCCCGTCCCCATCATCTCCGCCCCCCCCCGTCCCCATCATCTCCGCCCCCCGTCCCCATCATCTCCGCCCCCCCCCGTCCCCATCATCTCCGCCCCCCCCCGTCCCCATCATCTCCGCCCCCCGTCCCCATCATCTCCGTCCCCATCAACTCCGTCCCCCCCGTCCCCATCATCTCCGCCCCCCCGTCCCCAACATCTCCGCCCCCCCGTCCCCATCATCTCCGCCCCCCCGTCCCCATCATCTCCGCCCCCCCGTCCCCAACATCTCCGCCCCCCGTCCCCATCATCTCCGTCCCCATCATCTCCGCCCCCCCGTCCCCATCATCTCCGCCCCCCGTCCCCATCATCTCCGTCCCCATCATCTCCGCCCCCCCGTCCCCATCATCTCCCCCCCCCGTCCCCATCATCTCCGCCCCCCCGTCCCCATCATCTCCGCCCCCCGTCCCCATCATCTCCGTCCCCATCATCTCCCCCCCCCGTCCCCATCATCTCCGCCCCTCCGTCCCCATCATCTCCGTCCCCATCATCTCCGTCCCCATCATCTCCGTCCCCATCATCTCCGCCCCCCCGTCCCCATCATCTCCCCCCCCGTCCCCATCATCTCCGCCCCCCCCGTCCCCATCATCTCCGCCCCCCCCCGTCCCCATCATCTCCGCCCCCCGTCCCCATCATCTCCGCCCCCCCCCGTCCCCATCATCTCCGCCCCCCCCGTCCCCATCATCTCCGCCCCCCGTCCCCATCATCTCCGTCCCCATCAACTCCGTCCCCCCCGTCCCCATCATCTCCGCCCCCCCGTCCCCAACATCTCCGCCCCCCCGTCCCCATCATCTCCGCCCCCCCGTCCCCATCATCTCCGCCCCCCCGTCCCCAACATCTCCGCCCCCCCGTCCCCATCATCTCCCCCCCCGTCCCCATCATCTCCGCCCCCCCCGTCCCCATCATCTCCGCCCCCCCCCGTCCCCATCATCTCCGCCCCCCGTCCCCATCATCTCCGCCCCCCCCCGTCCCCATCATCTCCGCCCCCCCCCGTCCCCATCATCTCCGCCCCCCGTCCCCATCATCTCCGTCCCCATCAACTCCGTCCCCCCCGTCCCCATCATCTCCGCCCCCCCGTCCCCAACATCTCCGCCCCCCCGTCCCCATCATCTCCGCCCCCCCGTCCCCATCATCTCCGCCCCCCCGTCCCCAACATCTCCGCCCCCCGTCCCCATCATCTCCGTCCCCATCATCTCCGCCCCCCCGTCCCCATCATCTCCGCCCCCCCCCGTCCCCATCATCTCCGCCCCCCGTCCCCATCATCTCCGCCCCCCCCCGTCCCCATCATCTCCGCCCCCCGTCCCCATCATCTCCGTCCCCATCAACTCCGTCCCCCCCGTCCCCATCATCTCCGCCCCCCCGTCCCCAACATCTCCGCCCCCCCGTCCCCATCATCTCCGCCCCCCCGTCCCCATCATCTCCGCCCCCCCGTCCCCAACATCTCCGCCCCCCCGTCCCCATCATCTCCCCCCCCGTCCCCATCATCTCCGCCCCCCCCGTCCCCATCATCTCCGCCCCCCCCCGTCCCCATCATCTCCGCCCCCCGTCCCCATCATCTCCGCCCCCCCCCGTCCCCATCATCTCCGCCCCTCCGTCCCCATCATCTCCGTCCCCATCATCTCCGTCCCCATCATCTCCGTCCCCATCATCTCCGCCCCCCCGTCCCCATCATCTCCCCCCCCGTCCCCATCATCTCCGCCCCCCCCGTCCCCATCATCTCCGCCCCCCCCCGTCCCCATCATCTCCGCCCCCCGTCCCCATCATCTCCGCCCCCCCCGTCCCCATCATCTCCGCCCCCCGTCCCCATCATCTCCGTCCCCATCAACTCCGTCCCCCCCGTCCCCATCATCTCCGCCCCCCCGTCCCCAACATCTCCGCCCCCCCGTCCCCATCATCTCCGCCCCCCCGTCCCCATCATCTCCGCCCCCCCGTCCCCAACATCTCCGCCCCCCCGTCCCCATCATCTCCCCCCCCGTCCCCATCATCTCCGCCCCCCCCGTCCCCATCATCTCCGCCCCCCCCCGTCCCCATCATCTCCGCCCCCCGTCCCCATCATCTCCGCCCCCCCCCGTCCCCATCATCTCCGCCCCCCCCCGTCCCCATCATCTCCGCCCCCCGTCCCCATCATCTCCGTCCCCATCAACTCCGTCCCCCCCGTCCCCATCATCTCCGCCCCCCCGTCCCCAACATCTCCGCCCCCCCGTCCCCATCATCTCCGCCCCCCCGTCCCCATCATCTCCGCCCCCCCGTCCCCAACATCTCCGCCCCCCCGTCCCCATCATCTCCGTCCCCATCATCTCCGCCCCCCCGTCCCCATCATCTCCGCCCCCCCGTCCCCATCATCTCCGTCCCCATCATCTCCGCCCCCCCGTCCCCATCATCTCCCCCCCCCGTCCCCATCATCTCCGCCCCCCCGTCCCCATCATCTCCGCCCCCCGTCCCCATCATCTCCGTCCCCATCATCTCCCCCCCCCGTCCCCATCATCTCCGCCCCTCCGTCCCCATCATCTCCGTCCCCATCATCTCCGTCCCCATCATCTCCGTCCCCATCATCTCCGCCCCCCCGTCCCCATCATCTCCCCCCCCGTCCCCATCATCTCCGCCCCCCCGTCCCCATCATCTCCGCCCCCCCCCCGTCCCCATCATCTCCGCCCCCCGTCCCCATCATCTCCGCCCCCCCCCGTCCCCATCATCTCCGCCCCCCCCGTCCCCATCATCTCCGCCCCCCGTCCCCATCATCTCCGTCCCCATCAACTCCGTCCCCCCCGTCCCCATCATCTCCGCCCCCCCGTCCCCAACATCTCCGCCCCCCCGTCCCCATCATCTCCGCCCCCCCGTCCCCATCATCTCCGCCCCCCCGTCCCCAACATCTCCGCCCCCCCGTCCCCATCATCTCCCCCCCCGTCCCCATCATCTCCGCCCCCCCCGTCCCCATCATCTCCGCCCCCCCCCGTCCCCATCATCTCCGCCCCCCGTCCCCATCATCTCCGCCCCCCCCCGTCCCCATCATCTCCGCCCCCCCCCGTCCCCATCATCTCCGCCCCCCGTCCCCATCATCTCCGTCCCCATCAACTCCGTCCCCCCCGTCCCCATCATCTCCGCCCCCCCGTCCCCAACATCTCCGCCCCCCCGTCCCCATCATCTCCGCCCCCCCGTCCCCATCATCTCCGCCCCCCCCGTCCCCAACATCTCCGCCCCCCGTCCCCATCATCTCCGTCCCCATCATCTCCGCCCCCCCGTCCCCATCATCTCCGCCCCCCGTCCCCATCATCTCCGTCCCCATCATCTCCGCCCCCCCGTCCCCATCATCTCCCCCCCCCGTCCCCATCATCTCCGTCCCCATCATCTCCGTCCCCATCATCTCCGCCCCCCCGTCCCCATCATCTCCCCCCCCGTCCCCATCATCTCCGCCCCCCCCGTCCCCATCATCTCCGCCCCCCCCGTCCCCATCATCTCCGCCCCCCCCCGTCCCCATCATCTCCGCCCCCCCGTCCCCATCATCTCCGTCCCCATCAACTCCGTCCCCCCCGTCCCAATCATCTCCGCCCCCCGTCCCCATCATCTCCGTCCCCCCGTCCCCATCATCTCCGCCCCCCGTCCCCATCATCTCCGCCCCCCGTCCCCATCATCTCCGCCCCCCCGTCCCCATCATCTCCCCCCCCCCGTCCCCATCATCTCCACCCCCCCCGTCCCCATCATCTCCACCCCCCCCGTCCCCATCATCTCCGCCCCCCCCCGTCCCCATCATCTCGGCCCCCCCCTCGTTCCCCATCATCTCCGCCCCCCCGTCCCCATCATCTCCGCCCCCCCCGTCCCCATCATCTCCGCCCCCCCGTCCCCATCATCTCCGCCCCCCCCCGTCCCCATCATCTCCGCCCCCCCGTCCCCATCATCTCCGTCCCCCCCCGTACCCATCATCTCCGCCCCCCCGTCCCCATCATCCCCGTCCCCATCATCTCCGCCCCCCCCGTCCCCATCATCTCCGCCCCCCCCGTCCCCATCATCTCCGCCCCCCCCGTCCCCATCATCTCCGCCCCCCCCGTCCCCATCATCTCCGCCCCCCCCGTCCCCATCATCTCCGTCCCCCCCCGTCCCCATCATCTCCGCCCCCCCGTCCCCATCATCTCCGCCCCCCCGTCCCCATCATCTCCGCCCCCCCGTCCCCAACATCTCCGCCCCCCGTCCCCATCATCTCCGTCCCCATCATCTCCGCCCCCCCGTCCCCATCATCTCCGTCCCCATCATCTCCGCCCCCCCGTCCCCATCATCTCCCCCCCCCCGTCCCCATCATCTCCGCCCCCCCCGTCCCCATCATCTCCGCCCCCCCCGTCCCCATCATCTCCGCCCCCCCCGTCCCCATCATCTCCGTCCCCATCATCTCCGTCCCCATCATCTCCGCCCCCCCGTCCCCATCATCTCCCCCCCCCGTCCCCATCATCTCCGCCCCCCCCCGTCCCCATCATCTCCGTCCCCCCCCGTACCCATCATCTCCGCCCCCCCGTCCCCATCATCTCCGCCCCCCCGTCCCCATCATCTCCGCCCCCCGTCCCCATCATCTCCGCCCCCCCGTCCCCAACATCTCCGCCCCCCGTCCCCATCATCTCCGTCCCCATCATCTCCGCCCCCCCGTCCCCATCATCTCCGTCCCCATCATCTCCGCCCCCCCGTCCCCATCATCTCCCCCCCCCCGTCCCCATCATCTCCGCCCCCCCCGTCCCCATCATCTCCGCCCCCCCCGTCCCCATCATCTCCGCCCCCATCATCTCCGTCCCCATCATCTCCGCCCCCCCGTCCCCATCATCTCCCCCCCCCGTCCCCATCATCTCCGCCCCCCCGTCCCCATCATCCCCGTCCCCATCATCTCCGCCCCCCCCGTCCCCATCATCTCCGCCCCCCCCGTCCCCATCATCTCCGCCCCCCCCGTCCCCATCATCTCCGCCCCCCCCGTCCCCATCATCTCCGCCCCCCCCGTCCCCATCATCTCCGTCCCCCCCCCGTACCCATCATCTCCGCCCCCCCGTCCCCATCATCTCCGCCCCCCCGTCCCCATCATCTCCGCCCCCCCGTCCCCATCATCTCCGCCCCCCCGTCCCCAACATCTCCGCCCCCCGTCCCCATCATCTCCGTCCCCATCATCTCCGCCCCCCCCGTCCCCATCATCTCCGCCCCCCCCCGTCCCCATCATCTCCGTCCCCCCCCCGTACCCATCATCTCCGCCCCCCCGTCCCCATCATCTCCGCCCCCCCGTCCCCATCATCTCCGCCCCCCCGTCCCCATCATCTCCGCCCCCCCGTCCCCAACATCTCCGCCCCCCGTCCCCATCATCTCCGTCCCCATCATCTCCGCCCCCCCGTCCCCATCATCTCCGTCCCCATCATCTCCGCCCCCCCGTCCCCATCATCTCCCCCCCCCCGTCCCCATCATCTCCGCCCCCCCCGTCCCCATCATCTCCGCCCCCCCCGTCCCCATCATCTCCGCCCCTCCGTCCCCATCATCTCCGTCCCCATCATCTCCGTCCCCATCATCTCCGCCCCCCCGTCCCCATCATCTCCCCCCCCCGTCCCCATCATCTCCGCCCCCCCCCGTCCCCATCATCTCCGTCCCCCCCCCGTACCCATCATCTCCGCCCCCCCGTCCCCATCATCTCCGCCCCCCCGTCCCCATCATCTCCGCCCCCCCGTCCCCATCATCTCCGCCCCCCCGTCCCCAACATCTCCGCCCCCCGTCCCCATCATCTCCGTCCCCATCATCTCCGCCCCCCCGTCCCCATCATCTCCGTCCCCATCATCTCCGCCCCCCCGTCCCCATCATCTCCCCCCCCCCGTCCCCATCATCTCCGCCCCCCCCCGTCCCCATCATCTCCGCCCCCCCCGTCCCCATCATCTCCGCCCCCATCATCTCCGTCCCCATCATCTCCGCCCCCCCGTCCCCATCATCTCCCCCCCCCGTCCCCATCATCTCCGCCCCCCCCCGTCCCCATCATCTCCGCCCCCCGTCCCCATCATCTCCGTCCCCATCAACTCCGTCCCCCCCGTCCCAATCATCTCCGCCCCCCGTCCCCATCATCTCCGTGCCCCCTCCTCATCCTCATGACGGATGGACTCAGCAGGCCAGGCAGCATCGAGGGAAAAGAGTAAACAGTCAATGTTTTGTGCCGAAACCCTTCATCAGGACTGGAAAAAAAGATGGAAGAGTAAGAAGGGCAGGGGAGAAAGAGTATAGGTGATAGCTGAGTGGGTCTTGGTGAGCATGTGACTGAAGATTTGGAAGGTTGTAGAGATCACAGAGGGGCAGCAGAGAGAGAAGGTTTCACTGAACTCCCATTGAAGATTTAAATGGGTAGGTTTTGCTCAAAGAGACTTTGCAATGCAGAAGTAGAATCACAAGCATGAGAAATTCTGCAGATGCTGGAATCAAATGCAACACACAGAATGCTGGAGGAACTCAGCAGGTCAGGCAGCATCTATGGAAAAGTGTTAACAGTCGACATTTTGGGCCAAGACCTTTCTAGGCTAAGTAACTGGTCAGTGAGTCAGGCTTTGTCCAGGTTGAGGAAATTTGGGAGGGCAGTGATACCAACTTGGACAGCAGAGCTCAGAAAACATCTATTAAATATGTCTGTGTGACCCCTGAAACAAAAATAGTACTTATTGTTGCCAGAGTTTATTATGTCTTCATTTCAGATATAACAAATGCTATTTTATTGTTTGTATTGGATGAAAATGTTGTTTTAAGTTGAGGGAAGTTGTGTTGGCTTGGTGCTGAAGTTTGGGTATTTGTGAAAAAATGATGTCAAGGTTGAAAAATTGTGATGGTTATATTCAAACTCTATTTGTTACTGGGAAAATGACAGGTCGAATTTAATGCAGACAGATGTGAGGTATTATATTCTGGGAGGACAAGCCAGGATAAGACTTGTATAGTATATGGTAGAGAACTTTGGAGTGCGGAAGAACAGAGGAACCTGGGAATGCAGATGCATAATTCCTCGCAAGTTCCATCACATGGAGATAAGGTTGTAAATAGTGTTTATGGCACATTAGCCTTCATAAATCAGGGCACGGAGTACGGGAGTTGGGATGTCATAAGTTGTATAAGGTGTTGAAGTTGTATAAGGTGTTGGTGAGGCTGAATTTGGAATTATGTGTGCACATTTGGTCACCTATCATAAGGAAAGATATCATTAAGCTTGAAAGAACGCTGGAACTTGAGGGGCCAGAGGAATGTTGACTTTATTCTCTGGAGTGCAAGAGAATGAGAGATGCTAAAGATGTATGCAGATTTGAGGGGTTTAGATATGGTAAATACAAGCAAGCATTTCCCCCTCAGGTTGGCTGAGACTAAAAGTAGAAGTCAAATGTAAAATATTTAAGTGGAATCTGAGGGGAAACTTCATTCAGGGTGGTGTGAGTATGGAATGAGCTACCATCAGAAGTGGCAGATGCAAGGTCATTTGTAACATTTAAATTTGGATAACATGGATGAGAGGTATGGAAGTCTGTGAGCAGGTAGATGAGACTAGGCTGGCATGGACTAGATGGGCTGTAGGACTTGTTTCTGTGCAGTAGTGCTTTATAACTTTCTCACTATGTTTATCCTGGTTTTATTGTTTAACTTTTATACTTTGCACTCCAGTATCATTGTCTCGGAATGCTGCAGGAAAATTGTGCATCTAATGTTTGTGCACCCTGCAATGAAAATATTTGTGAAAGAAAGGATTCGTTCACTGTAAATCCCTGTTTTACATATACTGTGACTATAAATTTAGATCCAATTTAGCAATCATAAAATTGTAAAAAGCAAAAGGAAAGCCACTCAGTCATGTGTGAACTTTGTAACAACAGTACAGTAAATCCCACCTCGTGCTCTTCCCTTCCTCTAGTTCAGAATGGGACAATGCAATTTCGGAATCAGATTCCTTTTAAAGCTTTTGGATTCACAGTTTGGTACTGTAACAAGTTTTCACAAGACAACCAAACTGTATCCCCCACCTCCCGTTATATAGTATCCGCATCTGCTTGCCTCACAACTTTGAGGACCAACGCGGGCTCTGTGGACTGAATAGCCATCCATTATTCTATAGGGAAATATGGAAAGTAATTGATCTCATTTCATTACATGTACTGCATACAATCTGCTTCCTGGTTGTTTCCTCGATGTAACCTTCTCAGAAGGTACAGTGAAAATATTCCATGAAGTATGCCCTGAAGAACACCCTTCCCAATTTGATTTATCTAATTAAGATCTTTTATTATTATTGCAGTACCTTTCCTTAAAAAAACAACGTTATTTCTTGATTTCTGTTCCTTCCTGCATTATACTAACTTTCCTTAAGTACTGGGGGAACTATATGCTACTGTGATCTTTGGCTTGTAACCTTCCCTGTTTGTTACTTCCATGCCTGGAGTATTATGTGTATTTCTCATTGCTATATTATCAGAAGGATGTGACCAAGTTGGAGAAAGTGGAAAAATATGGATGTGAAGGGCTTGAATTAAGAGGAGAGCATGGATAGGCTGGAGTTATTTTCCCTGGAGTCTTGGAGGTTGACAAATAATCTTGTAGATTTTTGTAAAATCTTGAGGGGTGTAGTGCATTACTGCAGAGTTTTTTCCAGCGTAGGAGAGTCTCAGACTAGAGGGCATTGTCAAAGTAAAAATTATTATCAGGGTGCATACATGTCATCACATACAGCCCTGCGATTCTCTTTCTGTGGATATTTATGTAACAGTGACTGTAGACAGGATCAATGGACAACAAACTGCAAATGGAGATCTAAACAAATAGCAAGAAATAAAATTTTTAAAAGTCCTTAAATGAATGTCGCTAGC
This sequence comes from Hypanus sabinus, assembly GCF_030144855.1. Taxonomy (NCBI): domain Eukaryota; kingdom Metazoa; phylum Chordata; class Chondrichthyes; order Myliobatiformes; family Dasyatidae; genus Hypanus; species Hypanus sabinus. Next base: position 8,675,288 of record NC_082712.1, on the reverse strand, counting down.
CCCTTTTGTTCAACAGCCTGATAGTTGAGGGGTAGTAACTGTTGTTGAATTGGTGGTGGGAGACCTGAGGCTTTTTTACCTTCTACCTGACAGCAGCCAGCCTGGGTGGTGATGATCTTTGATAATGGATATTGCTTTTCTGCAGCAACGTTTCATGTAGATGAGCTGAACTAGGCCGAATCCACTACCTTTATAAGTTTAAAATGAGATTGGTTTAAGATGAGAGGTGAAAGAGTTAAAGAGGGCTTGAGAAGCAAGTTTATCCAAAGGGTGATGCTTATAGGAAACAATCTGGCAGAGGAAATGGTAGAGGTAATTAAAAGTGATTATAATATTGGAAAGGTCGATGGATTGAAAGGGTTGAGAGGAGTATGAGCCCATTGAGCTCAGGAAGGTGCCTTGGTCAGCTTGGACAAATTGGGACAAAGGGTCTGTTTACTTGGGGTTGAACTCTGTCACTCTATTGTGTGGACGTCAGAACTACACAAAGTACTTCATCTGAGGCCCAGTAAATGTTTTAGGAAGTTTTGCCATAACTTCCCTGCATAACAGAAAAGAGTGTTATTTGATATTTTATATTTATTTTTTAATTGATCAAACGACATCAATATACCTCCTTCGAAACAATCACCTATATACTTAATCCCCTTTTGGAACCAATTATGTAAAAGTTTATTGGCCATTGTAAAAGGAATAAGCCTATTTTGAATTAAAGTTCTTTTTGCTAATAAAGATTTCTATATCTCATCATCTATATTTACCTTATTCCATAAATCAATCAAGTGTCTTAATATAGGAGATTCTTTTTTTTCCCCGTATCCATTTGGATTCCCATTTATATATAAAATCTTCTGGTATGTTTTCTCCTATCTTATCTAATTCTATACTAATCCATGCTGGTTTTACTTCATCAAAAAAAGATGCATAAATCTAAGTTGATTTGCTTTATAATAATTCTTAAAATTTGGAAGTTGTAACCCTCCTAAATCAAATTTACATGTCAATTTTTCCAATGATATTCTTGACATCTTTCCTTTCCAAAGAAATTTCCCTACATATTTATTCAGTTCTTCAAAGAACTTCTGAGGCAATTGTATTGGTAAAGTTTGGAATAAATATTGCAATCTAAGAAATATATTCATTTTTACAGCATTAACTCCACCTATTAATGTTATTGGTAACATCATCCATTTATCAAGATCCTCTTTTATTTTTTTTAATAATGGCAAATAATTTTGTTTAAATTTTTTACAGCATTATCAACTCTTATACCTAAATATTTTATCCCACTTATTGGCCATCAAAATTGAGTTACTAATCGACATTGATTATAATTTCCTTTGGTAAGGGGTAAAATTTCACTTTTATCCCAATTTACTTTATACCCTGGTATTTTCCCATATTCTTCCAATCTAAAAGATAGTCTTTGCAAAGATTGCAATGGGTTTGTTAAATAAATCAAAACATCATCAGCAAATAAATTAATCTTATATTCTTCTTGATTAACTCTAAAGCCCCCAATGTCTGAACATATTCTAATTAATTCAGCTAATGGTTCTATTGCCAATACAAATAAAGCAGGTAATAATGGGCAGCCTTGTCTAGTTGACCTCGTTAAGCAAAATGGTGTTGAAATCTGACCATTTGTCACTACTTTAGCTTGAGGATTAGTATTTAAGGTTTTAATCCATTTTATAAAAGATTTTCCTAACTCATATTTTTCCAATACCTTAAATAAAAAATCCCATTCCAATCTATCAAATGCTTTTTCTGCATCCAAAGCAACTGCCACACTCATTTCCTCTCTTTTTTGTGCCAAATGAATTATACTATGTAACCAGGTTATATTATCCATTGTCTGTTTTTAATAAAACCTGTTTGATCCATATGTATTAATTTTGGTAAATATTTAGATATTCTATTAGATAAAATTTTTGCTATTATTTTATAATCTGTATTCAACAAAGAAATAGGCCTGTATGATGTTGGTTTTAAAGGATCTCTCTTTTTTTGGCAATACAGTTATGATCACTGTTGAAAAAGATTTTAGGAGTTTATGCATTCTTTCCACTTGATATATTAATTCCATAAAAGGAGGAATTAATAAATCTTTAAATTTTTTATAAAATTCAGGAGGAAAACCATCTTCTCCTGGGGATTTATTACTCTGAAGTGATCCTAAAGCTTCTTCAACCTCTTTTAATGTAAAGGGCATATCTGTTCTTCCAAATTTAATTTTGATAAAAATTTATCTATCTCAGCAATCTTATTTTGTGATTCTGATTGATATAGTTCAGTATAAAATTTTTTTTAATTTTCATTAATTTCTAAAGGTATATAAGTAATCTTATTTGCACTTGTTCTAATTGCATTTATTGTTTTAGAAGCCTGTTCTGTTTTCAGCTGCCAAGCAAGAATCTTAAGTGATATTTCACCGATTTCATAATATTTCTGTTTAGTTCTCATAATTACTTTTTCTGTACGATGTCTGGAGTGTATACTGTAATTTTTTTTATTAACAAGTTGTCTTCATTTTTCTTCTGTCATATACCTTTGAGATTCTTTTTCTAACTTTGTGATATCTTTTTCCAATTGATCTATTTCTGCCATGTATTCCTTAATTTTAGATGTATAACATAATCTGACCCCTTAAATATGCTTTCATTGCTTCCCATAATACAATTTTATCCTCAACTGAATGTGAATTTGTATTAAAAAAAATTGTATCTGTTTTTTCATAAAATCACAAAAATCTTGACGTTTTAATAAAATTGAATTAAATCTCTATCTATCGATCGATTCCTCCTTATCCATCATTATCATTGTCATTATCAAAGGGGAATGATCTGACAGTATTCTTGCTTTATATTCCACACTTTTCACTCTATCCTGAATATTTTTTGATAATAAAAAAAATCAATCCTTGAGTAAGTTTTATGTCTTAGAATAAAATGAATAATCTCTTTCTCTTGGATTAATTTTTCTCCATATATCAATCATTAATCTTTCATTAATGATAAATTTAGCTTTCTTACTTTTGATTTTGTAGCAACTTTAGTTGATCTATCCAAAACTGGATCTAAACAAAAATTAAAGTCTCCACCTATTAATATTTTATCATGTGCATCAGCCAAGTTCAAAAAAAACTTCTTGTATGAATTTTGCATCATTTTCATTTGGTGCATAAATGTGCATAAGAGTCCATAATTCTGAAAAAATTTGACAATGTATAATCACATATCTCCCCGCAGAATCAATTACTACATTTTGTTTTTAATTGGTAGTTTTATTAACCAAAATTGCAACTCCTCTCGATTTCGAATTAAATGAAGCTGCAATGACATTTCCAACCCAATCTCTCTTTAATTTCTTATGTTCTAGCTATATCTCCTTTCATTTTCTTAATATATGTTAAAACTCTTTTCCTTTTCACAGGTCCATTCAGTCCATTGACATTAAAACTTAAAAAACTAAGTAAATTAATTATTCATAATACCTTGGGAAATCTCTTTAAAGTTCTCCATATTGCTATGTGTCTCTCCCCAACCATCCAGGCAAAAAAGAAGGAAAATAGAAGGTAACTAATATATAAGAAAAAAAAATACCCCCCCCCACTAATATTACAAATAAAAAGAAACACAACATTACCCCCCCCCCCATTTTACGGGTCATGGCAATTGCCATGATTGTACACGTGAAACTCGCAGCCATCGATCAGGAGCTCCTCCAGCCCCCCCCCCCCACAAAAAAAAAGAAAATATATTAGTGAAGAAAAAAAAGAAAATAATTAATGTCTCTCCTCCCAGTTAGTACTCCTCAACTTTTTTTTTCTTATTCCTTATAAACGTCCGTCAAGTCCAACCTCATCTCAGTCTTCTTCATTAGTCCACTTCATTTCTATAATTCTTTACTCCCCCTCGTGGATATCAGGTAATTCTTGTACAAATTTCTCCGCTTTCTGGTAGTCAATGAAAAATCTTCTTTCTTCGTTATCCAGGAAAATTATTTTGCTGGGTAGCTCAATAAAAATTTATAGCCCTTTTCCCAAAGATTTTTTCACTGGATTAAATTCCTTCCGCCTCTTCAGAAGATCGTAGCTTTTGTCTGGATTTAAAAAAACTTTCTATCATCAATGGCCCATTTCTCATTTTAGCACCTTGAGTAGCTACCTTAAAGATTATTTCTTTATCTTGGTACCTTAAGCATTTTATCAAAATTGATCTCGGATTTTGATCTTGTTGAGGTTTTGATCTTAAAGCTCTGTGTGCTCTTTCAATTTCAATTACTTGACTTCCCTCTTTCATTTCCAAAATTTTTGGAATCCATTCTTGGAAGAATTTTATTGGATTTTCTCCCTCTATACCTTCTGTAAGACTAACAATTTTAATATTATTTTGTCTACTAGAGTTTCAAGCGCATCTATTTTTTCCAACATCCGTTTTCTTTCTGTAGTCCAGGCAAGATTATCGTCTTCTATCTGATCTATTCTTTCAGTGTTTTCTTCCATTTTTTCTTCCATCTCTTTTAACTTTATTATCCATCTTCTTTTGATTTTCCACCACATTATCGAGTGTAATCTGCATCCTTCTTATATCTGTTCTTATAGCTTTTAATTCATGCATCATGTATATCAGGATATCTCTTATGTCTCCTTTAATCTTCTTCATCTATTTCTTCGTCTGTGTGTCCCAGAGAATCTGACTCCACTTCCGGTTCACTTCCAATTTCACTTCCAGCCGTAGTTGGGATTCGTCGTTTTGTTAGTATCTGTTCATGCATACTTGTTTCTTCGCGCATGCGTTGTTCTTGCCGTTTCTTCTTAGAGACCACTGACATTGCCGCAACTTCCTGTCCCGTGCTATCAGAAGTGCCATGTACTTTGCCGGGAGGAGATTCAACTTGAGTCCGAGGCTTCGCCGAGATGGTTAGGCCTTTTCCCCGCCGACTTGCGCAGTCTTCAAAGTAGTAGCTTTCTTCTGTTTCGGTTTAGGAGCCATATCTAAAAATAATCCTGAGTTGCTTATAAATAATTTCTAGTTGGTATTTATCAACTCTTCTTCACTTAAACCCTATTTCGTTACTTTTTACGAGGGAGCTGGATTCCCAACGTCTCGATCCTACGTCATCACGTGACGCCCCCCAGAATCAAGTGATTTTTGAAAGATCATGACCAATGCATCTTCAACAACCTCCCTCAAGACTCTGGGATATTGTCCATCTGATCCAGGTTACTTAACCACCTTAAGACCTTTGAATTTGCCTAGGACTTTTTCCTTTGTAATAGCAGTGGCATTCACTCCTCCCTGACACTCATGGACCTCTGGCACACTGCTAGTGTCTTCCACAGTGAAGACAGATGCAAAGTACCCATTAAGTTCATCTGCCATTTCTTTGTCCCCCATTACTACCTCACCAGCATCATTGTCCAGTGGTCCAATATCAAGTCTCACCTCCCTTTTACTCTTTATATAATTGAAAAAACTTTTAGTATCCTGCTTTATATTATTGGCTAGTTTGCCCTTATATTTCACCTGTTCCCTTCTTATAGTGTTTTAAATTGCTTTTTGTTGGATTTTAAAAGCTTCCTGATCATCCAACTTCCCACTCACTTTTGCTACCTTATATGTCTTTCCTTGGCTTTTATGCAGTCCTTCACTGCCCTTGTCAGCCACGGTTGCCTAGCCCTGTTTTTGAGAACTTCTACTTCTGTGGGACATATCTTGTGAACTATTTGCAGAAACTTTAGCCACCTCTGTTCTGCTGTCATCCCCACCAGTGTCCTCCTCCAATCCACCTGGGCAAACTCCTCTCTCATGCCTCTGTCATTCCCTTTTTTCCATCGTGATACTGAATCTTGTGGCTCATGGTGATCCTCTGAGTCTCTGGTAGGTTAATTAGGCTGGCTTATTATTGTCATGTCACCTGAGATGCTTTGAAAACCTGGTCTTCTATACTGTTCATAAGATCAAATCATTATAATCCAAAAGTTCAAAGTAAATTTTATTATCAGAAGTTCTATATGTCTAAATGTACCTTCTTGAGATGCATTTTCTTGCAGGCATTTACATAAAAGTAAATGCAATAGAATTTATGAAAATCTGTACTTCATGACTGACAAAATAAGACAAATTATGCATGTAATAAGAAGATAAATTGCTAATACTGAGAAGTTGAGTTGAAAGTAAGTCTGTAGATTTTGAAATCTGTTCAGAGTTGAGGTGAGTAAAGTTATCAATGCCTTTTCAGGCACCTGATGGTTGTTGGATATTAACTGTTTCTGCACATCCTGCTTGATGGTCATAGTGAGAAGAAGACGTGGCCTAGATGGCGGGGTCCATGATGATGGATGGTGCTTCTTTGTGGCAGCATTCCTTGTACATGTGCTCAGTAACAGAAAGCTTTGCCAGTGTTGGGAATTACACAGCGCATTTAGATAAAACAATAACAAAATGTCAAGTAAAGTGTAACAGCTACTGGGAAAGTGCAGTGCTGGTAAATGATAAGGTGCAAGATCATAAAGTACATTGTTGCTTGTGTCTGTGCGGAAAATGAGTCTTCTCTTTAAAGACTGGTATTTGTTTCATACATGCCTTACCATAGTTACCGCAGTTCAGGCCACCTCAACAAGAAGAAATAGTCTGAAAGGTAGGAGCAATATTTGAGCATTCAGTCTGAACACCACCAAGCAGTTACATCAGAATGATCTTTGCATTCATTTTTAAATTAATCTTTTCATGCCAATGAAAATGTTGTTTTTTGTTTATAAAATTTTGTGAAATTTGTTTTTTTTACTGTATTACACTGTACTGCTGCTGCAAAACAGTGAATTTCAGTGATATTCCAGCTGATTCTGTTATCAACTTTAATTAAGAGATCTTCAGTAGGAAGAGCAGAAAATCAGATTGGAGACAGGAGATGGCAGATACTGGAATGTGGACAAACAAGTAATTTACTAGAGAAACTCAGGAGGTCAGACAGAATCTGTGGGTGGAAAGGAATTGTCAATACTTTGTGTCAGAACCCTGATTCAGGATTTCGCCATCAACAATTCCTTTCCTTTGATAAATGTTGCTTGACCTGCTGAGTACCTCTGTTGCTCTATAAAATCAGATTGTAAGTAGAGTGAAACAGCAGAACCTGCTGTATATGGAATCAATGCGTGAAGTTAGCATTAAAGGAATGCTGCTCTTCATTGCAAGTAGGTATGTCAGTAAGTATAAGGCTCCTGGTGAAGCATATCTGGAGAACTGCATACCATTTTGATCTGCTTATTTCAGGAGAAGCTTCACTAGGTTTCTTCTTAAGGAATGCTTGATGAGGTTGAGAAAAGTCTCACGAGTGAAGTAGAGTGAGACTGAGGGTGTTCCCTCAGATGTTTGCCAATCTTTGGAATTCCTATCCCCGAGAATTGTGGATGCTAAGTCCTTGCATGTATTGAAGGCTGGACCAAGGGTTATGGAAAACTGGCAGTAAGATGGAATTGAGGCACAGATCAGTTCAGCAATGATCTTATTGAATCTTATTCTCTAACATTTGTGTGAAAATATCTTTACTAATTTCCAGCTGAATGGCCTATGTCTAATGTTGGAATTATTTAATTGATTTCTTTTCATGTCCTCAAATTGGACATTAATTCAGTGAAGATATTAACTCCCTCTGTGAACAATTAAGCCATTGCACACAGAACTGCAGACAGTTCTCCATTCTTGTCCTACTGTGGTCTTTCTGCGGATTCACTTTAAGGCTGTGTTTTTATCATTGGCCCAGTCAAAGATTGAAAGTATGTACACAGAATACAGCCGTGAGATTCGTCCTCCCACAGGCAGCTACGAAACAAAGAAATACCATGGAATCCGTTCAAGAAAACATCAGGTATCCAAAGCGTGAGAAAAGAACAAATTGTGCAAATGGCATAAAGTGAGCAAACAACACAAAGAATATCAAAATCAAACCAGGAGTCCAATAGCATTCAATTTAGTTCAGTTCAGCACCGCGCTGGTAGCCCAGTCCATTCCTTGCAGAAGCACCCCAGTATGCACGAATCAGCCCGAGCAAACCACTCAAAAACAGAAGAGGAAGAGTAACAAAAATCCAGAAACACAGGCAACATGAACTTCACAGTCCCACAAATTGAGTCCATGGCCTCACCAATCAATCCTTGCAATATGGATCCCAAAACGCCTACACTTTCATCCGATAGCAGCTAGTGACAGGGAGAGGAAGGCCACTTAAAAACATCTGTAGTTTGTTAGCTTATTTATGCATATTTACCTCCATTCTGCTTTTAATCTGCTCCTTTGTCTAACTATCTTAGAGAGGGTAATAAATCAGTCATGATGGAATGGTAGAACAGATCCGATTGGGTGAAAGGCCTAATTGTGTTCCTTTGTTTTATGGTCGTAATACAACTTAAGTGTTTAAAATTACAGGGCAGAGGAGAGGTGATGGAAGGAATCGGAAAGCAAGACATAAGGAAAGACTGGGAAGTGATAAGATGGAGGCTGTGCAGGGGTGGGATGAGTGACTGAAGTAGTAAGTAGCAAGTTTACAGTGGTGTGGACAAGAAACCACTTTCCAGTTGGAGAGCCTCCCTCTTGTAACTAATCGTCCAGTTTGAAATGGAGAACTGTTCTCACTTCTGTGGTAACTGAATCCTGCAGCAAGTCAAGGCTATGTCACCCGAGATGGAACAGATAGCCTTTAATAGGATGGCAGAGGGGTTAGGTTAAAACCAATTATAGTCTTCAGGGGATCAGTTTAGAGGAGATAATTAGATGAGGTTGCTCAATGCAATTATTGTTACCTTTTTTTGTCATGTTTTGCTCAAGTATTACCATTGAATGATTCAGATTAGCGTAAGTAGTTAATGTGAGAATTAAAAGCCTGCCAAAACTAGAAACTTCAAAATTAGCAGGATTGCTGATGTGGATCTCATGTACACAATGATGTTAGAGAAAGGATACAGCTCAGTGGTGCATCTGGTATGGAGGCGTGGGCGTTGGTGAGGACACTGAACAGGACCTGAAAAGGCTGCAGAATGTTGTAAACTCAGCCAGCTCTATCATGGGCATGAACCTCCCCAGCTTCAAGGAAGGTGTTACTTCAAAAAGATGGTATCCATTATTAAGGGCCCCCATCACCCAGGACAACTTCTTTTCTCATTGCTCCCATCGAGGAGGAGGTACAAGAGCCGAAAGACCCACACTCAGCATTGTGGGAACAGCTTCTACCCCTCCACCTTAAGATTTCTGAATGAATGATGAAACTATGTACAGTACCTCACTATTGTTAATTTTTTACTCCCTTTTTGCACTACGTTATATATATATTTAAAATGTGTATTGCAATGTACTGGTTCTGCAAAACAACATATAGTACTGTGCAAAAGTCTTAGGTGTGTGAATCTAGGGAATCCAAGACTTGCATGGTACTTTAGTAATTTGGTATATAACTGTACAGGTGTTGGGGAAAAAAAGCATATTTCATGACATATGTGAGTGATGATGAACCTGATTTTGATATGGGTCTTTATTGTAGACTGAGAGTGGGAAGAGGGCAGGGAGAGGGGAATCATAAGACCAGAAGAGCAGAAATTTGGCCCATCAAGTCTGCTCTGCCATTTCATCATGGCTGATCCATTTTTGCTCTCAGTCCCAAATTCCTTCCTTCTTTCCTCTATCCCCTCAATCAAGAATCTGTCAACCTCTGTCTTAAATATTCGAACAGACTTGGCCTCCACAGCTGCCTGTGGCAGCAAATTCCACAGATTCACCATTCTCTGGCTAAGGAAATTCCTCCTCATCTCCATTCTAAAAGGAAACACTCTGTTCTGAGGCTGTGTCCTCTGGTCTTGGACTCTCCCACAATAGGAAACATCCTTTCCACATTCTTTCACCATTCGACTGGTTTCAGTGAGGTCACCCCTCATTCTTCTGAACTCCCATGAATACAGGCCCAGAGCCATCAAGTGCTCTTCATGTGACAAGCTGTTCAAACTTGGAATCAGTTTTGTGAGCCTCTTTTGACCCCTCTGAACCTTTTGAATCATTATTGGGGAAAAAGAGAAGGGAGGGAGCAGGAAGCACCTGAGACATTCTGTAATGATTAATAATAAACCAATTGTTTGGAATCAGATGACCTTGCCTGGTGTCTCTGCACACCCTGCCTCTGGCACTCCCTCTCTGCCTCCTGTCCCAGACCCCTCCTATGGTCCTCCACCCTCACCATTCCCAACATCCTTTACAAACTCACTGTCTGCTTCAGTACCATGCAAAAGTCTGCAGCGCGATAGCTATATATATGTGCCAGAAACTTTTGTATAGTACTGTATGCCAAGGATATGAAACCTGATTCTGATTCTATTTAGAAAGCAAACCCTTTTTTTTGGAGACCTGAAAGTAGCCAAAGTTTTAAGACAGAATATGTTGTGCAGGATAATCCTCCATACTGTTCCTGACCCACCTCCGAAAGAAATGCACTGCTTTGCCCTGATGAAATTGACAAGCTTGAAGGTGTAATTGAGCAACAAGAGTGACCTTAGAGACAGATTGTGACATAATCTTGTGTATTATAATGAAGATGAAGCGATAGTGCACTGTTTTATTTACTGAAAACAAGGTATTGCTGTGTGATTTTTATACATTTTTCATGGAGCATCCAAATAGTTTGGTTACTCATTTTTCCCTTGGGCCCAAGCTGGATGCCGATTGTGACCCGGATCAGTTCTGCCGTCAGCTCTAAGCTTCTAACTGTGTGGAGTTGGAGGTTATCCCTGTCACCTGCCCAGCATTTCAGGAGTTGTTTGAAACAGTGGTACAATGGATTCAAATACAGCTAGATGCTGGAGTGAGAATGTACTGTAACTGTTCAAGACAGCAATATGGAAAAATTTATTTAACCTGGGGTAGTGAAGTTTTGCAATTCATTCACAGTCCAATAAGCATTTTCCACCCAAGTTTAGATTCATAGGAAGTAGTGGAATCAAAGTATAAATGGCTGTTTCAGGAAAGTGGTGGTACTGCCAGAGTTTAGCCAACATCTCATGGAATGGGTACCCAAGTGTAAGGGACATTGCACCCATCATTTGAAGCCTTGGTGTTAAAAGACTTCACTCATCTGTTGAGTGATGCTTTTTGAAGAGTAGAGCAGTTCCTGTTATATCATCCACGTTAAATTTCAGTTAATTTCCACATATTCTTTTGCTTGAATGGAAAGACAGCCCTGAAAGCTGTGCTGTGTGTGACATTTTGTTGGATGTTAAATATCTGTTATATTTCTGAAATTCCAAAAGAAAAGTGCTGCAATAGTATTTAATTGACTTAACATTCCTTTGCAAAGTGATCTCTTGGTGGATAAGCATTCCGGAGACAGTGAGTATACCTTGAGATCTCCTTGGATGTGAGAAGGAGCAGATGGTATTGCGAAGTATTTTTAATTGGGGGAGGGCTGAATAACTACACATTTGGAGTATTTTTTTCCAATCTGGCTGCCTCATTACAGGAAAGATGTAGAAGCTTTAGTGTAAAGGAGATTTACACTAAATCTGCAAAATGAGAGAACATGTTTGATGAGGAAAGGCAAAGTGAACTAGGACTTAACTATTCGGAGGATGAAAGAAGACTTGCTAGAGGTAGAGTTGAAGTCAGTAGCTTGCTTACGTACACCTTAGGCAAATACATTTAAACTCAGTTTTTCACAATTCCTGATATTTAATCCTAGAAAACATTTCCTTTCTTAGATCAGTTAGGATCACTATTTTAAGAACGTGAAATGTCAGAATAATAGTAGAGAGAATGATTTATTTCAGCTTTTATTTCTTTCATCACATTCCCAGTGGGTCAGAAGTTTACATACACTTTGTTAGTATTTGGTAGCATTGCCTTTAAATTGTTTAACTTGGGACAAACATTTTAGGTAGCCTTCCACAAGCTTCTCACAATATGTTGCTGGAATTTTGTTCCATTCCTCCAGACAGAACTGGTGTAACTGAGTCAGGTGTTGCAGGCCTCCTTGCTTGCAGAAGATTTTTCAGTTCTGCCCACAAACTTTCTATCGGATTGAGGTCAGGGCTTTTGTGATGGCCACGCCAATACCTTGACTTTGCTGTCCTTAAGCAATTTTGCCACAACTTTGGAGTTATGCTTGGACTCATTGTTCATTTGGAAGACCCATTTACTACCGAGTTTAAACTTCCTGGCTGATGTCTTGAGGTGTTGCTTCAATATGTCCACATAATTTTCTTTCCTCATGATGCCATCTATTTTGTGAAGTGCACCAGTCCCTCCTGCAGCAAAGCACCCCCACAACATGATGCTGCCACCCCCATGCTTCACAGTTGGGATGGTGTTCTTCAGCTTGCAAGCCTCACCCTTTTTCCTCCAAACATAACGACGGTCATTCTATTGCCAAACAGTTCAATTTTTGTTTCATCAGACCAGAGGACATTTCTCCGAAAAGTCAGATCTTTGTCCCCATGTGCACTTGCAAACTGTAGTCTGGCTTTTTTATGGGGTTTTGGAGCAGTGGCTTCTTCCTTGCTGAGCAGCCTTTCAGGTTATGTCAATATAGGACGTTTTACTGTGGATATAGATACTTGTCTACCTGTTACCTCCAGCATCTTCACAAGGTCCTTTGCTGTTGTTCTGGGACTGATTTGCACTGTTCATCTCTAGGAGACAGAATGCGTCTCCTTCCTGAGTGGTATGATGGCTGCGTGGTCCCATGGTGTTTATACTTGCGTACTATTGTTTGTACAGATGAACATGGTACCTTCAGGCTTTTGGAAATTGCTCCCAGGGATGAACCAGACTTGTGGAGGTCCACATTTTTTTGTCTCTGAGGTCTTAGCTGATTTGTTTTGATTGTGTTTGTAAACTTCTGACCCACTGAAATAGTGATATAGTCAATTAAAAGTGAAATAATCTGTCTGTAAACAATTGTTGGAAAAATTACTTGTGTCATGCACAAAGTAGATATCCCCAATGTTTTGCCAAAACTATAGTTTACTAATATGAAATCTGTGGAGTGGTTAAACAATGAGTTTTAATGATTTCAACCTAAGTATATGTAAACTTCTGACTTCAACTGTAGATAAGAGGCAAAGATAGAGTGGACAGCCTGTGCCTTTTTCCCAGGATAGCAATGGCTTATACGAGATATAATTTTAAGGTGATTGGAGAAAAGTATACAGGGATGTCAGAAGAATTTTTTACACCAGGAGTGGTGAGTTTGTGGAATGCCCTGTCAGAAGAGGTGGTAAAGGCAGATGCACCAAAGACATTTAAGAGATTCTTTGGCACATGGATGAAAGGGAAATGGAGTGCTGTATGGGAGGGAAGTATTAGAATGAGTTGGAATGAGTTCAGAATTCGGCACAACATGGTGGGCTTAAGGGGTACTGTTCTGTCAATGCACATTGTTTTAGGTTGGTTGAAAAAGGTGATCACTAAAAACTTTAGTGCCTTTATTTAATCCTGACATGTTTGATGTACAGTTACATGTTAGCAAATAGCTTATCTGTGGTGAGCAGGACTAATTATAGAGAAGAGAAAATTTGCAGGTGCTGGAAATCCAAGAAACACATACAAAATGCTGGAGGAACTCAGCAGTCCAGGCAGCATCTATAGAAAAAAGTACATTCAATATTTCAGGCTTTGGCCCAAAACGTTGGCTATACAAATTATAGACACAAGTTTCTGAGCTGAAATTGCTGTTGTAACTGAGCTAGCTTCTACAGGCAGTGTTGGGTGCAGAAATCTAGAACAAATTTGGTTAAAATTTTCAGCCAACAGTAAATCAATAGGTTGTAGATTGAAGTACAATAAGTAAATGGGACTGATGAGCATAGATTGACTACTGGACAGGCTTGGGGTGAATGATTTATGTGTCTTGGTAGTTGTTGAAGTTTGAAATAGAAGATTTTGCCAAATCTTGCTTTATTCTCCAAATATTCAACCCATCCATTGAAATGCTAAATTAATTTGTTTAAACCTGTTATCTGAGGAGAAGTATTAAATATGTGGATGCCTTACAGGTGTACATTTTCCCCCTCTGTGTTTTCTGGCTCTGCTCTCACATTTTTCATATTTTGATGCTGCTTATCTTTGCTTTCGTAGTCAATTTTGTGTGCCTTTTAGTTATGGTCTGACATCGGTGGTGGGGAAAATGCTAGAGTCAGTTATCAAAGATGTGATAACAGCACATTTGGAAAGAGGTGAAATTATCGGACAAAGTCAACATGGATTTGTGAAAGGAAAATCATGGCTGACGAATCTTATAGAATTTTTTGAAGATTTAACTAGTAGAGTGGATAGGGGAGAGCCAGTGGATGTGGTATATTTAGATTTTCAAAAGACTTTTGACAGGGTCCCACACAGGAGATTAGTATGCAAACTTGAAGCACACGGTATTGGGGGTATGGTATTGATGTGGATAGAGAATTGGTTGGCAGACAGGAAGCAAAGAGTGGGAATAAACGGGACCTTTTCAGAATGGCAGGCAGTGACTAGTGGTGTACCGCAAGGCTCAGTGCTGGGACCCCAGTTGTTTACAATATATATTAATGATTTAGACAAGGGAATTAAATGCAGCGTCTCCAAGTTTGCGGATGACACGAAGCTGGGCGGCGGTGTTAGCTGTGCGGAGGATGCTAAGAGGATGCAGGGTGACTTGGATAGGTTAGGTGAGTAGGCAAATTCATGGCAGATGCAATTTAATGTGGATAAATGTGAGGTTATCCACTTTGATTGCAAGAACAGGAAAACAGATTATTATCTGAACGGTGGACAATTAGGAAAAGGGGAGATGCAACGAGACCTGGGTGTCATTGTACACCAGTCGTTGAAGGTGGGCATGCAGGTACAGCAGGCAGTGAAAAAGGCAAATGGTATGTTGGCATTCATAGCAAAAGGATTTGAGTACAGGAGCAGGGAGGTTCTACTGCAGTTGTACAAGGCCTTGGTGAGACCGCAGCTAGAGTATTGTGTGCAGTTTTGGTCCCCTAATCTGAAGAAAGACATTCTTGCCCTAGAGGGAGTACAGGGAAGGTTCACCAGATTGATTCCTGGGATGGCAGGACTTTCATATGAAGAAAGACTGGATCGACTAGGCTTATACTCACTGGAATTTAGAAGATTGAGGGGAGATCTTATTGAAACATATAAAATTCTAAAGGGATTGGACAGGCTAGATGCAGGAAGATTGTTTCCGATGTTGGGGAAGTCCAGAACGAGGGGTCACAGTTTAATGATAAGGGGGAAGCCTTTTAGGACCAAGATGAGGAAAAACTTCTTCACACAGAGAGTGGTGAATCTGTGGAATTCTGTGCCACAGGAAACAGTTGAGGCCAATTCATTGGCTTTATTTAAGAGGAAGTTAGATATAGCCCTTGTGGCTAAAGGGATCGGGGGTATGGAGAGAAAGCAGGTACAGGGTTCTGAGTTGGATGATCAGCCATGATCATACTGAATGGTGGTGCAGGCTCGAAGGGCTGAATGGCCTTCTCCTGCACCTATTTTCTACTTTTCTATGGTGCTCCTTCAGACAGCAGGTGATCTCTTTCCTCTAGGTATGTAATTTCTGTTAACCTGCGAGGAGGATAATAAATTTATCTCTCTTCTACCATTTCCTTCCCCTTCTCATTCCATTTTAGGAACTTCCCAGCCTCTATCTGTAGAATTTCCTGATTAACATTGACACCATGTAACTTAGTGTAACCCAATGCGTTGTGATATTGCAAGCAGTCCTGATGCTGCCATTATCAAGAAGTGCATTCCAAAATCGATCAACTATGAATCTGTGTTAACATGCTTCATTTCTGGATGAGAAACTTGTGGGTTCATTCCATGCCTGCATTTGACCGCAAGCCCTCAAAACCTCTCCTACCTATGGACTTATCTAGATGGCTTTCAGAAGTCGCTAATAATGATTTCTAGATGGTCATTGAAATTGTGTGCCGAAGTTTTGATATCCCTTACAGACCTTACGTCTCCAGTCTGAAGGCTATGCCCTCTTTTTTTTTAATGTACCCCCCTACGAGAGAAGAAAGATGATGTATCCTGTTGATGCTGCTCTGTCAGATCGTTCCTCGATCTACTATATTCCAGAGAATTAAATTCTCTGTCAGCTGACATCCCAAAGTAAAAACTGACTGAGTGATTCCCAGGTAGTCTTCCTGAAATATCAAGTTACCTTTCATGGACAAGTTGAAGAACTCTCTTCCTGTTTTGGTGCATTTTTGTCCCTCAAACCATGTGATTAAAACATCTGAAGTAATAGTTCTGCTGCTCTTTCTGAGAGTTTTGCTAATATAAGTTAAGATCCATGGAGTCGACACTATAGGGATGGCTCCACTTGCAAAGTTCATTGGCAGTAAAGTCCTTTGGGAAGTTTCAAGTTTCTGAAAGGTTCTAGATAAATGAAAGTTCTTTCTTTCTTTCCAGTGCAGCATGTCTCCCCATTTCCTGTCCTGCTGTGCAACCTTCTGGTAGATTGCCTCTTCTAAAGGCTTTCCAGTTTTACCAAAAATACTGAATTTCACCTGACAGAGCAAAAGGACATTTTGATGCTTAACATAAATTAAGGAAACCTGGATCCGTTTTATCTACAGACAGAAGAAATGTGGCTAACCAGAAGTTAAGCGTTGTGTTGGAAGGCATCCCTGGACCATAACTGATGAAAAGGTTTTAAAATCATCTCAACCTCTGTCTTAATTAAAATTTCAAAACACAATGAGCACAGTAAGTACAGTCAGTAGCTTAGCCTGAGTGTCAACTTCGAAGCTGAGCTTTAAACTTTGTTTTAATAATTTAAATACAAACATAAGATGATGAGGTTCGCCATTTTTTAGGTGGTATATACATAGTGAATTTTGTAGTTTCCTTCCTCCTCCAATGTAAAACAGTATTGCAGTGACACACTTTGAGTAGAGCAGTTGTACATAGGAGGAGCACTTGATGGCTCTGAGCCTGGCTTGTGTTGATGGAGTTGAGAAGAATAAGGGGGGAATCTCATTGAAACCTATCGAATATTGGAAGGACTGGATCAAGTGGACATGGAAAGGATGTTTCCTCTAAAGGGGGACTGTCTAGGACCAGAACACGCAGCCTCAGAATACAGGATATTCCTTTCGAATAGAGATGAGGAATTTCTTGAGCCTGCAGCTGATGAATCTGTGGAATATATTGGCATGGACCGACTGTGGAGGCCCTGGTCATGGGCAAATTTAAACCAGAGGCTGATAGGTTTTTGATTAGTAAAGGTGTCAAAAGTTATAGGAAGAAGATAGGAGAATGAGGTTGAGAGGGATAATAAATCAGCCATGATGGAATGGCAGAGCAGAATTGATGGGCTGAATGGCCTAATTTTGCTCCTGTGTATCGTGGTCTAAGTGTTTGCCTACGCAATAAATGTTTAAAAGAAAATACAGTGACAGAAAGCTGAGTAATTGAGACCTGTAGAGCAAATAGAACTAAACATTGCCTGCAAGTGGCTCATAGAACTCAGAGCAACAGACCTAAAATCTGTCTGATTCACAGTGGAGTCTGGTTATTCATGAAAATTACCACAGCTCCACTCACTGGGGGTGAGCTTCAGGTCACTGTATTGCAAAGCTACTGTGTAGCAGTCCTTTTAATAGGTGGCATGCTACTCACTCAAAATGTGAGTATCACTATTATTTTGCCAATGCACTTTGTCAACATGTTATCTTAAGCTAGTAAAATTTCAGTTTGGAGAGCAATTTTATTTTCATTTCATCTAATAGTCAGATGGGTAGTTAGACCCCAGAGTTCCAATGAATTTTTAATAATGGAATGATGGTAGCACTAGAAGGGTATTATTTACTGCTCATCTGGGCTGAATTGAGTGTAGGACTGAAAAGAAATTTGTCTTGTTCTGGATTTCACCTGTTTGTACAAATGCTGTATTTGGTTTTTCTATTTGCATCTCTCTTCCCATTTTGAAGATATCATTTTATGCAAGTATCCTTACTAAATGCATCACCTGTCATTTTTCTGTTTAAAGTTGCTCGATTCTTTAAATCTTTTAAAAACTGACTGCATGTTAGTACAATAGCCACGTACTAAATTTTACAATTTACAAGACTCTATGCATATTAGGCTATTTTCTAAACATGGATCATATTCAGAAATCAGAGGTGCAAAGGGACTTGGGAGTCCTTGTGCAGGATTCTCTAAAGGTTAACTTGTAGGTTGAATCTGGAAGGTAATTGCAATGTTAGCATTAATTTAAGAGAAGAGGAATGTAAAAGGAAGGTTGTGATGTTGAGGCTTTATAAGGCATTGGTCAGACAGCACCTACAGAATTATGAACAGTTTTAGGCTCCTTATCGAAAGAAGGATATGCTGGCATTGGAGAGGGTCCAGAGGATGGTCACGAGAATTATTCCAGGAAAGAAAGGGTTAATGTATTGGATGGCTCTGTGTCTTTAGAAGAATTGGCTGGGGGGTGGGGGGGGGGGGAAAAGAACCTCATTGAAACCTGTTGAATATTGAATAGCCTAGATAGAATGGATATGGAGAGAATGTTTCCTGCACGGGGGAGTCCAGAACCAGATGGTGGTGAATCTGTGGAATTCATTGCCATAAATGTCTGTGGAAACCAAGTCATTGGAGAAATTTAAAGCAGAGATTGATAGGTTCTTGATTAGTCAGGGTGTGAAAGGTTACTGGGAGAGGACAGGAGAATGGTATTGAGAGGGATAGTAAATCAACCATGATAGAATGGAGGAGCAGACTTGATAAACCGAACGACAATTCTATTCCTGCGTTTTATGGTCTACATTCTTTAATGTATACATGTTGCATGAGTCTACTTACTTCAAGTGTGGATCTCTGAGTAGAAACAGTAAGCATTAGAAATCAGTCAGGGCTAAAAACGTGCAGCCTCACGCATCTACAGGGTCTCCCTTACAATTGTGAACCACTTCACTGCTGCATCAGTTCTTCTCATGTGCATTCCCTTTCCCAGAGACTACAGCAGGCATTGTTAGTCAAATACAAAAGCTACTTGCCCTGTTCATGGGATCAAAGCATTGGAAAGGCCATTCAGCCCACATTGGCTGTGCCATCTCTCTTTAAACTACTCAATAAGTCCCACTCCCTTCTGACTTTTCCCACTAGCTGAATATTTTTTTCCTGGTCTGTTAAAATCAGATTAAATGCTTTTGTTTTTTTTTTACAGCTATTTACTGTATTCTAAATCACAGCAAAGTACTCTGTCTCCTCTCAAAGCACCAATGATTTCATCCCTGCAGATGTTTATCTTTTAGTGACCTGCACATTCAGTGTCTCTCCTTTCACAATTAAATTACTTCTGATTTTAAAGAGCACCCACACTAAACTTCTCTATGACCTCGGTTGCATTCTCGTCACAGCTGAAGTCCCAGTCCTGATGAAATGTCTCAAAACAAAACATGCACTGTTCATTTCCCTCCATTGATGCTAACTGACCCATGGACTTCCTCCGGTACTTGTGTATTGCTTGTTTATTGTGCTACTCTCATTCTCAATGTAATGTAGGTGAATGAGTAAAAGATCACAAAAAGAAGACCATTGCACCTAAATGTGGGGACACAGCTTAGTCAGTCTGATGCTCTGCAGATCCCCCCATTATCCCTGAAACTTGCTGCTTCATTGTCAAGCTTCCAGATGCATATATTGGTTTATTATTGTCATATATGCTGAGGTGCAGTGAAAAGCTTGTCTTACACACTGTTCATGCAGCTCAAATCATTACACTAGTGTATTGAGGTTGGTCAGGGTGCAGAATAAAGTGTAAGAGCTACAGAGAAAGTATAGTGCAGGTAAACGAGCAAGTACAAGGTCATAGCAAGGTAGATCATGAGGCCAAGTGTCCATCTTATCATACAAGAGTCTGATAATAGTGGGGTAGAAGCTTACTTTGAGCCTGATGGAATGGGCTTTCAGGGTATTGTAACTTCTATTCAGTGGGAGGAGGATGAAGAGAGGATGTCCAGGGTGGATAGGGTCTTTGATTATGCTGAGTGTCATTCGTGAGTTTGCGAGAAGTACAAAGATCTTGAAGGATTAGCATTTTAACACTTAAAGCAATTTTCCAGAAACTAATCCTAGTTATTTTAAAGTAGCACCCTGAATTTGTCTCCAAATCAGAATTGGGTTTAATATCACTGGCATATATTGTGAAATTTGTTGTTTCACTACAGCAGTTCATTGCAATGCATAGTTTGAATAGTAATAAAAAAACAATTAATTACTATATATAGAGAGAGAGAGTGTGTGTTGAAGTCAGTTTACATGCATCTTAGCCAAATACATTTAAACTCAATTTTTCACAATTCCTGACATTTAATCCTAGAAAACATTCCCTGTCTTAGGTCAGTTAGGATCACTACTTTAAGAATGTAAAATGTCAGAATAATAGTAGAGAGAATGATTTATTTGGTAGCGTTGCCTTTAAATTGTTTAACTTGGGACAAACATTTTAGGTAGCCTTCCACAAGCTTCTCACAGTAAGTTGCTGGAATTTTGTTCCATTCCTCCAGACAGAACTGGTGTAACTGAGTAAGGTTTGTAGGAATCCCTGCTCGCACACAAGCTTTTTCAGTTCTGCCCACAAGTTTTCTATCGGATTGAGGTCAGGGCTTTTGTGATGGCCGGTCCAATACCTTGACTTTGTTGTCCTTAAGCAATTTTGCCACAACTTTGGAGGTATGCTTGGGCTCATTTGGAAGAGCCATTTGCGACCAAGCTTTAATTTCCTGGCTGACGTCTTGAGATGCTGCTTCAGTATATTCACATAATTTTCCTTCCTCAGGATGCCGTCTACTGTGTAAAGTGCATCAGTCCCTCCTGCAGCAAAGCACCCCTACAATATGATGCTGCCACCTCCATGCTTCATGGTTGGGATGGTGTTCTTCGGCTTGCAAGCCTCACCCTTTTTCCTCCAAACATAACGATGGTCATTATTTCCAAGCGTTTCAATTTATGTTTCATCAGACCAGAGGACATTTCTCCGAAAAGTCAGATCTTTGTCCCCATGTGCACTTGCAAACTGTAGTCTGGCTTTTGTTATGGCAGTTTTGGAGCAGTGGCTTCTTCCTTGCTGAGTAGCCTTTCAGGTTATGTCAGTATAGGACTTGTTTTACTGTGGATATAGATACTTGTCTACCTGTTTCCTCCATCTTCACAAGGTCCTTTGCTGTTGTTCTGGGACTGATTTGCACTTTTTGCGCCAAAGTACATTTGTCTCTAGGAGACAGAATTTGTCTCCTTCCTGAGTGGTATGATGGCTGTGTGGTCCCATGGTGTTTATACTTGCATACTATTGTTTGTACGGATGAACGTGGTACCTTCAGGCGTTTGGAAATTGCTCCCAAGGATGAACCAGACTTGACATCATTTTCTGACCTCAATCCGATAGAAAATTTGTGGGCAGAACTGAAAAAGTGTATGCGAGCAAGGAGGTCTACAAACCTGACTCAGTTACACCAGTTCTGTCTGGAGGAATGGAACAAAATTTCAGCAACTTACTGTGAGAAGCTTGTGAAAGGCTACCCAAAACGTTTGACCCAAGTTAAACAATTTAAAGGCAATGCTACCAAATACTAACAAAGTGTATGTAAACTTCTGACCCTCTGGGAATGTGATGAAAGCTGAAATAAATCATTCTCTCTACTATTATTCTGACATTTCACATTCTTAAAGTAAAGTAGTGATCCTAACTGACCTAAGACAGGGAATGTTTCCTAGGGTTAAATGTCAGGAATTGGGAAAAACTGAATTTAAATGTATTTGGCTACGGTGTATGTAAACTTCTGACTTCAGCTGTCCATTCAGAACTCTGATGGCGGAGGGGAATCTGATAACTGACTGAGCACTTAACGTTTCTGTATGTTCCTCCTAAATGCTTTCTCACTGAAATATGAAAATTGATAATTTGCATATATTGAGGCCAGTATAAAGTTACTGCCGAACATGTATTTGTCAGAATTGCATTGTTGAAGAGAAAGAAAAATAATGAGGTCTTGTAGCTTAGCTTGCTTTATATTTTTAGGCTCCCAGGAAACGCAGAATGATGCCTTCTCAGCAGTCCCGAAGAGTCCGCCGCCGTCACAGATTGGCAGAACCAGCTGAGCCACAAGCAGACATAATCGAGACTGGTGAGTAGCATAGGAAATCTTCACTCGATCTCCCATCTTCCATTCACTTCCATTGAGCCAATGGAAGCCAATAGCCTGAATGAGAAATGGCAGCTTGGGTTGCCCACAAGGGCATGTGTCTGAACAGCCTGTTGCACCATTCAGTAAGAAGCTGACCTCAACTTCATTTCCCCCTCCAATCATCCCAAGGCTCAGATGTCCGCTTGTCTTAGTTTGTTTAAGAAGAGTAGCACGCACTGAACCGTATTGGATCAATTGCCAAAATATGGTGGATGTGTATGCAGCTGATGTGTTGCACAGTGAATTGATCAGCTGAATGTGCACCTGTCACCTTGCAGTCGATCCGATGTGATTCATCTTGCAGGCTTTCACGCACATTCTTTTTGTTTCAGCGGGCTTGGTCCATCGTACCCAGACTGCAAGTTGCTCTGCATGGACCTTTACTAACTTGACTCTTAGTCCGCACATACGTAACACACACAAAATACTAGAGGAGCTCAGCAGACCAGGAAGCATCTACAGAGAGGAATAAAAAGTCAGTGTTTTGGACCATGACCCTTCATCAGGAAGGTCTTGGCCCGAAATGTCGACTGTTCATTCTACTAGATAGATGCTGTCCAACCTGCTGAGTTCCTCCAGCATTTTGTGTGTGTTACTTTGGATTTCCAACATCTGCAGAATCTCTTGTGTTTATGATTTATTCAAATATTTTGGTTCCATTGCTCTGCAGGGTCAAACATTGTCAGCCGTCTTAATAAAGAAATTCTTTCCTATTTCCACTTTAAATGGATGGACCATTATTCTGAAACTGTCCTCTAATTGTGGATTTCCATACCTTCAGAATCAAAATCAAAACAGTTGAAGATAACGGAAATCTGAAATAAAAGCAGAAAATGGTGGAAACATTCAACAGGTCAGACAGTGCTTATGGAAGAAGAAATGAGATTGGCACTTCAAATTGAAGGCTTTCAGAATTAATTCTTAAAGGGTCTTCATCTGAGTCAGGTTTACCGTCATTGACACGTAAATTATTTTTGTCTTGCCACAGCGGTACGGTGCAAGATATATTTAAAAAATCATAAATTACAATCTGAGTATAAAAAGGATAAATCATGCAAAAAGAGAACAAAGTGAGGTAGTGTTGATGGACCGTTCAGATGGCAGAAAAGAAGAAGCTGTTCTAAAACATTGGGCATCTTCAGGCTCCTGTTCCACCACCTTGATGGCAGTACTGAGAAGAGGGCATGTCCTGGATGGTGAGGGTCTGATTCAGATTTGCTTATCACAGGCACTTCAAAACATACAATGAAATCCGCCATTTGCGTAAACAACTAGCATATCTAAGGAGGCCCGTAAGCGTTGCCACACATTCTGGCACTGACACAGCATGCTGACAATACTCCACAGAACAACACAAGCAGCAAAAAGAAGACTTCTTCCTGAGTAATGGATGCCACCTTCTTGAGGCATTGTGTTTTGAAGATGTCCTCGATGGTGGGGACACCAGTGTCCAAGATGAAATTGAAATGCTAATCCCACTTCTCTCTCCTACTGCTGCCTGACCTTAGTATTTATGGTATTTACTTCAAAGCCCCTCAGAATTTGCTTTGACCTGGAACGGATTATTCCACAAAATTAAACCTGCCTTGTGGGCATGCTTATTATCAGTGGTTGGATTTACTCTTCAGTGAAGCAGTATTTAAAAAGTGTTGGGTATAATCTTACACTAATGAGCACCTACAGAGCACTGTAATCCAGCTACTGTAATACCAGCTGCATTAACTTTTGTCTTACCTGCTGGTAATTAGTGTAATTAAGGAGTTTTCCCACTTGTATTTTTAGAGTTCAGACAGAAAAGCCTGTTCACGGAATGAATGTAAGAGATTGGCAGTTATGATTGTCTTCCTTGTGTTAGTTAATGAGCAGGAAGAGCTAAAGAAAATTAGGTGTTTTTGTTAAAGACAAACGGAAAGGGAAGATGGAGAGAGTCTTTCATTTTGCTGACAATGAAGTGCCAATAATTTGAGCTGCATCAAACAGTATCCATCTACAACCCACAACAGTTACTGAATAAGAAAATCAAATATTCAGTGAACATTCTGAAATCTGGTCCAAATAGAAATTTTGAAAATAAGAAAATTCTGGAAAGTAAACAGAAAATGAGTTTGTGAGGTAAATAGGGTTGAATACTAAGGATCTGTCTTTAAGTCCATACCCAATAAATAGATAATGGATCATTATTATTTGGCATATAAATTTACATGGATTGGGAATTTGCTGTGCTGTGTTGGTGTGACATACACTACAACAAAAACCAACATTCAGCAATTATAAAGAATTGTATAAAAATAAGTATGAGGTTAAATTACAGATAATGAATGAAATGTGCATATATACAGAAATATCAGTATGTATCTATATGTTTATGAATACATACAGTTGCAAGAAAAAATGTGAACCCTTTGCTTTTACCTTTCTTTCTGCATTGATAACTCATGAAATATGGTCTGATCTTCATGTGAGTCACAACAATAGACAAACACAATCCACCTGAATTAGTAACATATAAACAATTGTACTTTTCTTGTCTTTATTGGACTTTGTTTAATCATTCACAGTCCAGGCTGGAAAAAGTATGTGAACCCTTGTATTTAGTAACTGGTAGAACCTCCTTTAGCGGTAATAACCTCCACCAATGTTTCCTGTAGCTGCTGACCAGGTCTGCACAATGGCAAGGAGGAGTTTTAGACCATCCCTCCATACAAAACTGTTTCAGTTCATCAATATTTCTGGGATAACTCGCATGAACAGCCCTCTTCAGGTCATGCCATAGCATCTCAATTGGATTAAGGTCCAGACTTGAAGCCAGTCATTCCAAAACACAAACTTTATTCTTTTTAAATCATTCTGTTGTTGATTGACTGTTGTGTTTTGGATCATTCTCTTATTGCATTATCCAACTTCTATTAAGCTTCAGGTGACAGACCTCTACCCTAACATTCTCCTATAAAATGTCTTCATTGTTCCCTCAACGATTGCAAGCTTTCCAGGCCCTAAGGTAGCAAAGCAGCCCCAAACCATAATGCTTCTTTCACCGTGTTTCACAGTTGGGTTGAGATTTTGATGTTGGTATGCAGTGCCCTTTTTCCTCCAAACATAGTGGGGTTCATTTCTGCCAACAAGGGTTCAACTTTCGTGTCATCTGACCACAGACCATTCTCCCAGAAACATTTGGAACATCCAGGTGGTCTTTTCCAAACGTGAAACGAGCAGCAATGTTTACTTTGGAGAGCAGTTTTCCTCCATGGTGTCCTTTCATGAACACCATTCTTGATCAGAGTTTTTCTCTTATAGTGGACACATGAAAGGAGACTTGAACAAGTTGCAGAGATTTCTGCAGTCTTCTGCTGTTACCGTTGGGTTCTTTTTCATCTCCCTCAGCATTGCATGCTGTTTTCTTGAGTAGCAACAGTACTGAATTTCTTCCATCTGTAGACAATTCTCTTACTGTGAACTGATGAACACTCAGGTCTTTAGAAATGCATTGGTAGCCTTTTCCAGATTCAAGTTGCTCCACAATTCTTCTCTGATCCTCTGAAAATTGTCTTGATTGAGGCATGGTGCACATAAACAGATCTTTCTTGAGAAGAGCAGGCTCTGTCAGTAACCTGACTTTGTGTGTCTTTTTACAAGGAGGGGCACCTCCTCAACCCTCACCTCCAATCTCAACTCATTGATTGGAACAGCTGACTCTAAATAGCTTTTGTAGAAGGCGTTACCCCAGAGCGTCACATGCTATTTTGAACCTCACCTGTGATTGTTTAAATGGTGTACTCAGTATTGATGAGATGAAGTACAATTGTTTGTGTGTTATTAGTTTAGACAGATTGTGTTTGTTTATTATTGTGACTTAGATGAAGATCAGACCAGATTTTGAACAATGAATGCAGAACAGCAGGTAATTGCAAAGGGTTAACAAACTTTTTCTTACAGCTGTGAATAGATTTGAGCTGGCATCGTGGCTGGAAGGGCCAGAAGGGCTTATTCACTGTTGTATCTCAATAATTTTTTTAAAATCCTTTAAATATTATTTCACTAAATGATGCCTCTGCTTTCCAAATGCAATCGGAGTATTCCAGTATCGTTCTTGAGATTACGTAGAAAATGAGGATAGAGTTTTTACTCTTGAAGTTGTGCAGAGGTTGAGAGAGAAGGCTGTGTATCTCTGACATGCTTTTTAACCATTTCTGCATCTTCTGGACCCCAAGATCTCTTTTTGGTGCTTTGTAAAAGGAAGGACGATCAATGAGCACACAAGAAGACCCCACAAGCTAGTGTGCATTTCACAGATCAGTGCAGAGTGGGAACAGGCCCTTCACTCATATTGTCTGTGCCAAACCTCATGCCAATTTCAAACTGCTCTCTTGCCTGAACCTGTCGATATTCCCCAACTATTCATGTGTCTTTTTAACAACTTGCTCTTGAACATCACTATCATGCCACTTTCCATTGAGGCATGTTCTGGGCACCTACCATTCTCTGTAAAACAAAAAAAAACTTGCCTCAGAAATCTCCGTTGGACTTGTTCTCCCTCACCTTAAACCTGAGCTCTCCAGCATCTTGCTGGCCGCAGGACTCTGTCTACACTTTCTCTGCCTCTCATAAATTAATATACCTCTATTAGGTTAGCTCTTAACCTCTAACACTCCAGAAAAAGAGAACAATCAGCTGTATTTGTCATATTATGTCGAAACACAGTGAAATATGTCATGGACATCGATGATCAACACAGTCTGTGAATGTGCTGGGGCATCCCACAAGAGTCGCCATACTTCCGGTGCCTTCAACTTACTAAGCCTTTGGAACGTGGGGGGAAACTTTTGCACCCAGAGGAAACCAGAGAGGTCACAGGGATCTGTGTTGGGTCCAATTCTTTTTACGTTATATG
Organism: Hypanus sabinus; assembly: GCF_030144855.1. Taxonomy (NCBI): domain Eukaryota; kingdom Metazoa; phylum Chordata; class Chondrichthyes; order Myliobatiformes; family Dasyatidae; genus Hypanus; species Hypanus sabinus. The sequence goes on along the minus strand of NC_082712.1, from coordinate 8,648,181 downwards.
TCAATTATTTGGATGATGGAATTGATGACTTTGTTGCAAACTTTGTAGACAAAATTAAGATAGGTGGAAGGGCAGGTAGTTTTGAGAAGTTGAAAGGCTTAGACAAATTTGGAGAATGGGCAAAGAAATGGCAGGTGGAATACAGTGTTGGGAAGTGTACGGTCATGCACTTTGGTAGAAGAAATGAAAGGGTTGACTATTTTCTAAATGGAGAGAAAATACAAAATAACTGAGACACAAAGGGATTTGGGAGTCCTTGTGCAGGATTCTCTAAAGGTTAATTTGCAGATTGAGTCTGTGGTGAGGAAGGCAAATGTGATGTTAGCATTCAGTTCAACAGGACGAGAATATAAAAGCTGGGATGTAATGTTGAGATTTTATAAAGTACTGATGAGGCTTCATAGAGTATTGTGAACAGTTTTGGACCCTGTATCTTAGAAAGGATGTGCTGAAACTGGAGAGGGTCCAAAGGAGGTTCACGAAAGTGATTCCAGGATTGAATGGCTATTTTGATGGCGCTGACCCTGTTATCACTGGAATTCAGAAGGATGAGGGGTGACTTCATTGAAACCTGTCGAAAGGCCTTGATAGAGTAGATGTAAAGAGGATATTTCCAGTGGTCAGAGTCTTAAGACCAGAGGACACAGCCTCAGAATAGAGGGGAGTCCTTTTAGAATGGAAATGAGGAATTTCGTGGGTCAGAGAGGGGTGAATCTATGGAAGCCAACAGGCAGCTGTGGAAGCCAAGTCTTTATGCATATTTAAGGCAGAGGTTGATATATTCTTGATTGGTCAGGGCATGAAGGGATATGGGGAGAAGGCAGGAGATTGGGGCTGAGAGGAAAATTGGATCAGCCATGATGAAATGGTGGAGCAGACTTGATGGGCCAAATGGCCTAATTCTGTTCCAATGTCTTATGGTCTTTTAGCTTATGTCAGATGTGATGCAATTCTGCTTTATTGACATTATTAGAGGGATAAATATTTGCCAAGTCAGGACCTGCAAGTGTTATCTGGATATCTGAAAAGGACGTTTTAAATTCTCATTCAAGTGAAAGTGGAAGAATCCCTCGTAACACTAATCCATGAGACCAGCAATTTTTGAATTGGGACTTGAATCTGACTGGATGAAAAATGGTGACAATGTGAAGTGGTTCACTCTTCCCAGAATTGCATTGCTCACATGAAGTTATTTGAAAATGAGATTTCCTGTCTAAACTCACACCTAATCACATTAGGTTTAATAAAACATACTTGCTGAAGTTTAGAGATGAAACCTTGTGCTGTGTGAGGAGGCTATTTATAGGAGCAGCCTTTTTGTGATATAAGAATAAATCTATGAACTTTAGGAAGGATAAGCCAAGGGAACTCAAATCAGTCCTCACCGAGGGATCAGCAGTGGAAAGGGCAATCAGTTTCAAGTTCCTGCATGTCAATGTCTCTGAACATCTGTCCTGGGCACAGAATATCAATGCAACTATAAAGAAAACAAGATGGCAGCTATATTTCATGCTGGCGACTTGCCAAAAGGTCTTGGTTGTAAATATCGACTGTACTCTTTTCCATTGACGCTGCCTGGCCTGTTGAGTTCTTCCAGCATTTTGTGTGTGCTGCTCGGATTTCCAGCATCTGCAGATTTCCCCTTGTTAGTTGTATTTCATTAGGAGTTTGAGAAGACATGGTGTGTCACCCATGACACTCAAAAATTTCTACAATTTTATCACCATCTGGTAAGGAGGGGCCACTGCACAGGATCAGAAAAAGCTGCAGAAAGTTGGAAACCCAGCCAGATCCATCATGGACACTAACCTACCCACTATCCAGGACACCTTCAAACGGTGATGCTTCAAAAAGGCAGCATCCATCATTACGGACCCTCATCACCAGGGACAAGCCTTCTTCTCATTGCTACCGTCAGGAGGGAGGTACAGGAGACTGAAGACACACACTCATTGTTTCAGGAACAGCTGCTTCCCCTCCACCATCAGATTTCTGAATGAGCAATGAGTCCATGAGCACTCCCTCAATTTTTTCTTCTCTTTTTGCACTACTTACTTATTTTTATATAGACTTACTGTAATTTATAGATTTTTATTGTTATGTATTGCAATCTACTGCTGCTACAAAGCAAGAAAATTGCATGATACATGTCAGTGATATTAAACCTGATTCTAATTCTGAATCATCTTACATTCTTTCATCATAAGACAATGTTTAAGAACATAATTAAACCTGACAGTGCATTAATGAAGCTGCGGTGTCTGGTCCTGACAGGTGGTGAGGTAGTTGACCTAACCTGTGAATCCTCTGAACCTGTGGTTGTTGATCTCACCAACAATGATTCTGTTGAGGTAAGTGATGCTGACTGGACTATCTGTCAAGTTAGAGACCAAAGATAAAAATGGTGCTGAATTTCACAGATAGTTTGAGGAGGGTGGAGGGAAGAAATATATCAGGAATCTATAGCTTAACCCAACTGAGGGAGATGATCCATTTTGTTCTTGGGAAAAATCAATTTCAATTATGACATAAATGTACAATTTCAGTAGTCCACTCTCCATTTTCATTCCAATATGTCAATCCACGGCCTCCTTTACTGTTGGACAAAAAATACCTTATATTCCATCTGGGTAGCCTCCTACCTGATGGGGTGAACACAGATTACTTGACTTCCAGTAATGCCCCCACCCTCACCATTCCCCATCCCCTTTTCTGTCTCTGACCTAATTTCCTTGACTGCCTATCGTCTCCCTCTTTTCCCCACTTTTCTTTCTTTCATGGCTTCTGTCCTGTTATATTCCCCCGTCTCCAGCCCTGTATCTCTTTCACCAATCAACTTTAATTCAGCCCTTCCCCCCCCCCCCACCCAGGTTTCAGCTATCACCTTGTGTTTCTCCCTCCACTCCCCCCACCTTTTAAGTCTACTCCATCTTTTTTCTCCAGGCCTGCTAAAGGGACTCAGCCTGAAACTTGGACCGTAGTCTTTTCTATAGATGCTACCTGGCCTGCTGAGCTCCTCCAGCATTCTGTGTGTGTTGCTTGGATTTCCAGCATCTGCAGATTTTCCTGTCTTTGTGATTGAATTTCTTTCAAGTTTTTATGTTAAATTCACAGAACTGTGACGTAATGTACAATGTCCATATGTACATTTACATGAGGATTTGCAAAATTAAGGGCAGAATATCCACAGGAATATGGGAAAGTATTGCTTTTCTGAAACCTGATCCATTTATTCTCTTGCCCTCTGATCTACTTCATTTACAGAAGCTTGGTCTTGCATTCATCTCCAAAGTCATTGAAAATTAAGATGTTATTGTGTCTATTAAACCAAAGTGCCAGATGAAAGCTTTCATACATCTTCTTTCTTCCATATATTTTCACGGTAATTGTAAGGTTCTTTGCTACAGACCAAACAATCATAACATTTGTACAGAAAACTACAGGGACAATCCCTGGTCCTGTACTCCATTCAAACATTTCTTTGGTCTTGCTGCCAATTTACCCACTGCTCTCTGACACTTCTCTTTCCTGACATCACTCACTATTCCAGCATCCTTCCACTTCCTTACATTTTTCTGTAATTCTCTCTGCTGCTTCCTCTGACAGCTTGTTCCAGATGCTGACCATACTCTGGATGGAAAACACAAATCTTACCCCTCAGATCCCCTTTAAATCTTTCCCCTCCCACCTTCAATCTGTGTCCTGCAAGGGAACGTATCGGCATCACATCTTATTTACATGATGTGAAAGAGGTTGTTTTGCAGCCTAGTGCAAAAATAATGTAATGATAATTATAAAATGTAGTTTTATCGTAATAATGAATTATTGTTATATAATATGAGTATACAAAAATACAATACAATAACATACATATTTAATTGATATAAATGTAATAATTTATATTATATAATGTAAGTATATATTGTAATGCAAAATAATACAATGTAGGTAGTATTATATTACTAGAATAAATATATTACTACAAATATAAACAACAATTTATAGTAATTCTATTTACTATGAAAATAAAATAATGACTATATTATTTTGTCATTTACAGTAATTATTTATTTCCCATAAATATTACAGTGAGCAAAATTACTATATAGTACAGAAATAGTGCAAAAACAGGAATTGCAAGGTTCAGAAATCTGACAGTGGGCGGGGAGAAAGCTGTTTCTGAATCATTGAGTTGGAAGTTGGGGGGATTCTGATTCGGCACGCAAATTCAAATCCCACCGACAGGATGCTCTCGTGCTCATGACACAAGGCTGATATTGTAAGGCTTGCAGAACTCTGACCCATTGTGCAACCAGATCCCACTGCTATTTTATTTTGCTGAAAGTTAGAGTTTCAGAAAAGCTGGTATTTGGGGAATGTGACCCTAAAAGGTTGATCAAATGTAGTTAGTGTATGTACAGTTCTTTAAAAGGATTGGGAACTTGCCGCCGGTTCCAGCCTTTGTATTGCAGTTCGTGCTAAATTCTTCGATGCACTAGGTAGCAGATGGGGAATAAACACTGACCTTTCAATTGACGTGCTGGGCTCAGATGAACAAAAGATGTAACCCTGCAAGCACCAGGGCCATCTCCTCCTATTTGAATAAGGGAGTCAATATAGCAATTAGTTGAAGTTACAAAGTACTTTTCTCATATTTTGATTGTTTTAATGTTTTACTTACTGATCATCCATGGAGGTGAAGAGCCACAAAATGGCACTGTTCCTCATGTTGTCAGATCAGCACTGCTGTTTGATTGTCAAAATTGAGTTTGTTTCACAAATCCCAGTGAAATAAAGTTGTTCTTCTGATTCACAAATTCAAAGGAGGGTTGGAGAACAAATGGCATGTATGTTGTGTTGTTCAGAAATGTATAGGGACGTTTTATTACACAGAGGAAATCTGAAATGATTTGCCCAATTGTTTCTATTTTCTGCTGCTCAGCAGCACTCAATAGAAAGCAAGGAGTAGTTTGTGGAACAAAGCTACCAGCACTATGATAATATGTACATTTGCTGCACCTTATCTCATCTAACCTATTTCTCTTTTGTTTTACATGAAATGTGCACTCTCCAGATTGTAGATGAAGGTGAGTTTAAAAACATGAATGTCTTTTTATGATTTATTGTCAATGCAAAAAGCAAAAAAAGGTTTGAAGAAATTGATGTTACCCAGCAATTTCTTAATTCTAATGGCATCATGTTTAAAGCTCATTTTATAATTTCATACATTCTGCCAGCAAAGGAACTAGTTAATCACATTAAGTGCCTTGAAATGTTTGATATGTTCAACACACATAAATAAGTGACCACATGCCTTTGAAGTTGCTCTGTGCTGTGTGTTGAAGTGGTGCTTGAGTCTGTATTAGCTAAATAAGCTATCATCTTCAATAAACAACAGAGATGTCATTTGGGACGGACATTAATGACCGGTTTTTAAAAGTTACTTTGAGACCAATACTGTACAGTCTGTGGCTGCCTCTGACTCCGTTCTCTCATGATGAAAATTGATGTAGGTACTCAGTGCGTTGATTTCCCCCATTCCCTTCCTCTCCCACTGAGTATTCTGTATATTCTGTGAAAATTAGCATCAATGAATAAATTGGATTTGGGTGTTCTTTTGTTCGTTTATGTTTTGAATTTTTTTGCACTATATTATGAGCTGCCACGTCCCACAGATGTTGTGGTGAAAAGCTCTCTCTGCTGCACAATCCTGGTGTTATAAGATGTTCACTTCTTACCACAAAGTCTTGAGATTGCAAGTATAGGGTAAATAGCAGAGAGTGAATTTATCATTACAAACTGAGTTTCATATTAAAACCTAGAACACTACAGCACAGTACAGGTCCCTTGGCCCACAATGCTGTGCCTACCTTTTAACCTCCTCTATGATCATTTTAACCCTTTCTTCTTACATAACCCTTCGTTTTTCTATCATCCATGTGCCAATCTAAAAGTCTCATAAATGCTCTGAATGTCTCTCCCCCTAACATCACCCCTGGCAACCTGTTCCATGCACCCGCTACTCAGTGTTAGAAAAAATCTTGCTTCTTATCTCACAAAATGCTGGAGGGGCTCGGCAGGCCAGGCAGCATGTATGGAAAAGGGTAAACAGTTAACATCTCAGGCCAGGACATTGACTGTTTACTCTTTTCCATAGATGCAGTCTGGCCTGCTGAGTTCCTCCAGCATTTGGTGTGCGTTGCTCAGATTTTCAGCATCTGCAGATTTTCTCTTGTTTACCTCCTGTCTCTATAATTTCCTGGGGATTCCTATTTTTCTTCTTGACAACATTGACTTCTCTCCAGTCAACATCTCTTGCTGCCCCGGTGAAGCAGCCAGCATCGTCTAAGGTCCCACCCACCCCTACCTCCATCCCCTCCACCATTGTGTAAAAGATATGGAAGCCTGAAAACGTGTACCACCCGGCTCAAGGACAGCTTCTGCCCTGCTGTTGCCACCTTGCCTGTTGCTGGTGTGGACGCAAAGCTCCAGCAATCTCTCTCTTGCCTCTTTTGATTAGTGTGGATTTCATGACCAGTTGGCCGAAGGGCCTGTACCATGCTGGACTGTTCTACATAAGTGGAACTAGCTTAGATAGAAGCTCGGTCAGCATGGACCAAACAGGTCGAAGGGCCTTTTCCCATGCTGTGTGACTCTAAACCTGGCGTAACAAATACTTTTTGTTCTCTTTTACACTTTTGTACTGGAAATGACATTCAGTGATCTTGAATCTTGAACTCATTTCCAATGAAGTAACTATCAGTGTGCATGCTTGTAGTATTTTACAATAATCTCTCTTCCTTACTTCCTTCCCAGCCCTGTTCTCCCTCTGATTCACTCCCCTTGCTTGGTACGTTCTCCTTGCTCTCCTTTCCTAGCCTCCTGCCTCAGCCCTGAATCGTCAAACAGAAGTGTCTGAATATGAGTGATTATACCCGTTTCTTTTTGGCAGATCTGTCTTCTCCTGTCAATCAGCCAGGCTCAGCTGACGAACAAGCAGACAGGATGCAGTCAGACAGTTGTATTCTCTGCAGTGATGAGGAAGATGGCAGGCCAGACGGGAGCAGCAGCCCTTCGATAACAAGTGCAGCAAGTGTAACTCAGGGAACTCCTCTTCATCCTGCCTTGAGGTAAGAGGGAGAAAGAAAATCCAATACTCTTGTAACTTCAGAGTATCTCTATATAGCCTGCGAGCAATGCACAGTGGCGTAGTGGTTTGCATAACGCTATTTGGCATGCCGTCAAATCAGAGTTCAGTTCCTGCGTTGTCTGTAGGAGTTTGTACATTCTCCCTGTGACTGCATGGGTGTTTCCTGTAAGTATTCTGTTCTTTCTGCATTCCAGAAAGGGTTGGGTTAGGTGTTATCAACTGTGGCTGTGTTGTGTTGTGTTGATGTCAGAAGCATGGTAACACTTGCAGGATGCCTCCAGCATATCCTCAACACAAAATACCCATTTCTCTGTGTTTCAAGGTACATGTGACAGTTAAAGTTAACTCTCATCTTCAGATCTTTAAAATACTTCAAACTACACCTGGTTTGCAAGACTGGACATTTGATGGCCAATTTCTTCACAGGATCTCTCAGCAGCAGTATGATCAGATCCTGTTTTTTTTTGTAGTATTTGTGAAAGGAATGTCCCTGCACAGACATTGCTTTTCCCAGCTACAGGAAGGATGACAACAAGCTGGGAAGGGTTCAGATACAATTCACAAGGAAGTTTCTGGGACTGGATTTCTTGTGTTGTATGGAGAGCCTGGGGCTCTTTTTTTCCTTGAGCAAAGCAGGGCAAAAGGTGACATCACAGAGGTATATAAAATCATGTGGGGTTTATATAAGTTTGGTGGTTGCAGACTTTTCACAGGTGGGTCTAAAACTAAAAGGCATGTTAGTTTAAGGGGAAAATTTTAAAGGAATACAAGGGCAAGGTTTTTCACACGGTGTGATGAGTATGTGGACTGAGTTGCCAGAGGATGTGGTAGTGGTTGTACAATTATAGTGTTTAAAAGACATTTAGAGAGGTTCGTAGATTGGAAATATTTTGGCAGATATTGGCATAATGCAGGCAAATCGTACTAGCTTGGATAGGTAAATTGGTTGCTATCAAAAAGTTGGGCCGAAGTTGGGCAGTTTTATTCTAAGTTGTTGATCAATACACCTCAATCATTCACAGGTGTGTGTGTGTGTCTTTTTATTTTGCACCTTTTGCTATTTTTCAGTTGAAAGGAATAAAAATAAAAGTCATCTCCCAGCTGACAGAAGAGGGAGCTCACATGAGGTGGTGTTCCCTCTTCCTGCCACTGGGCGGACTACTGAGTGCCAGCCAGTAGCTTCCCACGCAGAAGGAATCTCAGCATGACATTCTTTGTTGGCATCATGTGACAACCTGCTGAACCTATCAGGGCAGCACATTGTGCTATGAAGTCATCCAAACATTGGATTAGTGTATTTGTTAACCTGCTGATGAAGCTGAGTCTGGTCCTCAGTTGTATATTTTGAAGAAAGTTTACAATTATGTATTTGCTCTAAAGCTACACAAATCGGTTTATTGAAGTGAGTTTCCACCTTAATCTCCTGCACCTGCATTTAAATGCAACCAACATGTCATGTTTCACAGTAGAACAATACATACGACAACAATCAAACTATACCATGATTTAAATAAAATCTTTGCTCTCAATTTTCCACAACTCTCTCTAACCGTCAAACAGCAAGATGTACCTAATCAGAATCAGAATTGGGTTTAATTTTTATTTATTAACTTATTTTAGAGATACAGCATGGAACAGGCCCTTCCAGCCCTTCCCAGCAACCCCCATTTTCACAGGACAACTTATGACAGGCTAATGTCTTTGCACTATTGGATGAACCTGGAGCACCTGGAGGAAACCTGCACTATCACGTGGAGACCATAAACTCTTTACAGGTGGCATTGGAATTGACTCCTAGCCCTGACACTCCACACCCCAACCTGTGATAGTTAACCACTACGCCTCTGTTTCGCTAACATGTCATGAACTTAATTGTTTTGTGGCAGCAGTGCCATGCAATGCATAAAAAATACTATGAGTTACGGTAAGAAATAAAGAAGTAGTGTAGAAAGAGAGCAAAAGTAATGAGCTAGGGTTCATGGAGGGTGGAGATATGTCTCTACCAAAGGAGGTGTAAGGTCCTCCTTCCGTCTGTTAGCCTGCAGGTCACTCTTGGGCAAGGTGTAGCACATTCCCCCTCCCCCACAATATGGATCGTGTAAAGCCATGGGAACAGGTGCTGGATGGTTTTGTAGCAATTGGTGCATATCACAAGTCCTGGTTATGTGAACAATAATGTCAGGCAGATGATCTCTGAAGCGTATTGATAATGGCTGAGGTCACCCATCTTGTAAAGACACTGCTGAGAAGAAGACAATGGCAAGCCACTTCTGTTTTAAAAAAAAATTGCCAAGAACAATCATGGTCACGAAAACCATGATCCCCACAACATATGACTCAGCACATAATTATTGTCTATTCAGAAATCTGTGTGTCTCTTCTGGCTCCTGTACCTTCTCTCTGATGGTAGTAATGAGAGGAGAGCATGTCCTATGTATTGGAGGTCCTTAATGATGGACGCTGTCTTTGACAAGATGGTAACCCTATCGCAGGTCCCACTTTACATGCCCTCACACCAAATTTCTCCAAAATATTTATCCTTTGGGTTCTGCACATCCCATAAACACTACAGGTTCTGCAGATGCTGGAAATCTTGATCAACACACACAAAATGCTGGAGAAACTCAGCAGGACAGTCAGCATCTGTGGAGGGGAATTAACAATTGATATTTCAGGCCAAGACCCTACAGCAGGACTGGAAAAAAGCGGGGCATTTCTGGCTTCTGTCCCCTTCCTTTCCTGTCCTGATGAAGAGTCTTGGCCCCAAACCATGACTGTTTATTCTGTTCCATAGATGCTGCCTGACTTGCTGAGTTTCTCCAGCATTTAGTGTGTGTTGCCCATAGTCAATGCAGTTGGATTTCATGAATGAATATCCTTGATGCATCTCAGAACAATTGAGGCCAAAGTCCTCAGCTTTCCAAGTAGTATAAGATCAGGTAAGTATAATACAGTTTACAAGCGTTCTGATCCAGTCTTTGACCACTTTGTCAAGCACCTCCATTCCATCTGTCAAAAGCAGAAATTCCCAGTGGCCAAATATTTTAGTTTAGATTCCCATTCTGACATGTTGATCCATGGCCACCTCTTGTGAGACAATGAGGCCACCCCAATGGTGGAGGAGCAGCACCTTACATTCCGTTTGGGTTGCTTCCAACCTAATGGCATGAATATGGATTTCTACTTCAGGTTATTAAAAGAAAAATTCCCTCCCCCTCCCCTCTTCTATTCCTATTCTGGACTCCTGCATCTTCTCACCTCCCTATCACTTCTCGCTGGGAACCCCTCCTTCCCTTTCTCCTATAGTCCATTCTCCTTCCTATCAGATTCCTTCTTCTCTGTACTTTTCCTATCCCTCCCCCCCCACCTTTTTATTCTGCATCTTCCCCCTTCCTTTCCAGTCCTGCAGAAGAGTCTCAGTCCAAAACCTCTTCTGTTTATTTAAGTCCATAGATGCTGCATGACCTGCTGAGTTCCTCCAGCATTTTGTGTGTGTTGCTCTGATCCATTGTTTGGTTAATGTCCAGGACGTACAGAGGACACTCTACTCTGTTACCTGGCTTTAAAGCTCAAATATGCTCCCTCCACCAGGATTAAATAGATGCAGGGGAAGAGGCCGGGAAATGGACAGCGAAGTGGCACGGTGCGTAGAGCCGCTGCCTCCCAGTTCCTGAGACACGTGTTCAATCTCAACCTCGCATCCGGTCTGTCTGGAGTTTGTGTGTCTTCCTTTGACCATGCGGGTTTCGCCCTGTGATCTCTATATCGCAAACACTTGTGACTTTTAAAAATAACTGGCTGTTGTAAACTGCTCCTAAGAGTGAGTGAGAGTGTGTGTGTGTGTGTGTGTGAGTGTGAGAGAGAAAGACTGGAAGCCGTGGTGTTGGGGGTTGGGTGGCCTATTGATGCCAATGTTCAAAGTTCAAATAAATTTATTATCAAATTACATATATGTCAAAAGAAAACTGTCCTAAGATTTGCTTTCTTGCAAGCATATACAGTAAATCCAAGAAGCACGATAGACTCGATGAAAGACTGCACCCATCAGGACAAAGACTCCTGTACTACCTTCTTGATGACAGTAACAAACAGAGAACATTACCTGGGGTGGGGGTCCTTGAAGATGCAACAGCACTCTGTGTCAATGTGCTCAATGGTGGGGAGGGCTTTTCCCATGGTGGACTGGGTCGTATCCACTACTTTTTGTAGAATTTTCCTTTCAAGGGCATTTTCCCTGTTAGGCAGTGATACAACCAGTCAATAAACTCTCCACCACAAAACTACAGAAAATTATCAAAATTTCAGATGTCATGCTGAATCTTTGCAAACTTCTGAGGAAGGAGAGGCGTTGCCAAGCTTTCTTCCATTTACATGCTGGGTCCAGGACAGGTCCTGTGAAATGATAACACAGAGGATCTTAAAGTTGCTGACTCGGTCCACTTTTGATCCTCAAGAACACTGGCTCATAGACCTCTGGTTTCCTCCTCCTGAACTCAATAATCAACTCAGTCTTTCTGATATTGTGACAGATTGTTGTTGTGGCACCACCTAGCCAGATTTTCATTCTTACACCTATTTACTGATTCATCACCACCTTTGATTCAGTCAACAGCAGTGGTGTCAGCAAACTTGAATATGACATTGGAGCTGTGTTTAGCCTCACAGTCATAAGTGTAAAGTGAGTAGAGAAGGCAGGGCTAAGCACAAAGCTTTGTGACGCACCTGTGCTGATGAAGATTGTGGAGGAGATGGATATTGAGGCCAAGGTCTAGAAGTTTATTGATTAGTTTTGAGCTAACTATAATGTTGAATGCTGAGATGTAGTGAATAAAGAGTATCCTGATGCATCTTTGCTGTTCAGATGTTCCAGGGTTGAGTGAAGAGCCAATGAAATGGCATCTGTTATGGACCTGTAGTGCTGGTAGGCAAATTGGAGTGGATCCAAGTCACTTCTCAGAGAAGAATTAATAATGTTTCATCACCAACCTCTCAAAACACTTCATCACAATGGATGTAAGTGCTACTGGATGATGGTCATTGAGGCAGTTACCACATTCTTCTTAGGCACTAGTATAATTGAAGCATGTGGGAACCTCAGACTGCCAAAGCGAGAGGTTAAAGATCTCAGAGAACCCTCCAGCCAGTTGATTAGCACAAGTCTTTAGTATGTGGCCAGGTACCCCGTCTGGACTTTCTGTGGGTTCACCCTCTTGATGGATTCTTGAACATCAGCCTCGGAGACTGAAATCACAGGTCTATCGGGGGGAATAAAATGGCATTAGTTTAGAAATAGTGTAAATGTGTCTTTGATAGTCATCACAGACTCAGTAGCTAGTTATTAGTATGACTAGAAGGAGACCCTTTGGCCAATCAGGTTTATGCCATTCATTGTATCTACACTAATCCCATTTGCTTGCATTAGTCTATTGCTAAAAGAAATGTCCAAAAGGATAAGGTGGCATCCATAATTAAGGGACCCAGTCATTCAGGACATGCCCTCTTCTGATTACTACAAATGGGGAGGAGGGTCAGGATCCTGAAGACACACACTTCTCCATCTTCCATCAGATTTCTGAATGGACAATGAGCCCATGTACACTACCTTACTATTTTTTCTTATTTTTTGCTCTCTTTTTGCTATATATATATATACAGCAAAATTTCATGACACATGCCAGTGGTAGTAAACCTGGGTCTGATTCTGATTGCCTTTTCTGTCTTGTCTATTCTACTACTTATTTGAATGCTGTTGAAATGTTGCAAGAGTCTCTGCCTCTACTTCTTCCAGACTCCAGAAACCATCTGTGTGGAAAAAATGCCCCCACATATTGTCTGTAAACCAACTGCCTCTGGGGTTTTACTGTTGTTGCTCTGCTAGGTTGGCACCAGAATGTGTGATGACACTTGCAGACAGCCAAAGCATATCCTTTGCTTGTGTGATAAATGAAAGAAATCTAACTTTGCCCTTTTGTCTAACCTGTCCATGCTCTTCATAATTTCATATATCCTTCTTCAGTCACCCCTGAACCACATTTGCACAAAGAACACAAACCCAGCCAGTCTGTCTCTGCTGAAAACTGTAATGCTCCAGTCCAGGTACCATTCTGGTGATCTCTGTTTCCTCTGTGTGTTACTGATCCATTGCCTTCCCATTCTGTTCATCATTTAACATTATTTTGTCTAATGTCTATTTTATGATTGAGATCAGATTTCTTTGTTTATAATGTATGCATTGAAACAGAGTGAAATGCATCATTTGTGTTGATAGCCAACAACCTAAGGATGTGCAAATGCCACCACATATTCTGGTGGCAATATAGTAATTCCACAATGTTCAGCAGAAGAACACAGAACACAACAAGCACCAAAACAGGCCCCTTTCCTCTTTCCCACCCACACAAGTGAAAGCTTCCAGGCTTTGGAATTCCATTATGTTCAGCACTCTGTGTTGAAGTCAGACACTTTGTGCCTTGACCCAGCTGAGAGCCTCTGCTTGCATCTGCATTGTTTCTGATTCTGGCTCGTTTTGGAAAGGAAGTCCAGTGTGGATGTTGGTGCCAGACTGGGATGAAAATATTTGCTTATAGGTGTAACTGAATTTAACATTTTCTATATTTATTTTTGGCAGATCTGACAGGTTCGTTCACCGCAGGTCTTCCTCAGGGACCATTAGCTGTCCCATTTGTATGGATGGTTACAAAGAGGTAAGCCTACATCTCTAGAGAAATCTATTGATTTATTTATTTAGTGATACTGTATGGAACAGGCCCTTCTACTCCAATAAGTTGGAAAGTAACGCTCCTTTCCCCAGGTTGGGGGGGAGCATGGTTTTAAGGTGACAGCAGAGGCATTTTAGAACCTGAGGTGCAATTTTTTTTACATTGTCATTGTAAGAATATTGAGTACAGGAGTTGGATTGTTTGGTTGAAGTTGTATAAGATGTTGGCGAGGCCTGATTTGGAGTATTGTGTGCGGAAAAGATGACAATGAGATTGAAAGAGTACAGACAAAATTTACAAGGATGTTGCCAGGACTAGAGTACCTGAGTTATAAGGGAAGATTGAATAGTTCAGGAATTTATACCTTGGAACGTAGCAGATTAAGGAGAGATTTGATCGAGGTATGCAAAATTTTGAGGGTATAGATTGGGTAAATGCAAGCAGGCTTTCTCCACTGAGGTTGGGTGAGACTACTACCAGAGGTCATGGGTTAAGGGTGAAAGGTGAAAAGTTTTAAGGGGAACATGAGGGAAACTCTTCACTCAGAGGGTTGTGAGAGCATGGGATGTGTTGCCAGCCAGGTGGTGCATGCATGCTCAATTTCGGTGTTTAAGAGAAGTTTGGATAGGTACGTGGATAGTAGGGGCATGCTGGGCTATGGTCCAGGTGCAGGTGGATGGGACTAGGTAACTTAAATAGTTTGGCACAGACTAGATGGGCTGAAAGGCCTGTTTCTGTGCGATACTTTATGATTCTGGTGGTAGTGAAACAGATGTCAGAGTGGTGTTCAGTTAGCTTTTAGATAGACAGATCAATTTGCAGGAATAGGGGGATATGGATTGAAGATGTTTATTGAACAGCCTGTCATATCTCTGCTGATTCTCGATCCCTTTAACCCGCTCATTTCCCAGAAAGCTGTGGATATCATTTCCTTAACATTTCTCCACTTCTTCATATGTCCCTGTTCACCATTTTTCATTGCCCTTATAGGCAGTTTATTCCAGATGATAAATGGATTTTTCTTAAACCTCGACATAGAGCAGAATTAGGCCATTCGACCCATAAATTCTACCCCACATTCCATCATGTCTGATTTATTATCCCTCATCCTCTCGCAAAAGAAACTCTTCATCTCGGTTATAAAGGATATTCAGAGTTCTAGGCTTCCCCACTATGGGAAAAACCTCTCCACTTCCACTCTATCTCAGCCTTTTATCGCCTCAGTTTGAACCCTCACTCTTCTACTTGTCCGATTTGGAAATAGGTTGCTTCATAATCCAGAATGTGTGTAAACCTAGGTCCCAACTGAGTGCAGTCCTCGAGAGTCTGAGCTGCTGCTTTCAAGCCTGTCTGTAGATGATTCATAACACATGGAAGATGAGTTTTATCGGACGTGGAGAGAGTGGGGCGGCTCCTCCCCCGGTCCTGCTACCACTTACCTCGAATAACACCCAAAACTCATCATCACTACTTTCAATCCAAACTACTTTATTGCTTACAACCAACTAGTCACTGTATTTCAGAAGTAATATCGGTTTAAAAGCAATTACGACGTCAGGAATCAAGGTGCAAGATTGTTTAATATCATTTTCTGTACACAAGTGCAAAGGAGAACGAAATAATCATTACTCTGCATCCAATGCAGCAGAAAAAACACAAGGTAAAGAAGATAGTAAATATAAACACAGAAGGTAGTTTCAAAACATAGATTGTAACACTAGTCTCTACATGAGGTGACCAATGGGACATAATAAAGTAATGGTGGAGGTATTAATCAGTCTTACTGCTTGGGGAAGGTAACTGTTTTTGTACTTAGAGTATAAAAACAAGGATGTATTGCTGAGGCATTGGTCAGACCACATCTGGAGCATTCTGAGCAGTTCTGGGCTCCATATCAAAAAAAGGATATGCTATCATTGGAGAGGGTCCAGATGAGATCTCCAAGAATGATTCTGGAAATGAAAGGATTAAAGTATCAGGAGCTTTTGATGTCTCTGGGCCTGTACTTGCTGGAGTTGAGAAGAGTGAGGGGGGATCTCATTGAAACCTATCGATTGTTGAAAGGCCGAGGTAGAGTGGATGTGGAGAGGATGTTTCTGAAAGTAGTGGAGTCTAGGACCAGAGGGCACATCCTCAGAATAGAGAGACGTCCATTTAGAACAAGGAACATGAGGAATTTCTTTAGTTAAAGGGTAGTGAATCTGTGGAATTCATTACCACAGACAACTGTGATCAAGCAGATGTTGGTAGGTTCTTGATTAGTAAGGGTGTCAAAGGTTACAAGGAGAAGGCAGGAGAATGGCGTTCAGAAGAATATTAAATCAGCCATGATGAAATGGCAGAGCAGACCTGATGAGCCAAATAGCCTAATTCTACTCCTGTGCCTTAGAATGTGAAATTTTGAAGTAGCTATACAGTGGAAAGACATAATTACAGAAGTGTGCCACAGTAACATTGCAGTTATTGTGATGCTGTTACAGCTTTGCGTGATGAAGTTTGGATTTCAATTCTAGCGACCTCTAAGAAGTTTGTGCATCCTTCCCATGACCGAGTGGGAGTGGGTTTCTTCCGGCTGCTCTGGTTTCCTTCCACAGACCAAAGATGTAGTAGGTTGATTGGTTATAGTAAATTCTCCTGTGATTAGGCTGGTGTTAAATAGGTGGGTTGCTGGGAGGTGCAGCTCATTGAGCCAGAAGGTCCTGTTCTTCATTGTATCTCTAAATAATAAATAATTTACAAAATAATAAGGTCTCTGAGCCAAACTCAGGCAGATAGGTCTGGCTTGCTGGACAGCATGGATGAGATGGGCTGAAGGGCATGTTTCTGTACAGTGTGACTCTGAAACTCCATAGTTTAAGAAATGCTACAATAAATTATTACCTCCAAAAGATAGGATGCTGATATAAAATTGTAATTTAGAGATGTTCTCTTTTACGTTTAAACCCCAGAAGAATTTAAGAATTTGGACAAAGATTCAAATTGATCAATATCTGACTGAATTGAATGAAGAGTCTGACTTTCCCTTTGTAGTTTTTGAAAAGCACTTTGTATAATTACCACTGTTATAATTTCATTTCTCGGTCCCTGTCCAGATTGTCCAAAGTGGGCGGCTGATTGTCTCGACGAAATGTGGTCACATCTTCTGCAGCCAGTGCATTCGGGACTCTCTTAGAAACTCTCACACGTGCCCAACCTGCCGAAAGAAACTAAACTCACGTCAGTACCATCCAATTTACGTTTGACCACGGAGAGGTGGGGAGGGTGTCATTCTGAAATTTATTCACCCGGCCATGCGTTGGGCATGTCAAAAAACCTATGACATTCTTCAGATTTATCAGTGACAAAAGGCGCTCCTTGTGGGAGACGGAAGGATGTGTGTAACGCTGACTGATCACTGTATCCATCTAATCCAGTGGACTTGCTGTAACTTGGAATTGGGAGGGAGGGGATGGGTAACGGCTGCGGGTGAGAAATAAAGCTTTCACCAGCACGTTCCAGTTGCCAGCTCAGCTCAGATGTGTGTTTTCTACATATTTCTCTTTCTTTTCTGCGCTTTGCCTCTCTCACCACCAGCCCAGATCAGAGACTGGTCACCAACTGCACATGCAGTCAATTAACGCGGCTCCGTCTTCAGTCTGCCCGTCCACCTTGCCGACTTACGGGAGCCCCACTCTGTCCTGCTCAGCTCCCCAAGTGGCATCAGACAGTCCCTCCTTCCTGCCATTGCAACTGTGGGGGGAGATGTGAAGCATCAGGTACAGGGTGGTGGGGAGAGAAGCTGAAGGTTACATGAGGACCACGAGCTTTTGGTTAGACCCCTCTTACTCAGGAAATCTTTCAAAGCCTTACATTCACTGATGGCTGGGTTTCAGGAGATATTTGTGGAGGGCTAGGATTACTCTATGCATGATTTCAGGTTCCTGATTTTGCTTTGGGAACACATTGCCTTTTATTTCTCCTAAATTATCCCATAGCCAATGTCTGAAACAGCAGTATCCTCGACCAAAGATTCTGATCATCAGACCGAGTGCAGGCGGCTGCCATCGGTCTGTGCAATGACAGGTATTGGGAAAATTCAGCTAATGCTGGAACCAAATTAATATTCACATCTTGAAATTCAGATATCTCTGAAAAATAAAGATGAGATTAGTTTTAAACAAAGATGTTACTGGAAGTGTTTTGAGTAATTGGAGGAAGTTTATTTTCATTGTCTGTAAACTTTTGTGCAGTGATGTTTTATGAATGTGAAAATTAGACCATTATGTCCTCTTGTTATGTAATGTTTTGTCAAGTAGAATGTTTTCTTTTTGCCACATTCTGAGGGCTAAAATAATGAATAAAATAATAGTCCCTCGTATGTCTCCCATTTAGTCTGTGTTTTTCTCAGTTTAACTTTATTTCAAGTTCTTCCTTTGCCTGGTTTGGTGCTAGCTGTTGCTATAGTTTTACTAAAAGTAACAGATTGCTTACAATACATCATAAACACAGGCAAATCTGCAGATGCTGGAAATCCAGAGTGACACACACAAAATGAAGGGCCAATTCCCCTCTGTCATGTAAATACATGCTAGAGGAACTCAGCAGGTCAGGCAGCATCTGGGAGAGGTGGTGTGCAAACAATTGATGTTTTGGGTCGAGACCCTTCCTCAAATGTTTCTATATTTCCATGGGTACACTGCTATCTCTCATTCAGTCTTGATGATTAACCATTTACTAATCTGAGCTTTCTTTTTTTATCAAAACTACAACAACTCCCCATCATTTCTTGGTGGTCTATTTCTGGGTTCTGCCTCTCCTTCCTGTCCTTGCACCTCCTTTTGAACAAGAGGTTTGGAGCTTGTTTTTGGCAGTTTTCCAGTCCCATGGCACACACAGTCACAGAAACAACATAGAGCAAGGGAAGAAGCTGTTCCTATAATATTTGAGTATGTGCCTTGAGGCTCTTGTACCTCCTTTCTGATGGTAGTAACGAGAAGAATGAATACCCTGGATGGTGAGGGTCTTTTATGATGGATGCAGCCTTCTTGAAGACTATCTTTAGACGGTGTTCTTGATGGTGGGAGAGGGTTACGCCTGTGACGGAGCTGGCTGAGTCACCAACCTTTACAGCCTTTTGTGCACTGGAGCCTCCATGTTAGCCTATGAAGCAGCCAGTCAGAATGCTCTCCACAGTACATGTACAGAAATCTGTTAGATTCTTTGCTGACATACCAGATCTCATATTCCCAGTGAAGCAGAACTACGGGCATGCCTTCTTTATGATCTTTTCAATGTGTTCAGCACAGGATAGGTGGTCTAAGATGTCGCTGCCCAGGAACTTGAAGGCTGCTTACCCTTTCTACTGCTGCCCCCTCAATGTGGATTGGTGTGTGTTACCAAGTCATAAAGTACAACAACACAGAAACAGGCCCTTCAGTCCATCTAGTCGATGGTGAACTGTTATCCTGCCCAGTCCCATTGACTTGCACCTTTGCCATAGTTTTTCATACCCCTCCTATCCAGGTATTTATCCAAACTTCTCAAATTTTACAATTGAATCTGCATCCACCGGTTCCACTGGCCAATTCTCCTGACTTCCACTTCCTTTGGTCCACAATCATCATCTTTGCAAAATGCTGGAGGAGCTCTGCAAGTCAGACGGTACTTCAGACGGAAAAATGATACTTCAGGCTGAGACCTTTCTTCAGGATCGGAAAGGTAGGGGGAAGGTGCCAGAATGAGGTGTGGGGGGAGGGGGAGAGGGGTATCAGGAAACTGGTAGTTGAAACCAAGTGTGTGAGAAAGGTAAAGAGCTGATGATGAAGGGATTTGATAGGGGAGAGTGGACCATGGGAGAAAAGACAGGAAGAAGGGCACTGGTGGAGGTGAAAGGCAGGTGCGAAGAGGCAAGGGGCCAGAATTTTCTTGCAGGAAGGAGAAATCAATATTCATGCTCTCAGGTTGGAGGCTACCCAAACGGAATATGAGGTGTTTCTCTTCCACTGTGAGGGTGGCCTCATCGTGGCACAAGAGGAGGCTGTGGACCAACATATCAGAACAGGAATCGGAATTAAGATGTTTGGACAGTGGGAAATTCCACTTTTGGTGAATGGAGCAAAGATGATGGACGAAGCAGGCCCTCAGTTCACAACAGGTCTCATCAATGTAGAGGAGGCTGCACTGGGAGCACTGGATATAATAGGTGATCCAAGCAGATTTGCTGGTGCAGTGTTGCTTCACCTGAATGACCGCTTGGGGCCCTTAATGGAGGTGAATGGGCAGATGTAGCAGTTTGGCTGTTTGCAGGGGTAAGTGCTGGGGGGGTAGGGTGTGAGTGGACAAAGAATCATAGAGGGAGTGATCCCAACAAAGCAGAGGTGGGGGAAGGAAAGATGTGTTTAGCGGTAGGATTCATTCGGAGATGGAAGTAGTTACAGAGGATGATTTGTTGGATGGGGTGGTATGTAAGGACAAGAGGAACTCTCACTGTTAAGGCTGCAGGAGGAGATGTGGGTGAGGGTAGCATCAATGGTGGAAGAAGGGAAATCCCATTATATGAAGAAGGACATTCCGGTGAAGCCCTGGAAAGGAAAGCCTCATCCTGGACAGGTTGAGAAGAGGCATAGTAAAGGTAGCTGTGGGAATTGGTATGTTTATAAAAGATGCCTGTCGGTAGTTTGTCACTGGAGATGGAGACACCAAAAAAAGAGGAGGGAAGTCTCAGAATTGGTCAATTCCTGGGTCTTGCTGATAATTGGGTGCAAGATTGTTGCAACATGACTCAACCAGCTGATCGACCTCACTCCTGTATGCCTCCTCATCACCATCAGAGATTCGGCCAGCAACCGTTGTGTCTGGGCGAATTTTCGATGGTGTTTGTGCTGTGCCTCACTATAGAGTAAAGAATGTAGAGAGTAGAGCAGCAGTTGAAGCATTCATCCTCAGGGAAAAGATATGACCTCTCTCACACTCCACCATTTAATGAAGTGATCAGATCTCCTGTAATAATCTTTATTCTGCATTTCCATCTACACATAGTAACCTTCTATCAAGTGTCTGTACCTCTGCCTT
Source organism: Hypanus sabinus (assembly GCF_030144855.1). NCBI lineage: Eukaryota > Metazoa > Chordata > Chondrichthyes > Myliobatiformes > Dasyatidae > Hypanus > Hypanus sabinus. Next base: position 8,627,262 of record NC_082712.1, on the reverse strand, counting down.
AAACTGGTACAAAGACTACAAAATGTTGAGACATTAATAATAAAGATTTATAAAGTTATGTGGGGGGTATAGAGCAGCTCCTCAGCATTGGAATGTCTAGTGCCAGAGATAAAGATAAAGGTTAGCTTTATTTGTCAGATGTACATTGAAACATACAGTGAAATGTGTTGTTTGCATCAACAATCAACACACTACGAGGATGTGCTGGGGGTATCCTGCAAGTGTCAACCATGCTTCCAGAACCAATGTACCAAGCCCACAACTTATTAACCCTCGCCTGTGTATCTTTGGAATGTGGGAAGAAACTGGAATATCCAGAGAAAACCTATGCAAACACTTTATAGACAGTGGATTTAATGGAACCCCGATCGCTGACATTGTAAAATGTTTCACTAGCCTGTAAGAGGTAATTTCAAAGGATTGATGTGGGGCAAGTTCATAGATGTTAGAGAAATGGGGGGGTTATGTAGGAGGGAAGGGTTAGATTGATCTTAAAGTAGGTTAAAAGGTCGGCACAACATTGTAAGCCAAAGGGCCTATGCTATAATACTCCATGATGTGCAGAATTATCAAACCACTGATATATTGCCAACATCGCTCACTTCTACAAATTACAAGCAAAGAAAAAAATGTGATGAGCAAAATCAAATTCAAAATGTTCGAAGTAAATTTATTATCAAAGTACATTTATGTCACCAAGTACAACCCCGAGATTCATTTTCCTGCGGGCATACTCAATAAATTCATAGAATAATAACCATAACAGAATCAATGAAAGACTGCACCAACTTGGACGTTTAACCAGTGTGCAAAAGACAGCAAACCATGGAAATACAGAAAGAAATAATAATAATAAATGAGCAACAGATATTGAGAATGTGAGATGAAGAATCATTGGAAGTGAGTCCATAGGTTGTGGGAACATTTCAATGATGGGGCAAGTGAAGTTCTCTCCAGGTTCTAGGGCCTGATGGTTGAGGGATGATAACTGTGCCTGAGCCTGGTGAGTCTTGTTGATGGCAGCAGCGAGATGAGAGCATGACCTGGGTGGTGGGGGACCCGAATGATGGATGTTGTTTTCCTACATTTAATTTAAGATAATGAAAATATTCATTCATTGATTCTGGGTTGAACAAACGTGTAAGAGATCATCTTTTATTGTCTTTATTTATCCATCATTTGCTAGAGGTTCTTTCATTTCCTGCTTCCTATAGTTCTTCATTACAGTCTACTTAAGTCTTCAGCCCATTGAAGCCTTCAAAAATATAGTAATGACAGGGAACTGTCATTGCGGCTTTTATTCCTACAAGTCAAATCCATCCTCAATCTAGTTAACTTTAATTTTCTTCTCAGACCAAAGAATATTTGTGAGTGACACCCATTGTCTGCCTTGACTGATGATGACCTCCTCATTTGTAATGTATTTCTTTAATAAAAATAAGTGCAAAATCTTATCCTGATGTGTCACGGCTTGGTATGGTAGTAAACTGTTCTGCCTGTGTCTATGAGAAACTGCAGAGAGTTGTGGACACAGCTCAGCATGTCACAGGAACCAGCCTCCCCTCCATGAATTATGTCTACACTTCTTGCTGCCTTGGTAAATCAGCCAACAGAGCCAAATACCCCTCTTCTCTCCTTTTCCACCAAGCAGAAAATACAAAAGCCTGAAACCATGTACTGTCAAGCCTGTGCAGTCATGCACCTTCCATTCTCCACACAGCTAACAGGAGTCATTTACTTGTCATTTTCACTTCATCACCTGCAGCATATTTAAGTCGAGCTCTCATCCACAATCGTACATTATCTTGTGTTAGGTATCTGTTCTCTCTTGTGACCCCTCTTGGCTTGTTATCTTGCAGTTTATTAGGAAGCAAAATATAATTCACTGCTAAATCATCTCTGCCTATCAGCTTCTGGGTCAATTCTTCTCCACATCTCCAACCATCAGAGTACACTCACCTAATGGAAGTTTTTTGTTGACAGGAGCACACAATGACAAAGCAGCTTGAAACCATTGGGCATTTGATTCCCACTTTCAACCAGCTCTCCATCTCAATACAGCAACCCCAAGCCAGTCAGCCTTCAACCTTGGAGCCCCGGATTCTGGTGCCCGAACACTTTGACAGATCCCCAACCTAATGTCAAATTTCCTGTCCCAGTGCGACTCACAGTTTGAGCTCCAGCCATCTCTATATTCTATGGACCAAGCCAAAACTGCCTTTGACATCTTTCTGTTAACTGGACAAGCTCTGGGACAATAAATGCACCATTTGCAATAATTATGAGGAATTCATCAACGAGATTTTTGATTATCTGGGAAGTGGAGGGAGGACAGTGGATTGGGTACTTTCCCTGCACCAAGGTTCATGCTTGAAATTCAGGACCCTCACAATGGAGTACAGCTGGAATGTGGAAGTGCTGCCCCTCAGAGCACTTGAAAGAAAAGCCATCGACACGAGAGAGACACCCACTGACCTCGAAAGCATCATCACTCTAGCCTTCCAAAATGACAAGCGTCTTATGGAATGACCCTCATAAGCCAAAACTCCAGTTCCATTTCAAGATGTAGGACCCTCAGTGGCAATGCCTCCAGAACCCATGAAGGTAGAGAGAGCTCTCTTAACACGCCCCACCCCGCCCCCAAGCATTTGGTCAGTGGAGAAATAACTTGAATAACTTGTGTGCTCACTATGAAACTGATGATCACCCACTGCATATGCGAAATGGCACCACCAGGTAGAGACAAGGGCTTCTATCTGGTCATTCTCCCTGAACCCCCATTCCAGCACCATTGCCTTGACTCACTCTCCCCTCCATCACGCCCTGGTGGATTCCGGTGCAGCAGGCAACTTTCCATATTAGACTCTGTGTAGCTTAGACTCCCAACTGAGTCTGGCTCTCACCCACAGCCATTGATGGACATCTCTTGGGGCCTGGGATTGTCCGGGCACAAATCCTGTGCATACGAGCTTCGGGCAGTACCGAGGGTACACCCATATCCTCCTCAGTTGACCTCACCCCGTGGACAGAAACAATAGACAGTAGATGCAGGAGTAGGCCATTCGGCCCTTCTAGCCAGCACCGCCATTCACTGTGATCATGGCTGATCATACACAGTCAGTATCCCGTTCCTGCCCTCTCCCCATATCCCTTGACCCCGCTATCTAGAAGAGCTCTATCTAACTCTCTCTTGAATGCATCCAGAGACTTGGCCTCCACTGCCTTCTGGGGCAGAGCATTCCACATATCCACCACTCTCTGGGTGAAAAAGTTTTTCCGCATCTCTGTTCTAAATGGCCTACCCCTTATTCTTAAACTGTGGCCTCTAGTTCTGGACTCACCCATCAGCAGGAACATGCTTCCTGCCTCCAGTGTGTCCAATCCCTTAATAATCTTATATGTTTCAATCAGATCCCCTCTCATCCTTCTAAATTCCAGTGTAGCGACAAGCCCAGTCACTCCAATCTTTCAACATATGACAGTCCCGCTATTCCGGGAATTAACCTTGTGAACCTACGCTGCACTCCCTCAATAGCAAGAATGTCCTTCCTCAAATTTGGAGATCAAAACTGCACACAATACTCCAGGTGGGGTCTCACCAGGGCCCTGTACAGCTGCAGAAGGACCTCTTTACTCCTATACTCAATTCCTCTTGTTATAAAGGCCAGCATGCCATTAGCTTTCTTCACTGTCTGCTGTACCTGCATGCTTGCTTTCATTGACTGATGTACAAGAAAACACCTAGATCTTGTTGTACTTCCCCTTTTCCTAACTTGACCCCATTTAGATAGTAATCTGCCTTCCTGTTCTTGCCACCAAAGTGGATAACCTCACATTTATCCACATTAAACTGCATCTGCCATACATTTGCCCACTCACCCAACCTGTCCAAGTCACCCTACATTCTCATAACATCCTCCTGACATTTCACACTGCCACCCAGCTTTGTGTCATAAGCAAATTTGCTAATGTTACTTTTAATCCCTTCATCCAAACCATTAATGTATATTGTAATCAGCTGTGGTCCCAGCACTGAACCTTGCAGGACCCCACTGGTCACAGCCTGCCATTCCGAAAGGGACCCGTTAATCGCTACTCTTTGTTTCCTGTCAGCCAGCCAATTTTCAATCCATGTCAGTACTCTGCCCCCAATACCATGTGCCCTAATTTTGCCCACTAATTTCCTATGTGGGACTTCATCAAAAGCTTTCTGGAAGTCCAGGTACACTACATCCACTGGCTTTCCCTTGTCCATTTTCATAGTTACATCCTCAAAAAACTCCAGAAGATTAGTCAAGCATGATTTTCCCTTTATAAATCCATGCTGACTCGGACTGATCCTTCTACTGCTATCCAAATGTGTCGTAATTTCCTCTTTTATAATTGACTCCAGCATCTTTCCCACCACTGACGTCAGGCTAACCGGTCTATAATTCCCTGTTTTCTCTCTCCCTCCTTTCTTGAAAAGTGGGACATTAGCCACCCTCCAATCAGCAGGAACTGTTCCTGAATCTATAGAACATTGGAAAATGATTACCAATGCATCCATGATTTCTAGAGCCACCTCTTTAAGTACCCTGGGATGCAGACCATCAGGTCCCGGGGACTGATCAGCCTTCAGAATCAACAGTCTATCCAACACCGTTTCTTGCCCAATATAAATTTCCTTCAGTTCATCCTTTACACTAGTTCCTTTGGCCACTATTACATCTGGGAGATTGTTTGTGTCTTCCCTAGTCAAGACAGATCCAAAGTACCTGTTCAACTCATCTGCCATTTCCTTGTTCCCCATAATAAATTCACCCATTCTGTCTTCAATGGCCGAGTTTTGGTCTTAACTATTTTTTTGCTATTCACATACATAAAGAAGCTTTTACTATCCCCCTTTATAATCTTGGTTAGTTTACCTTCGTACCTCATTTTTTCTTGGCATATTGCCTTTTTAGTTATCTTCTGTTGTTCTTTAAAAGCTTCCCAGTCCTCTGGTTTCCCGCTCATCTTAGCTACATTATACTTCTTCTCTTTTATTTTTATTCTGCTCTTTACTTCCCTCGTCAGCCATGGCCGCCCCTTACTCCCCTTAGGATCTTTCTTCCTCTTTGGAATGAAGCAATCCTGCACCTTCTGCATTATTCCCAGAAATACCTGCCATTGTTGATCCACTGTCTTCCCTGCTAGGGTATTGTTCCATTGAACTTTGGCCAGCTCCTCCCTCATAGCTCCATAGTTCCCTTTGTTCAACTGTAATACTGACACAACCGATTTTCCCTTCTCCTCAAATCGTAGGATAAAACATATCATATTATGGTCACTATCTCCTTATGGTTCCTTTACCTTGAGGTCCCTGATCAAATCCGGTTCATTGCACAACACTAAATCTAGAATTGCCTTCTCCCTGGTAGGCTCCAGTACAAGCTGTTCTAAGAATCCATCTCGGAGGCACTCCACAAACTCCCTTTCTTGGGGTCTAGTACCATTCTGATTCTCCCAGTCTACCTGCATGTTGAAATCCCCCATGACAACTGTATCATTACCTTTGCGACATGCCAATTTTAACTCTTCATTCAACTTACACCCTACATCCAGACTGCTGTATGGGGCCCTGTAGATAACTTCCATTAGGGTCTTTCTACCCTTAGAATTTCTCAGTTCTGTCCATACTGACTCTACATTCCCAGATTCTATGTCCCCCCTCGCAAGGGACTGAATATCATTCCTCACCAACAGAGCCAGCCCACCCCCTCTGCCAGTCAGTCTGTCCTTTCGATAAGATGTATATCCTTGAATATTCATTTCCCAGGCCCTGTCCGCTTGAAGCCATGTCTCAGTTATTCCCACAACATCGTACTTGCCAATTTCCAACTGAGCCTCAAGCTCATCTGCTTTGGAGAATCGGTCCGCCACTGTCATGATCACTGTGGCCCCATCAGAAGGTGGCAAAGCTGTGTTGAAATCTATGGTGAAGTGAGACCACAAGTGTTGAGGTACCAGTAGAGGCTGCAGGGGCCCAGAGGGTTGCTGGTTGGAGGAACTGGACTGGGCACATTGAGGACAGACAGACAAACTCCCACAGGAATACCACAACTCAGCTGTCACTTTTTGTATAATGGTGACCAACACCCTGCCGCCTCACAGACTACAATACTGTGCAATCAACCTTCTCCTTGGAGCCCTCTCCCTTCCTGAGATCCAAGCCATGAATGACAATGTCACCAATGTTCAAGTGGCCCATTATGATCACAGACTTGCGTCAGTTTGAGGCTGTCTGTCCTCAATGTGCCCAGTCCAATCCCTCCAACCAGCAACCCTCTGGGCCCCTGCAGCCTCTACTGGTACCTCAACGCCTATGGTCTCACTTCACCATAGATTTCATCACAGCTTTGCCACCTTCTGATGGGGCCACAGTGATCATGACAGTGGTGGACAGATTCTCCAAAGTGGCCCACTTCATTGCCCTCCCCAAACTTCCATCAACTGCAAGGATGCTGGACCTGGTTCTCCAACATGTAGTTCACCTACACAGGTTCCTTCAGAACATTGTGATGGACTGGGGCCCGCAATTTGTCTCCCGCATCTGGCAAACCTTCTGCTCTTTCCGCACCTCAGTGAGTTTGTCTTCTGGCTCTCACCTACAGACCAACAGTCAATCAGCAAGTGGAGAGGTTTCGCCACCTCTAACCCTTCCACGAGAAGAAGCATCTTCTCTGGGCTGAACTGTCCACAACTTACACACCTGCTCTGCCATAGGTAGGTGGAGGTCCCATCTGCAAGGCCCTGCTTTGCCAATTCAGGAATACTTGGCCTGCTGCTGCCAGGCTAACCACTATCGGTGCCCAGCCAGACTACTCAAGCCTGGGGGACTGTATCTGGCTGCCCACCCGAGAAATGCCCAAAAGACGACTCGCAAAAGCTCTCAGCCCGGTTCATTTGTCCCTTTAATATTACCCATCACATCAACCCAGTCACTAAACACCTCCAGCTGTCACCATCTCTCAGGATCACACCTCCCTCCCACATGTCCTGCATCAAGCCCATTGTCCATGGGCCACCCAAGCCTGCTCTTCCAGCACCAAGGATGTGAAAGGTGGCCCAGTCACTGCTTGCCAGTCGATGGATTCACGTCATTGTGGACAGGTTGTGCACTACCTAGTCCACTGGGAAGGGTACATCCCGGACTGGAGGTCTTGGATGCTGTCCAGTTTCATCTTGGATCTATTGTCCATTGAGGATTTCCACTGAACCCAGCCAGGTTGTCCTGGGCTGTCGGGTGCTTACTGTTGGTGGGGGGGGGGGGGGGGGGCGTCCTGTCCTCCCAGTCTCCACCCAGCTAACGAGAGTCAACTGCCAATCATTTCTAACTCATCACCTGCAGCCTATTTAAACTCTTTCTCATCCACAGTCCTTCATTCACTCAATGGACCAGCCAACCTCAGCCAGTTGCTCCTATCTTTCAGTCACCTTGTCGCTTTGTCACATTAGGTATCTGTTCCTTCTTGTCTTGTGGCTCCTCATGGGCTGTCATTTACAGGTAAAATATTTTTTGCTGCTAAATAATCTCTGCTGCTCAGCTTCTGGCCAAGCCTCCTCCACATTTCCTGACGGGATGAGTGAACCCACCATTGACCCATCAGATGACACTCGTCTAAAAGAAGTCATCTTTCGACAGGAGCACATGACTATCACACTGTTGTAAGACTATTGAATGGTTCCCTTGTGTTAGATAGATTCTTGACCTCAGCGGCTGCCTCACTGTGATCTTGCTCCTTATTGTCTGCCTGCACTGCACTTTCTCTGTAACTGCAACACTTTATTCCGCTTTCTTTTGTTGCTTTTTCCTCACTGTACTGATGTGATGAAATAATCTGTGTGGGTGATTTGCAAAACAAAGATTTTCACTGGACCTCAGTATCAGTGTCAGTAATAAAACAATTCACAAAACATTCATCTCTGTTCTAGCTGAACGACTGATCCCATTTAGAACATGCAAGAAAATAAGGAGGAATGAAGCATTATTCACACTGCAGATTCTAATTTTACAGGACCAGAATTAAGCCATTTGGCCCATCAAATCAACTCTGCCATTTGATCCTGGCTGATCTATTACTTCACTCTCCTACCTGCTCCTTCTAACCTGACTAATCAAGAACCTATCAAACTCTGCTTTAACCATACCCGATGAATTCCACAGATTCATCATCCTCTGGCTAAAGCAATTCCTTCTCATCTCTGTTCTAAGAGGTGCTGTCTAATCCTAGATTCCCCTAACTATTGGAAACATCCTCCCCACATCCACTTTATCTGGTCCTTTCAATAACTGATATTTTTCAATGAAATCCCCCTTCTTTCTTATAAATGCCAGCAAGTATGAGCCCAAAGCCGTCATACATTTTGAACTTAGCTCACCCCGGCAACATCTCTGAGGCATGATCCATGCTCCATATTCTTCAACGCAGTAAAACTCTGATAATCCAGCCCCGCTTAGACTTTGCTGGTGCCAAGCTGGTAGATTTTCCGAACCGTTGTGTCTCGCTGAGGCTCCATATAATTGATGCAGTACCAGAGACCTTGGCTGAGTTTTGTAGGGAGTTGGTACGTCCTCCTACCCACAGGGATGCCTCCAGGTGCTTCAGTGTCTTCCCACATTCCAAAGGCCTACAGGTTAATAGTGAGGTACTGCATAGCTGAATTCTTTCCCTCAGCTATTTGGACAAGACAACAAAATGTAATATTCTGAAGTTTGTTGATGATGCTACTCTGCTGGAATTGGGAATTGCACAGAGGAGGCAGAGAGGCTTCAGTCATCTTAGGTTAAGTAAGTGGGCAAAATGTTGGGAGATTTAAGATCTAAGCTAAGCTTTATTTGTCACATGAACATCAAAACATGGGAACATACAGTGAAATGCATCGATAAGAGAGCATGGCCAGTCTGGTGGGGAGGGTTGGGGTTTCTTGGTATGATGGATGCTGCTTTTTTGTGTAATGCTCATTGTAAATGTGTTAAATAGTGGGACAGGCTTCGCCTGCCATACCACACATTCTCTGTAGGGTCTTGACCAAAATGATTGACAATCCCTCTGCCTCCATAGATGCTGCTTGACTTGCTAAGTACATCCAGCAGTTTTTTGCTGTGGATTCCAGCATCTGCAATCCCATAAATCTCCCAAAATAGCATTTGCCTCCTGAACCTGCAGCTATTGGTGTTGAATACTATTTATATCGTGGCACATGGACTGAGAAAAGGCAAACACGAGAAGACCTGCAGGTGCTGGGAATCAAAGCAACATGCACAAGATGCTGGAGGAATTCAGCAGGTCAGGCAGCATCTATGGAAAGGAATACTGGCTTCGTTTCGGGCCAAGACCCTTAATTAGGACTGGAAAAAAGATGAGGTCAGAGTAAAAAGGTAGGGGGCAGGGAGGAAGAAGTACAAGGTGATGGGTGAAACCAGGAGAGGAGGAGGGGTGAAGGAAAGAGCTGAGAAGTCGATTGGTGAAACAGATAAAAGGCTGGAGGAGGGGAAAATCTGATAGGAGAGGGTAGAAGACCGTGGAAGAAAGGGAAGTGGATGGAGCACCAGAGGGAGGTGATGGGCAAGGAAGGAGATGAGGTGGGAATGGGAAACCAGAATGAGGAATGGTGGGGGAGGGGGCAAAAGTACCAGAAGTTTGAGAAATCGATATTCATGCCATTGGGTTGGAGGATACCCAAATGGAATATAAGGTGTTACCGCTCCAACCTGAGTGTGGCCTCATTGTGACAGTATAGGAGGATGTCGGAATGGGAATGGGAAGCAGAATTGAAATGGGTGGTCACTGGGAGATCCCACTTTTTCCAGCAGATGGAGTATAGGTGCTCAGCGAAGTGGACTCCCAATCACATCGTGTCTCACTGACATATAGGAGGCCACACCGGGAGCCACGGATACAGTAGGTGCCCCAACAGACTCACAGGTGAAGTGTCACCTCACCTGCTGTGGGGTGGTAAGTGAGGACAAGAGGAACGCTATCGCAGGTGGGGTGGCGGGAGGATAGGGTGAGGGCAGATGTGCATGAAATGGAGAAGATGTTGATGAAGGAGGAAGGAAAGTCCATTTCTTTGAAAAAGGAGGACATATCTTTAGCTCTCGAATGGAAAACCTCATTCTGAGAGCAGATGCAGCAGAGTTGGAGGAACCGAGAGAAAGGGATGGCAGTTTTACATCTTAGTTGGGATGTAGGTGAGGATTCCAGGTGGAGACCGCACCACCCCCCCCCCCCCCCGCCCTTACTCTGAATTTTCTTTTTTTTCCAGTCCTGATGAAGGGTCTCGGCCCAAAACGTCAACAGTTTTCTTTTTTCCATAGATGCTGCCTGGCCTGCTGAGTTCCTCCAGTAAATTGTGTGTGTTACGGTGAAAAGGTTTTGTTGTGAGTGCCGTTCAGCCAGGTCATTCTGTGCATCAGTAATGAGCTGTTAAAAATAGATCCAAACGTGTTACAGTTTCAGAGGAACTGCAGCACAGGTAGACAATCAGGTGCAACTGCCGCAACAAGATTGGGAGGATTAAAAGAGTTCATCTTTTAATATCTGCTCTGCTTTCAGTAGCTACTGTACAGGTCTCCTTACACATCAACACTTACCAATCTACTATTGCCTAAATAAAAAGCCTTCTGTTTTCCCAATGGTTTGGATAACTTCACATTTATTGCATTATATTGTATCTCCTGAAGTCAATAATCATCTCCGTGGTCTTGCTGACATTGAGAAAGAGGTTGTTGTTATAGCACCACTCAGCCAGCAACCTCGTGTAGATGTGCTCAGTGGTGGGGAGGGCTTTATCCATGATGAACTGCATCATATCCATTACTTTTTTGAAGGATTTTCCATTCAATGGCATTGGTGTCTCCATACCACTGTTGGTGAAGAGAAGATAGGAGTGAGAGGTAACCATAATGGGGAATGGAAAAAGGAAGTGGGAGGTGGGGGAAGTAATTACTGAAAGTTGGAGAAATTAATGTTGAGGCAATCAGGTTGGAGGCTACTCAGGCAGAGTATGAGGTGTTGCACTTCCAACCTCAATCTGGCCTCTGCATAACTGTAGAGAGGGCATGGACTGACATGTCAGAATGGAATAGGAAGTCAAATTCCAAATGGACAACTGCAGAGGAAGTATGTTTGACTCAGGTAATTCAGAATCAGAATCAGGTTTATTATTACCGGTATGTGACATGAAATTTGTTAACTTAGCAGCAGCAGTTCAATGCAATACATAATACAAAAGAGAAAAAATAATAATGAATAAATCAATTACAGTATACATATATTGAACAGATTAAAAAATGTGAAAAAACAGAAATACTGTATATTAAAATAGTGAGGTAGCGTCCAAGAGTTCAATGTCCATTTAGGAATCGGATGGCAGAGGGGAAGAAGCTGTTCCTGAATCGCTGAAGTGTGTGCCTTCAGGCTTCTGTACCTCCTACCTGATGGTAACAGTGAGAAAAGGGCATGTCCTGGGTGCTGGAGGTCCTTAATAATGGACGCTGACTTTCTGAGACACTGCTCCTTGAAGATATCCTGGGTTCTTTGTAGGCTAGTACCCAAGATGGAGCTGACTAAACTTACAACCCTCTGCAGCTTCCTTTGGTCCTGTACAGTAGCCCCCACCCCCATACCAGACAGTGATGCAGCCTGCGAGAATGCTCTCCACTGTCTCCATGCTCTCCATGCTCATCTATAGAAGTTTTTGATTGTATTTGTTGACATGCCAAATCTCTTCAAACTCCTAACAAAGTGTAGCCACTGTCTGGATCGGGAGCAGCATCTTCAACACCATCACTCTGAGCACAGGGACCCCCCAGGGCTGCGTGCTCAGTCCACTGTTGTTCACTCTGCTGACCCAGGACTGTGCTGCAACACACAGCTCCAACCACATCATCAAGTTCGCCGATGACACGACCGTGGTGGGTCTCATCAGCAAGAACGATGAGTCAGCTTACAGAGAGGAGGTGTAGTGGCTAACGGACTGGTGCAGAGCCAACAACCTGTCTCTGAATGTGAACAAAACAAAAGAAATGGTTGTTGACTTCAGGAGGGCACGGAGCGACCACTCCCCGCTGAACATTGACGGCTGCTGGGTAGAGATCGTTGAGAGCAACAAATTTCTTGGTGTTCACCTGTCAGAGAATCTCACCTGGTCCCTCAACACCAACTCCATAGCAAAGAAAGCCCAGCAGCGTCTCTACTTTCTGCGAAGGCTGAGGAAAGTCCATCTCCCCCACCCCCCCCCCCCATCCTCATCACATTCTACAGGGGTTGAATTGAGAGCATCCTGAGCAGCTGCATCACTGCTGGTTCGGAAATTACACCATCTCGGATCGCAAGACCCTGCAGCAGATAGTGAGGTCAGCTGAGAAGATCATTGGGGTCTCTCTTCCCGCCATCACGGACATTTACACTGCACGCTGCATCCACAAAGCAAATAGCATTATGAAGGACCCAGTGCATCCCTCATACAAACTCTTCTCCCTCCTGCCGTCTGGGAAAAGGCACCGAAGCATTCGAGTTCTCACGACCAGACTATGTAACAGTTTCTTCCCCCAAGCTATCAGACTCCTCACCTGGACTGACACCTTACTGCCCTATTGTCTTGTTTATTATTTATTGTAATGCCTGCACTGTTTTGTGCACTTTATACAGTCCTGGGTAGGTCTGTAGTCTAGTGTAGTTTTTTTCTGTGTTGTTATTTACGTAGTTCAATCTAGTTTTTGTACTGTGTCATGTAACACCATGGTCCTGAAAAACGTTGTCTCATTTTTACGATGTACTGTACCAGCAGTTATGGTCGAAATGACAATAAAAAGTGACTTGACTTGACTTGACTTGATGTATATATAGAGAGTAGAGCAGTGGGCTAAACACACACCCCTGAGGTGCGCCAGTGTTGATCGTCAGTGAGGAGTATATGTTATCATCAATCCGCACAGATTGTGGTCTTCCGGTTAGGAAGTCGAGGATCCAATTGCAAAGGGAGGTAGAGAGGCCCAAGTTCTGCAAATTCTCAATCAGGATTGTGGGAATGATGGTATTAAATGCTGAGCAGTAGTTGAATAGCATCTTGACATAGGTGTTTGTGTTGTCCAGCTGGTCTAAAGCTGTGTGGAGAGCCATTGAGATTGTGTCTGCCATTGACCCATTGTGGTGATAAGCAAATTGCAATGGGTACAGGTCCTTGCTAAGGTAGGAGTCCAGTCTAGTCATGACCAACCTCTCAAAGCATTTCATCACTGTAGATGTAAGTGCTACCAGGCGATAGTCATTAAGGAAGTTCACGTTATTCTTCTTAGCCACTGGCATAATTGTTTCCTTTTTGAAGCAAGTGGAAACTTCTGCCCTTGGCAGTGAGAGGTTGAAAATGTCCTTGAATACTCCTGCTAATTGGTTGGCACCGGTTTTCAGAGCCTTACGAGGTACCTGGATCTTCTGCCTTACAAGGGTTCACTCTCTTTAAAGACTGTCTTAACATTGTCCTCTGAGATGGGGATCACAGCGTTATCAGATGCAGCAGGGATCATTACAGCTGTAGTTGTTTTCTCCCTTTCAAAGCGGGCATAGAAGGTGTTGAGTTCATCTAGTACTGAGGCATTGCTGCCATTCATGCTATTTGGGTTTCGCTTTGTAGGAAGTAATGTCTTGCAAACCCTGCCAAGTTTCCAACCTTGTTCGAAATTGTCTCTTTGCCCTTGAAGTAGCCCTCCGGAAGTCAGACCTGGTTTTCTGGTACAGACCTGGGTCACCAGACTTGAATGTCACAGATCTAGCCTTCAGCAGATGACGTACCTACCTCCTGTTTCATCCACGGCTTTTGGTTTGGGAATGTTCAGTAAGTCTTTGTAGACACACACTCATCCATACAGGTTTTAATGGAAGTTGGTAACAACTGCAGCATTCTCATCCAAGTTCAAAGACGAATCCCTGAGTAGAGTCCAGTCCACTGATTCAAAGCTGTCCTGCAGGCATTCCTGTTCTTCTCTTGTCCATACCTTCTTGGTCCTCACTACTGGTGCTGTAGTCTTCAGTCTCTGCTTATACTCAGGGAGTAGAAGTATGCCAAGTGATTAGTCTTCCCAAAGTCAGAGCATCGAATAGCATGGTAAGCATTCTTGATGGTGGTGTAGCAATGGTCCAGTGTGTTGTTTCCTCTAGTATTGCAAGTGATCTGTTGATGGTAGTTGCTTCGTGGTTCTTTCAGACTGGCCTGGTTAAAATCTCACAAAACAATAATTATACTCATTGTCAAAGAGACATACATTACCAAGTCCGCACAGACCACCAAACACCCATTTACACTAATTCTACACTCATCCCATTTTACATCTACGTCTTTCCAACTTTCAGCTCAATTCCCCAATGTCCTGCTTCCTTCTCCCTCTCCAGCTGTTTATTCAAGATGACAATTTATTGTCTATTATGTTAAAAACCTGTGATCAGTAATCCTTATACCTATTGTAAAAGGGGTAGATGTTAGAATGGGCAGTGATCCTTGGGGATATAAGCCTGTCGTGTGGGAAGAGAGAAACCACATCCTTATCCCTGACAAAAAGGCGTAGTAGTGCCAGGAACAGACAAAGTGGCAACACAAGAGACAGTAGACACTGGACTCTGGAGCAAAGAAAAACAAGCTATTGGAAGAACTGAGAGATAGACAACGTTTTGACTCTGAGAGATGGATGGAGAATGGAGGTGGGGGCCTCGGCAGTAGGAGATTGTAATTAGAAAGCAATGGCAGATGGAAAGCAAAGTTCTCAGAGGAGAAAAGAAGACCAGCCAGGAAACCAGAAGTGGAGTTAGCAAACAAAAAATAAAACAAAGCCTGGATTGGAAACCTGGAGAAGAAACTAACTCAGTAAAAATAGAAAATTCTCATTCTCATTACCTCATTATTCTCATTGCCCTCTCTCTCCTTCACTTCTCCTCACCAGCCCATCACTTCTCTCTGCTTTCCTTTTTCCCATGGTTCACACCCTTTCCAATGAGATTCCTTCTTTTTCAGCCCTTTTCCACCTATCACCTTCTTCCTTTATCCCGCCTCCCCCTCACCTGGTCCCACTGATCTCCTGGCAGTTTGTACTCCCTTCCCTTACCCCGCCTTCTTATTCTGGTTTCTGCCCCCACCCCATCCTTTCCTGTCCTGATGAAGGGTCTCAGTCCACATGCCAACTGTTTATAACTCCATAAGACGTAGGAGCAGAATCGGGTCATACGGGCCCATTGGGTCTGCTCCTCCATTCAATCATGGCTGGTTTATTGCAATTGCAATTTGCCTATCGCCACAAAAGGTTTATGGCAGACACAATCTTAATGGCTCTCCACACGGCTTTAAACCACCTGGACAACACATCAGGATGCTGCTCATTGACTACAGCTCAGCATTTAATACCATCATTCCCACAATCCTGATTGAGAAGTTGCAGAACCTGGGCCTCTGTACCTCCATCTGCAATTGGAACCTCAGCTTCCTAACCAGAAGACCACAATATGTGCAGATTGGTGATAACATATCCTCATCGCTGACAATCAACACTGGTGCACCTCAGGGTGTGTGCTTAGCCCACTGCTCTACTCTCTCTATATACCCATGACTGTGTGGCTAGGCATAACTCAAATACCATCTATAAATTTATTTATGATACAACTATTGTTGGTAGAATCTCAGGTGGTGACGAGAGGGTGTACAGGAGTAAGATATGCCAACTAGTAGAGTGGTGTCGCAGCAACGACCTGGCTCTCAACGTTAGTAAGACGAAAGAGCTGATTGTGGACTTCAGGAAGGGTAAAACAAAGGAACACATACCAATCCTCATAAGGGATCAGAAGTGGAGAGAGCGAGCAGCTTCGAGTTCCTGGGTGTCAAGATCTCTGAAGATCTAATCTGATTCCAACGTATTGATGTGATCAATGCTTTATAGAAGGCAAGACAGCAGCTATACTTCATTAGGACTTTGGAGAGATTTGACATGTCAACAAATACACTCAAAAACTTCTATAGATATACAGTGGAGAGCATTCTGACAAGCTGCATCACTGTCTGGTATGGGAGGTGGGGTTACTGCACAGGATCGAAAGAAGCTGCAGAAGGTTTTAAATCTAGTCAGCTCCATCTTGGGTACTAGCCTACAAAGCACCCAGGTCATCTTTAGGGAGTGGTGTCTCAGAAAGGCAGCGTGCATTATTAAGGATAGTTCCTTCAGCATTTTGTTTGTGTCCCTCTGGAATTTTAGCACTTGCAGTATTACTTGTGCTTTGGAAATGGTGGAAGTTCTCAGTTGGTCAGACAGCATTTGTGGACATAAAAAAGCAGAATTAACATGACAGTTCAAATGAAGTTATCGTTACAGTTCAACGATCTTTCACACAGGACTGCGGTCCTGTGCATTCCAGCACTGTTTTCTCTTCACCATCCTGCAACTGGATTACCACCATCTGTGTCAGTTTTTCTTGACCTCTGCTCTGTCTTGGTCTCTCTCCATCTACCTTTCCTACTTGCAACTTAATACCTTCTTGCTTTATAACTTTCTCTGCTCTGATGGAAGGCCTTTGACTTGGAGAGGTCACGGCTGTTTCTCTCATCACAGATGCCTCCTGACCTGCTGAATATTTCCTATATTTTCTGTTGTATTTCCAGCACCTGCAGTATCTTTTTGATGAAAAAATATTTAAAGTAGGCAAGGAGAAGAGAAGATCTCAGGAAAAGTTTTGTGGGGGTGAAGGCAGAGATGGGA
This sequence comes from Hypanus sabinus, assembly GCF_030144855.1. Classification (NCBI taxonomy): domain Eukaryota; kingdom Metazoa; phylum Chordata; class Chondrichthyes; order Myliobatiformes; family Dasyatidae; genus Hypanus; species Hypanus sabinus. The sequence goes on along the minus strand of NC_082712.1, from coordinate 8,610,503 downwards.
GTAGTGTAGAAAAGTTTTGGAGCTTGCTGAGGTCTGCTCAATTTGGATTTTTTTCTCCCTCTGCAACTAGATCCTTGACTTCCTTATCTGAAGACCACAGTCAGTCCAGATTAGAAATAATATCTGCTCCTCACTGACTATCAATACTAACACATCTCATGGATGCATGCTTAGTTAACTGCTTTACTCTCCATAGGTACGATTGTGTGGCTAGGCACAGCTCAACTGCCATCTATAAATTTGCCAATGACACAGGGTGAGAAAGGTAGGCTGGTTGAGTAGTGTTGTAGCAACAAACTTGCACTCAGTGTCAGCAAGACCAAGGAACTGGTTGTGGATTTGGGAAAGGGAAGTTAAGGAGAGCATACACCAGTCCTCATTGAGGGGTTATTGGAACAAAGGGTGAACAGCTTCGTTTCTTGTTGTCAATATCTCAGAAGGTCCATCTTGGGGCCAGAAACCATGCCAGTGGCTACACTTCATTAGGTGTTTGAGGGGATTTAGTATGTCATCAAAGACTCTTGCAAATTTCTACAGATATACTTTAGAGAGCAGTGAAATTAACTGCATCACATTCTGGTACAGATGCTCCAATGCACAGGATCACAGGAGAGTTGTAGGCTCAGACAGTTTCACCCCAGGCAACACCCTCCCCACCATTGAGAACATCTTTAAGAAGGCAGTATCTTCGTCACCATAAGGCACATGCTTGCTTCTTGTTACAACCTTCAGGTGCAGGAGTATAAAGATGCACACTCAACGTTTCAGGGACAGCTTCTTCCCTTCTGCCATCAGGTTTTTGAATGGCCCATGAACACGAACTTGTTACTTACAAAGGTAAGAAATTCTGTAGATGCTGGAAATCTTAAGCAAACTCAGAAGATCAAGCAGCATATATGAAGGGAAATGAACAGTCCAGTCCTGATGAAGGGTCTCAGCCAGAAACATCGTGCATTTCCCTCCAAATGTACTGCCTGACCCACTGAGTTCCACCAGCATTTTTCGTGTATCACTACCTTATTATTTCTTTTTATTAGGCAGTATTCATACATTTATGTAATTTGCGGTAATTTTATATCTTTGCTATGTAGGCTGCTGTAAAACAATAAATATTACGCTCAATGTGTCGATGATAATAAATCTGATTCTGAAGTGGGGGAGATAGAGACAAGGAAGAAGGAGGAGTGGGGAACTACAAGGACCTGCATGCCGTACGGCGAAGGCGCATGCGCAGTGAGTGGCTGGTTGGTTGGTGTGCGGTGGTGGCGGTGGGGAGCCGGCGCATTGCTCGCTGGGATACGGCCCTGCACTCTGCGCCATATTGGAGTGGGTTCGGATCCTGTCAGAGAGGGAACGAGAGCCGAGCCGGACCGGGCCGCGGGGTTTCAGTGCACCGCTCCTTCCAACCACAAGCCCCTCCGACCTCCCGCCGCGTCCTCGTAACAATAAACGGGGGGAGGAAAGAGAGAGAGGGGGAAAGAGAGAGGGGACGTGAGAGAGAGAGGAGAGAGACTGTCCCCACCCCCCCTCCCCGTCCATCCGCGGACCGCCCGGCCCCGAACCGACCTCCCCTTCCCTACTGTCCTGTCCTCTCCCCGCCCCGCCGCTCCGAGCGGATCCGCCAACCGGTCATGAGTCCGGCCGACGCCAAGCGAGCAAAGCGGAGGAAAAACAAGCGGGGCGGCGGCAAGGCGGTGAGCCGCCAGCAGAAAGCCCTGACGCCGCCGAGCAGCAGTGGGAGCGGCGGCGGTGGAGCGGGAGGAGCAGGAGGCGGCGGTGGCGGAGCCAACGGCACCTTACACGGGGAGGTGAGTGGGCCCGCGGGCCTTTGCCGTTCTGTCCGGCGCCTCGTTTTGTTTTAAAATGAACCCGTGTTTGTTCCCACCCCGGCATTGAAAAGTGGGGGTGGCTGAGCCACAGAGGTAGGGTGGGGTGGGGAACAGGGACATGTAAAGGGCGTTGTAAACCCAGCCCCGGGTCTAGGCCTTTCAGCTCCATCCCAAGACTTCAAAATCATACAGCCTGCTCCCTGGAAGGCAAGTTTTGTCTATTTAATACACGCTTGCTCGATTGGATGTCCTCCCTCCTCCCCATTCCAATTTAAGTCTTGAGCCTCCCTAACACACACAAAAGTACTTTGCATCAAATATCATTAGAATGTATATGATTTCGCTCTTCCCTCCCCACACCCCTGCCGTCTGATCCTCTCAGAATGTCATGGTTTAATTTATGGATCCTCTTAACTTTGCAGACACCAGTGATAAGTCATGAATGGGGTTTATTTTGATTTGTCTTGTGTGATATTTTCTCAGCTATGTTTTGGGTGTATTTCCCCTCGTGGATGTTCAGTGGCTTTTTTATTGCTTATATGCATTGTATGGTGCATGGGCTTAACATTGATAATGTCATCTTTGTCTTACATCAACTGCAGTATAGTCTATTTAATTTTTCTTATTTAATGGAGTATGCTGTAGTTATGCAGGAGTATGGTAAGTTCTCTTTAAGAATGTTTTGGAAAACCAGTGGTGGAGAATTGTTTTAAAACTGGGTTTATTTTGGATGCAAAGTAAAACTTGCTTTTTTGAGGAAAGACATTGCAGTATGATCTGACACAGCATCTTTAAAAGCTGAATGAATGTGAACATGTCTGTCAAGTGGTTGAGGTGTGCACTGTCTGGTAGTAAGATTTAGTAAATTTTGTTTTGACTTTTAACAGGCATCTTGACAGAAGCTAACCTTTTCTATTGGAGCTTTGATTTGATACACAATTGATTTTTTATGTGCTTTTGATCTGGAAGAAAGATATTTTCCACCAAGGATGAAGGGATCTGTGTCTAATGGCTGAATGTGATATTAAAATATTAAGTAAAACTGGTGGATTTATTTAAAAGTGATATATCTCTAATTTTGAAACTGTTTACAGAAAGGATATTTCAGGGATGAATGATGTGGAAAAAATGCCTTCTGTTGTTCAAAGCAGCTTTTAAGAGTACAAGATATTTAAAAAAATTGACGTTGAGGAAAATGAAGAATAACTGAGGAGAGGAAAAAGCTTGGTTAAGCAAAGAATTTTGAAGGTACTTTCTTTGAGAGAGATTTAGTTGGTCAAGACAGCTGAAAGCACAGCTGGCAGTGAAGGTCTAGAATTGGAAGAGTGTTCTTTGTGGTTCTGGAGGAGGTTAAGGGGGAAATGTTAAAATTGTGCTCTTTGGGCAAAGAGGGGTTGGATGAATGGGAAAGTGTAAGTCACGATGCATCAGCAGTGTTTTTGACAGTTTTTAGGTTCATTGAAGATCCAAGTCTGGTTAAGAAACATTGAACATTGTGGTCAAGCATAAGAGTATGAGTAAGGATTTGATCAGTAGGTGGGTTGTGCTAAATCGGGTGATACAGTTGAAGCAGGTGGTCTTGGTCAAGCTTTTCAAATTAATTATTGCAACTTGGAAAAGGATGACCTTTGATTTTTGTTGGTTTTGTATATAATTGAATGTGAAAAGTATTTCTGTCACCTGTTCACAATAAGCAGGTGTACAGTATTCTAGAAAGGACATAATTGTATGCCCTAATGTGAAATGTTGTACTTTCAGTGTTCTCAATCAATTTCAAAGGTGGAATAGTGTGTATAAAATTTAACTTGTTGACATGTATCCAATTTATTGTTGCGATTTTGATCTCAATTTTCAAATCTTGAAAAGCTTCCTTGGTTAGTTTTCTTGGTTGTTTAAACTGCTTTTCTATTCTGATCATTGAGCAATCTAATACAAATATGCCCAATTTATAATGCATTACATTTGTAGATGTACATTGAGGTTATTAGAATAGTCCATTTTAACAGTTGCAGATATTATGTTTATGCAGTAAAAATTGAAACTAATCTTTGCTCTAGAACATCAAAGAAAGTCTGAATTTAGAAACTGAGATTCTCTGCAAACCCAGTGGATCTTGCAGGTGTATACAGAAATGCAACACTTCGTCTGGGGCAGTAGATGGCAAAGAAATAAACCATGCAGGGAAAGTTTCCAATCTCATGAGTTTGCTTGTTGGTTGAGAATTGGCTGTTCTGCTCAGTTAATTATCACAGTGGTATGCCTTACCAGAAATTCTGTTGGGTATGATGTGTATTTAGGTTTGATTTTTGGCCTAGCTACTTCGTGTCATTAGGCATTGTGACTTATCATAATTACATTCACAATCTGTAAATTATTCTCCCAAAATGATGGTTTCATTCACATTTCCAAAGCTGACTTTAATGGTCAGGTACAGCTTTTTCCCCTCTGCCATCCGATTCCAAAATGGACATTGAGCCCAAGAACACTATCTCACATTTTATTTATTATTTCTATTTTTGTACTATTTTTTAATCTAATGTATATCTATTTTAATTGATTTATTTTTCAATGTTATCATGCAATGCTAAGTTAACAAATTTCACGACATGTGCTGATGATATTAAATCAGATTCTGATTACTTTGGATAGCACTCACATCTGTGGTGATGAAATGCTTTGAGAGATTGGTCAAATGAACTCCTGCCTCAGCAAGGACCTGGACCCATCGCAATTTGCCTATCACCACAATAGGTCTACAGCTGATACAATCTCAGTTGACTCTTCACATGGCCTGAGATCACCTGGACAATACAAACACATTTCAGGATGTTGTTTGTTGACTGTAGCTCAGTGTTTATCACCATCTTTCCCTGATCGATAAGCTGCAGAACCTGGGCCTCTATCTCTCTCTGCAATTCATTCCTTGACTTCCTTACCAGAAGACCACAATCAGTGCAGATTGTTGATAATATCTCTTAACTGGCAATCAACACTGGCATGCTTCAGGTGTGTGCTTATCCCACTGCTCTATTCCCTCTCTACCCATGATTGTGTGGTTTGGTTTTGTGCAATTACTGACTATTAATTTGTTAATGATACAGCCATTGTTGATAGAATCTCAGATGGAGATGAGAAGGTGTACAGGAGCAAGATATACCAACTAGTTGAATGGTGTAGCAACGACCTTGTACTCAATGTCAGTAAGACGAAAGAGCTGATTTTGGACTTCAGGAAGGGTAAGACGAGGGAACATGAACCAGTCCTCATAGAGGGATCAGATGTGGAGAGAGCAAGCAGTTTCAAGTTCTGGGTGTCAAGATCTCTGAGGATCTAACCTGGTCCCAACATATCGATGCAGCTATAAAGAAGGCAAGACAGCAGCTATATTTCATGAGAAGTTTGAGATTTGGTTTGTCAACTGAAACATGGAAGCTAATATAGATGTACTGTGGAGAGCCTTAAGGACTCTCTCTCTTCATGCCCTTTTCTGATTGTTACCATCAGGAACGAGGTACAGAAGCCAAAAGGCACACACTCAGCAATTCAGGAACGGTTTCTTTCCCTCTGTCATATGATTCCTAAATGGACATTGAATCCATGAACACTACCTCCCTTTTTTATGTATTTCTGTTTTTGCACAATTTTTAATCTATTCAATATACATATGTACTTAGAGTAATTAATTTGTTTTCTTTCATATAACTCCTGTTAAGTTAACAAATTTCACGACACATGCCAGTGATAATAAACCTGATTCTGATAATTTTGTGAATTAGTTTTACATTTCTGGGTGTCTACTGACCATACTTTTCATTTCTGTTTGTGCATTTAAAGATTTACTGTGATGTTGAGTAGAAGTGGTAGCTTGAAGGTTTGGGTGGTATTTTGTACTCAAAGACCTCCTTGGAATAGATATTTTATACTTGTGCATTGTTGTGAAAACTCGTTTGACTATCTTGAAGTTTATTGTTTGTGGCATCTGTTGAAAGGATTTTATCATCCTAGTCCAGGTAGTTCGCTTGGAAAAGGCAAGCCAAAGATATTTTTGTTTAAGTTTGACCTGCAGTCTTGCTGCTTTAGTTGTACCTTATGTTCCTTTACACACTTTGGTTTTGCAGAGTGTGAGAGTGAGTATGCTTTCCACTGTGGTGCTTGTGTCGCAGTGCCATGCAGTCTGGATTGCTCAAGACCAATGTGTGCAAAAATCTTGTGCTGTGCTATTTTTTTTGCCCAGTGACAGCAACATATGTGCACTGAATAATCTCTTCAATGAAAACAGTATAAATAAGCCAGTTCAACAATCTGCAGACATATCATTGATGAACTCCATTGTCAACACCATTCACGTCAGAAACCGGAAAAGGAATTATGATTGGGTACAATCTAGAAATATACGTAACATGCCAGCAAGGTAAAGGGTGACAACCTTTTGTGCGCAGTTTAAATCCCTTTATGCGCTAGTAGCAAAAGAGGTATGTACACACACCGTAGAGGGAACATTGCTCAGGACTTGCTAGGGGAGAGGTACAGTGTGATTCACTAGTCAAATATGACAAATATTGGGATGTGTTCACTGAAGTTGAAGAAATTAAGGAAAACGGAGAGGGGAAGCAAATTGAAAATACAGACAACATGGGACTACAATGAAATATCTTCAAAAACTTGTTCGGTAATAAGGTAAAATTCAGGATCAGTATCGAATGAGCCATGTGGACCTGAAAACTTGTTCTGTTATTTAAGATCTAGGATGATCTTCCAAATTGGGGGTATCTGAATTTTTTTAAGTCATGGACCAATGCCATTGATCAAGTGGTCCATAGACCCCAGGTTGGGAACCTCTTGAGTAATTCAATATCAATTTCATGCCTCATCTTGAATTCTCAGTGACCAGTAACCTCAAGTGAATGTAGTTAACAACTGAACATTCCTTTATTGCAGCTATGTGGTAGAATTCAAATTCACAACCCTCTAAAATGTATTTCTCACTACCCTTTAAAAAACGTGACTACGCTAAAAATTATTTCATCATTGGTTGTGAAGTGCTTTGTGATGCTGTAAGGGCATAAACAAAAAAAAACATGCTTTAGGGTGTTTTATATCAATCTTCGATGGATGGTTCTGAATTCTTGCCTGTCCAAATGGAAAATTATTCATATTAAGATGTTAAGTCACATGGTTAATGAAGTTAGTTCAGTTATCATATGGAAGTTGAAATTCAAAGTGATGAATACATTTGGAAAAGAGTGATGAAACTAAATCATCAATATTAAGCCAGTATTGGGATGCTACCATAACTTAACTGACCTGCACTGAAGATTGTTAGTTTTTGTGCTGCTTTCTAATTCTAGCTGCTAATTTTGCAATGGCAGTATTTTTCTTTCCTTGAGCTCTTTGGTTTTCTTCAGATGTAATATAAACTCCCTTGACATTAATACTTCATCTTGAATAATCTGTTACCTAGAATTGATCTGAAAATAAATAGGAAGGGCAGTTATACCTTGTTTCCATTTGAAGCTTTACAACTGACCTTTTGACTGGCAGGTATTTTCATGTGTAAGAAAGACTGGTTGCAACTTTGTGTATGTGTTCATTTGCTCAGAATTCCCATGGCCTGCAAGAAATTTATGACTTGAACATCAGGTGGATTTTATAGATTTAAAATAGTTTCTTACCACATAGTTAAGGTTCTGATCCATCAGTAGGAAACAATCAGGAAACATTAGATACCACCCACCCATGTTATTCTCTCTTCTTCCCTCATCCATTGGACAGAAGATGCAGCACAGACCAGCAGGCTGAAGGATGGCTTCTACCCCACTGCCATCAGACTATTAAATAGTTCTCTATTGTAAAATCTTGTTTTGATCTTGCATCTTATTGTTTACCTGCACTGCACTTCCTGTGTATCTGTTGCACTTGATTCTGCATTTTTCTTGTTTTACCTTGTTCTCTCTGTGTGCTGATCTGCATGAACAGTGTGCAGGACAAAGTTTTTACTCATTTTTGTTCTCTCTGACTGTGACAGTAATATTCCAGTGGAACTTTGGTATGGATCTGCCGTGTAACCTATCAAATTCAGTTTTTGCAGCAGCTTCAAATGGAGAAAATTGTGCTTAATTTCATATTCTCTGACTTTTGTAGATGTTGTAAAATATAGGAGCATAAGACAATGTTGTGGATGGAGAGGGAGATTATGCATCAAATTTTAAATTGAAATATACTTTATCTTTCATTTTTCCAACTACTTTTATCAAAAGTTATTTTTTCTCAAGTGCTGCCTGAATTGTCCTTTTGAAGTTCTCCATCACATGTGTCTATATGGTTTAATCTTGTCATTTGAGAACAATCTTGATGCTTTTGCTGAAAAATAAACTTCATTGTTAAAACTTGTTTTTTCTGTTGCTAACAAGAGTAAATCTTGTTAGTAACACGTTCAAAACTCAGCAGGCCAGGCAGCATCTCTGGAAAAGTGTAAACAGTTGACTTTTCAGGCCAAGACTGGGGAAAAATTTTGAAAAGTTAGAGCTCCCTCCACCTTATTGATCTAACTTTTCAGTTTTTTTTCAGTTGTGATGAAGGGTCTTGGCCAGAAATGTTGAGTCTTTACTCATTTCCATAGACGCTGCCTAGCCTGCTGAGTTCCTCCAGCATTTTGTGTGTGCTGCTCTTTCTGTTGCTACCTTACTTGTTTACCATTCTGCATCACAGACCAATATGAATGCAGCATGGTAAAAACAGGTATGTTAGCAGAATTGAAGTGGTATTTGAACACACACGTGAACAGGCAACAAATGAGGCATATAGACCATGTGCAAGCAGATGTGGACTTGCCTTGTGGTCAGCAGAGGCATTGTGGGCTGAAGGGCCTGTTCCTGTGCTGTACTGTTCTATTCTAATCTGTTTCCTGTATTCAAGCCAAATTGACTCCTAGTGACGGTGGTTATATTTTGACATTTCTTGTCCTTTATTCAATCACTGCTTTCCTGTCTATAACTAAGTCCTTTTTGGCCTCTTCATTTCAGTCATCTCTTGTGCTCCTGATTTTCGTTATTTACCACTTATTAGCAATGAGCTCTGTCAACTAGATCTAAATTCCTGGAGCTCCCTTGGTAAACCTGATTGCCTTTCAATGTCTTAAAATTGTTATATTTTTTCACTTAAGTTTTCTTCATTTCCTATTGTCTCCAGAGTTTACTTTGTGGTTTCCTGCACTACCTAAGTGAGACTTGACTAGCTGATGAAATCTACTTGCTGCTGTTAGGGAGGTAAAGCATCTCCACAACTTAACAGTTTGAGAACAGCAGGGACAATGGTTGTCAGCAGATCAGGCAGCATCTCCAGCAACTTTTCCACAAGATTTCGAGGATCTGCAGAATCTTTTGTGTTGAGAAAAGTGGTTCTGTCTTTCCCAGTGACATTTGTATCGTATCCTCAACTTAAAAAGTGGCAGAAGCTTTTAACCTGTATCTCATCACCATTCTTGGAAATCCATGATGTGTCCATATCTTGAAAACATCATAAAACTAATATCTAAATAAGTTGAAATATTTAAGAGTACAGATGTAATTGCCTTGTACTTCATACAAGCTATTCTAAAAATCTTTTTATTTATTTCAAGTTACTGCACGATGATAGCCTCTTGTGGTCTGATGAGCCAGTTACTCCTATGTGACCAATTAACTTACTAACCCATACGTCTTTGAAATGTGGAGAAGATCAGAACACTCCACGGAAACCCATGCGGTCACAGGGAGAATGTACCGACTCCTGACAGGCAGCAGCGGTAAATAAACCTGACTGTAATAGCTGTATGCTAACCGCTAGGTTACAGTTCCTATTGAGCACATCTGGACGGAACATTGTTGCAGGAAAGCGCATCCATCATCAGGGTCCCCCACCACCCAGGTCATGCTCTGTTCTCGCTGTTGCCATCAGGAAGGACTCTCACCGTCAGGTTCAGGAATAGTTATTACCCCTCAACCTTCAGGCTCTTGGGCCTGGGGATAACTTCACTTGCCGCTTCACTGAACTGTTCCCACAACCTATGGACTCTCTTTCGAAGACTTTTCATCTCATTTTCTCAATATTGTGTTTTAAATTATTTTGTATTTGCTCATTGGTTGTTTGCCTTTTTGGGTGTGGTTTTTCATTGATTCTATTATGTTTCTTGGATTTCTGAGTATGCCCGCAAGAAAAAGAACCTTAGGCTTGTGTATGGTGACACGTGTATTTTGATATATATTTACTTTGAACAGTGCTGCCCCACTTTCTCTGAAGGATTCCTCTTGGACTGGATTATGAACTGAAGCGATCACAGTTTTGAACTAAATGAGCCTGCAAGTGCGTTAAAAGTTGGAATTCAATTATTGATTTTGGGCAAGTTGAATTGACTGATTTTAGGGCTTTACTTTATGGTCATCCAATTAATATTTTGAAATTGCATCTGAGATTAGGGAACTTGTGAATTTGGAGCAACGGCAGCCTGATTTGCCTTATGAGCTTACCCTGTCATAATAATATTTGATTGCATCCTCACATTACTACAGTCCATGCTGAATCCCCTAGCTCATTAAGTATCTATCTACTTCTGTCTTAAAAATATTCAAGGGGCCGTGGAAGAAGAGACTTTGAAAAAGAGTTCCAAACACTCGTGGAGAAATTTCAGCTCTGGTCTGAATGAATGACCTCTTGTAAATAATAACTTCTAGATATGACGACAGCTGAGTTCTTCCAGGACTTTGTTTCAGATTCCAGCATTTATAATTGCAGTTGCTGAGCTCCAATTCTAGATTCTTCCAAGGAGAACAAACAACCGATTCATGAACACCAAAAGCTCTCAGGATATTTTAAGGGAAGGGAAAGTGAGTGGTGCTTAATTGACATTGGTTCTCTTAGTGTCTGGGCATCTCTGGGGGTTAACTCAAGAGGAACATTGATATCTGTAGACTTGTGTACCAGAGGAAATGGAATGGTTTGCTATTAGCTTTTCTTAAATGGGGGATTAGGTGGCTTGGATAGGTTATCAAATTGTCCCATCGAACTCGCACAGCTTAATGATGCAGCTAATAGAGTACTGCCTAAGAGCTACAATGATCCTGGTTCAATCCTAACCTTTGCTGTTTTTGTGAAGTTTGCCCCTTATTTTCATAACTAAGTTTTCCCCTTTCCTTCGACATCCCAGAGAAGTGTGTGAATTGTGCACTATAAATTGCCCCAAGTGTATTGGTGAGTGGTAGAACCCTCTTCCCACCTTATTGCTTAAACTTATCTCTTTTTTCCAGTCTTGGTGAAGTGTCTTGGCTCGAAACATCAACTCTTTGCTCTTTTCCATTGATGCTGTCTGTGTTTCTTGCTTGTGTGTTACTTGGATTTCTAACGTGCAGATTTTCTCGCATCTAGGGGAAATTGATGGGAGTATTGGAGAATAGGGTAACATGAAAAAATAGTGAGTAGATAGGATTTCTCTGAGTGGGTATGGACACAAATGGCACATCCGATGCTCAAAGAAAATAGCATAGATTGATGGAATATGATATTATAAGAAGTTAAAACTAAAATGTAAACCTTAAATTTTAAATGTAGTGAGTGTAAATTTAGTTCATTAAGATTGTGCCAGCTAAAACTCAATGTGCCACTGTTGCCTTTGATGATTATGGGTTCATATCCAAATCTATTGACTTGAGTACACAATCTAGGCTAGTAGGTAACTGCAGTTCTGTGTAAGTTTTTGTTTTGGACATAGTGAATTTCATTTGTGATATTAACCAACATTTGCCCTCATGCATAACCAGAGAGCATTCCAAACATTTAGCATGATGGTTGATAATTCTTTTCTTTTTTTTTGAGTGGATCCCTGCATATTGTTATTATAGCAAATTAATCTCTGTTCATAATGTGCATGCTGCTTTGACCATATTAGACCATAAAATATAGGAACAGAATTAGGCCATTTGGCCCATCGAGTCTGCCATTCCATCATAAACAAGAGAAAATCTGCAGATGCTGGAAATCTGAGCATGCCATTCAATCATGACTGATTTATTCTCTTGCTCTTGCCTTCTCTCTGAAACCTTTGATGTCCTTACTAATCAAGAATCTATCAACATGCTGCTTGTTATGCCTGCTGCCATTTAGGGCAGCAATGAATGTCCTCCATCTTTGTCTGTCAAATGTAGAAGGATTCTTCATTGCTGTTTCTGTAATAATTTTGTTTCACCAGTCAAGATTGTTAACCCTGAGCTGAACCTGGAGGATGACTCTTCATCTGACCTCTCACCTTTGACCTGTTAGGCATGGGTGATCCTACCAAGAACTAAAAAATAAATCCCCGACTCCAACCAACATGGGTCTTTGGGTCATTGAGTCAAGCAAACCTCAAAACTACGACAGGGTTGTGGATCTCTTGAAGGAAGAATAATCAATTAATTTCTGCTTTAAATCTACCCAATGACTTGTCTTCCAAGTCTGTCTGTGGCAATGAATTCCTCAGATTCACCACCCTCCGGCTAAAGTAATTCCTCCTTATCTCTGTTCTAAATGGACATCCTTCTTTTCTGAGGCTGTGCCATCTGGTCCTAGTCTCCACTGCAGAAGGATAATTTCTTTCCATATCCACTCTATCCATGCCTTTCAATATTCCATCGTATTTATCAAGATTGTACTTCATTCTGGCATGTTATTAACAAAAAAACTTTAAAAATACAGGTGTTTAGGAATATTTGGCGAAGGTAATGAGTCAGTGGAGACATTTACAGAATGACAGCCGTTAATGTTGTGAATATAGATGCTAAAATTGTTAGATAAAGCAATACATTAGCTCATTTGATGGATTTGATAATTTCCAGCAACTTGTGTAAGTCCAATCAGAAAGTTCAGGAATGATTGTTTCTTCAGATTAGGTAGTGAGTGTCGTGTGTACCCGTGTCTGTTTTGAAATCAGCAATTGGCATGAAAACATTGCCAATCTTATTGATGGCAAGAAGGGGAAAAAATATCCCTCTCTTTGGATTCAAAGTTTGAAGTAAATTTATAATCAAAGTATGTAAATGTCACATATGCTACCCTGAGATCCATTTTCTTGTGGACATTCACAGTAAATACAAAGGATCACCATAAATTCAGTGAAAATGCACACAACAAATACAAGCAAACAACCAATGAGCAAAAGGTAACAAACTGCAAATACAAAACACAGAAAAAAGTAATAACAATAAATATCAATAAAGTGAGTTGCAGAATCCTTAAAAATAAGTCCATAGGTTGTGGAATTATTTCTTAGTTTGGAGTGAGTGATCTTCTCCAGTTCAAGAACTTGATAGTTGAGGGTTAATAACTGTTCCTGAGCCTGGTGGTGTGGAACCTGAGGCTCCTGCACCACCTCCCCGATGAAAGCAGTGGGTAAGTGAGCGTGACCTTGGTGGTGGGAGGCAAAATACGGTTTTGCTTGTTCCTCGCCCACTGCTGTTTGGCAGGTGGGGTAGGGAGTGGGGAACACATGGGAAAACTAAAGTTTAAGTGTTGGAAGCAGAAGAAAGCCCTGTGCAGACGGTGGAATGATTGCACCTCCTTACAAGTTGTTTGTCTGCCCTTATCTTCGTTGCCTGACCCATTTGAGGAGTCTGCAGTTCCCAACCATCAGCGCTCCTACAGAATCATAATGAATGCAAGGCATTTTTCGATCCTGTGGCACCCTGGAAATTGCCGAAGCCAATTATTCACTGATCTTTGCTGTATATTAGTGACTTGGTATACAAAGTCATAATTTGAAAATGTGGTAGAAAACACCAAAAATCACAAATGTAGTAAACAAAGAAGGTAGTAACAGGTTTCAGCATGAGATAAACAAATTTGTAAATTGGATTAGCACATGGCAGATGTAACTTAACAGAGAAGTGTGAAGTGTTTAATTTTGGTATCAAGAATGAGGTGAGCAATATAAACTAAATGATATGATTGAAAGGTGTGCAGATTCATTGTTGTGAGAATATGTGTGCCTATGTCTAGAGTGGTGTCAGGATAAATTAAAAGGACATAAATAAACGTAGGATTTTCATCGTTTTATAAATAGAGGCAAAGGAATAATATTAAATCTAGATGAATGGCTGAAGTATTGAATTGAATTCTGGGCATACTTTGCAAAGAATGTTAAACTTTACATGGAGCAGAAGATGTATACTGGCATGATCGCAATGGTTCCCAACCTGGGGTTCACGGAATGCTAGTTAAATGGTATTGGTGCATGGCATAAAAAAGGTTGGGAATCCCTGGTCTAAAGTTAAGTGAAGTAGCTATAATTGTTTTTCCTAATGTTGAAGAGAGGTGAATTCAGCTGAGGAAATCAAAGCATTACAGTCTTTGCACTTTTTGTATGACATTGCATTTATGGTATTTATTAGTACTGTGTATACTATTTACTGTGTGAGCTTCATGCAAAGAAGGATTTTCATTGCATCCTGCAATGACAATAAACTCCCATCTTATCTAATCAGAGAGAAACTAGTTTCCAGCAGTAGAAAGGACATGACAGTAGAAAGAAGATGAGGCTTGATGTTCGGTGGGGAAAGAATTGGAAATAACAAAAGGAAAGGTTTTTCCAGCAACACAGACAAAATGCTGGGGGAACGCAGCAGGCCAGGCAGCATCTATACGAAGAAGTACAGTCAATGTTTCGGGCGAAGACCCTACGTCAGGACTAACTGAGATTTAAGAGATTTGAAAGGGGAAGATCCGAAATGATAGGAGAAGACAGGAGGGGGAGGGATGAAGCTGGAAAGTTGATAGGCAGAAGGGATACAGAGCTGGAGGGGGAAAAGATCATGGGATGGGAGGCCTGGGGAGAAAGAAAGGGGGACGGGAGCACCAGAGGGAGATAGAGAGCAGGCAAGGAGTTAATGTGAGAGGGACAGACAGAAAAAAAAGGGGGAAAATAAATAAACAAATGGGGTAAGAAGGGGGAGGGGCATTAATGGAAGTTAGAGAAATCAATGTTCATGCCATCAGGTTGGAGACTACCCAGATGGAATATAAGGTGTTGTTCCTCCAGCCACACTCAGGTTGGAGGAACAACATGTTATATTCCATCTGGGTAGCCTCCAACCTGATGGCATGAACGTTAATTTCTCTAACTTCTGTTAATGCCCCTCCTACCCTTCTTACCCCATCCCTTATTTATTTATTCCCCCCTTTTTTCTTTTTACTCTTTTTTTTCCTCTCTGTTCCTCTCACAATAACTGCTTGCCTGCTCTCCATCTTTTTGCTCCCCAGGCCTCTGGTCCCATGATCCACTCCCTTCTCCAGCTGTGTAAACCTTTTGCCAATCAACTTTCCAGCTCTTAGCTTCATCCCTCCCCCTCCTGTCTTCTCCTATCATTTTGGATCTCCCACTCCCCCTTCCACTTTCAAATCTCTTACTACCTCTTCCTTCAGTTAGTCCTGATGAAGGGTCTTGGCCCGAAACGTTGACTGTACTTCTTCCTATAGATGCTGCCTGGCCTACCGTGCTCCACCAACATTTTGTGTGTGTGGCTTGAATTTCCAGAATCTGTAGATTTCCTTGTGTATGAGGAAAGGTTTTTCATTTGGGAGTTCTGTGAAGCCTTGAATGTCCCATTTAAAGGTGATGGCAGGAGAAGATGCTACAGTAATGCTTCAGAGTCTGGATCAAACATTCTGTGGGTATGTTTAGGAAAAAATGCCAGGTTTAACTATTGTGATTGCCTACTATTTCTGTACTGTCTTTCAATATAAAATTTAAAGGAAAAAAGAGCTGAAGTTAACTTACTCATTTGTTAGGTAGTGGATGTTCGTTGGTAAGTGAGCATTTATTATTCATCACTAATTGTCTTGTGATTAAGTACTTTACCACCACCATGAACCACTGCAATGATACCATTAGTTAGAGTTGCAGCATTTGGAGTCAGCTCCAATTCATTTCCATGTCTGGATGGTATGTGGCATGGAACAGAGCCAGTAGCTAGCGCTCCCCAAAGCCTGCTACCTTTCAACATCTTGTTCAATAGAGTGATGTTTGGTTACTGCTACTTAAGATACAAAGATGGAAACATCAAAGATTAATTTCATGTAGTGACTGCACAAGGGCAAATAAACATTTAATTCTGAAGATTTTGGAATAAAGTAGAAAGCTAGAGTAAGATAAGAGCTCAGAATTCTTGGGTGGATGAATTTATGGGGCCTAACTGAATGTACTGTAAGATGTTATTGAAGCTTCCTTGGCCTGGTTGAGGCACCAGAAGACTGGCGGATGGATAATTTTCTGCAGAAGAGCTCCAAGAATAAGTCTTGAGTTTCAAGTCAAGTCAAGTTGCTTTTTATTGTTGTTTCGACCATAACTGCTGGTACAGTACACAGTAAAAATGAGACAATGTTTTTCAGGACCATGGTGTTACATGAACAATACAAAAACTGCACTGAACTATGTAAACCAACGCAAAAACTACAGTAGACTGCAGACCTACCCAAAACTGCATAAAGTGCACAAAACAGTGCAGGCATTACAATAAATAATGAACAGGACAATAGGCACAGCAGAGGTCAGTAGGTTGGTAGTCCGATGGCTTGGGGGAAAACCTGCTACATAAATAATCAGCTGAATGGTGGCGTCCGGGTTTCTGTCCGTTTCTGTACTCCTGCCGAGTAGTTTGTTGTCACAGATGTAGTCAATTTAATGTCCATTTGAGAGCAGAATGGACGGGAGAGCTGGCTGGCTCAGCCTTGCTTTTTTTCCTGGCATGGACTCCTGCCCACTCGCCTCGCTTCCGTTTCCTCGCACGCCGCTTATGCTGTCCCCACCTCTGGCCACCGGCATCAGGCGACTCCGAGGATTGGAGGCCTGATTCCCTCAGCAAGCGGTCACTGGAGAGCAGAATGGACGGGCGGGCCGGCCAGCTAGGGTTTACTTTTTTCCTGCTACGGACTCCTGCCCACTCGCCTCGTCCCCAACTCCGGCAATTCATTTCTGTGTCTGGGTGGTGTGTGACATGGAGCATGTGTTCCCCAAAACCTGCTACCCTTCAACTTGTTAAATAGAGTGATGGTTTGGTTACTGCTTCTTCAACAGATATAAAGGTAGAAGCATCAAAATTAATTTGGCAGAATTAGAGATCGGTTGGTAAGATGTGTACATCATTGAGTTGTGGCTGAAAGAAGGTCATAGTTGGGAGCTTAATGTCAAAGGATATACTTTGTATAAAAAGGACAGGCAGGAAGACATAGGCTGTGGTGTGGCTCTGTTGGTAAGAGATGGAATTATATCTTTAGAAAGAGGTGACATAGGGTCAAAGAATGTTGGATCTTTGTGGGTGGAGGAGTTAAGAAACTACAGGGTTAAAAAATTATGGGAATGAGTGGGAATAGTTCACAAGGCACAGAATAGATATGTCCCATAGAAATTCTCAAATGGCAAGGGTAGGCAACTGTGGCTGACAAGGGCAGGTAAAGACTCCATAAAATCCAACTAAAGGCAAGTAAAAAGTTGTAAGAAGGGAAAAGATGAAATATAAAGGCAGACTAGCCAATATTATAAAGTAGTATACCAAAAGTTTTTTTTTGTTATCTAAAGAGTGAAAGGGAGTTGGGAGTTGATATTGGGCCAATGGAAAATGATGCTGGTGGTAATGGGTGACAAAGAAATGGCAGGTGAACTTAAGTACTTTACATCAGTCTTCACTATGGAAGTCTGAAAGATTGCAAATGCCACTCTTTAAGAAGAAAGGAAATTATAGGCTAGTTAGCCTAACCTCAGTGGTTGGGAATGTGTTGGAGTCTGTTATGAAGGATGAGGTTTTGGGGTACTAGGAGACTAATGATAAAATAAGTCAAAGTCAGCATGGTTTCTGTGAAGGGAAATCTTTCCTGACAAATCTGTTAGAATTCTTCGAGGAAGTAACAAGCAGGGTGGACAAAGGAGAGGCAGTGGATGTCATTTACTTAAATTTTCATCAGACCAAATAACCATATAACAATTACAGCACGGAAACAGGCCATCTCGGCCCTTCTAGTCCATGCCGAACGCTTACTCTCACCTAGTCCCATCGACCTGCACTCAGCCCTCCATTCCTTTCCTGTCCATATACCAATCCAATTTTACTTTAAATGACAGTACACTGGAAGCTCGTTCCACACAGCTACCACTCTCCGAGTAAAGAAGTTCCCCCTCGTGTTACCCCTAAACTTTTGCCCCCTAGCTCTCAACTTATGTCCTCTTGTTTGAATCTCCCCTACTCTCAATGGTAAACTCCACGTCAACTCTATCTATCCCCCTTATAATTTTAAATACCTCTATCAAGTACCCCCTCAACGTTCTACACTCCAAAGAAAAAGACCTAACTTGTTCAACCTTTCCCTGTAACTTAGGTGTTGAAACCCAGGTAACATTCTAGTAAATCTTCTCTGTACTCTTTCTCTTTTGTTGACAAGGGTGCGACACAAGAGGGTGCTTAACAAGATAAAATCTCGTGCCATTACAGGAAAGATACAGGCATGGTTAGAGGAATGGCTGACAGATGGGAGGCAACATTGGAATAAAAGGGGCCTTTTCTGGTTGGCTGCCAATAAATAGTATTCCTCAGGGGTCAGTATTGGGACCACCGCTTTTCACATTTATCAGTGATTTAGATAATGGAATTGATGGCTTTGTGGCAAAGCTTGCGGATGATATGAAGATAAGTGGAGGGGTAGGTAGTGCTGAGGAAGCAATGCGATTGCAACCAGACTTCGACAAATTGGAAGAAAGGGCAAAAAAGTGGCAGATGGAATACATTGTTGGGAAATGTATGTTAATACATTTTGGTACAAGGAACAATAGTGCAGACTATTATCTAAGTGGGGAGAAAATTGAAACATCAGAGGTGTAAAGAGACTTGGGAGTTCTTGTGCAAGACTCCAAGAAGGCTAATTTACAGGTTGAGTCTGTGGTAAAGAAGGCAAATGCAATGTTGCATTCATTTCAAAGGGAATAGATTATAGAAGCAAGGCTTTATAAGATGCTGGTCAGGCTGCACTTGGAGTATTGGCTACAGTTTTGGGTCCCATCTCTCAGAGTGGATGTGTTGTCATTGGAGAGAATACAGGAGAGATTAACTATGATTCTGAGAATAAAAGGATTAACTTATGAGGAACGTTTGGCAGCTTTGGGCCTGTACCCACAGGAATTTAGAAGAATTGGGGGGAGGGGGGAAGATCTCATTGAAACCAACCAAATGTTGAAAGGATGTTGAGAGGATGTTTCCTATGAAGACCATAAGATATAGGAACAGAAGTAGGCCATTCAGCCCATTGAGTCTGCTCTTCCAGTCATCTCCACTCTCCTGCCTTCTCCCCATACCCTTTGATGCCCTGGCTAATCAAGAACCTATCTATCTCTGCCTTAAATACACCCAATGACTTGGCCTCCAAAGCTGCTCATAACAAATTCCACAGATTTATCACCCTCTGACTAAAGTAATTTCTCCATATCTCTGTTCTAAATGAATGTCCTTCAATCCTGAAGTTGTGCCCTTTTGTCCTAGACTCCACTACCATGGGAAATAACTCGCCATATCTAACCTGTTCAGGCCTTTTAACATTTGGAATGTTTCTGAGATCTCCAGTCCTCCGCCTTTCTTTGTATCATTGGCAAATTTAGCCACAAATCCATTAATCCCATAGTCTAAATTATTGACTTACATCAGAAAAAACAGCAATCCCAAAACCAACCCCTGTGGAACTCCACTCGTAACTTGCAGCCAGCCAGCTATTGTGGAGGTGTCAAAATTGAGGAGCAACCCCTCAGAACACAGTTAAGGAGGAATTTTTTATCCAGTGAGTTGAGAATGTGTGGAGTGCTCTGCCATAGACTACTGTGGAGGCTGTGACCGTAGGTATATTTAAAGCAAAAATTGATTGATGTCCTGACCAATCAGAAAACTAACATTATGGTGAGAAGGCAGGTGTATGAGGTTGAGTGGGTTCTAGGATCATCCATGATGGAACGGCAGAGCAGAATTGATGGGCTGAATGGTCTGCTATGTCTTGTATCTAAGCCAGAGAGCTTTAAAGTGGTAGGTCTCACATCAGTGGGAAAGGTTACTGGAGGGGATTCTGAGAGACGTGTTCTGTCTGTATTCTCACCACTCATCTCACTGCTGCCATCAGTTAGAAGATATTTATATTTGCATTTGTACAGTTTGTTGCCTTCTATGCTCTTGCTCTTTCATTGATTCTGTTCACAGCTACTATTCTGTGGATTTGCTGAGTATGCCACATAGGAAAAAGAATCTCAGGGTTGTATGTGGTGACATGTATGTGTTCTGATAAATTTTACTTTGAACTTTGAAAAGGCAAGGACTAATTAAGTATAGTCAGCATAATTTAGTTTGAAAAATGGTGTCTCATGGACTTAATTGAATGTTTTGACAGAGGATTAATGAGGGCAGGGCAATAGGTATTTAGCAAGGTTCTCAGCACTGTCCTGCATGGTCTGGATGGTTAGGTCAGACAGGCGAGCTGGACAACTGGATACACAGTTTGCTTGGTATTATAAGTCCACAATCCCTTATCCGAAATCCTGAAATCCAAAAACCAAAGTTTTTTTTTTCGCCAACAGCTGACGTCACTCAGGTGTGACGTGGCAGCTCTAGCAGAGGCTGCCAGATGTCAGTTGTGGCTCAGCACTCATACTGGTTACACGTGCATTTGCTGTTTGCTGATATTTTGTGTTCACTGTTGACTTTGTTTAATTTCACTGTGAAAACATTAAAAAGAGCTGCAGATACCCCTTTGGGTAACAATGAGAAAGAAAAGGAAGCATCTATCATCAATAACGCAGAAAGTGGAGTTATTGCAGAAGCTTGATCGTGGTGTGTCTGTGTGGTGTCTTACTGAAGAATATGGTGTCGGAACTACCACTGTATATAATTTAAAGAAACAGAAAGACAAGTTACTGAAGTGTTATAGCGACCGTGACGTTCTACATTTATTCCAATAAGTCATTTACCATGTGTTTGATTCAGTTTGTTTGAAGCTGTATATTTTAGTTTAATTAAATGTTTCTGTTGGAAATAAAATATTTTTCTTGTCATTATTCCCTAAACAATAACATCCATTTACATAGCATTTACATTGTATTGGGTATTATAAGCAATCTAGAGATGATTTAAAGTATGCAGGAGGATGTGTGTAGGTCTGGAGCTTGAGCATGTGTTTTTTGGTATCCGCGGGGAGTCCCGGACCCAATAAGGAGGAATTCTGAAATCCGAAAAACTCTGAATTCCCCAAGGATTTCGGATAAGGGATTATGAACCTGTAGGAGGCAGCAGGTTAAGTATGTGTGCAAAGAAAGAGTGAATTTAACTTGGACAAGTTTGAAGTGATGCATTTTGGGAAATTAAACCACGGCAGGTCCTAAGCAGAATGCAGAGTGATGGGGAGACATATAGGAGTACAAGTACATAGTTCTCTGAAAGTGGCACCGCAAGTAGACGGCATTGAGTACAGGAATTCGATGTTTTGTTACAGTTGCACAAGATATTGGTGAGACTGCACTTGGGGTATTGTGTACAGCTCTGGTTATCATGCTGCATCAAGAGGGGTGCAGAGAATATTCACGGATTGGAGGGGTTGAGTGAAGAGGAGTGACTGGGGCACCAATGCGAGGGCACTGTTTTCGCGTAGCAACTGAGGCGAAAGTCTATAAAATCACAGAGTGGGCTCACAGTAGATACAGTATTTTTTTGTGGTAAAGAATCTAAACCTAATGGACAGAGGTGATTGGAATAATTAAAAGGAGATCTGAGGGGTAGGTTTTACACATGGGGTGTTGTATTTATGGAATGAGCCACCAGAGGCAGGCACAAAAAGACATTTGGGCATGTATGTGGATTGAAAAGGTTTAGAAGGCTATGGGCTAAATGCAGGCAAGTGACTTAATAGCTTAGGCAACTTGGTTGACAAAGACCAGATGAGCCGAAGGCCATTTTTCTGTTGTACATCTATGACTTTAGTGGGTCAGTGAGTTTTGATTTCGGGGTACATAATTCTGAGAGGCATTTACAGTTTGCTCAGCCTTGAAGAGAATTCAGAGAAACTGGGGCAATGAGCAGTGGAGGAAGCTAAAGTTATTAAAATGATTATGAATAATCATGAAATGAGATTGGACTGTGAGTGATACTTGCAGTATCACTACCTTACACTCTTGTGGCAGCTTGCAAAAGGAAGCTGTTGCCTGAGTGCTATCACAGACTTATTGCAAGGGATCAGTGGAAAAATAAATTTGTATGTGTTCGCCTCTGGTACAAAATACCAAGAATTCTTCAGATGTGGGGAAGTTGAGGGTGACTGAAGTTGATTTAATTACCAATAGGTAGAAGGTGGTGTGGAGTTTGTGACTGCTTTTTAGAGGGAAATATTAATTCTGTCTAATCGTAATGGTGCTTGTGTACAATGTTCCCACAGTCGACATCTTCTGGATAGAGACAAATTTGGACTATGGTCTCTAGACTTATTTTTCAGTTTTTTTAATATATTCTGTGTTTTTCACCCATTCTGTCTCAGTTTTTTGTGTGCAAGTTGGAGGGGGGGTTCTGAGGGCTGATGTTCTTTGTTTTGTTAATTCCTTTGTGGGGGCGAGGGGGATTTGGAAGCCAATGTTGTTTTTGAGTTTAGTGTAGGGGAGGGGTTTGGAGGGAGGATGTCCTTGTTGGATTTTTTTTGTGCGGGGAGAGGAATATTGGGGGAGGAGGTTTGAGGGTTGATCATGTTGCCATTCTTTTTGGTTTCATGGCTATATGAAGAATAAAAATCTCAAGGTTGTATACTTAGATAATAAATGAACCTTTGAATTTTTAAAATCTTTATTATTAAAATAATAGTAATAATAAATACTTTGATCCCAAGTGGGAAATTCTTTCATTACAACAGCAACATGTAAAAACACACTTAGCAGTGTGCAGGCTTAAATAATAATAAAGTGCAGAATAATATGCACAATAATTACAATAAAAGTATGAATTTTATAGAAATTTATGAAATAATAAAATAGACTTTGTCCCATGTAAGTTTTCCCCCAGTTTCCACTTTCTCATGTAACATCTTCTAGCCACGCAAATGGCAGGCCATGCAGCTGTTACAAAAGCAACTTTGTTTTGGCATAATCATATTGGTTGAGCAGAAGGTTGCTGTGTTTTTTTTTTGTTGTAATGTGCTTCCCAGGAGATGTCCAGTGGCATTAAGAGGACACTTGGAGATCAGGTTAATGCCACAGTAATCAATGTTATTTTGTGTTAATTAACCAAAAAATGTGTGAATTTTAGTGTTAAGGGGTAGAGTAAAGTTTTGGAAGACTGAAAATTCATTCCTATAATCTCAAACTATTGCAAATTGCTGGTAAATAAAATAGTAATAGTTCAAAATTGCCTCCTTTTCCGTGTACCCACTTGCACAGTGTTTTATACACTCGTTTTCTTTCCAAGTAATTTCTGTTGTGACATATGTGAAAGCTGCTCTTTGCATGAATGACATTACTATAATCAGTAAATGTGGAGAGGTGTCTGTGAACAAGCCTTGCTATGAAATAGTAAATAGTTGTAAATTTCTATTTTAATAGATCTTAGTAGTCCTATTTGAGGCTTTTGTGAGTTGCTGAAGGCTGAATAAGTGTGATCAGGCTGTGAGTCTGGCTTTGGTGCACAGCAATCTACCATAGCCCATTAATTTCTACTCTTGCATCATGCAGCGTGTTTGCTGTCCAGGTGTCACACATTTGCATTAAAGGTCTCAGACTGACAATAGACCTCAGCAATGATTATTAGAGGGTGCCATTGTCAGTCTATTGTACAAGGATGGGGAAGCTATTTTCTGGAGCAACACACACACACAGTGCTGGATGAACCCAGTAGTACAGGCAGCATTAATATAAATGAATAAAAAACAGTTGACAGTTCGGGCCATACCCTTCTTGGGACAAGAGTAAATGTTGACTGTTTATTCATTTCCATAGATGTTACTTGACCCGAGTTCCTCCAGCATTTTGTGTGTTGTTCTGGATTTCAAGCATGTGTGGAATCTTAGGGTATTTGAAGCTTTTTTTCTGGTTCTGTTTTCTCCAGACAAAACACATTGGTGCCAGTATGTTCTGGCAAAAATGGCATGTGCACCAAAATATTTTACTATTGTAGTAATTGATGTCTTTCTGTTCTTTTTCCTTAAGGCCACTACATAATTGCGAACTCTTCTGTGACTCTGCTAATTCATCATTTTAATTGATCTCATTGCTGCCACCAGTGGTAATTCAGCTTGCACTCAATTGGGTCAGATTATTCTCCACATTTTGTGTGGATCTGTAATGCAGTAAATTGACTGTATAACAAGGCTTGGATATGTAATTGCTTGTTTTGTTAACAAATGGAGGAGAAAGGGGAAAATATTTGGGAATATCTCATTAAATAGTTCACAAAATCAAGACCATTGAGCAAGTAGAATGCAGCAATAATAACTTAGAATTACAGAACTTCAGCAATAGTTTTGCTGAGGCACTCAAGAGCAATTCATCTGTATGAGTGCGTATATTGACCATCAAGACCCGCTACATCCTTGTAGCAGTAGTTTCTGCTCGAATGGACCTTTGCCATTGAGGATTTAGCAGACATTTCAAGCCAACAAAAATTTGATTTGTCATGTGCTTTTCAGTCCAGATGTGGGGATATTGAAGATGCATAATTTTTAGTTTCAGAATGAGCAAAGTGTTTGATATACAAGGGCTTTTTCATTACCTTAGCAAACATGGTCTGTTACTTACCTTTAGCTCTGTTAAAAGCTAGTAGTGACAGTCAACGCTGGATTGGTTGCTTCTTGCAGAATACCATCTTTTACAGTAATGAGAAAACCTTGATGCCCAACTGGTTTACTGATGCCTTTGAGGCATGCAAATATGATGTGTTTGCCTGATGCTTGATTCCACCTCCAATACGTACTGAATATACCCTTAGAAGGAAGAGAAAGAGGCAGAGAGATCGAGAAAGAGGAGGGAGTTGTTAGAAATGGGCCAGGTGAATTTGAGGGCAGGGTTGAAGTTAGTGGCAAAGTGGATGAAATCGATGAGCTCCACATGGGTGTGGGAAGCAGCACCAATGCAGTGATCAATGTAGCACAGGAAAATTGCAGGATGGTCACTAGTGTAGGCTTGGAACATAGACTGTTTCACGTAGCCGACAAATCGGCAGGTATAGCTGGGACCCTTGTGAGTGATTGCCACCCATTGACCCATCTCCCAGTGGCAACCATTTTAATTCCACTTCCCATTCCCATTCTGATGTGTCTATCCATGGCTTCTTCCACTGCCATGATGAGGCAACACTTAGGTTGGAGGAACAACACCTTGTATTCCATCTGGATAGCCTCCAACCTGATGGGATGAACAACGATTTCTCAAACTTCCAGTAATGCCCCCTCTCCTCCCTGTTCACCATTCCCAATACCCCTTTCCCTCTCATCTCCTTGCCTTTCCATCTCCTCCCTCTGGTGCTCCTTCCCCTTTTTCTTTTTTCAATGACCTTCTGTCCTCTTCTACCAAACAGTGCAGAAGTGTCTTGACTCGAAACGTCAACTGTAGTCTTTTCATAGATGCTGCCTCACCTGCTGAGTTCCTCCAGCATTTTGTGTGTGCTACTTGGAAATTCCTAGCATCTGCAGATCTTCTCCTGTTTCTGATCATTACTGTCTTTATACACAGGTGTTCTGCCTGATGGTAGAATGTTAGGGGATACTGGATGAATGGGTGGGGTACTTTATAATACAAATGTCCCTGTGTATACTGCGCTCCTGATAAACATTCCCAGTGGACGGCAGGGAGGCTGCTGGACATTCTTACAGTCCTTTGTAGGGACTTCTACTTCGAGGCTCGGCTGCTCCCATACCAGATGTACATGCAGTTTGTCAGGAGACTCACAATGGTGCTCCTGTAAAATTCAATTAAGATGCAGGGGTGGGAGGGCCTCAGTTGCTTCAATCACCTTAGGAACTGAAGGTAGTTCTGTGCTTTCATATTCAGGAAGGTGATATTGAGTGATGCGAACTCCCAGGAACTTGATGTACATAAGTATCTTTACGGAGGGGCTATGTATTTGCAGGAGGGTGGTTAGTGTGTACTTTTGTCAAGTCCACAATGTCCTTTCTGTCCATGTTCAGAGTTGTTGTTCTCATACCAGTCCACTCCCCGCTGCACTTGCTCTCTCTATTCCGACTCATTATGGTTCTTGATGAGGCCAACCACTGTTGTGTCATCCGCAAACTTGATGACATGGTTTGAGCTGAATCCTACGACGGCATTATATTTATCTGTTACAAATAGCAAAGTCATGATGACAATTTTTTGGGGGGCACGGAGAAAAATGATTGATGGATAAATATTGTCTATCTCATTTGAAGACACCTTCCCTGTTCCTTATTGAAATAGTACTTACCTGAGGGTACAGACATATTTGATCCTGCTTGTGGTATTTACAACTTCATGCCATTCCACTGGTATAGATTTCTGGAGTCTCAGAAGTGCAACTTGAACAACAATCTGAACACCAAAACAAAACGCTGGAAAAGCTCAGATTAGACAGATTAGATCAATGGTGAATTGATCATAGGGAACAAAGACATGGCAGACCAAGTGAATAACTACTTTGGTTCTGTCTTCACTAAGGAGGACATAAAGAATCTTTGGGAAATAGTAATGGACCAAGGGTCTAGTGAGATGGAGGAACTGAGGGAAATACATGTTGGTAGGGAAGTGGTGTTTGGTAAATTGAAGGGATTAAAGGCAGATAAATCCCCAGGGCCAGATGGTCTGCATCCCAGAGTGCTTAAGGAAGTCGCTCAAGAAATAGTGGATGCATTAGTGATAATTTTTCAAAACTCCTTAGATTCTGGATTAGATCTTGAGGATTGGAGGGTGGCTAATGTAACCCCACTTTTTAAAAAAGGAGGGAGAGAAAAATTGGGGAATTATAGACCAGTGAGTCTCACATCGGTGGTGAGGAAAATGCTAGAGTCAGTTATCGAAGATGTGATAACAACACATTTGGAAAGAGGTGAAATCATCGGACAAAGTCAGCATGGATTTGTGAAAGGAAAATCATGTCTGATGAATCTTATAGAATTTTTTGAAGATGTAACTAGTAGAGTGGATGGGGAGAGCCAGTGTATGTGGTATATTTAGATTTTCAAAAGGCTTTTGACAAAGTCCCACACAGGAGATTAGTGTGCAAACTTAAAGCACATGGTATTGGGGGTATGGTATTGATGTGGATAGAGAATTAGTCAGCAGACAGGAAGCAAAGAGTGGGAGTAAACGGGACCTTTTCAGAATGGCAGGCAGTGACTAGTGGGGTACCACCAGGCTCAGTGCTGGGACCCCAGTTGTTTACAATATATATTAATGATTTAGATGAGGGAATTAAATGCAGCATCTCCAAGTTTGCAGATGACATGAAGCTGGGCGGTGGTGTTAGCTGTGAGGAGGATGCTGAGAGGATGCAGGGTGACTTGGATAGGTTAGGTGAGTGGGCAAATTCATGGCAGATGCAATTTAACGTGGATAAATGTGAGGTTATCCACTTAAATTGCAAGAACAGGAAAACAGATTATTATCTGAACAGTGACCGATTAGGAAAAGGGGAGATTGTACACCAGTCATTGAAGGTGGGCATGCAGGTACAGCAGGCGGTGAAAAAGGCAAATGGTATGTTGGCATTCATAGCAAAAGGATTTGAGTACAGGAGCAGGGAGGTTCTACTGCAGTTGTACAAGGCCTTGGTGAGACCGCACCAAGAGTATTGTGTGCAGTTTTGGTCCAAGGAAAGACATTCTTGCCATAGAGGGAGTACAAAGAAGGTTCATCAGATTGATTCCTGGGATGGCAGGACTTTCCAATGAAGAAAGACTGGATCGACTAGGCTTATACTCACTGGAATTTAGAAGACTGAGGGGGGATGTTATTGAAACGTATAAAATTCTAAAGGGATTGGACAGGCTAGATGCAGGAAGATTGTTTCCAATGTTGGGGAAGTCCAGAACGAGGGGTCACAGTTTAAGGATAAAGGGAAAGCCTTTTAGGACCGAGATGAGGAAAAACTTCTTCACACAGAGAGTGGTGAATCTGGAATTCTCTGCCACAGGAAACAGTTGAGGCCGGTTCATTGGCTGTATTTAAGAGGAAGTTAGATATGGCCCTTGTGGCTAGAGGGATCAGGGGGAGAGAGAGAAAGCAGGTACAGGGTTTTGAGTTGGATGATCAGCCATGATCATACTGAATGGTGGTGCAGGCTCAAAGGGCCGAATGGCCTACTCCTGCACCTATTTTCTATGTTTCTAAAAATGCTTCTTCCTACAGATGCTGCCTGACCAGATTTCTGTTATTATTGCATCTGCAGCATTTGAATTTTCTTGAACCATTACCTCAGGATTCACAGATGAGTCAAAGCATGTCAAACTACCTTTATTTGTAGTGCCATATTAATATGTTACCACTAAGTAACCATTAAATATCAATATTCATGCAGTATATGGTGTATTTTTTTCAGGCATCTCATCCATTGACTTCATGAGATTTTTATTTGTTTTTCAATGATGCTTTGTTACTTTGACAGATATGGTATTGTTAAAGTATGTGTACAGGTTCCATTGAGGCAAAACACGGAAGTTCCAGGTGTATTTCAACTGATGCAAGATGTTTGTGCTTCTATTACTAGCCATTGTTGTTGGTGCTGCTCATATGAAATGACAGAATGATCTGTCTTAGAAGCTCAGGGACACTACTGCATCACTTAATATGCCTGAACCTTAAATCTACAAAGTCTGCTCAATATTTAGTTAAAAATAGTTGCCTGCAGTCAATTTTTAATTATTGAGAGCATATGGTTTAGAAGCATAAAATGAAAATCATGAAGCAGATCCTGGAAAACTTAAAATTAGAATATGCTAGAAGTGCTCAGCTGTCAAGTGGTACCCGTGGAAAGAGAAATAAAATTAAGAACATAGAACAGCATATTGTGGGCCCTTCTGCCCACGATGTTGTACCAACCTTTTAACATCCTCCAATATCAATCTAACCCTTCTTTCCCACATTGCTCTCCATTTTTCTGTGTCCCTAATGTATCTTATCTACCTTCACTGCTTCTACGACTTTCTTTTCTCCAAAGCCACACACCTACCATTTTTTGTAAAGAATTTACCTCTGACATCCCCCTCGTACTTTTCTCCAATCACCTTAAGATTATGTCCCCTTGTATTAGTCATTTCCAATTTGGGGAAAAGTCTCTGGCTATTCACTTTGTCGCTGTCTCTTGACTTCTTGTATAGCTCTGTCAAATCTCCTCTTGACCTGTTATGCTACAAAGAGAAAACCCTCACTAGCTCAATCTATCTTCATAAAACATGCCCTCTAGTCCAGTCAGCATCCTGGCAAATCCTTTCTGCACCCTCTCTGAAGCTTCCATGTCTCTTTAAGGTTGAGATTTTCTGCAGAATTGCCTCTGAAATGTTTAACTCCTTGCTGAAACATGGTTCCTATTTACTTTGATCTGTGGAATCCTTGACTGCTTCTCATTTATTTCCTGCAATTCAGCAATTCCCTCTTCCTCCTCTCTCTCCCCCCCTCCCCCCCCATCCTCCAGGTCACCAGCTTCTGCAATCAATGGCAAATGTTATCACTTTATGTCTGCCTCGATCCTGTTTAACAGGATGGCCTCTCCCTATCAAAAAGATTCCCTTTGTCCCAAGCAACACACACAAAGTGCTGGAAGAACTCTGGTCAGGTAGCAACTAAGGAAATAAATAGATGGTCGATGTTTCAGGTGGAGATCCTCCTTCACCTTGTCCTATCTGTTTTCCTTGCTTCCCTGTAACCTCAATCTGTTTGAGGTACAGCATGGTTGGGGGCCCTTTGGCACAACAAACTTGCATCACACCCATGTGATGAACTAATCTACTAATCTTTTCGTCTTTGTGGGAGGAAATAGTAGCATCTGGATGAAACCCACGTGGACATAAAGGGAACATACAAACTATTTGCTGAAAGTAGCAGAATAGAACCCAAGTAGCAAAGGTTTAAAAGGTACACTTAATGTCAGAGAAATGTATACAATATACATCCCCAAATGCTTTCTCTTCACTGTCCATGAAAATAGAGAAGTGGCCCCTGTCCCCCCAATAAGCAATAAAGAGATGTCTCCATTTCACAGTGAGAGGAGAGACGTAACAAACACCTCACTCACTGGTTTACGATGTTCAAAGTCCACTGTATCGCTTTTTCTGAGCTCTGTGCCCAAAGATCTCAGGTCTCTGGGCACACTCCCAGAGATCTTCCGACTCCCATGACACATCGATCTCCTGCTGGGACACTGACTTTTGATCCGCCTGTCTCCAGAGCCATGAGATCTCGAACCTCCAAAGGTGAGCTAAACTTTTAGGAATGTTGAATAACAGCCAGTTGCAAAACCCCAAGAGCGGGTCCCATTCCCGCAAAGAACTGAAGTCAGTGTGTAACTTCAGGTGAGGGTCTTCAAAAGAACCCTGAAAGGGAAAAATGGGGATATTAAAGATGGAAATAGGGCTGTTTCCGAAGATGCAAGAGTCGCCGTTTAGTGCCATCGTGATTAAGCTCCGCCCTCTTCCGGTTGTCACTGTAAAAACGTCACAGCACTAAGCTAATTTGTTTTCACTATCATCAATGCTGCAGGATGCTGAGTATTTCAGCATTTTATTTTTCAATGAGCAGCAGAATTTAGCCAATTGGCCCCATGTGTGTTCAGTTAGAACTTTGACATGGACACTCATCTGGAACAATCCCATATTCTTAGATTCCCTTCTTGTATTAAAGATGATCAACCAATATTTTTGACCCTGTGATCAAAGCCCGCTGTTTGTTTGTGAACAAATCCTTGATAACCTCTGCTTTTAAAACGTAGCATGGAGCATCCTCAAAAGCAAAATAAAGTGTCAGACCCGTGAATTTACAACATAAGATGACATGTTACTAAACAACAAAAGATGTATTCACTTAACAGATTAACATTTGCATTCCTGACACTTCCATTTGTGAATGGCGGTGATTAATGAAACAGTTAAGGGCAGAAATCGCTTGAAGAACATTTCCATCTTTAAACATTATGGAAGCTCAATGCCCATATCCCCAAGATCAGGCTGATTTTACAGCTATACTCAGCTACAAATACTGAGCAGATTATCTGATTCTGCTTCCTCTTGAGATCTCCACCATCAGTGAACCCAGTTTTTCTTCACTGGTTGTGTGTGATATCAAGCAGTGGCTGAGTGCACTGAACTGCAGGCAGAGTGAAACTGAACAGCATCCCAACAGTAGTAGTCTTCTACTCTAGCTTTAGCCATGCCTCCAGCTAAGCTGTTCCATTATGGTCAGTACACAATGTGGAAAATTGCTCAAGCAAGTGCTTTCCTCAGAAAGCAGCATATCAGCTAATTTCAGATGAATTGGTGACAAAATTTTTGTCAGCACTGGTATTGACCTCATCAATGATGGGGCTTTGCTTGGGCTCATCACATCCTTGATTCAAACATGGACCAAACAGCTAAATCCCCAAGGTGTGCTTAATCATCCTTGACATCAAGACAGCATTTAATAGAGACTGCTATTGAGAACTAATGGAATAAAAGGAATCAAATTCAGCTTTCAATGTGGAATTGGAAAGTTCTTTGAATGAAAATACATGGCTTTGGAGAAACAGTGGGACTGCTTCACTGCAAGTCAACACAGATGCGACAGCTTGAATGACTGCCTCCCATGCTGTACAATTCCATCCTTCACTGGCTGGAATTATACATCACACAACTTACTGATAGTTGGCTTTATAGGATGTCAAACATTGCTGCCACATGATGTTAAGTTATCCGAGCTGATTAGCACAGACTACAAAATGAACAGAACCCTCTAATATTCCAGTTGCATGCAGGTTAATTAGGCAAACTTCACTCTCTCATAACAGGGAACAGGCAAAAAATTATTTGGGAACAGCTTTTTTCCCTCTGCCATCTGATTTCTGAATGGACATTGAGCCTTTGAACCCTACCTCTATACTTATTTTTATTTTGTATCCATTTAATTTAACTCTAACTTAAT
Organism: Hypanus sabinus; assembly: GCF_030144855.1. Lineage (NCBI taxonomy): Eukaryota > Metazoa > Chordata > Chondrichthyes > Myliobatiformes > Dasyatidae > Hypanus > Hypanus sabinus. The sequence continues at coordinate 8,578,541 of NC_082712.1, read as the reverse complement.
ACTTACTAATTCATATTTTTCTATTATGCATTGTAATGTACGGCTGCCTCAAAGTCAATAAATTTCACGACAATATGCTGGTGATATTAAACCTAATTCTCATGAAAATAAACCATTAAGTTATTGAATTGAACATTGCTTGTTTGTGATTGTAAAATTAATGAATAGAATAGCATGCAACAAAAGTCATTTGGGGAGTGAGAGTGATGTAATGTTAACAGTTGCAGAGTGTTTATTCTGTCTGCCAGTGTAATGATGGATTTGAGAGTGGTAGATAGTACTTTCTAAAAAAAATTACATTTGCTGCTGACAAGTTATTGCCTCTCAAATGATCCACTGCCCTCTCCTCTCAGTTTTCTTTTATTAGCCCTTGGTTTTCCATCTATCACATCCAAGTTTCTTACTTCATTCTCTCCTCCCACCTTTTATTCTGACTTCTGCCCCCTTCCTTTCCAGTCTTGATGAATGGCAGCCTTAAATGTCGACGGTTTATTTCCCTCCGTAGATGCTGCTTGACCTGTTGATTTCCTCCAGCATTTTGTGTGTGTTGCTCTGGACTTACAGCATCTGCAGAATCTCTTGAGTTTGTTATTGACTCTTACCAGAGTTTTTTTTAACTTGCATTTTTCTGGATGTGAATGAAGGAGGAACAATTAGTAAGTTTCCAAGTGGCAAAAAATCAGAGTAGTCTACAGCTACATGTTGGTATTGGCAAGTTGGGTGAGGCAAATGGAATTTATACCTGTAAAATTTGAGTTGATCAACTGTAGGAAGACTAACAAATCCAGGATGTACACAATGGATGATGGAACCAAGGACATGGTACAGAACTGAAGCCTTGGATTAAATGCTTAAAGAAGGTAGCACAGGTAGATAAGGTGGTTAAGATGGCATACCGGAAATTTGTCTTTAGCAGGAGCAAAGAATATAAAAGCAGATGTTATGGCTTCAAATTTAAATTAGCTGGAATATCAAGTGCAGTTCTGATTGTCATGCTGAAAGACAGGGTACACAGAGGAGTTTCACCAGATCTTCATTGAGAGTTTGGCATCGGGTATGATTTGAGGCTGCATAAACACATGTACATGGAAACGCACATTGAAATGTCATTTGCATTGACAACACAACCCAAGAATGTGCTGGGGGGTGGCTCTCAAGTGTTAGCACCTATTCAGTAGCCAACATAGCACATCCAGTCTTCAGCAGAACAGCAACAAAACAAACCTACCAAGCTGTTTGCATTCAGACGTTTCTCCAACTCAGGACAGCCTGGGCCACCAGCCTTCACTGGACTCATGGACATTGAGCATCTGACTTTGCACATGGACTTGCAGACCCCGGGCTTCTGGTCAACCTTTGGTTTGCAGGATTGTTTAAGTTGGAGCTGAGAGAAGTACCTGATAGAGGTATACAAAATAATGAGGGGCATGGGGTGGATAGTGGGAGCTATCTTCCCTTAGTAAAGATATTTATAACTAGACAACATCATCCAGATCCTGGGTAAAATCTGCAGAGTACTGCTGAAGTAGATGGTCGGCAGTTACGCTGTCAACAGTGAAGTGTTTCATAGATGAAGTGTCATGGCATTGAAAGCTGCAGGCTGTGAGTGACAAAATGGAATAAGAATAGATACTGGAAGGCCAGTACAGCCATTGAAAGCTTGACCGAAGAGATTTGAAAAAAAATCTCCTGATGAATTAGGAGATGAACATGGTTGGCATGAAGTTCAAAGCAAAGACCATGGGCAGCTGAAGGTATCCATGGTGGAGTTTTGATATTGCAGAGATAATAAAACTCAAAATTTGGTGGTCTTTGGAAATTTGAGGAAGAGGGTAAGGCTATTCATGAAATTGTACATGAGAATCTTCATATTGAGGCATAACCATACCAAGGAGCAACATAGTGTACTAGATAAATGGGGGAGAGAGGGAATGGTGAAGTTAGTACATATCTTTGTTACTTTATAACAACTGTTACAGAAAAGATAATGACTGTTGATGTCAACACACACAAAATGCTGGTGAAACACAGCAGGCCAGGCAGCATCTATAGGGAGAAGCGCTGTCGATGTTTCGGTCTCCCGAAACATGGACAGCGCTTCTCCCTATAGATGCTGCCTGGCCTGCTGTGTTCCACCAGCATTTTGTGTGTGGTGTTGTTTGAATTTCCAGCATCTGCAGATTTCCTCGTGACTGTTGATGTCATTAGCTTTGCGTGATTCATCAGTTTGATCCTGAGGACACTCTTTAAAAAGGAAAGGTTACATGTACTTAGTTTATTTAATTGATATTTAGATTGAGGAGTGACTTTTCTCATTGTAAAGCAACATCTGTACTTTCAAAATATGTCTAAATTATAAGCCCCTCTTAATACACTCAATCCTTACCTACAAATCTTTAAGATTCAAAGCCCTGTAGACTGATTTTGGTTCACATAACAATATTTGCCTCTGGAACAGAGGAATAAATGGGAGTTTTGATTGTCCATTGGCATGTAGATTCATAGAGATATAAAATCATAAAGAAGGCTACATTTCTTTTTTGGATGGAGCAGAATTAGGACTTCTGGCCCATCAATTCTGCTCGGCCATTCCATCACAGCTGATTTATTATCCTTTTCAACCTCATTCTCCTGCTTTCTTCTTATAACCTTTGCTCTGATAATCTCTGACATGCACAGCTGTCTGTGGCAATGAGTTCAACAGATTCTCCATTCTCTGGTCAAATAAATCAAAGTTGTGCTGTTTGGTCCTAGAGTCCTCCACAATATGAAACATTTTCTCCACGTCCATTCTATCTAGGCCTTTTGAAAGGTTTCAATAGGATTCCTCCTCATTCTTTTAAACCCATGAGTCCAGCTAACAAACACTCTTCATATGTTGATTGACCCCTTCATTCTCAGAATCATTCTTATGAGCCTCCTCTGGACCCTTTCCAATACCAGCACATCTTTTCTTAGATAAGGGGCCCAAAACGGCTTTCAATACTCCCAAGTGCAGTCTGACAGCACACTTTTGTCTTCTAGTCCTCTTGAAACAAATGCTAACATTGCATTTGTCTTTTCACTGACTCAACCTGCAAATTGATCTTTGGGGAATCCTGTGTGAGGACTCCCAAGTCCCTCTGCCCCTCTAAATTTTTGAATTTTCTCTCTCTTTATAATATAGTCCACATCTTTATGCCTTGTGCTAAAGTACATTACCATGCACTTCCTTACATTATATCCCTCCTTCTGTCACTTCTTTGCCCATTCCCCCAATCAGTCTAAGTCTTTCTGCAAACACCCTGCTCCCTCAACACTATCTGCTCCCCAACCTACTTTTGCTTCATTCACCAACTTGGCGACAAAGCCATCAGTTCCTTTATCCAAATCATTGACATATAATGTGAAAAGAAGTGGACCCAACACTGACACCTGCGGCACACCACTATTCACTGGCAGAAAAGACCACCTTTATTCCCATTCTTTACTTCCTGCCAGTCAACTGATCTATCCATGCTGGTATCTTTCCTGTAATACCATGGGCTCTTACCTTGTTAAGCAGTCTCATGTGTGGCACCTTGCCAAAGGCCTTCTGAAAATCTAAATGAACAGCATATACTAACTCTCTGTCTAACCTGCTAGTAATTTCCTTAAAGAATTCCAACAGATTTATTTGGCAAGATTTCCCCTGAAGGAAGCCATGCTGACTTTGACTTAATTTATGATGTGCCTCATCCTTAATAATGGACTCCAATATTTCCAACCACTGGAGTCAGGTGCATCAGCCTATAATTTCCTTTTTTCTGCCTGCCTTCCTCCTTCGAGTGGAGTGATCTTTGTAATTTTTCAGTCCCAGTGATTCTTGAAAGATCATTACCAATGCCTCCAGTCTTTTCAGACCCCTCTTTCAGAACCCTGGGGTGTAGTCCGTCTGGCTCAGGTGGCCTATCTATCTTCAGATTTTTCAGCTTTCCAGGCATCTTCACCTTAGTAATAGCAATGGCACTCTCTTCTGCCCCTTGACACTCATGCATTTCTGGCATATTGCGAGTCTCTTCCACAGTGAAGACTGACACAAAATACTTATTTGGTTCATCTGCCCTTTCTTTGTCACCTATTACTACCTCTCCAGTGTCATTTATTGGTGGTCTGATATCTATTCTCATCTCTTTTATTATTCATATATTTGAAAAAAGTTTTGTATCCTCCTAATTATTGGTTAGCTTTCCTTCATATTTCATTTTTTCTTTATGGCTTTTTTAGTTGCCTTCTGTTGGTTTTTAAGTTTCTTAATACTGTAGCTTCCCATTAATTTTTGGTATATTATATGCCCTCTTTTGTGTTTCTGCTGTCATTGATTTCGCTTGTCAGCCACAGTTGTCTTGACTACGAGAATGCTTCTTCGTCTTTCTGTTGTATCTATTCAGCACTTTTTAAGTTTCCCTCTAGAAACACCAGCCATGCTGTTCTGCTGTTATCCCTGCTCGTGTCCCCTTTCAATTAACTTTGTCTAGCTCCTCTCTCATGCCTTTGACATTCCCTTTCTTCTGCTGTAATACCGATTAAAACCGATTTCAGCTTCTCTTTCTCAAACTCTGGAATAAGATATGGTTTCTATCATGTGTTCACTACCTCCTTAGGGTTCTTTTACCTTAAGGTCCCTAATCAAATCTGGGTCGTTACGTAACACCCAATCCAGAATTGCCATTCCCCAAGTGGGCTATATCACAAGCTGTTCTAAAATAACCATCTCAGAGGCATTCTACGAATTCTCTTTTGGGATCTAACACCAACCAGGTTTTCCCAATCTTCCTGCATATTGAAATCCCCCATGTATATCACAACATTGCCTTTTTTTTTTACATGCCTTTTCTCTCTCTTGTAATTTGTAGCCCATATCATGGCCACTATTTGGAGGCCTGTATTAGGGTCTCTTTACCCTTGTAGTTTCTTAACTCTACAAGGATTCTATATCTTCTGATCCTGTGTCACCGCTTTCCAAGGATTTGATTTCATTTTTTTAGCAACAGAGCCACCCAACCCTTTTGCCATCTTGCCAGTTCTTTCAATGCTGAGCTCCCAACTGTGATCTTCTTTCAGTCACAACACAGTGATGCACACAGCATCATATCTGCCTATCTCTCAGTATGCTGCAAAATCATCCACTTTATTCCATACGCTGCATGCATTCAAATATAACACAGTCCATAATCCTGTGCTCATCACCCTTTTCGATTTTGTCCCCATGTTACATTAAATGTTATTCTACCAACTGCAGTTTTGTCTTATCATCTCCCTGTCCTTCTCACAGTCTCACTGCGCACTGTATCAACTTGTAAACTAACTATCCCATCCTCAGCCCTATCACTCCTCTTCCCAGACCCCGCCAAATTCATTTAAACCGTCTTCCACAGCTGTAGTAAATCTACCCAAAAGGATATTGGACCCTGTAGGGTTCAGGTGTATCCAGTCCTTTTTGTACAGGTTATATCTTCCCTGGAAGATATACCAGTGATCCATAAATCTGTAACCCTGCCCTCCTGTAACAATTCTTCAGCCACACATTCATCTTCCAAATCATCCTATTCTTGCACTCACTGATACATAGCACAGACAGCAATCCAGAGATTACTACCCTGGCGGTCCTGCTTTTCAGCTTTCTGCCGGCTGGTCACCCTCCCTTTTTAGAATGCCTTAGACCCGATCCAAGACATCCCTGACCCTGGTACCCAAGAGGCAATGTACCATCTGGGTATCTCTTTCACATCCACAGAAACTGCTTTCTGCTCCTCTAATTATGGAATCTCCTATCATTATCACACTCCTCCCCCTTCCCTTTGAGCCTCAATGCCAGAGACATTCTTAATGCTCATGAAAGAGCAATGCAACACTTTCCTTTCTCAATAGGCCTGCAGATATTTTCACATCATGCTTGAGCATTTTTGGGGAAAAAAGTTTATTGAATTCTGAGCAGCAAACAATTGAATCTTATTTTTGCAGCCTTTTTATTATAATTATTTAATAAGTTTTTTCCTGTTTTACCATTGCTATCACTTTTTTTGCTTGTTCTATTAAAGCCTTTTCTTATTTTTGTCTTTTTTGGCCTTGTTACAAGCAACTGTACTTGATTTGCAGTCTGTTGTGGTACAGCTGATTTCTGCCAGAAGGTGGTGCATTGATGAATTAAGAATTTAATTTGTGTGGCTGTGCTTGAGAACAGTTCAACTTGGATTCTGAGTGCAGCTTTATTCTATGGACCAAGGGATAGAGAAGAGTAATTCTGTACTCAAAGATAGCATTCTTGGATAGCTTGCTTTCATGGGAGAATGCTTGCTGGGAAAAAAAACTGACCAGGTCCTATAAGATACATGGTGAGTAAAGCTATTAAACACAAAATAATGTATGACAGTACTTGTTCATTTCATAGCTACCAACACAAAATTGGAAGAATATTGTATTATTACAATCATTATTCATATACCTTTGATCGTAACAAAAATCTTCTCAGAAAAAGACCTCGAGTAACATTGTTTTGTTTGGCTGTATGTGTGTTCAGTCAGATGACGATAAACTTGAACCTAATTCTGTGCACACTAGCCGGTCACCTGTCAATGTTTTGACTATAGTTATTTGAGCTTGGTCTATATTGTCTTGACACATGATTTGAGAAAAAGAATCTATGCACTTGTATCTTCACAGTTCAATGAAATGCAAAACTTTCTGACCATATTGTATATCCATGCATGCCATATCACTTGAGTGCTGAATATTGGAATATTGTCCATCTCAAAGAATCCAAGTGTGCACCAGTATTTGAAGATAAAAAACTGTTCTCTCCTGTCCTCCCATTTAAATGATCTTGTGGGGTGAAAGAGAAAATAGGTTGTATTTCTTCCAGCCATATGCCAATTTTTATTTTAACCATGATTGCCCAGGGAAATCTCCACTGAAGTAAATACACTTAAAGGTTGTTATTATGCTTTGTAAAACCTAATCACAAACTACAAATTAATCATAGTTACACACACAATATGCTGGTGGAACGCAGCAGGCCAGGCAGCATCTATAGGAAGGGAATTAATTGTAGTTATATAGCAGGGTATTTTTTTTATGAAATAAAAATGCAAGGACATTCAACATTAAAATAATACGTTATTGTTTACCAAGCAATTCCTATTTGATATAAAGGAATTAAAGTTCCTTTCATTGTCCGTTCAGAGCATGCCAAAGAATGAAGTACTTTTAAATTTTAGTCACTGATAAATTATTGGAAACCATCTTAGCCAATCTATCTTTCAGGCCAGCTGGAAGGTCTTGACCCAAAGACTTGATTGCCCATTTCCTTCCACAGATGCTGTTTGACCTGCTGAGTTTCTCCAGCTTTTTGTGTTGCTCCGTATTTACGTTTTTGTAATCTGTCTGGGGAGTCGATTTAATTGAATGTGAAATGAATGCAGTTTCCTTTGGATCCTAATGGGCATGGATCCACCATTAGCGAAGTCACAGAATAAGTGTGAAATGTGGCTTGGGCTTGCAGTTCCCTTGGATTTCAATTTTTGATCCTTTTTGATTTGATGTTGTTGGCATGGTTAGCTTTAATTGCTCTTGAGAAGGTTGTGGTAAACTGCAGGCAAAAATTGCAATTATCCTTCGGTAGATGGAGTGCTATGATTTACAACTACTGAAATAATTGATTTATTCTGAAACCAGAATGTTTGTGAACCAAGCAGGTATCCTTGTGCATGCTGTATTGTTCTTGATGGTAGAGTCTGAGGGTTCAGAAGGTGCTGTCCAGGTATCCAAGATGAATAATTGCGGTGCATTTTAAGTTGAGTTTACATATGCAGGTGTAATGGAAAAGTTTGCTTGGAGCAGCATCACAGGTATGTAGGTACAGGCATAATTCAGAATATAAATTATATAAGACTGTGAAGAGAGGAAAAAAGACATTCAAAACAAGATACTGCAAAACACAATGTCACAATTGACAAGTCTGTGTTTGTGCAAGAGGTGGTTTATAGTGTTCAGGTTCTGCAGGTTGGTTCCAAAGCCTGATGGCAGGGAAGTAGTTGTTCCGAACTTGATAGTGTTTGATCTTTGAACTTCTGTGCCCCCAGTCTGGTGGTAGCAGTGAGAAGAGGATGATGAGGATCCTTGATGGGTGCTACCTTGAGGCAGTGCCATCTGCAGATGCTGTCAGTAATGGGGAAGGCTGTGCCCACGATAGAGTGGACTGTGTTCTCTACTATTTGTAGCTTCTTGTGCTTCTGTACGCTGTCAGTTGGATACTTGCCAAATTTCCTTAAGTTTTTGAAAAAGTAGAAGTGCTGGTGTGCTGCCTTTCCAGTTACATCTGTGTGTTGGGCCCAGGACAGGTTATCCAAAATGTTAATGCTCAGGAATTTGAAACTGCTCACTTCTCCATCTCTGAATCATCAATGAGAAGAGACTTTGTCTCCCATCTTTCCCCTTTTAAAGTTAACTATTAGCTCCTTTCAAAGGACACAAAATGCAAGAGGAACTCAGCAAGCCAGGTAGCATCTTTGGAGGGGAATAAACAGTTAACGTTTTGGCCTGAGACTTTGATAAGTGTTGATGAAGGGTCTCAGCCCAAAATGCCAACAGTTCATTCCATAGAGATGCTGCCTGGCTTGCTGAGTTCCTCCAGGATTTTGTGTGTTGTTCTGGTTTTCCAGCATATTCAGAATATCTTGTGTTTATAATTAGTCCTTGGTTTTGTTAACGTTAAGCATTAGGGTTTTCTTGTAGCATCACTCAACCAGATGTTCTGCTTCATCACCACCTGTGATTTGGTCAACAACTGATGAATTGATGGTATTGCAGCTCAGCTTAACCAGAACTCTGGGTGCAACTTGAAAATGAAACACACTGTAGACTAACTGCATCAACAGTGTAGTGGAGTGATTGAATATATACAATAGAAGCCAGGCATCATTCAAGTTGGTTTTCTTGCCTGGGATTGTAGCAAAATCTTGTTATCTCTGCAAGTGATGAGGGTTATTATCACTGACATATGTTGTGAAATTTGTTTTGTGGCAGCAGTACAGTGCAAGACAAAAATTTACTACAAGTTGCAAAAAACATATTAAGAGTGTAAAAGGAGTAAAATAATGAGGTAGTATTCATGGACCATTGAGAAAGCTGATAATAGAGGGGGGAAAATCTGTTCTTAAAACATTGAGTGTGGGTCTTCAAGTTCCTTTACCACCTCCTTGATGGTATGAATGAAAAAAGGGCATGTTCTGAATGGTGAGCGTCCCCACTGATGGAAGCTTCCTCCTTGAGGATCACCTGATGTCCTTGATGGTGGGAAGGCTACTGCCAATAATGGCTGAGACTACAACCCTTTTCAGCTTGTTTCAAAGTTCAAAGTCCATTTTTATCAAAGTGTGTATACGTTATACAACCTTGAAGTTGTCTCCTAACAGGCAGCGATAAAACAAAGAAATGCAAAAGAACTCAGATAAAAGACCATCAAACACACAATGTGCACATCATGCCCATCAAAAGGGAACCTATTAAACAAAACCACAAAACACCCAATGTGCAGAGGAAAAAAAATCATATAAACAATAGCCACAAGCAAATAGCATTCTGCAAGGTGTCCCATAGTTCAATGTAATTCAGCACAGAGCCGAGCCATGGAACGGCGGGACCTGGGCCCGAATGTCCCAACCTTTTCAAACTGGCCCAGCGTCTGAATCTCTGTCCAAACATCAAGTTCACTCACCTCAATATGCTGCCACCTCTATTCAGCCTGTAACTATCCTCTTCAATTTGGCACGGTGCTTAAATTGATTGATATTGTACATTGATGCCTCTGTACAGGATGGTGCCGTAACCAATCAGAATGTACTCCACAGTACATCTGTTGGAATTAGTCTCATTAGAGCCTTCATATTAGAGACTAACTGACTTATCTTTGATAGAAATGTTTGGAGGATTTAAGTGGGATATTTACCCCTCCTGCTCAATTCCTGGATTTGAGGGATTTGAAGATATTAATACAGTGAATTGTTGATGCTTGTTGGATACTGTGATTTCCTTGCACTGATGGCCCAAGAATTCTGAATCTTTATCATGTTTTGCTTCCTGCAGGTACAGGAGGTCATGGATAACTGCTGCACGTGAACTGCGAGCATTGTGCCAGGCTTGAGGCCTTAATTTTCAGATACACAGATGATCAAAGACTGTGCTGATTTATTGAAAGTGATAGTGAATTTAATCATCAGTGCTCCTTCCTCTGTGAAGGGGATCAAATATGCGGGAAGTACTTCATGTCTTTGATGTATTGTTATAGACATTTTGGGACAAGATTGGGAAGGGACCTTGAATTTGTGCATGTGAAGTTAAATGGCTCAGTCTTTTGCACAGTTAAGTTTAAAGTGAAGGATGAGTTAAAACTTGGTTGCTGAACATGCACATATTGACTGCATGCTCCAGTTCAATGACTGAACTGAGTGTGACTGCATTATGGTGTGGAGTCAACTTGGGTTGAACAGTTTCCTATTGTTGCTGCAGATGCTGGAGGAACTCAGCAGGCCAGGCAGCATCCATGGAAAAAAAGTACAGTTGACCTTTTGGGTTGAGACTGTTTAGCAGGGCTATTTGTCATGAGATGTAGCTCTGCCCCAGTAGGAAGCTTGTTGGTGATGGAGTGAAAGCAAGAAAACTTGTGTAAGAGAAGTGACATCATTGTTTGAAATCAGTCTTCATTATAAATAAGTAAAACAAAAGCTGCAGATACTGAAAATCTGAGAAGTTGTGCAACTTCGCTCTCACTTAATTCTTGCCCTTCGCTTCATAGTTTTGTGATCTTGTTGACTAACCTATAAAACAGATGTCATTGTCTACAAATCATTACCTTGACTTTGTCCCATCAGAAGTATTTGGTTGTCTCCATTTCTCTCTCCACTGTTTCTACAATGTAAAACAAATTTTATTAGCTCTTTTGCGGTTCTGAGGAAGGAATTTTGACTTGAAACGTTCACTGTTATTTCTCCATAGATGAAACAGTTTGTTTTTATTTCAATTTGTTACTGAGTCTGTTGAAGATCCATTGTTTTAACTTACAATTTGAGGAGAAGGGAAAATCGGATGTGTCAGTATTACAGTTGAACAAAGGGAACAATGGAGCGATGAGGGAGGAGCTGGCCAAAGTTCAATGGAACAATACCCTAGCAGGGAAGACAGTGGATCAACAATGGCAGGTAATTCTGGGAATAATGCAGAAGGTGCAGGATTGGTTCATTCCAAAGAGGAAGAAAGATCCTAAGGGGAGTAAGGGGCGGCCATGGCTGACGAGGGAAGTAAAGAGCAGTATAAAAATAAAAAAGAAGTATAACATAGCAAAGATGAGCAGGAAACCAGAGGTCTGGGAAGCTTTTAAAGAGCAACAGAAGATAACAAAAAAGGCAATACACCAAGAAAAAATGAGGTACGAAGGTAAACTAGCCAAGAATATAAAGGGGGATAGTAAAAGCTGCTTTATGTATGTGAATAGCAAAAAAATAATTAAGACCAAAACTCGGCCATTGAAGACAGAAACGGGTGAATTTATTATGGGGAACAAGGAAATGGCAGATGAGTTGAACAGGTACTTTGGATCTGTCTTGACTAGGGAAGACACAAATAATCTCCCAGATGTAATAGTGGCCAAAGGAACTAGTGTAAAGGATGAACTGAAAGAAACTTATATTGGGCAAGAAACGGTGTTGGATAGACTGTTGAGTCTGAAGGCTGATCAGTCCCCGGGACCTGATGGTCTGCATCCCAGGGTACTTAAAGAGGTGGCTCTAGAAATCGTGGACGCATTGGTAATCATTTTCCAATGTTCTGTAGATTCAGGAACAGTTCCTGCTGATTGGATGGTGGCTAATGTCCCACTTTTCAAGAAAGGAGGGAGAGAGAAAACAGGGAATTATAGACCGGTTAGCCTGACGTCAGTGGTGGGAAAGATGCTGGAGTCAATTATAAAAGAGGAAATTACGACACATTTGGATAGCAGTAGAAGGATCAGTCCGAGTCAGCGTGGATTTATGAAGGGAAAATCATGCTTGACTAATCTTCTGGAGTTTTTTGAGGATGTAACTATGAAAATTGGCAAGGGAGAGCCAGTGGATGTAGTGTACCTAGGCTTCCAGAAAGCTTTTGATAAAGTCCCACATAGGAGATTAGTGGGCAAAATTAGGGGACATGGTATTGGGGGCAGAGTACTGACATGGATTGAAAATTGTCTGGCTGACAGGAAACAAAGAGTAGCGATTAACGGGTCCCTTTCGGAATGGCAGGCTGTGACCAGTGGCAGTGTGAAATGTCAGGAGGATGTTATGAGAATGTAGGGTGACTTGGACAGGTTGGGTGAGTGGGCAAATGTATGGCAGATGCAGTTTAATGTGGATAAATGTGAGGTTATCCACTTTGGTGGCAAGAACAGGAAGGCAGATTACGATCTAAATGGAGTGAAGTTAGAAAAAGGGGAAGTACAATGAGATCTAGGTGTTCTTGTACATCAGTCAATGAAAGCAAGCATGCAGGTACAGCAGACAGTGAAGAAAGCTAATGGCTTGCTGGCCTTTATAACAAGAGGAATTGAGTGTAGGAGTAAAGAGGTCCTTCTGCAGCTGTACAGGGCCCTGGTGAGACCCCACCTGGAGTATTGTGTGCAGTTTTGATCTCCAAATTTGAGGAAGGACATTCTTGCTATTGAGGGAATGCAACGTAGGTTCACAAGGTTAATTCCCGGAATGGCAGTACTGTCATATGTTGAAAGATTGGAGCGACTGGGCTTGAAAACACTGGAGTTTAGAAGGATGAGAGGGGATCTGATTGAAACATATAAGATTATTAAGGGATTGGACACACTGGAGGCAGGAAGCATGTTCCCACTGATGGGTGGGTCCAGAACTAGAGCCCACAGTTTAAGAATAAGGGGTAGGCCATTTTGAACAGAGATGCGGAAAAACTTTTCACCTAGAGAGTGGTGGATATGTGGAATGTTCTGCCCCAGAAGGCAGTGGAGGCCAAGTCTCTGGATGCATTCAAAAGAGAGTTAGATAGAGCTCTTCTAGATAGCGGGGTCAAGGGATATGGGGAGAGGGCAGGAGCGGGGTACTGATTGTGTATGATCAGCCATGATCACAGTGAATGGCGGTGCTGGCTAGAAGGGCCGAATGGCTTACTCCTGCACCTACTGTCTATTGTCTATTGTTAAAGTTGAGGACTATTTGCTGTCATGGAGTATATGTTGGATGATCTGATTTTGCAGCCAGTCACATTTGAGCAGGATACTCCAAAGCCCTTAAAGAATGAAAAAGTCAAAGGCTATTGGAGGTGAGATACCTTGTGTTGTGGTTGCTGCTATTTACTGTAATTTTCATGGAGCCGATGAGTGGTGAAGGTCACATCTATTGTTCCTCTCTATGGAAACCCATACTGCAATCTGGTCAGCTCTGTAGTTGCTGGAAGTGGTTGAAGAGGTCCTTGTTGCTGACCTTGCTGTGATAGACCCTTCTAAGGATGTCCCTCCTTCATAGAAACATGCAGGATAGACATACTGAAAAATGGGAGTAGCTTGGATGGGGCATTTTGGTCAGCATAGACCATTTGGGCCAAAGGGCCTGTTTCTGTGCTGCATAACTGAGTAATCAATTTGGTCCTTCAGGTTTGTTCAATATAACCTCCACTTCACATTTCTTGTCTACCCACAGTAACCTGTGGTAATCAGCCACTGTTTGAGGAAGGAAGTCCCAAAGACTCATGACCCCGTGAAAAGAAATTTGACCTTGTCTGTCTTAAATAGATAATCTTTGTTTTAAACACAAGGAAACACAAGGAAATCTGCAGATGCTGGAAATTCAAACAACAACACACACAAAATGCTGGTAGAATACAGCAGGCTAGGCAGCATCTATAGGGAGAAGCACTGTCAACGTTTCGGGCTGAGACCCTTCGTCAGGACAGATATATATTAAACCTTCTTTGACAGTTCTTGTCCTTCTAAGGTATGCATACTTGTTCATTATCTGTGTAACTGTTGACTGTGCTTTTCTATGCAGATACTTTCAAACTTCCTAGTGCAAAGTGAGTAAGCATTGGCTTAGAAAACATGTTCAATGAATACTTAAATACTGCTAGATAATAGCACCCCAGCTTGTGCTTGAACCACCAGCCTTTCAATTAACAGTATTAATAGCACCCCATAGACAACTTGGACATAGTTAAAGTATCTGATGTCCCAAATAAGTTTACCTTTCCCGGATGGAGGAGAGGAGATTGTGAGTATGTAACTTGTTGCATGTTCCTCTCTGACAGTTTTTGGAACCTGGACTGGTATGTGTCTATCCTCAAGGAAAGGTTTTGTTGCAATATAGTTTTTATTATTAAATCTGGAGTGGCAATGATGCTGGACCTGATGGTTAGCTGTGGGATGAAGTTTGGGCAAAATTCTACTTCCATCTCTGTCCTTGATGGGTTTTCTGTTCTTGGCTTTCATTGTGTCAATGCTGAAGGATTTTCTTATCTCCTAGTTCTACTTATTGGTATTTATTCCTCAGGTTTTCTGTTGGACTGATGCCTTCAGATGCGAGTAGTGTTTTTTTTTCCTGCTTGATCTGTGGCAGGGTATCGCAACACTGGAAGACCAGCTATGGTCTCTTGTCCAAATCTTTCAGTTTTTCTGGCATGATCAGCAAACCTCCAGCTCACAGCTGCAGGCCCAGATTATACTCTCTGCTCTGATTGATGGGACATATCTAGCGCATGACCTGCAGGATTCACTTTGTCCTGAACAAGAGATGAGCAGACAGACAGAAAAGGGGATTCAAGAATGTTCTCAAAGACCCCTCATATCTAACAGTTCCATGAATGAATGGGAATCCTTGGACCAGGACTACTTAAACTTTTGGTTGACATTGAGGACATAAGCTACTTTGGGAGTGTGCAGTGTTCAGCATGAATTGTGGAAAGAGTTTGTTACCTTCCAAACTACTCTCTGTCCTGCTCTGTCAAGTATATTCTGTCCCAAAGGTGTCACAACTTTGGGTCCTGTGTTTATGGTGGGGATATGGCCACAAATCTTTATTTTGTTTGCCTTGCTCTGCGAGCATGTTGAGCAAACTTGTCAGTATTTATAAATTAAACCAGCATTATTCACCTTTAGAAGTACTGCAACTGTCTACACATAGGATGTGTAAATGTGCCAAAGTACAGAGGGCCACTCCACCCCCCCCCCCCCTACTTTGGGTTAAGGAAAATCACCCTTATAGAATTCACAAACCATCACTAAAAAATTAGAGATGCAGAATAAAATTATTCTCTCAGGGAATTTGAATGAAAAAAAAAACTAAATCGACACCAAATTTACTTGTTTATTGATGGATTGGTGGACGACGTTAGTCAGTATTAAACTGAAATGGCTTGTCCTTCAGGGTCAGAACAATCTACCAAAGTGTGGGGTTGCCTGTAACCATCAGTGGTAACTTTGTGCAGCTCTTCCATGCTTTGAATACAGGAATTGGATCAGGAACCATGACTAGTTGTGGAAGAGTGGTTGCTTTTTCAAACCCTTTGGTGGCCAAGCCACTTTAAAACTAGATAGCAACGAGGATTAATAGAGATTCTCACCAGAGGAGATCTCAGAGTTTGTGTCTTCAATCTCTGTGTCAGAGTTTGTTCTTCAATCCTCTGCTGTGATAGAAATTTTTTCTTGACTTTGATACTTCAGGTTAATTAGTTCCTCAATGTCTCCTCGGTATTTCAACAACGTCACTGATATTTTCTGATTCTGTTGTCAGCTCTTCTAATAGAAATGCATAATTCAAAAATGCTTAGTCCTTCTGTCTGTTGTTCATAACACATTTGGCAAATCATTATCCATTACTGTAGTACTTTCAAATGTACTTGAATGAAGTTGTACTTACAGTGAAGTACTTTAAAGGTATTCTCATGAGGGAAATCACACAATCTCCCCACAGGAACTATGAAACAGAAATGTGCTAAATCACCAGATGATCTGATTTCTGTTGGTAGAGGGGAAAATATTGGTGTCTTTTTGGGGAAAGCTGCTTTGTTCTTCAAGGAAATACTCTCGTACAGCAATTTAAAACGCTGAGAAGTTGGTTTTGTAGCTTATTTGCGTGCCAGCAGTTCTTCAGTTTTTTCTTAATGTCTTGGAACGGTTATCAAAATCACAGTCTTCTGACAATTGTTCAGAATACATCCAACTCTGGCTGCTTTTTCACTGTGATTTTAATCGTTGTTACCTGTTGACAGCAATTGCTCTGTCAACGTACTGTTCTTGTTCCATGTCCTATTGATCCCAAGGCTGCTGTTCAGAATCACGTTTATTGTCGCTGTTTTATATGATGTATGATTTGTTGTTTTGTGACTGCAGAACACTGCAAAGACATAAAAATTACTATAAACTATAATATAGTGCAAAAAAGGAATAATCTTGTTGTGTTCAGAAATCTGATGGTAGAGGGGAAGAAGCTGTATGGACAGCTGTATCACCTTTCTGATAATAGCAATGAAAAGAGGGGAAGTCCCAGTTGGTGAGAGGCCTTAATCATGGGTGCTGCAACCTGTCTTTGATGAGGGGAGGGTTGTGCGTGGAATGGAGCTGGCCTCTTATGGTCCTGTATATTGCATCTTCCATACCAGTCTGTGATGCAATCAGTCAGAATGTTCACTACTGTACATATATAGACACAAGCAAGACTCTTGGACGTACTATATCTCCTCAAACTTGTAATGAAATAGAAGCACTGGCAAGCTAATTTTAAGTAAAAGATGAGTTGAAGTTTCACTGATTTGCCAGAATGAAGGCCGCTTGGTTTCTATGTGTCTTTCCTGGAGGTTTTGGTGATGGCAGAACCAGCATTTTTTAAGTTCAAGAATGTTTTACAGTAAATGACATTAAACATATGTAAGGAGAACAAAATAATTGTTACTCTGGATCCAATGCAGCACAAAAACAGACAAAAGATAGAGAACACAACATTACAGAAAGCACACAATAAATATGGAGATATAAGATAGCTTATATACATTGTATGTCAATAAAGTAATGCTAGGCTATAAATACAATGACTGATGGGAAACAAAGTAGTGGTGGAGTTAGTGGGTGGAGATGTTGATCAATGTTAATGCTTTGGGAAAGTAACTTTTTGAGTCTTGTGGTCCTGGTGTGGATGCTACATGGTCACCTCACTGAGTCCATGAGCAGGGTGTGTGGGATCTGTCATGATATTACTGGCCCTTTTCTGGTACCTTTCTGTATTTATGTCCATGATGGTGGGTAGGCTAGTATGAGTGATGTGTTGAGTAGTTTTGACTAATCTTTGTGGAACCCTCATGTCTGTGCAATGAATTTTCAATACTAAGCAATGATGCAACTTGTTAGGATGGTTTTACTGCACATTTATAGAATGGATGTGCAAGGTCCAGCTCTCTTCAGCCTTCTCAGAAAGTAAAGGCAGTGGCGGGCTTTCTTGACTGTGTAGGATGTGTTCTGGGATTATGAGAGGTTGTGTGTGATGTGCACACTCAAGAGTTTGAAACTGCTTGCATTTTCCACTGCTGTGCTGCTGATGTAAAGGGGGTGTGAGTGGTGCCAGTTCTTCTGAAGTTGATAATCATCTCTTTTATCCTGTTGACATTGAGGAAGCGATTATTTGCTTGGCACCAGGCCTCAAGTTCTTCTACCTGCTTTTTGTGGGCCGTCTCATCTTTATTGGTGATGAGCCCCACTATTGTGTCACCGGTGAACCTGACGATGTGATTGCGTGGGTAGTTGTCCATGCAGTCATGTTGAGCAGAGTGTCCAGCATTGGGCCCAGACTTTGGGTGCATCTTCATCAAAAATGATGGGGAGAGGGGAGTGGTTGTGCATCCTGACTGATTGAGGTCTGTCCGTTAGGAAGACTTACACCGAGTTGCACGGAGATGTGTTTAGACCGAGAAGGAGAAGTTTGTTCACTGAGGTCCGTGGGACAATAGTGTTGAATGCCAAACTGAAATCCAGGAAGAATATTCTGATGTAAGTGCTTTGTTTTCAAGGTGTGAAAAGGGCCAGGTGCATGACAGATGCCATGGTAGCTGTTACAGACTGGTTCTGTTGGTCAGCATGTTGGTGAGGGTCTAATGTGGCAGCAATCGAGTTCATGATTTGTGCCATCAGCAGCCATTCATAGCACTTCATGAATAGCGACAGTGCCACTGGGTGGTATTCATTCAGTTCTGATGGGGTAGAGTTCATAAGTACAGGGATGATGGTGGCTGCTTTGAAGCATGTGGGGGCAGCAGCCTGGATGAGTGAACTGTTGAAGATTGCACTGAATTGTCTCCACTGTGATCTCCTGAATTCTCATCTTTGAATTTTCTATCTTGTCTTCCATATTCTATATAAAATAACATTGAGTGACATGAGGCAAGTTGCTGAAACTAGGTTCTCTGGCATGAATGTCACTTACATACTCTTCCATCTCCCTTATTCTTGCTTTAAATGTTCCATACAGCTTTGATGATTCTCCCATTGTTTTTAAGCCTCATTGCTTTTCTTGATTGCTTTGTGAGCTTGGGTAATTTTTAATACAGTGGTGATCTTTTTTCTTGTACTTTCTGAATATCTGATTCCTGGAAGAAACAGTGGCTGGATTGCCTCATTGTTAAGTTTTCTCCACTTGAATGATGATGCAAGAATTTAATTAGTCTGTAGTATCATTCGCGATGATAGTAGCTGATTTTGAGCCTTATTTCACACAAGATGTTGTAGCAGAAGTTAGCAGTTTGGCACCTTGGCCTAGAGGGAGCATGGAGAGCATGTTTCCATTGACAGTAAAGTCTAGGACCAGAGGGCATAGCCTCAATGCCATGTCCCTTTTAGGAGGAATTTCTTCAGATAGTGGTGAATTTGTGGAATTCATTGCTACAAACAGCTGTGGAGGCCCTGTTATTGGGAATTTTTAAAGCAGACATTGATAGCTTCTTGATTAGTCATGGCATCAAAGGTTATGGGGAGAAGGCAGGAAAATGAGTTGAGAGAGATAATAAATCAGCCATGATAGAATGGTGAACAGACTAGATGGGCTGAATAGCCTATGATTTATGGTCATGGATTCTTAATTAAGCCAAATTATATTAGGATCAAAGGAAATAGTTAAAATTAAGTATTTGACATCGGCCTTCACAGAAAGCATCCTGCAAATAATGGAGAGCAGCAGGTCAGGGAGTGATAAGAAGCTGAAAGAAATAGTCACTTTGAAATGAAAGTATTGGCATTGTTAATCAGACAATGTTAGATACTTAGGGCCTCACAATTTTGCTGCCGAGATACTGATAGAATCTTCCAAACTTGGATCAAATTGTGGGCAGCTCCCTATTTGCCCTCCCCAAACTGTCCCATGGTTTCAGTGTCAGATTCCAACCCAAGTTCCAGATTTATTGAATAAATTAGGAAAATAATCTCTCAAACAGCAGTAATGAACCCAACTACGTCCTTCAGGGAAGGAAAGGTTTCCTTACATGATCTGGCAAGTATAGAAGGCCAGATGTGTGATTGATATATTTTTAACTACTTTCTCCATTGCAATTATCAATGAGCAGTAAGTCCTGCTATTGCTGATGGCATCTGTATTCTGTGAATGAATACGTGAACCATAGAACCTATCAGTTTCACTTATTACCCACACGTAGAAACTATAACATACTGAATTAAAACACTGAAGGCTTGACTTCACTTAAAAAAATTTTGTGTGGGCGTACACACTTGCAGATGTTCTCATGAATTCTCGGATGTTATAGCTCAAGATTCTACCTGCCCAGAGTTTAATTTGGACAACAGTGCATTATAAAGGTGTAATTAATGCATATGTAAATGGAACTGGATTAGACATGTAATAAGGGTGATGACACAATTGTAATGGGGGGCTTCAATATGCAAGGAGATAGGGAAAATCAGGTTGGTGTCAGATTGCAATACAAGGAATTTGTTGAATGCCTATGAGATGGCGATTTAGAACAGCTGATGTTTGAGCCTACTCAGGGAAAGACTATCTTAGATTGGGTGTTCTGTAATGACCCAGATGTTATTAGGGAGCTAAATGTAAAGAAACCCTTAGGAGGCAGTGATCATAATATGATTGAATTCATACTGCAACTTGAGAGGGAGAAGCATAACTCCTATGAATCAGTATCACAATGGAATAAAGGGAATTACAGAGGGTGAGAGAGGAACTTGCCCTGGTGGATTAGAGGAGGTTACTGGTGGGGATAACGGCAGAATAGAAATGGCTGATGATTCTGGAAACAGTTGACAAGGTGCACGATAGATATGTCCCATAGAGGAAGAAGTTCTCAAATGGCAAGGACAGGCAACTGTGGTTGATAAGGCAAGTTAAGGGTTGTATAAAAGCCAAAGAATCTTCCAAATCAAATTGTTGATCAAATTATGAGCAGCACCCTGCTATTTGCCCTCCCCAAACTCTACCATAGTGTAGCAAAAGTGAGTGGAAGGTTGGATGATTGGGAAGCTTTTAAAGTCCAACAAAAAGCAACTAAAAAAGCTGTAAGATGGGAAAAGATGAAATGTGAGGGCAGACTAGCCAATAATATAAAGCAGGATACCAGAAGTTTTTTTTTTAGTGAAATAAAGAGCAAAAGGGAGGTGAGAGTTGGTATTGGACCACTGGAAAATGATGCTGGTGAGGTAGTAATGGGGGCAAAGAAATGGCAGATGAACTTAATGGGTACTTTACATCTGTCTTCACTGTGGAAGACTAGCAGTGTGACAGAGGTCCATGAGTGTCAGGGAGCAGGAGTGAATGCCATTGCTATTACAAAGGAAAAAATGCTAGGCATACTGAAAAGTCTTAAGGTGGATAAGTAACCTTGGCTGGATGGACAATATCCCAGAGTCCTGAGAGAGGTTGCTGAAGTGATAACAGATGCATTGGTCATGATCTTTCAAGAATCATTTGATTCTGGCATGGTCCTGAAGGAATGGAAGATTGCAAATCTCACTCCACTCTTCAAGAAGGGAGGAAGGCAAAAGAAAGGAAATTATAGGCCAGTTAGCCTAATGTCAGTGGCAAGGAAAGTGTCGGAGTCCATTATAAAGGATGACATTTCAGGGTACTTGGAGACTAATGATAAAGTAGGTAGAAGTTAGCATGGTTTCTGTGAAGGGAAGTCTTGCCTGACAAATCTGTTAGAGTTCTTCGAGGAAGTAACAAGCAGGATGGACAAGGGAGAGGCAGTGGATGTCATTTACTTGAATTTTCAGATGGCATTTAATGAGGTGCTTGAGATAAAGTCCTGTGGGGTTACAGGAAAGATATTGGCATGGATAATGGAATGGCTAACAGGGATGGGGCAGGATGTGGGAATAAAGGGGGGCTTTTCTATTTGGCTGCCAGTAACTAGTGATGTTCCTCAGGGGTCAGTATTGGTGCCACTACTTTTCACATTGTCAGTTGTTTAGATAATGGAGTTGATGGCTTTGTGGCAAAGTTTGCGGATAATACGAAGATGGGTGTATGGGTAGGTAGTGCTGAGGCAGCAATGCGATTGCTGCAGGACTTGGGACAAATAGGAAGGATGGGTAAAAAAAAAATAGTGGCAGATGGACTACAGGGTTGTGAAATATGATAATACATTTTGTTAAAAGGAACAATAGTGTGGACTATTGTCTAAGTGGAGAGAAAGTTCAAACATCAGAGGTGCAAGTAGCGAATCTGTGGAATGCTCTGCCACAGACTCTAGTGTTGGCCAAGTCTGCAGAAGTTGATCATTTCCTGATTCGTCAGGGCATCAAAGGAAATGGCGTGAAGGCAGGTTTATGGGGTTCATTGGGATCCGGGATCATCTATGATGGGACGGCAGAGCAGACTCAGTGGGCTGAATGGCCTAATTCATCTCCTGTGGCTTCTGGTCTATGGCCTTCACAAGTCTGGGCATTGTGTACATAAGTTGGAAGACCATGTAGCTGTTTAAAAATTTTTTTTGTAGAAAACCAGCCTCCTTTCCATGGACTCTGTCGACATTTCTTCTTGCCCTCAGAAAAGCAGACAGCATAATCAAAAGTTCCTCCCCTCTGATCATTCTCTCTTCTACCCCACCCCTCCCATGAGACAGATGCTTTAAAAAAAATTCTTGAAGACATAGAACACCAGCCTCAATGACAGCTTCCATCCTGCAGTGATAAGACTCCATATCTGTCATATACTGTGATAAAATATGGCTCATATCATCTGCTGTGATATGTTGTAAATATGTGTAATTCACAAGATTAAATATTGTTTAGTTAATTCCTTATTGGTTATATAACAATATTTAATCTTGTACATTAAATATCAGCTTGACCTCATAATCATGCTTATTATCACTGACATGTATTATGAATTTTTTTGTTTAGTGGCATACATATTGCAGAAGGAACAAAATAGTGAGGTGGTGTTCATGGGTTCATGCACTGTTCTAAAATGTCATGGCAGAGGAGAAGAAGCTGATCCTAAAATGCTGTGTGTGTCTGTGTCTTAAGATTCCTGTACCACCTACCTGACAGTAGTAATAAAAAGAGGGCTTATCTTGAGTGGTGGGGGTCCTTAATGATGAATGCCACCTTTTTGAGGCATCATCTTTTGAAGATTTCCTCAGTCCTGGGAGGCTAGTGATCTTGATGGAGCTGTCTGAGTCTACAACCCTCTGATTCTGTGTATTGGAGCTTATGTACCAGACGGTGGTGCAATCACTCAGTGCTCTCCGTGGTACATCTGAAGAAGTTTGAAGGTGAATTTGGTGACATACCAAATCTCTTCAAACTCCGAATGAAGTGTAGTTGCTGTTATGCCTTCTTTGTAAAAATAGCATCAAAATTTTCTTGGCCTGGTTTAGACTGAGATATTGATGCCTTGGAGCTTGACGCTGCTCACCTTTCCACTGCTGTCTCTGTGCTGTGGACTAATGTACTTTCTCTCAGCTTCCCCTTCCTGAAGTCAGCAATCAATTCTTTGGTCTTATTAATGCTGGGTTGGCGTAGATTTTTTGTTATGACTCCACTCAATCAGCCGATCTTTCTCATTGCTGTATGCCTCCTCACCATCTGAGATTTTGTGAACAACAGTTGTCATCAGCAAGTTTATAAGTGGAGTTTGATTTGTGTGTAGCCACACAGTCATGAATGTAGAGAGGGTAGAGCAGTGGGCTGAGCACGCATCCTTGAGATGTGTTTATGTTGATTGTCACTGGGGTGATTTTATTTCTGATCTGCACTGACTGTGGTCTCTCAATGGAATTAAGAGTCCAGTTGCAGAGGACGATATTGAGGCCGAAGCTTTGAAGCTTGTTGATTAGTTCTGAAGAGATGGTAGTGTTAAACTATAATTGAATCTGTAGTCAGTAAACAAGCTGCTGTCCAGGTGGTCCAAAGCCAGAGTAGTTTTGTCTGCTGTACAGCTGTTGTGGCGGTGGGCAAATTGCAGTGGGTGCAGGTCTTTGTTCAGTTAGGAGTTAATTCTAGCTGGGATTTGCCTCCCAAGACAGTAGATGTATGCAGTTCCAGGTGATAGTAGTTGAGGCAGTTTATCTTGCTGTTGGAAACTCACAGTCGGCCTTATTATGCCCTTTGCACCTTAAGGCTTACCAACACAACACTATCTATTTTGTACATTATTCTATATTTTATTGCCTTTTTCCATCTGAGTAAAATGATGTTTCTGATGGCTTGTAGAACTAATATTTTTCACAATCTTGGTACCTGTGACAATGTTATTCCAATTAATTAATGTGTACTTTTCTAGTCACTGCATTACAAGAAAGGTGCAGAGGTTTTAGGAATGTTGCAGAAGAGGTTTACCATGATGTTGAATAGATTGGAGAGTGTTAGCTGCAAGGAGAGGACAAATTTGGACAAATCTGGATTCTTTTTATCGGAGTGTATAAGGTGGAACAGGATGTGACTTGATATGAATATAAAATTGCGAGACTTAAGTAGGGCTCTTGGTCAGTCTTTGTCCCAAGATGGAAATTTCAGATTCAAGACAACAGAGGTTTAAGATTAGAGGGGAAAAGTTTAAGGGAGACTTTTAAGAGGATGAGCAGTGACTAGAATGTGCTGCTGAGGAAATGCGAGAATCAGACAGGCTGGCACCATTGAAGAAGTAATTTAAATTGATACATGATATTGAGGGATATGGACCGTATGTAGACAGGATGGGATTTGGTTCAGATTGGCTAACACCAATGTCTTTGATCAAAAGGCCTGTTCCTGTGCTGCCAACTTCTATGTTCTGCCCTGACATCCCTTTAAGTATAGTTTAATCACAGGATTTTCTTAAATTCTTTAGTATCGCTGAAGTTTACTAGAATCATGTCTTTGGATTAGCCATTATATGTTAAAAATATGCACTAAGATGAACTAAGCATTGTACAAAACTTAAATATTCCCTTGACATTATAGCAAACTACATATAGTAATGTGCAAAAGACTTGGGCACATATATAGATAGATATATCAGTTGCCATAGAGTTTTGTGTATAGTTGGCTCTTCTTATCCGCGAGGGTTTGGTTCCGGGACCCCTCGTGGATACCAAAAATCACAGATGCTCAAGTCCCTTATTCTCAGTGCGGTGGACCTTAGGACCCAGTGGAACCCCAGACCTTACTTAACCTGTCTCAGAGAGCGCAGTGTTTCTGTTCATGAAAATAATCATGATCACGATTGAAAATAAAATGGAAATAATACTGCGATT
Source organism: Hypanus sabinus (assembly GCF_030144855.1). Lineage (NCBI taxonomy): Eukaryota > Metazoa > Chordata > Chondrichthyes > Myliobatiformes > Dasyatidae > Hypanus > Hypanus sabinus. Next base: position 8,553,788 of record NC_082712.1, on the reverse strand, counting down.
GGAAAGAGGTGAAATGCCATCGGTCATTGGAAAAGCATTAGGCTACAGTCGGTCATCGATCGGAACAATTTTAAAGGATAAAGTGAGAAAGGCCCTACCCTGATGAAAGCTACAATTACTACTAAGCAACGCAGTGGTTTAATTATTGGGTTTTGGGTTTTTGATCATCCACATCAACCAGGCATGGATGGAGAGTGCGCTTGGAAGTGGTCTGTCACTGGATCGAACTCGGGAGCTTCCCGAGCCCGGCACTGAAACATATGTTCTTAAGTGTTTTATGTGCATAGAAAGGTAAAATACATACTAAGACAAACGTTGAACTAACTGACGCTAAATAATACCGGATGTACCTGTTCTGATTTATATAGTAAGAGAACTACGATTTTTTTTTCCGATCCTGATCCACGTACATCCTCCTGTATACTTTAAATCATCTATAGATTGCTTATAATACCTAATACAATGTAAATGCTATGTAAGTAGTTGTTATACTGCATTGTTTAGGGCAAGGGTCGGCAACCCGCAGCTCCGGAGCCGCATGCGATTCTTTGACCTCTGTGCTGCGGCTCCCCGTAATTTGTTAGTTTTTGAAATGTAATTCGAAATTTGAAGATTATGGTGATCTTGTACAATCTAAAAACGTTGTGGCGACCCATTTCCTGGCACATCCGAACTGGCTCACAATTAGCCACTGTTCCGGCTAAGGGAGATAGCCTACGGGGGTTTGTGAGTACGTGTCTTTTGGAGCATCCGCGCCCACGGGGACGGGTTGAGGGAGGCTTTAAAGCAAGGCTGTTTAGTTCGAATAAAGTTACCTTTGACTGCAGTGTCTTTATTTTAGCGCTGCATGTAGCGCTACACCGCTACAACGTGTTTTTTATCGCTATTAATATACATCACCACTGCCAATGCCTGACACCCGCCAGTGCGTGCTTTCTTTTAATTCTTCGATCCAAGGTAGGCTACCTATGGGAGTAACCTTCAACCCAACGTCTTTTTTTCGGAGTTCAAAATGTTTTTGTTGCATGCAGAAATGTAATTTTGTTTTCTCTGCAGGAGTTCATCAATTTCATAAATGCAACACATTATAGTTTGTTTATACATAGCATAAAGGCAAAAAAAACCGTTGTATGCAGTGTTATTTCATTTTAAATGTCAAACGGGTTTTGTGGCTCCCAGTGTTTTCTTTTCTGTGGGAAATGGGTCCATATTGGCTCTTTCAGTGGTAAATGTTGCCGACCCCTGGTTTAGGGAATAATGACAAGAAAAAGAAGTCTAATGCTCGAACAACAAGTGTTGGAAGAGTACTTCTGGGTTTTCTTGATTCGTGGTTGATTGAATTTGTGCGTGCGGAACTCGCAGATAAGGAGGGCCAACTGTAGTATTGTTTGTCTATGTGGAGCGGAGAGAGAGTTTGTTGATCTGGTGGGAGCAAAGAATATTGGGAATGGCAAGGTTGGAGTGTTGCATGAAGAGTATGGTACTGGTGGCAGAGAAGAGTGGTGAGACTGGGGGGGGGGGGGCAGTGTTGGTGCGGGTTCAGACACAACCAGCCCTGACACCAGGCATGGTCATTTACTTCCAAACAAATTGGTTTATTGATCAATACAGTATGTTTCCCTGGTGCTTCCCACTCCTTCTCTTCTCCCTTCCCCTTTTCCCAACCATGGTTCTCCTCTCCCTGCCCCCTTCCCACTCAGTCCACAATAGATTCAGGTTTATTATCGCTCACGTATGTCATGAAATTTAATTTTTTTGTGGCAGCAGTACAGTGCAATACATAAAATTATTGCAGTGTGCAAAAGTTTAAGGCATGTGAGCTATACATGCCCTGAAGACTTGTGCACAGCACTGTATCTGATAAACAAATCAGAGCCTTTATACTAATTGTACATACCTCAGGGTATCCACTTGATCTGTTCCTCGGTGCACCTATATTAAGTCACTTTTCATCCTCCTCTCCAAAAAGAAAGGACCTAGTTCGCCAAACCTTTCAGCATAAGGCAGCATCCTAGTAAACCTCATCTGTGCCCTCTCCAAAACCTCCACATCCTACCTTTAATGAGGCAACCAGAACTAAACACAGTTCTCCAGTTGTTGTCTAATCAGGGTTTTATAGAGATGCAACATTACCTTGTAGCTCTTGAGCTCAATCCCCTGACTAATAAAGGCTAACACACTTTAAGCCTTCTTAACCACCCCATCAACATGTGTGGCAGCTTTGAGGGATCTGTAGTTGTGGCAGAGTTGGGTTTGCTTGGAGAGAAGTTGTATCGAAACAATTGCAGTCAGTGTTTTGAGTAATGTGATATACTACATTGAAGTCTGAGCAACATTCATTATAACCTCATACCAATACACAGTTCATGTTTGGCGCTACTGATAGCCAACCAGTATGAGCATCAGGAGGGTCGCAGATATTGCAATATTTTTCAAGTAGCAGCCAGTTTCATTTGAGTATTATCGAAGATCTTTTATTGCTTTAAAGATTAAGATTGCTTTTAAGTTATTGCTTTTAAGATTAAGATTAACATTGAGTCAATTAGTGCGCTTGTTCTTCCTGCTCCATTTCAGAAAACAAATTGTTTTTTGTGATCAGATCTGTTAATTTAGAGCATAATTTATTTTTCATAATAATCATGTCACTCATCGTTATCTTGCTTAGTGTTGTGCTTGTATTGTGAAAAGCAGAATTGTGTTTCTGGGTATTCCATTCTTGTGAGAATGGAAATGTGTATGCAGAGCAGCACCCACTTTCCCAATACTATTTCAATTAAAACCACCTAACATTGTGTCCAGACAGCCCAGCTTTTTGAAACTTATCTCGCCGTATATTATGTGTGAGGAGTCCTCACCGGAGGATCTTGTATCGCTGCGTAGATTATACCATCCTTATGAATTGTTATTTTTATTGTTGAATGCTGCAGTGGAGTCAGCCTTCACATCTGCAGTTGGCATCTGTGTTGTCCAGTGGTCATTTATGTAACTGTTCAAAGTTGATCTTGAACAGGCTGTTGTTTTGTTGACCCTGGCCATGATGCAGAACTGCTGCCCTGCATGATGCTCAAATCATTTACGTACCTGCCCGACTCTGCCCTCAGCTCCTGCTGCAGACGTGCTTATCATGTTCTTGGGTTAGGCACACTGAAACCTCAGCAGCTGAGCAGTGGTATGCTTTTGTTTCTGAGCAACACACAAAATGCTCAGCAGGTCAGGCAGCATCTTTGGAAAAGAGTACAATTGATGTTTCAGGCCTAGAAAAATGCTCTAGTGTTTTGTGTGTGTTGCTTGGATTTCCATTATTTGCATATTTTCTCTCGCACAAGTCTGATTGCAGCAGTTCTTGTCTACCTGATCTTGCATCTCTCCCCATTGTCGTAATAATGTTCTTGATGTTTAGCAATTGTTTGCATAAATGCTCTGATCCCAATGGAAAGCACATGGTTGTGGGGAGGTCAAGATGTGCTTGGTGGTAGGATCTCATTGGACATGGTGGAAGTTATGGAGATTGATGTGCTAGATATGAAAACTCGTGGTGATAGGGAAGGACAAAAGTACCCTGTCCCTGCTATGATGTCAGGAGGAAATAGAGGAGAGGTGATTAATGGAAATTGTCCTTTCTGTAATTACTTCTGTAATTTTTGTGAACTTCAAATGGCTTAGCAGAGTATTCATGACAATGTTATATGAAAGAAATGCACTGCAAGTGCATTCTTAATGTACTGTCTTGACCTATTTTCCAGTTTCCCCAATGTATTGCTTTTGAGAAGCTGAAGTTCAAAATATACTACTTTTCAGATTTTTGGTTCGCGATGCTGCAGTTCAACATGGATCCAGCAGTTGTCTGCAATTTGCTCTTGATGCTGTATCAAGTTTTCATATTAAACATATTGCAGAAAAGTTAGTTTTAATTGAACATGTTCAATTTTTAAGTATATGATTTGACATCATAAAACAAAATTTTCTCCCACTTGTTTCAGAAGCAGGTGCAATATCAATGGCATATGTCCATTTACTTTTATGGGTACTGCAATGGGGGCCATCAGCTCACAGGTAGGAGGGGCTATCCCCCACAGCTAGACATTTCCTCTGGCTCAATCCAGGGTCATCTACCAGAGACCTCAGCTTTGGAATCACACCTTCATTGCCTTTTTTTATTATTCGTGTTTCTTGGTTCTTATTTGTTCAGGAAGTAGATCGCTTAAGTTTTATTCTGCTGATTTCAATTATATTTTGACAGAAAAATACATGTGGCTAAGGACAAAGTAAAATTCATTTTTTTAAATATCAATGGGCTGTTAAATCCAATCAAACATAGTAAGGTTCTATCCAAAATGAAAAAAGAACAAGCCCATGTAGTAAATTTACAGAAAACTCACTTAAGTGATAATGAGCATGGAAAACTAAAGAGAATGGACTTCACTAATTTGTTTTCCTCCTCATATAGATTAGAGCATAGGAGAGGAGTTAACACGAGGAGATCTACAGATGCTGGAAATTCAAGCAACACACACAAAATGCTGGTGGAACTCCCCTCCCCCCTTTCCTTCTCCCTGGGCCTCCCGTCCCATGATCCTTTCCCTTCTCCAGCTCTGTATCCCTTTTGCCAATCACCTTTCCAGCTCTCAGCTTCACCCCACCCACTCCGCTCTTCTCCTATCATTTTGCATTTCCCCCTCCCCCTCCTACTTTCAAATCTTTTACTATCTTTCCTTTCAGTTAGTCCTGATGAAGGGTCTCGGCCCGAAACGTCGACAGTGCTTCTCCCTATAGATGCTGCCTGGCCTGCTGCATTCCACCAGCATTTTGTGTGTGTTGATAGGAGAGGAGTTGCTACTTTTATCTCAAGCAAACGAAATTTTGAAAAAGTTTTTGAAATGGGCAGATATAATCTAGTAAGGGGGAATATAGATGGAAATTCAGTTACTCGATTGAATATATATGCACCCCCAGGAAGTGATATTAGTTTCTTTCAGAAAATTACTCATATTATGGTAACGGAAACAGGAGGTCTCCTGATATGTGGGGGAGGCTTAAGTTTACAATTACAACCAAAGTTAGACTCTTCCAATTGAAAAACCTTTGAAACAAAATCCGTACATAAGAAAGTTAATACACTTTCTGAGAATGTTGGTCAAATTGATATATGGAGGGACCTTTTCCCCAACAGAAGGGATTACACTCATTATTCTGCCCCTGATTCTGTATATAGAAGAATAGACTATTTCATAACATTTGGAAAAGACAAAGTAAACACCTGTGGAATTAGGATAATAGATGTAAGTGACCATGCACCTATATATTTGTTGATTTTGACCTACAACCAAAGAATACTAAACTAAATTCAAGTCTATTCAATGATTCCTGCTTGAAGGAACAAATTAAAAAAGAAATTGGTCTTTACTTAGAATTCAATGATAATGGAGAGCTTTCACTTCCCATTCTATAGGATACTCTGAAGGCTGTCTCAAGAGGGAAAATTATAGCAATGTCTTCATATAAGAAAAAAATAAGGAATAAAACATTAGAGGAATTACAAAACAGTCTGATTGAATGAACTAGAAAAAAAAAGCACAAATTGAATTTGGCACAGGATATATTAGAGGAAATTTAAAAAATTAGAAATGAAATTAATAGTTTGAATTCGCAAGAAATCAGGAAAAATTTAATGTTTCTGAAACAGAGACTTTATGAAAGTGGATCTAAGTCTATGGAAACTTTAAAAAAAAGATAGCAGAAAGTACAATTCATAGAATTAGGGATCCAAGAACAAAAATGATTTGAAAAAAAATAAGCTAAGTGAAATTCCGGAAGCTTTTGAAGTGTTTTACGAAACTTGATATTCCGAAGTTCCAGGGGGAGGCATAACCCAAATTGACACCTTCCTGAGTCCTCTAGTTACCCACTTTAAGCGAAGAACAAAATAGAATGATGACTGCTGACATAACTGAAGTTGAACTAAAAGCTGCAATTAGTAGGCTTAAATTAAGCAAGTCACCAGGATCAGATGGGTATACGGCAGAGTGGTACAAAGACTTTAAAAATGAGTTAATTCCTGTCTTACTCCCCACACTGAACTGGGCCCTAAAAAAAAGCACAAATGCCACCCAACTGGAAGGAAGCAATAATCTCACCTATACCAAAAGAAGGCGAAGATAAAATGGAATGCGGGTCATTTAGATCAATAGCCGTTCTTAATGTAGATTATAGATTATTTACCTTCATCATGGCCAAACGATTAGAAGAGTTTCACTGATACGTAACGATCAGACAGGTTTTATACGACAACACCAAACACAAGACAATATACGAAGGACACTTTACATTATGGATCATATACAAAAAAAATAAAATCGTCGAAGCAATAGTGATAAACGTGGACGCTGAAAAGGCATTTGATTTGGTTAATTGGAATTTTCTTTACAGAGTTTTACATAGATTTGGTTTCCATGACACAATTATTAAAACTGTACAGGCACTATAAGACAACCCTACTGCTAGGATTAAAATAAATGGATATTTATCTAATAGTCTTACCCTAGAAAACGGCACGAGACAGGGTTGTGCTTGGTTACCACTACTCTTCACATTATATCTGGAACCATTAGCTCAATACATCAGACAAAATGAAGATATCAGGGGAATTATTATTAAAGGGACAGAGCATAAATTGGTTTGTTATATGGATGACGTTTTGATCTACCTCGGGCAACCAACATACTCTTTACCTAAATTAATGCAATCCTTTGAACAATATGGTCAATTATCAGGATACAAGATCAACATAGATAAAACCCAATTACTTTCATATAACTATAGCCCACCGGGAGAAATTGAAAGTAGATATCCCTGGGCATGGCAAACAGTCTTTCAAACATTTGGGCATCATTATGCCAAAAGATTTGGCAAAATTATCAGAATGCAATTATCAACCGATATATAAGAAAATTAAGGAAGATCCTGTTTTTAGTCTCAGTTCAAGGATTGAATCTATTAAAATGAATATACTTCCCAGACTACTATATCTCTTTCAAACCCTACCAATAGAAATTAATCAAAATCAATTCAGTGAATGGAACAAAATGTTATCAAGATATATTTGGCAAGGTAAAAGGCCTAGAGTTTGCAATCAGCCAAGGAAAAGGGGGGATGGGACCTCCCTTTTCTTAGAGTATTATTTTGCAGCACAGTTGAGAGCTGTGATATGTTGGTGCAACCCATCATAAGACGCTTAATGGGAAAACATTGGGGAGGGGGATACTTCCCAATCCCATAAAGGCGATTTTGGCTGATAACAACCTATAAAGGTACATAAATACTATTGATAACCCATGGGTGAAATGGACTTTTAAAATATGGAAAGCTATTACAAAAGAATATAAACTAGAGGGAGATATTGCAGTTCTTAAATGGTGTGCATATGACTCGGATTTTACGCCAAATAAACTGGATGCTAGATTTAAGGACTGGACAGCTAAAGGAATAACAGTTCTTTGCAACATAATGAAAGAAGGAACACGGTTCAGTTTTGAAATGCTTAAAGAGAAACACTTATTAGAAGAACAAGAGTTTTATCAGTATTTACAGATGTGACAATATGTTAGTAGGACGGTTAAAAATGTAACCAGGGCAAGTACATGTTTGATAGAGCTATTTAGAAAAGCACATAATTCAGATAACGGTAGTAGAATCATTTCAAGCGTGCATAAGGGTTTGTCAAATCTTAAAATACATTTGACTTCATACATTAAAACAAAATGGAAGAAGGAAGGTTAATTATATCTGAGGAAGAATGGACAGTAATATGGAGATATCAATGTAAGTGTTCCAGTTCACAGAAATGGAGGGAGTTCGGATGGAAAAACATGATATTTTACACCCTCTCAGAAATCCCATTATGATAGTAACCTCCATGTTGGCTGGAGAAATTGTGGAAATCAAAATGCAAGCTATTATCATATTTTCTGGGAATGCCCTGTTATCAAAGACTATTGGAATGGGATACACAATGCCCTACAAGTCATCTTTAAATGTGAAATACTGTTAGAAAGTAAAACCATATATTTTGGATATATACCTCAAGAATGGTTGAAAAGAGATGCATATTTAATGAAGATGCTGCTGGTGACTGATAAAAAGACTCTTACTTGGAATTGGTTATCACAGGAGAGCCCAACCTTAAATGCATGGATGGAAATTACAATGGACATTTACAAAATGGAGAAGATAACAGCATCTGTTAATCATGTTGAAACAATTTGATTCAAACTGGGAAAAATGGTTTAACTACATAACACCTCATGGCTTCAAATCAATGAATATGGTGTAAAAAAAAGATCACTCCCTACTTGTACATAGTTTTCTCCTTTAGCTTGTTCTTTCTTTCCTCTCTTCTATAAGTGTATATACCTCAGATAAATATGTGGAGATTTGTGGCATATATGACTATATGATATATATGTACAATTTGTGAAATACATCTTATGGAAATGTTTGATGAACTTCTATAAAAATAAATTACAAGAAAAATCGCTGGCATATGTCATGAAATTTGTATTTAGTAGTGTTCTTGGGTTCATTGTCTATTCAGAAATCTGTAAGTGGAGGGGAAGAAGCTGTTCCTGAAACACTGTGTGTTCCTTCAGATTGCTGTTCCAGCTCCTTAATGGTAGCAATGAGAAGAGGGTATGCCCTGGGTGATAGGGGTCCTTTTTTTGAGGCATCGCCTTTTGAAGGAGTCCTCTATGCTGCATGATGGAGCTGCCTGAGTTTACAACTTTCTGCAGCTCTTTCTGATCCTGTGTAGTGGCCTCTTCATAGCAGACAGTGATGCAAGCAGCTGGAATGCTCTCCAGGGTACATCTGTAGAAATTTAAAGAGGTTTTGATGATATACTCAGTCTCCTCAAAGTCAAAATGAAATATAGCCATTGTTGTGACATCTTTGTAATTGCATCAATATGTTGGGCCCAGAATAGATCTTCAGAGATGTTGACACCCAGGAAATTGAAACTGTTCACCCTTCCCATTGCTGATCCCTTGAGGATTGGGTGTGTTCCCTTGACTTCCCCTTCCTGAAGTTAACAATCACTTCCTTGGTCTTACAAATGAGTGCAAAATTGTTATTACAATACTACTCAACCAGCGGATCTCTCTCACTCCATTGTGTCTCCTTGTCACCATTAAATATTCTGCAAGCAGTCATGTGATCAGCAAATTTATAGATGGCGTTTTAGTTGTGTTGAGCCACACAGTCGTGTATGTAGAGAGGAGAACTATAGGCTAGGCATGCATCCTTGAGATGAGCCGCTGTCGATTGTTAGTGAGGAGGAGATGTTATCTCCAATACGTACAGACTGTGGTCTCTCAGTGTTGAAGTGAAGGATCCATTTGCAGAGGGAGATGCAGAGGCCCAGGTGTTGGAGCTTGGTTTGTTTGTACTGTGGGTATGATTGTGCTGAACACTGAGCTGTAATCATTAAATAACAGCCTTATATTGCTGTTATCCAGGTGATCCAAGGCCATGTTGAAAGCCAGTCAGATTGCATATGCTGTCGACCTGTTGTGGCAATAGGCAAATTGCAGCAGACCCAAGTTCTTGTTTAGGATCAAATTCTCAAAGTACTTCATCACAGTTGATGTGTGTGACGCTGGATAATAGTCGTTGAGACATCTCACCCTGCTCATTGTTGCCCTAATGAAGCAGGCGGGAACTTCGACTGCAGTGGTGAGAGATTTAATATGTCCTTTAACACTCCTGCAAGGTGGTTGGTACAGGTTTTCAGTGCCCAGCAGGTACGCCATTAGTGCCCCTCAGGGTCCTCAGGGTGACCAGTAACCCGTGGGTGTGAGGAGCAGTAGTTTGGATTATCCTGCCCATGTGGGCAGGACACAGTATTGAGGCATTTGTTGAGGATTGAGCACAACGCAGCTTGCAGCGGCCACTCCGGAAATGATTATCTGTTATTTGTGAAGTGCTCAATCATAATTGCTGTGCTCAATCATAATCGATTGAAAATGGACGTGGAAGCACGGAGAAACATCAGGAAGTTCCAGGAAGACCTTCTTTTGTTGCTGCTGCTGCTGTGAGGTCCGGGACTCTGCTGGGAAGAACAGGCCCACAGTCCTCGGGGTCACATTGCCGATGGCCATTGGCGGGGCAGTCTTCATACGCTCGGCAGAGGATGGTGCTTGGAGAAGCTGTGCCGGAGGGGATGGTCGTCAGCTTGGAGGTTCAACGGACTCGGAGTCCTCTTGATGGACTCAGGTCGCTTTTGGTGTGTGCTGCGTCTGCGAGGCTGGTTTCAACAGAGCTTACATTGTGTGCTGTGTCTGCAAGGCTGAGTCGGGCGGCGCCTTGGAAGTCCATAGCGGGGGTACTCTCTTCTGCCGCCGGCATGGGATGGCGAGTCTGTCGGGACTGTGGGGACTTGTGGAAACTGTGGTGATTTCTTTTGAACTTACAGTCCTTTAACATCTTGGACTATTTTTTTTACTGTGCCCATAGTCTGTTTTTTTAATCAATTATGCTATTGTTTGCACTGTTGTAACTATATGTTGTAATTATGTGGTTTTGTGCAGGTCTTGTAGCTTTAGTTTTTGGTCTTGTTTTTGTCTGGTGGATTTGGAGTACCTTTCCGGGGAACATGCTAGATGGTAGTGCGTTATTAATAAGCAGTAGCCTCTCCGGACTCTGGATTGGGGACGTGGATTTTCTGGTGTAGTCTGTTTTGTCATATGCTTTTGTGATATCATTCTGGGGGAACATTGTCTCATTTTTTAACTGCATTGCATTTGTGGTTTCTAAATGACAATAAACTAAATCTGAATCTGAATTTGTTTGGAATCGGGTAGTACTTTGACAACAAGCTTTCTGTCCCAGAAAGGTGGATTTTTGCAAGTCCACTGAATCACCTAATTGACAAGTTATGTCAAAGCTGAATTAAATCATTTGAGGTGATACGCAGATTTTAGTTTTGATTTTCTTTTTTAGCTCCATGCTGTTCATACAAATCCAAATATCAGTAGTCCCAGAATTGATCATAAGTGTTGTCTTACTTGCGAATTGTAAGCGCAGGCCAACTCTGGGTAACCAATTGTATCCACTTTTACAGATATCCATAAGTCTATTTTGTCTTTTGGGAAAACCCATATATTTCACTCTATCATAACCACACTTACCCAGTGCTGAAATGAACAGCATCAAGACTGATAAGAAAAAAAATTACTAAAAGTGGAGAAATCGGATCTGCATAGTAGGAATGAACATGTGTACGTGCACCAGACTTTTTCAGCTTTTTTGAGTGAACAGGTATCCAGAAGTTTGCCATTTGTCACCCTCAGGTGAATGTACACTATTCACAACCTTGTGCTTTCTCATGCTAATGTTCCTCCGATGTCACTTTGTGGACATCGATCTATGTATATAAGCTATCTTATTTATATTTATTGTACTTTTTATCATTGTGTTCTTTATCTTACTGTGTTATTTCTGTGCTTCATCGGATCTGGAGTAACAATTATTTCATTCTCCTTTACACTTGTGTACTGGAAATGACACTAAGGATCTTGAAGGTTGCCTCATACGATTAATGTAAATTATTTTAGAGGTTTGAGGGTAAGCAGTATTCTTGGGAATACACCTTTAAAATTTCTTAGTATTTAAAATTGGTGCTTTTCAAGAGGCAAGTCATGGGGTAGAGTTATTCTCAGAATGGGGCTGTCTGAATACTGTTGAGTTGAAGATGAGCATATTTGTTCATTTCCAACAATTTATTTTTCAGAAAATAATCAGAAAGAAAAAATGTTATGTTGCGCTAAGATGGAGAGACAGAAGTCTGCTGCTGGAGTATAAAGTCCACATGGATTATGAGTGGTTTCTGTTCTGTACCTGAGTGCAGTTCTGTAATCTGCAATTTGATAACATCGAGCGATAAAATGGACTTGTGAACTTGTTGACAAATCTATGTGAATACCTGAATGTAGATCATTAGGTTGCAAATGGAGTGTGTTTCACTGTGTGTTGCAAACAGTGATGCTGCAAGCAGCTGCTTTGAAGTGCGATCTACAGATATTAGCTGGGTAAGATGGTTATGAGTTAGCATTAAAATTTACTGATGCACATCATTGCACTAACGGTGCATTGCTGCTGGACTCTTCAAGTAATTGAATTTTAACCCATAAAGCTTCCAGTAAAGTATTTGAATATCATTAATATTGGCAAGATTATAAATGCAACTATCAGTAATACAGATCTGAAAGCTGTTGATGAATTGGTGTTTATAAAACCTCAGATAGATGTTGCACAACGGTTGTTTGACAGTCTTTGTAGTTTTCATTGATTCTATTGTATTTCTTTGTCCTATTGTGAATGCCTGAAAGAAGATGCATGAGTAATATTTGGTGTCATGCATACTTTGATAATGTACTTTGAACTTTTGAACATTCAACTGGATTTTAAATAGCACCTCTGATAGTATTTCTCTTACTGGTTCATTTTTTTTTTATTGCTGTTGGGTCAAACCTTTGCAAAAGGAACTGGCATTAACTGCATATACTTCACCTGCATGCAGGGCGGCTTCCTGGCTGACCCATTTCTGCATTATACTAGAACATAACTTTGTCAGATGTAATTTGGTTTATTATTGTCACATGTACCCAGGTACAGAGGGAAAAACTTGCTTTTGCATACCATCCATACAGATCTTTTCATCACAAATATAATTGTTACAGTTGGAGAGAGTGCAGTGCAGTCAGACATTAAGGTGCATGACCTTCATTTTTTTTTTGGTTTTCCTTTGTTCTATCAAAGTCTGTATTTCTCACATTGGTGAGAAATCTGTCTGTACTTGAGCAGAATAGTTAACTTGTAAAATTATTGATGTGTAATAAAACACTAGAGTGGAAGAGAAATAATTATACAAATGCAGAGTAATATTTCCTAATTCTAAACAATTGGGACAATTGTAATTTAATAGTCATACAGCTTAGAAATGGGCCATTTGGTCCAACTGGGCACCCTTCCATATTCCATCTCCCAACAGTTGGTCTAATGTTTTCTATGTCTAAGTATGCCAAGTGTCATTCTTTAAATGCTTTCAAAGATCATACTTCAACCACTTTAAGGCAGTGCATTCCAGGCATTCTGCAATCTCTAGGCCAAGTCTCCTCTGAAACTTTTCCTCTCATTCTAAATCAGGGGTTTCCCTACCTGGGGTCCACAGAACCCTTGGTTAATGGTAGGGCCAATGGCATAAAAAAGGTTGGGAATCCACATCTTTTTGTTTTATCTACCACTGAAATGCGGGGGTGGGGGGGTGCAGGGGCTGGTTTCCAGGTGCCTACCCTATCTGTGCACCTCAATTTTATTAATCATGTCCACTGGTAACCTATTTTGTTCCAGGAAGAATAGATCAACTTTTTCTAGTCTCTCATAATTGAACTGCTCTATCCCAGGCAACATCCTGGTGAATTTATTGCTTTACCCGCAGTGCTGCTGTGGTGGGTACCTGATGTGAACTCCAGCCATCTCTATTGCTCTGCCAGGGTGTGGTTTGGGGGCTCAGAATTCTCATATGCCCACTGCAATAGAATGGTTACAGTAACAAGCTCAAGAGCATGACTGGGGAGAGCTGTGTAGCCAGGAGGAGATGGTGGCCTTCAACATATTCAACAGGCAGTGATGAGAGAGGCTGCAGGATCCAGGTGATCATCCAATATGTGGAGGAGCAACTAATGGTTGCTAACAATGGCCTGTACCTATCTTAGTGGCCTGGATACAGCTCGAGTCCCACATTTCGGTGCTGAGTGGCAATACTACTTGCTCCAGCTTGCCCAGCACTAGCCTTCAAAGGATGTCCTCTTACTGTGGGGTTAATGGATAATATACGTGGAGACATTGCTTAAATCATATTGCACAACAGTCCTGGATCTATGCAAATGTTGTGACATGTATTCTTGCAAGTGTTTATTTACTGACTTGGTCTGATTCACATCAGGCTGACCCACACAGTGATCAAGTTGCCAGTAGTTCATTTCTGACTGTCAGAGCAGGTGTCTTTTGTATAGTAGTATGTGGGCATGCATCTTGAATATTGAGACTACAGGACTAGGTGCTTTCATGAATCAGCACTCTTGGCAGAACTAAGGGGGATACCAGTGTAAACGTTTTAGTTTAGGTTAATGAACCATAATTGCATTGGCTGTAACATCTAAATCTTTTACTGAATTTCCATTTCAGTTCAATTTTAGTTTATTGTCATTTAGAAACCACAAATGCAATGCAGTTTAAAAAATGAGACAACGTTCCTCCAGATTGATATACAAAGGCATATGACAAAACAGACTACAACAGAAAATCCACATAACATTTGGCAATGCCCAATCCAGAGTCCAGAGAGGCTGCTGCGTATTAATATTGCACTACCATATTCCGCGTTCCCTGGAAAGGAGCTTCAAACCCACCAAACAAAACAAGACCAAAAACTAAAGCTACAAGACCTGCACAAAACCACATAGTTACAACATTTACAATATTGCAAACAATAGCATAATTGATTTAAAAAAACAGACCATGGGCACGGTAAAAATAGTCCAAAGATGTTAAAAGACTATAACCACACACAGTTTCCACAAGTCCTCAGGGTCCCAATAGACTCGTCATCCCACGTAGGTGGCAGAAGGGAATACCCCCGCTATGGACTTCCATGGCACTGCCCGACTCAGCCTCGCAGACGCAGCACACAGTGAAAGGACCCTGACCACAGCGGACTCTGAGTCCGTTGAACCTCCGAGCTTCCGACCATCCCCTCCGGCACAGCTTCTCTGAGCACCATCCTCTGCTGAGTGTATTAAGACGCAACCCCAAGGCCACCAGCAACGCAACCCCAAGGACTGGGGGCCTGTTCTTCTCAGTAGAGACCCGGACCTCACAGCAGCAGCAGCAACAAAGAAGGCCTTCCTGGAGATTTCCAGATGTTCCTCCGGGCTTCCATGTCTGTTTTTCATCATATTAGGATTGCGCACGGCACCCCGCTTAACAAATAACAGATATCAGCTCTGGAGTGGCTGCTGCAAGCTGCGTTGCGCTACCATCTTGGCTAGTTGCCACCATCTATTTAAATTTCTTTTGGAATTTAGTTTGAATTTAATCTGACTGTTGTGATCTTGTTGGATGGGTTAAATATTCAATAAGGAAAACAATTATGTGAAACATTAGGTTATTTAATTCTTTTGGAGGAACATTGAGTTAAACCATAGGGACCAGAATGATGTAAATGTATTACTTAATCATTTAAGTTAAAAGTTGTGTTCTGCAAATATAAGCTGCAGTTTCAAACTAATGTTGACATCATGCACTGCTTTATTTCTGACTTAGTCAACAGTACATGCAGACTGGAGTTCAGCACCTCGTAGTTTGCCCCATAAACCAATCGCACAGATCTGCATTGAGTTGTTATTGCCTGTAGTGTTGCAACTGGATTCTGACCTAGATTTGTTATATCAATGAGGTGGCATGTTTGTGAATGCAATTGTTCTCAAGCTTCTTAATATCCTATGCAAGTTGAGACATTAAGTCCGTATTCAAGATTGATAGGCTGCATTCAAGATTTTTTAATGTCATTTCCAGTACACAAGTGTAAAGAAGAACAAAATAGCTGTTACTCTGGATCCAATGCTGCGCAAAAAAAAAGTAATATAAAGAAAGTAATTTTTTAAAAAACATTAAATATAAGTAAGATCACTTAGATGTATTGTATGTCCATAAAGTTACGTTAGGCACAAGAATGTCTGGGCATGAGGTGATTCTGACAGGAAATGATAAAAGAGTGGTGGGGGGGGGGTTATGGGTGAGGTGTTGATAAGCCTTGCTGCTTGAGGGAAAGCAATTGTTTTTGAGTTTCACAAACGAGACAATCTGCAGAAATCCAAGCAACCTTGGCCTGAAACATTGACTGTACATACTCTTTGCCATGGATGCTGCCTGGTCTGCTGAGTTCCTCCAGCACTTTGTGCGTGGATGCTCTGTCGCCACCTCCTTGATGGGAGTGGGACAAACTATCCATGAGCAGGGTGAGTGGGATTCTTCATGTTGTTACTCGCCCTTTTCTGGCACCTTTCTGTAAATATGTGCTTGTTGGCAGTTAAATTGGTGCTGGTGATGCATTGGGCAGTTTTAACTACCCATTGGAGAACCCTCCTGTCATCCACAGTGCAGTTTTCATACAATGCAACATGTTAAGGTGCTTTCACTGCACGTCTGTGGAAGGTTGTGAGTATTGATGTGGATAGTTCAACTCTTTTCAGCCTCCTCAGAAAGTAGAGGCTTGGTGACTTTCCTGATTGTGTACGATGCATACTGGGGCCTTAAGAGATTGTGAGAAATGTATTTTGAACTTCTGACTCCACAAATACTGTCTGAACTGAATATGAGCAGTCAATACTTTTGGATTTTGACAGTGGGTGCAGGCTTTAAATGACAAAATATTCTTTAGATCTTTTAAAGAAAAGTGCATACAATTTTGTTCACAACCAAAAACATGCGGCTTGAATGGAAAATGTAATTTAGAAGCTCTTGAGATATTGCTTAAAATATCCTGCATGGCAATTCAGGATCGATGTAAGTCTTGTGACATGAGATCCTGCAAGGATTTTACTTACTAATTTGGGCTTAATAAGGATTTTGTACAGCATGGCAGCTGAAGTAGGCAGGTCATCACTATTGAGCATTCAAGCCAACGATCCTGTGAACACCAACGATGGTGTGAATAATCATGAGAATTCTGCTGATTTTGAACTGAAATGGTTGTGGTACCTCTGCTTTGTTATGGTTGGCCTTTAAACATTTTTCAATTTTGCTTGCTGTTGCATTTTGTGTATTTTATTTTTTCAATGAACAAGCTCTTAGATTCTGAGAGAGCGGTCAGATTGTCAAAACTTTTTTTTGAGATTGAAAAGCCCTGTATCGAAGCTGCGTCATCAAAACTAGCCATTCTGTTATGTGGCCTATTGAGTATGCCAGGTGCACAGTGCCGTTGGTTCAATAAGCCAGGCTCAGTTGTTCAAGTACTAATTGCGTAAACCCTCAATATTTACCCCATTCTTTTGCCTATAGCTAGCAGTCTGTTAAATAAAGGAGTGGTATTCCATAGTTCTGAATGGTGCTTAGAAAAATATTTCTTCGCTCCCTCCCCCATCCATTCGTGTCTTCTCTCTCCTGTTCTCCCTTTGAGTGTTTGTGGGACTTTTTTTTATGAATTGTTTGCAGTGTGCAGATTTGCAATTTTACAGAAAGCTTACAAAGAGCTTTTGCTACATTGAGCAGCATGTGCTTTTATGTCACAAACAAGAGAAAATCTGCAGATGCTGGAAATCTAAGCAACACACACAAAATGCTGGATGAACTCAGCAGGCTAGGCAGCGTCTATGGGAAAAAAAGTACAGTCAATGCTTTGGGGTGAAACCCTTCGGTAGGATTAAGGAAAAAAAGCTGAAGAGTAGATTTGAAAGGTGGGGAGAGGGAAGAGAGAAACACCAGGTTATAGGTAAAACTGGGAGGGGAGGGGGAGGGATGGAAAAGAGCTGGGAAGTTGATTGGTGAAAGAGACAGAAGGCCATGGAAGAAAGAAGGTGGTGGGGGGAAGCATCATAGGGAGGCGATGGGTGGGCAAGGAGATAAAATGAGAGAGGGCAAGGGGATGGGAAACGGTGAGGGGTGGGTGGAGGCATTACTGGAAGTTTGAGAAATCGATGTTTATGTCATCAGGTTGGAGGCTACCCAAACGGAAGGTAAGGTTTTGTTCCTCCATCCTAAGTGTGGTCTTATCCCGACAGTGAGGAGGGCATGGATAGATGTATCGGAATGGGAAGTGGAATTAAAATGGTTGGCCACTGAGAGATCCTGTTTATTCTGGCAGACGTAGCAGTCTCCCAATTTACGTTCGGCCTCCTGGCACTTATTCTTGCAAGCAGAAAAAATGCTTCACCTGCCCCTACACCTCCTCTCTCACTATCATTCAGGGCCTCAAGCACCCTGGGTCATGTACCATGGTGCTCCCAGTGTGGCCTCCTGTATATCGGTGAGACCCAACACAGATTGAGAGACCGCTTCGCCGAGCATCTACACTCCATCCGCCAGAACAAGTAGAATCTCCCAGTGGCCAGTAATTTTAATTCCACTTCCCATTCCGATATATCCATCCATGGCCTCCTCACTGTCGGGATAAGACTACACTTCGGTTGGAGGAACAACATCTTATATTCTGTTTGGGTAGCCTCCAACCTGGTGGCATGAACATTGATTTCTCAAGCTTCCAGTAATGCCTCTGCCCCCCTCACCATTTCCCATCCCCTTGTCCCTCTTTCATGTTATCTCCTTGCCTGCCCATCATCTCCCTCTGGTGCTTCCATACCTTTCTGTCACTGTCACCAATCAACTTTCCAGCCCTTTTTTTCCATCCCTCCCCCTCCTAATTTCACCCATCGCCTGGCATTTCTCGCTGTCCTCCCTCCCACCTTTCAAATCTACTCCTCAGCTTTTTTTCTTTAGCCCTGCTGAAGGGGTTCAGCCAAAAGCTTTGACTGTACTTTTTTCCATAGATGCTGCCTGGTCTGCTGAGTTCTTCCAGCATTTTGTGTTGTGCTTTCATATGTACAGTGAGAAATTTGATGCAATCCAGCTTTGGCTGTTTGAAAACCGGAGGTTTTTAACAACCTCTCTGGAGGTGTTTGGCCTTCTTTCCATGGGTTTTTAATTTTATTTCACAGCTTTAAGAGAACTATCCGTCAGACTGACAACTCAGTATAGTATAATTGTTATCTGAGTGAAAGTGAGTGGTCTTGATCTCCTCAAAGTGAAGACCATATCTGAACTTTGATCTATTTAATTATGCTCATTTAAAACAAATAACATCTGTCTTTGTAAATATGTAATAACAAAAAAGCACAGAATGAAATTGTAAATATGCCTTGAAAGGTCATGCAACCTTTTATTCACTATGTACCTCGGAGAGTTAGAGTTTGGCGTTCAATTCTGGCATCCTCTGAAGGAAAGTTTGAATGTACTCCCTGTAAGTGCATGTGCTTCCTCCGGGTGCTCCAGTTTCCCCTCACAGTCCAGACACGTAACAGTTTGTAGGCCATTTGGTCATTGTAAATGGTCCTGTGATTCAGCTGTGGATAAAACAGTGGGTTGCTGGGTGACTTGGCTCAGTGGGCTGGAGGACCTTTCCATGCTGTATCTCTAAATAAAATAAAAATATTAAATCCTGAAGGTATGGATGAAAGAATTAGCTTTCTATCTGAATTAGGCTTAGTAAACTGATTTGTTTGTTGATGTAGGATTTGAATTATCTTCCGCAAATTCTTGTGGTATGCTTGCAAGACTTGCAATCTTCAGCTGGAAGGCCAGAGGATGAAAATTTGGGATCAGTGAATATGGTGATTTTAAGTGCTCATCCTGTGCCCATCGTTCATTTTAGGCTTCAAGCTTTCAATTTTTTTGTATGAGAATAATAGCCTCTTTGCTCATTGCCCATCCCCCACTGTCAGCTGCACTTAATTATAAATGATCTGACTGGTATAGAATCGCCGTGAATGAAAACGTGGGTCTGTGAATTGGTCCTCTGACTAATCGCCTCCTGTTGTAGCAAGCAAGCAGCATGTCGCCAGCTCCGTGTGTCTGCAGTCTTTTAATGCAAATGCAAATTGATCTTTGTGTTTCATATCTGAGACCAGCAGGTCTATGTAAACTAGAACCAACTAATATAAATGGGTAAGCACAACGTGCAGAGGTCAGCATTCTGAGATCAGAAAAAAAGAAGCATCTTACAGCCATCTCCAGTAATGACCAGGGAGGCAAACAAGGTAACATGGATCAGCAAGCAATTTAAAAAATTACAATTGAGCCGACTTGGTGTGTATTTGCGTTGTTGATTGTTGGATAGGGAAAGATAGGCACCAGCATGTGCAAATAAATTGAAAATATAATGTATCAAAATAACTTTCCATGCCCTGTTTCAGAGGGTTGTGTGTTGACAAATTTCTGATGGTGCTGACTGGATGACTGGATACTGGAAAAGGTATCATTTGGTACCTTGGTTTGGTTCATTAGCTAGTAATATGTTTGCATCAATCTGACGATGATTTCTAATTCCTTTTTTCCTATAAGTACCCTTTGAGTTGGTGCTGACAGCACATGGGCATTTTCCATTTACAACACATTTAATTAGAGCCATACATGATAAAAGTGGCCTCTTGTCATGGCATAAACTATTTTATGTCATGTCTAAAAATGCCATTCACCCTCTTGTAACTAAGCTAGCTTTTTGAAAACTATCAAATTAATCTGTCTTTTCCACATAGAATTGCACATTTTCCTCTTAAAATATTTATTGAACATCCTTCATAAAACATGAAGGAGAAAATATCAGAAGCTGTTTAGTACAAAGAATTTTATTAGGTGGTGATAGGGGACATCCTTAATCTCTCAATGAGTCAGAGGTTCCCAACCTACTTCAAAAGAATGACCATCATATTGGTGCCAGGAAGGTCAGGGTGAGCTGCTGCAGTGACTTCGCTCAGTGGCACTCACGTATACTCTGAGGTGCTTTAAGACTTTAAGAGATTGGACATGTCTAAAATCAACTCATGCCTCATCAAGGACCTGAGCCCTCTACAATATGCCTGTTGTCACAACAGGTCAACAGTGGATGCAATCTCAGTGGCTCTGCATTCAGCCTTGGATCACTGGCAATAGAAATACCGAAGTCAGACTGCTGTTTATTGATTACAGCTTAGCATTCAACACAATCATATCCTCAGTCCTAATCAAGAAGCTCTAAAGCCTGGACCTCTGTACCTGCCTCTGCAACTGGATCCTTGACTTCCTCACAGGGAAACCACAGTATGTACAAATAAGGATTAACACCTCCTCCTCACGGTCTATCATCAGTGACGTACCTCAAGGATGGTGCTAAGCCCACTGCTCTATTCTGTCTACCCCCACAATTGTATGGCTAGGCACAGCTCAAACACCATCTATAAATTTGCTGACAACATAACTATTGTTGATAGAATTTTGGATGGTATAGAGGAGATGAGGTAGATCAGATGGTTGAATGGTGTTGCAGCAACAACCATGCATTCAATGTCAGTAAGACCAAGGAATTGATTGTGGATTTCAGAAAGGGGAATTCGAGGTAACACAAGTCCCAAGTGAAGGCATCAGCAGTGAATGGGTGAGCAATTTCAAGTTCCTGTGTGTCAACATCTGAGGATCTACCCTGAGCCTAACAGATTGATGCAATTACAATGAAGGCATAACAGCAAGTATATTTCATTTGGAATTTGAGGAGAATTTGTATGTCACCAAAGACGCTTGCAAATCTCTACAGATGTACCTTGGAGAGTATTCTAACTGGTTGCATCACTGTCTCGTATGAAGGGGCATTGCACAGGATCAGAAAAAGCTGTAGAATGTTGTAGTGTTAGTTCCTTCATGGGCACGAGACCCCCCCCCCCAGCATTGAGGACATCTTCAAAAAGCAGTGTCTCAAGAAGGTGGCATTCATCATTTAACATCCTCATCACCCAGGTCATGCTCTCTTCTCATTGCTACCATCAAAGAGGAGGGACATGAGCCTGAAGGCACATAGTCAATGTCTCAGGTACAGCTTCTTCCCCTCTGCCATCAAATTTCTGAATGGACAATGAACCCAAGAACACAACCTTAGTATTTTTCACCCTCTTTTTGCATAACTTATTTAACTTAATTTTCTTTGTTTACATATACTTATAGTTTGTATGATTATATATTACAATGTACTGCTACACAATAAGCGGAACAAGTGCTACACCTGTCTTTACATTTCCACCTTCACCACCATTCAGGGCCCCAGATAGTCCTTCCAGGTGAGGCGACACCTGTGAGTCGGCTGGTGTGATATACTGCATCCGGTGCTCCTGGTGTGGCCTATATATTGGTGAGACCTGGCGCAGACTGGGAGACCATTCTGCTGAACACCTACGATCTGTCTGCCAGAGAAAGCAGGATCTCCCAGCAGGCCACACATTTTAATTCCACATCCCATTCCCATTCTGATATGTCCATCCATGGCCTCCTCTACTGTCAAGATGAAGCCACACTCAGGTTGGAGGAACAACACCTTATATATCAGCTGGGTAGCCTCCAATCTGATGGCATGAACATTGACTTCTCTAACTTCCGTTAAAGCCCCCCTCCTGTTCTTACCCAATTCCTTATTTATTTATTTTCCCCCTTTTTCTCTTTTCTCTCTTCTCTCTCTCTTTTCTCTATCTGTCCCTCTCATAATAACTCCTTGCCTGCTCTCCATCTTCCTCTGGTGCTCCCCTCCCCTTTTCTTTCTCTCTGGGTCTCCCATCCCAGGATCCTCTCGCTCTCCAGCTGTGTATCCCTTTTGCCAATCAAATTTCCAGCTCTTAAGCTTCACCCCACCCCCTCCTGTCTTCTCCTATCATTTTGGATATCCCCCTTTCAAATCTCTTACTATATCTTCTTTGTTAGTCCTGATGAAGGGTCTCAGTCCAAAACGTTGATTGTACTTCTTCCTATAGATGCTGCCTTGCCTGCTGCGTTCCACTTGCATTTTGTGTGTGTTGCTTGAATTTCCAGCATCTGCAGATTTCCTTGTGTTTGCTACCAGAATCCTACAAATTTCATGACATATGCCAGTTATATTAAACTTGATTCTGATTTGGATGTTCTGAGAACCTGAGCAGAACTTCAACTAGATTATTTTTTCTACATAGGTATTATTGGTAAATTTACCCATTTACCCTCTCCTTGTTGACTGTAGTTCTACGAGTACTTTGGCCTCTAATATCCTGCTCACTTGTGGAATTGTGACTAGGTTCCTGGATAAATTTTTGCAAATTATCAAACAAAGGTTTGGAGCTAGACTTCTGGATCTCACCATGATTGGACAAGTCCAAGTTAATTTGAGCATTCTTAATTGATGGTAGAATTGAGAAAGGCTAATTCTTGAGCATTGATAATTACTTGAATAAATTTACTGTTCTATGTAAGGGCCACCATAATTAACAGGAGGAAATCTGCAGATGCTGGAAATTCAAACAACACACACAAAATGCTGGTGGAACACAGCAGGCTTGGCAGCATCTATAAGGAGAAGCACTGTCGATGTTTCGGGCCGAGACCCAAAAGTCCTGATGAAGGGTCTTGGCCCAAAACGTTGACATTACTTCTTATAGATACTGCCTGGCCTGCTGTGTTCCACCAGCATTTTGTGTGTGTTGTCCATAATTAACAGATGCTTTTTAACTGCTTGGTTATTTTATTTGTTGTTGTGGCCATATCAATATCACAGGTTGGACCACAGTAGAACTCCTCCATAGGAAATAATGGAATTAGTATCCTTGGATCAGTAACTTGTTTGAAGTCACTGTTTGCTAAGAAGCTGTGGAACAGTCTGGAGGAATAAGCATATTTAACCAGCTTGCTTCATCCCCTGTTCGTCCTTCACATGCTTTTTCTCATCCTTCAAGAATTGTCTTCTATGCACACGCAGGAGAGGCTCAATGGTGTGGAACAAATTATGTCAGTATATATGTATACAATGTATTCCAGTTAGTTGGAACACATTGGGACCAGCACACTTTGGCCCAGCTAAACAGTTGTCCCAATTAGCCAATGTTTCATGGTAATAGTTAAAGCAGTATATAAAAAAAGACAAACTACCACTTAACTGACAGTTAACTATTTAGATGAAATACAGAATAAATTAGAACAATACCAATGCTACTAAAGCTGTGTATTGGTTCCTAATAGTTATTGAGGGAAGAATTCATCCATTGTACACTGCCATGTATTGGGTTACTCTGGAGGGGTTGTCCCTTTGTTGGAGGGGCCTGTGTCCATTTAGGGGCAGCTCACTCAGCTTTCGGTCCCCACTCAGCTTTCATCTGTGGCTATATGTAGCTGTTTGCATGTGACAGCAGCCACACTCTGGTACACCACTTTGACAGGTGGGCTAAAGCAATGAAGGTAGCTGGCAGTCCTTGTATCCTGGTGAAATAGGGACATGTATATCCTAGCATGTGAAGTCCAGTATGGTGGTCTGGGCAAATGAGATCAACAGCGATCTAATGATCAAGAAGGTGGTTCTGCCATACTTCACAGAGTGAAGGTCATGATAAGGCACAGAAGTTGTCATGGTTATCAGCTGCAACCAAGAAGGATCACAGTTTGTGACGGCTAGTCATACTGGTGGACCTGGACTTCTGAGGTCACAAGAGTGGAACTGTCCCAGTGCCACAGCTTTTCCACTTTCAAAAACTTTCCCATGCAGGTTTCACTGTCATCGTCAGATATGATGGACAACCAACACGGTGCTGTGTTCTTTTGACTGTAATGAACAAAATTATTGCAGACAATCTAGAGCAGATAATGGGCTGCCTTTATACAATGCTTTGGAAGATTATATCTTCCAAATATTCATTTTCATTGTAGCATTTAAAGTGTTTGTTGATACATTAAAATTCTTCACATTTCTTAACTTGCTGAAGTAGTGAACTGGTTTTATTTTCACTCTCAGCCATTTCTGGCATCACCAAGCTTGATTGCATGAAACTATAGTGGGCAAAACACACACACACACACACACACACACACACACACACACACAGACACAGACACAGACACAGACACAGACACAGACACAGACACAGACACAGACACAGACACAGACACAGACACACACACACACACACACACACACACACACACACACACACACACCCTATTGAAAGTTCATTTGTGTCTAATGTCCATACAAGCATGTCTTTGTACAGTTTATAACACTCTGCCAAGTCTTTGCTTGCAAATATCATGTGCAAATTTTGATCTCTTTACCCAAGAAGGAATATACTTAATAAAGTGGGAACGAAATTAAAAGTTCACCAGACTAACTTTTGGATAGCTGACTAGAAATACGACAACAAATCCCATTAAGGTGTAAAGAACTTTGGTTCAGAGAATGGGTACAAGGAGGATTTTCTCCTAATAGAGGGTTTGCCTGGAACCAAGGCTCTAACCTTGATCCATATTTCGAGACTGAAATAACAGTATTTCTTACGTCAGAGTTGTGAATCTGTGGAATTCTCTGCAAAATGTCTTGGAGCCAAAAATGTGTTAATAGGGTAATTAGCTACTGCTGTACCTCAGTACAGGTGGCAGTGTACCAATTGCCAATTACAGTGGATTCCATTTAAGTCTTGTTTAGTTTTTCTTTTCAGAGCTGTCCAAAGTAAATGCTGCCTTGATTAACCAACAGCGCAATTAACTGGAATCCACTGCATCTTGTAGTGTAGATAGTGGCAAAAGTCAAAGGACTGGTTAATGGATACGTGGGAGAGTGGTTGTTCTGGGGCTGCTGGAATGATGGGAGTCGGCCTGTATTTGATGGGCTGCGTTGGTGCCTCCTGTCTTATAAAATGTCTCTGAATACATTTAAGATGGATGTGAATTTCTTGCCAGAAAAGGATAGGGGGAGAATTCAGATACAGTGTCAGTATTGAATGGTGGAGCAAGCTTAAAGGGTCAAATAACTTTTTTTACTCGTTCCCATTTATTTGAGGACCTGAGTTATAGGGAAAGGTTGAATAGGTTAGGACTTTATTCCCTGGAGCATAGGAGGATGAGGGGAGACTTGAATTTGTTTTTGTATACAAAATTTTGAGGGGTATAGATAAGGTAAATGCAAGTAGTTGTTTTCCACTGAAATTGGGTGAGACAGGAACTAGAGGTCATGGGTTAAGAGTGAAAGGTGAAATAGTGAAGAGGAACCTGAGGTGGAACTTCACTTGGACGGTGGTATGAGAGTTGGATGAGCTGCCAGCGGAAGTGGTGGATGCGGATTTGATTGTAATGTTTAAGTGAAGTTTGGATGACTCTGTGGGCGGAAGGGGTATGGAGGAATTGTGGTCCAGGTGTTGGTCAACTGCACTAGGTAAAACGGTAGTTCAGCACAGGCTAGATGGGCCAAAGGACCACCTGTGCTGTGTAGTGCTCTGATTTTATCTCTAAACTGAGGTGAAATTTGGCTCACTGAAGTTGTTTTTGTTCAACATGAACCTTTAAAGCAGAGGGGGGAGAAGTTCTTGTTTTAAATTGGTCAGTGGAGATACCCAGTTGTGTTTCAATGATCCCAAGTTGACAATATGAGCTGAGATGGGGTTGTGAGTTTTCCCAGTTGTGAAAAGGAATGGGAAACATTTTGGCAAAGAATAATTTTCTTATGTTTACGCAGTAATGTAGCAGGAATAAGATGAGGCAGGTTGCTTATGTTAATAAACATGACAAAGTCTATAAATGCTGGAAACTCAAAGCAACATACAAAATGTTGGAGGAAATCAGGTCAGGCAGCACCTTTGGAAATGAATTAACATTGGATATTTCAGGCTGAGACCCTTCTTTGGACTGAAAGAGAATAGGGAAGATGACAGGATAAAAAGATGGGGGGGGAGGGGAAGGAGGCTAGCTAGAATAGGTGAAACCAGATGGGTAGGAAAGGTAAAGAGCTGGAGGGGAAGGAATCTGAAAGGAGAGGAGAGTGGACTATAGGAGTAAGGGAATGGGGATGCTCATGTGCCTGATGTTGGGTAGACAGATTAACCAAATGACTCATTTGTAGCATTGCACGCAATGCTGGAAGACTCACAGCACTGCCAAAGGGTTTCAGCCTGAAATATCGACTGTAGATGCTGCCTGGCCGATGAAGTTCCTCCAGCATTTTGTGTGCGTTTTTCGGACTTCAAGCATCTGCAGATTTTCTCTTGTTTGTGAATTTATTTGTAGAAATGAGTCAGGCTGTTTGTGGGATCCATGGTCTTTGCAAGCATCTCGCATGCAGAGTATTGATTAACAATCTAGTACAATGCATTTTGCTAGGGAAGTGATAAATCCCAACATACATACAGGTTTATAAGATCTAAGATATAACCATTGAAATCTTCGTATTTCCCAGAGAGAGGATTAGTGTATTTTTGACAAGACAGTTGATTAGCCCTTGTGGTTTAAGTTAAATGTCTTAAAATTAATAATTTTCTTTCAGTAAACCTGGCAATAACTGGTCCAAATGATTAGGAAAAATGTTATTTATGAGCTGTTTTTAAAAATAGCAAATGTAATTAATAGTGACCTTTTATGCAAAACTGCATCAGTTATTCAGAGGCATTGAAAATTGAAATATGAATTATACCAGATCAAAGCTTTAAGTTACTTTATTGTCACCAAACAATTGATACTGGAGCGTACAATCATCACAGCGATATTCGATTCTGCGCTTCGTGCTCCCTGGAGTGCAAATCGAAGTAAATATAATAAGCTTAAATTATAAATCATAATTAGAAAATAGAAAAGGGAAAGTAAGGTAGTGCAAGTCAGGTCCAGATATTTGGAAGGTACAGCCCAGATTCGGGTCAGGATCCGTTCACCAGTCTTATCACAGTTGGAAAGGAGCTGTTCCCAAATCTGGCCGTACGAATCTTCATGCTCCTGAACCTTCTCCCGGAGAGAAGAGGGACAAAAAGTGTGTTGGCTAGATGTGTTGTGTCCTCCTTGATTATCCTGGCAGCACTGCTCTGACAGCGTGCAGTGTAAAGTGAGTCCAAGGATGGAAGATTGGTTTGCGTGATGTGCTGGGCTGTGTTAATGATCTTCTGCAGCTTCTTCCGGTCTTGGACAGGACAACTTCCATACCAGGTTGTGATGCACCCTAGAAGAATGCTTTCTACAGTGCATCTATAAAAATTAGTGAGGGTTTTAGGGGACAGGCCAAATTTCTTCAGGTATGACCATCTTTTTGAGAAGGTTTGCTAAGCATTAGTTATGGCTCTTTCATTATTCTGAAACATGACCAAAACTGAAGATTTTAGTTAGATGGTTGATACAGAAGTGAGAATTGATGACCATAATTTGTAGCAGTGTCTATAATCAAGTGAAGTCACTTGAACTTATGTGAACTTCTGCTATTTACAAAGAAGTTCACCTGTATTTTTGACTAGATATAAATCTTTCTATCTGTCATTTTCCTTGTTCTCTCTTCCTCCCTGCTTTATGAAATAAACTGTTTGGTTTCAGTTTCTTTGTTTCAGGAACTGATGCAAACGATGGGGTTATTCAAGGCGAATGAGAGCTCACTGTGCAGGGCGACCTCTTGTGGAGGTTTTTCTCTCAGTCCTTCCCTTCATACAAACAAAGAAAGATAGAACAGTACAGGTACAGGCTTTCCAACCATGATGCCAAATTAATCTAATACCAGTTGTCTGCCCATGTTTAATATCCCTCGTATCCCTACCTGTTTAAATGCCTTTTGAACGTTAATTGTCTATTTCCACTTCTTCCCTGACAGTGTGTTCTTGTGAGTCTTTGTGTAAAAACTTGCCTTGTAAGCCTTTTTAAAACTTTTCCACTCTTAACTTAAAACCACCTAGTATTCGATATTTCCACCATAGCAAGAAGACTATCTTTGCTTCTGTCAGATTGACCCTCAGTCTTCTATGCTTCAGCGAAGCCTATTGAAATTTGTCCAGTCTCTCTATGTAGCTGAATTCAGAATGCTCTCAATTCAGATAATCTCCTGTGACCTTTTTACCCTGTCAAGCCTTCACGTCCTTCGGGTGACCAGATCTGCAGTCAAAGCTCTAAATGTGGCCTAACCAAAAGTACTATACAGCTGCAACATGACTTACTGACCATTTCAAGTCATGAAAGATGTTTTCAAATGTGAGTAAGCCCTATTCCTAACAATTTTCAGTAATTTTTGTACCATTGATGTGAGGCTCACCAGCCTATGGTGGTTTGACCTTATTCACAGGAACACCATCGGCTGTTCCTCTGGAATCTTGTTGTGATGATACAGAGCATAGATAGATCTGTCATGATTTTAACAGTCTGTTATCTTGCACCCCCTCATGTCTGCTCTGTAAAAGATCCTATTAGGTTCTGAAGACTTGTGCGCCCATATCTTGATATCACCATACTCCTCCCTGATCTCACTACACTCTGTACTTAAGGGAATACTAATCTAAAATACTTGAACTTTGCCAGTTTCTTCTGTCATTGGCTATGGCTTCTTGATATGCTCCAATAATGTGAAAATTTGACTGCAGACATAGATCCAACTAAAGTGGTTGTTGCCTGACTATATTTCAAATTGAAAATGATAACTCAGCAGTAAAGTTCAAATGCTGCTGTTCGATAAGTTCCCCACGTTGAATAGCAACACAACCTCATGATCAATGGATCCCGTCTAAAATTTAGTCCATAGCAATGACTTGACAGCTAGTTTGCAAAATCCATTATGAAGATGCTCTCCATGTATTCAGCACCTTGCTTTCACCTTGTTTGCAGGGTGTGCAGAATGAAATTTTAAAGCAAACTGTATTAAAAAAATTAAAACATGGGATTCTGCCAGATGCTGGAAGTCCAGAGCAAAATGCAAAATGCTGGAGAAACTCAGCAGGTCAGGCAGCATCTAGGAAATAAATTAACAGGCGATGTTTTGAGCAGAGATCCTTCATTAGGGTTGGAAAGGAAGGGCGAAGAAGCCCGAATAAAGTGGGAGGGGGAGAGAGTACAAGCTAGAAGGTGATAGGTGAAGCCGGGTAGGTGGGGAGAGGGAGATGAAGTAAAAAGTTGGGGAGAATGATAAGTGAAAAAGGTAAAGGGCTGGAGAAGAAGGAGTTTGATAGGAGAAGAGAGTGGACCATGGGAGAAAGGAAGGAGGAGGGGCAGTAGGAGAGGTGATGGGCAGATGAGGAGAAGAGGGTAGGAGATAAGTTTATTTTGATTCCCATAAATGTGTTCTGTCTCACTTTGGTTGAAGGGCAAAAAGCTACCTCAACTTGAAGCTGTGTTTACTCTGAGTGTCTCAACATTTCTGCCAACAAGATGTGCTTTAAGTTCTATTTCACAACAAGAAAGAACTGAACTATTTAACTCTTGTGATCTATTTCCCGTACCTGTCCCATATTGCTTTTGAATATTGCTAATAAAATCTGTCATAATTAAAATTCTTTAGATCTTTCACCACTTTAGTTTGTAGGAGAGTTGGAAATTGTTAATGTCTTTTGTGTGACAATATTCATGACTTTTTAACATGTCAAACTTTATTCTTAAGTGCAAACTTTTTTTCTCAATTCTAACTCCAGAAGCTAGTGCAGAAAAGATTAACAATATTACTTGAGCTGGAAGGCTTAAGTTGTGGAGGATAGGCTGTGGCTTGGAGTGTAGGAAGCTGATGCTGACCTTCATGGTATAAAATGAAGGGAAGGCAAATTAAACAAAATTAGGAAGGCAAAGAGGATTCATAAAATATCAATAGCAAATGAAATTAAAGGAAATCCATAGACATTTTATAAATACATGAAAGATGAAAGACTAACCATGGTAGGGCCCAGAGAGATGAGAGGCACTCTGTGAGTGAACCTGTAAGGTATAGGCGAGGTTCTAACTGAATACGTTGTAAGTGTTCTCAAAGAAAACAGTTAATAGTTAGGGCACTTGGCAAATTTTAGTTCAGATTTCATTATGTACCAGGTAGGGCTCAGAAAGCCTGTGTCAGCCAACTGGTGGAAATGTTCAAGAAGATCTTCAGTCTCTCACTACTGTATTTGGAAGTTCCCACCTGCTTTAAAAGAGTGACCGTCATACCAGTGCCCAAGAAGAGCAGTGTGAGTTGCCTCAACAACCAATGGCACCGACATCTACAATGATGAAGTGCATTGGAAAGTTGGCTGTGGCAAGAATCAACTCCTGACGAAGCAAGGACCCAGACCTGTTGCAATTTGCATATTGGCACAGTAGGTTTATAGCTAATGTAATATTCATCTTCGTCTCGGCCAATAGTCATACCTATGTCAGGTTGCTTTTTATTGACTACAGCTCAGCATTCAACACAATCATACCTTCAGTTATAATCAGCAAGCTCCAAAACTTGAGCCTCAGTGCCTGGAATCTTGACTTCCTCACCGGTGACCACAGTCTCTGCAGATCAGAAATAACATCTCCTTGCAATTAGTCAACAGTGGTGCACCTCAAGGCTGTGTGCATAGCCGTCTGCTCTATGCTCTACACCCACCATTGACTGGCTAGGCACAGCTCAAACAGCATCTATAAATCTGCTGTTCTGGCATTGATATCAATAGACAATAGACAATAGGTGCAGAAGTAGACCATTCGGCCCCTCGAGTCTGCAACGCCATTCTGAAATCATGGCTGATCATTCACTATCAATACCCAGTCCCTACCTTGTCCCCATATCCCTTGATTCCCCTATCCATCAGATATCTATCTAGCTCCTTCTTGAAAGTATCCAGAGAATTGGCCTCCACCGTCTTCCGAGGCAGTGCATTCCACACCTCCACAACTCTCTGGGAGAAGAAGCTCTTCCTCAACTCTGTTTTAAATAACTGACCTCTTATTCTCAATCCATGCCCTCTGGTACTGGACTCTCCCAACATCTGGAATATATTTCCTGCCTCAATCCTATCAAATCCTTTAATTATCTTAAACGTTTCAATCAGATCCCCTCTCAATCTCCTCAGTTCCAGTGTGTACAAGCCCAATCTCTCCAATCTCTCTGCGTAAGACAGCCCTGCCATCCCAGGAATCTACGCTGCACTTCCTCAATTGCCAGAATGTCCTTCCTCAAACTTGGAGAGCAAAACTGTACACAATATTCCAGGTGTGGTCTCACCAGGGCCCTGTACAAATGCAAAAGGACATCCTTGCTCTTGTACTCAATTCCCCTTGTAATAAAGGCCAACATTCCATTTGCCCTCTTCATTGCCTGTTGCACTTGCTCATTCACCTTCATTGACTGATGGTGAATATCAGATATCAGATATCAGATGGTGACGAGGCATACAGGAGCAGGATAGTTCAATTGGTTAAGTGATGTTGAAGCAACAATCATGCATTCAGTGAAGACTAAGGACAAGCCCTCTTCTCATTTCTACCATCAGGGAGGAGCCTGAAGGTACTCAATATTTCAGGAACAACTCCTTCCCCCGTCATTGGAGTTCTTTGTGGACAATGAACCCATGAATACTATCTCATTGTTTTTGTCCTTTTTTGGATTAATTTAATTTTCTTAATTACACTTTCATTTTTATCATTATGTATTGCAATGTACTGCTGTCACAAAACACATTTCATGACACAAACAGTGATATTAAACCTGATTATGATGAGAAGGATGTATTAATATTTCTAATTCCAGGATGCTTTCCTTCCTTTACTATAAATGTTGTTGCTGCAATCAATCACTGAGAACAAGCTGTTTTCCTTCCTTTGTGTTATCAGTTATCTTGAGGCTTAAAATGCAACTATCTGCACTGATTCTTCCCAAAAGTAATGTAAATATGTTCAAAGGTTCATTTCATGCACCCTCTGTACCTCTTGTGTCAAATTTTATTCTTTGTCAGAAACTGATAGTTTTTAACCTTGTTCTTCTGATAATGTTTAGTCATCGCAGCCTTTTGCCCCTTAAGGATATAAGCAAATACAGTCATATTCTATTCTCTTATCCCTCCCTCTGATTTATGTTGTGAGCCATTAACCAATTTGTGCAATTTATAATGGACATACTTTCATTGCTCGGAAGTCAGCTCCATCTAAATTGGGAATCTTAATAACCAACTGTTTCATGTTTCTCCTTTCTGATCACAACCAAAGCCCTGATTATATAATTACTGTTATTTGGTAAATGTTCATGAACCATCGAACTATTGACTAAATGTGGCTTATTTCTAAGCCGAGCATAGACTTGCCTCTTTGGTTGTTTGATATGTAACTTCACTCACCTCAGCTCTGAACTGATTCTCCAATATACAGACTCACTCTTTGGGACTCTTTACAATTCGTATTCTTAGTATTATTTGATATTTGCACAATTGGTCATCTTTTGCACTTTGGTTATCAATCTTTATAGTTCTTTACGTAAATGCTGTTGTATATTATTTACCTTATGGGGGAGGTGCATTGAGTTGTTGATCAGTCTTTGTGTAGTTTTTCATTGAGTCTATTGTATTTCTTTATTTCTACTGTGAATGCCCACAAGAAAATGAATCTCAGTGTAGTATATGGTGACAGATAGGTACTTTGATCATCGTTACTTTTGCATTTAGAGTGCATCAGTGACTTTGATGTTCTTAGTGAATGGGAGATCATGGGTTTGAGGAGCTGCTAAAGACATTGGTTGTTTGTGTGTAGCTTTTAATTGATTCTGTTGTATTTCTTTGTTCTACTGTGAATACCCCTAAGGAAATGAATGTGGTGGGGGGGGGGGGGAGCTGAAAATTGGAATACAGTACTTAAACACAGTGTCTTGACATGGACTGTTCTTCAAACTGGATTAACTGGTGAAGTTGAACAATTGATCTTGTAGACGTATTAAAAATCCAGCAGCCCTTGGACTGAGCTTGTGCAGTGACTAAGTGTTATAGATTTGGAATTGGGCAGTCTTTGTGATGGAGGAGCTTAATGTATGAGCTTCCTTTGGAGAGGGGTGGCATTGCTGACCATGCCAGAAGTTTTAAGGAGAAAGACAAGTATGAGGGATGGTGCAACACAAATTGAGTCACAAAGTTTGCTATTCTAGACTTGCAAATCATCTTCTGTAATTGCATAGTCTAATTTTGCGACATCATCTATTGTATTTAACTAATATGCAATGACCTCAAGTCAAAAATATATATAGGAAGTCGCCATAGTCATACAGCTCAGAAATAGGATCTTTGGCCTAACTTGAAATAAAGTATTCTAGCTCCCAAAATGTTATGTTTATGATGTGTAGAAATACTACTGAATTGCAGATATTATAATTGATATATTTGAATTTGCATCTGAATGAACATGACAAGTGCACTGCCATCTTACCAGAAGACCTTGTGTACAGGCTGACTGTCATATTTATCAAAGTAGTAACTATACATAATGCTTTAAAAATTCAAGATTCCAAAGCCCTGAATGAGACTATTCAAACTCAAAATAATGCTATTTCATTTTGATATGTTATGACCTGATTGGAGTTTTATCTTTGAATAGAAATGTATAAATGATGAATCACCTAACCTAACTGTCAAGCTAGAGCAGCTATATTACAGCTGATTTCTGACAAACTCTACTTTTTACTTTGATTCTAATCTTGTGTTTTTTAAGCTTGTACCATTTCTTGTATCCAGAAAGGATTCTTTAACTTCGTTCCAAAAAAGGTTTATTGTAATTTTTAGTGTCACGTCCTTGACGTCCTGAAAGCGGAATTAGTTTTTATCTTTTACTCCTGTTCTCTTTGTCAAATGCAGCTGTTAATTGGGGTTTATCTTTCAGAATTTGGCTGTGATTATGGGAATTGTAAACTGCCTTCCCTTCATGGGTAATGAGGTGAACAAATAGTGCTTTGAAAAAGTATTGAGTACCCCAACCCTTCGTTCACATAAATGAGTATTACAAACAGGGACTTTGATCAATTTAACTGAGAATTTTTGTTTGTGAATCACATCTTTTTTTCCACTCAGTAGAGCCCCAAAAAATATGGAAAATTGTAAAGAATGAAAAACTAAAAATACAAAAATTGAAATGCCAGCAGTTTAAAAGTATTCACCTTCTCCCTTACTCAGTAATTAGTTGAACGACCTCTTGCACCTGTAAAAAGCCAGTAGTCTTTTTGGATAAGTCTCTATCAGCTTTGCATAATGTGATGGAGCATGATTTGCCTATTCCTTGCAAAGCCAGAGATGTTCATTTGGGTTAAGGTCAAGACCACTCAATTTTGCACATTTGAAGCCTCTCCAGGGTTGCTCTTGGTTGTTGTCCCACTAAAGAAAAAAATTCAAAGTAAGTTTATCATCAGCTACCCCATCTGAGCTGCATGCTTTTCGTGGGTTCATCCTCCTGAAGTGGCCTCTGAGACTGAAAGCACAGGATCATCTGAGTTTGTGATGGTTTCTCCATGTTTTGACGGTCAAAGCAATCATCGAAGGCAGTGAGTTCATTTGAAAGCAAAGCCCTGTTGTTTCCTATAGTCACTAGATGATAGTTTATCAGGGGTGATAGCATTCAAGCCCTGCCACAACTGTCAAGCATGCTTTGTTGATTGAAGTTTAGTCTGGGATTGCCACTTACCTGTGAGTTGGCTTTCTGGAGATTGTATCTAAACCTCTTGGTCACCTGACTTGAATGGCTCTGACTTGGCCCTCAGCAGATAGTTTATATGGGGCTTCTGGTTGGGGAAGGGTGAACGATTTTGTGGGGACACATTACCCTGTTTCTTTCTGGCAGAGGCCAGTAGGTTTCTATCCAGAGTCTCTGTATTTAGCAGCATTAATCTTCCCATCAATCCTGACCAGATTTCCAGTCCCTGCTGCTGAAAAGCAACTCCAGAACATGATGTTACCTCCACCACACTTCAGGAGAGGGATGGTGTTACTTAGCTGATGCGCAAGATTAGATTTACGTCCTATGTACCGCTTAAATATATCTTTTCCCATAAAGACTTTGTGAAGCGTTGCTTTGAAGGTACTGTAAAGATTGAAGGAGGTCTTGAAGTCGGATGAGACTAAAGTGGAGCACTTTTGCCTCAACGCTAAGTAGTACTGGTGGCATAAATGTAATACTGCTATAATATTGTAAATCGAAGAGGTAAATAAGGATATGGAAGTTGAAATTGAAGCACTAGTCCTTATTTGAAAGAAAATGCAGCTGTCTTAGACTATGTAGATTCTTGGGAGGCAATTATAGTTTTGATGGTGAACCGTTATAATGTGTTCCTTTTTTATTGAATGTGAAGATGCTTATATCCGGGTGCTGGTGATAAAGCACAAATTTTAGCTATCTTATTTCTTAAATTTCATTGGCAACATTGCAAGAGTTGTATTTTCACAGCGATGATTTTTCATCCCGTAAGTTCAACAGGAATAAATCTGAGCGTGTAATCAGAAATACAGGTTTCTGACCAATTTCCAACACCCTCCCCAGTGTTGTGGCCTTCATTAGCCTTGCAAGTTACTGGATCCCTAATATCATCTCACCCCTAAAATATATTTTTATTTGTTCCTGGGATTTCATTGTGGGGTTTTTCTTAATGGTGTTGCTCAGCATTGTTCTGTTTTTTCTCTTAGCCGGTAAACCATGTCATTTAGAGAAATATAGTGCAAAGTAACTCCGGAAGACAAAATCAAATCTAACAATGAAAGTAATGGTAATCCCATGTATTTGTTCACACAAAGTAAATTGTGAGTTTTGTTATGCAGTCTAGATAGGGATTGTCTTGAGGTAAGTTTTTTTTTGGTTTGAACGAAGTTGGGGAATTTTCAAGCATCATCCTGTGGTTTATATAACACTTGTAACTAGTAAATGCCCAAAGGCCATATCCGTCTGACCCATATAAGCATTATTTTTGAAAATACCTTAGTGGGAGGTTTGTTTTGAGTTTGTCAGTCTTTGTGTGAGGTTTTTCATTGATTCTGTTGTATTTCTTGTCCTAAATGAATGCCCACAAGAAAACCAATCTTGGGGTAGTGTGTGGTGATGTATATATACTTTGATAATAATTTCAGAGAAAGGCATCATTATTGTGCTGCTCCTCTGTTCACCCATCTGCGGGGTACATGTGTTTCATTGAAAAAGTTCAAAAAAATTTTAAGTACTTTTATTACCAAAGTGCACACTTGACACTTTGTACACCTTGAGATTCATTTTCTTATGGGCATTCACAAGTAAATACTAAGAAACACAATGGAATCAATGAAAAAAATCACACACAAGATGGACAAGCAACCATGTGGACACATCATGCGAAGAGAGACATTAGAACATTTAGTTACAACTGGAAAGCTGGAAAGAAAAAAGAAGCAGACAGAATGAAAATGATAGATGGATTAACATCATGGTTAGAAACGGGAGGCAACAACCACCATTCGGAGGGTCAGGGACCGTGATGGATGGAGAGACATGATCGCCCACGCTGAACGGCAAGGCACCTGAACTACTGCTCATAAGTTATCATATGTTATGTGTACTACTGTGCTTTACACCCTGGTTTGGAGAAATACTGTTTTGTTTCTATATGCATTGTGCTTATATACATTATGTACATGTATATAGCTAAATGGCAATAAACTTGACTTGTAATCTTTCACTCTCACTATCAAGAATCTAGTTGCCCTTGTCTTGTTGATATTCAAAGCCTATAGTGCAGCCACACTCTGAAGACCCATGACCTCCAAGGGAAAGAAAATTCTCCTGCCTCATGTAAAAGTATGATTCCTACTATAATGTATTAAGATCCTTAATAAGGACATCAGTGCTGTGTCCAGTATTCTAGATGTGGCTGACTACATCTTCAAATGGACTAGTATATATTTTGTACATCGTCTTTAGCCTTTACATTTTGGTGACGTTGTGTCCACCACACCCCCCCCCACCCCAGAATAAGACACATTTGATGACCAAAGCATTATTTTTCAAAGGCACAGGATTTTTCCATACCTTCCATAACTTTGCCCACCAGTATCATGAATGCTATTAATTATTTAGTCTGCCTAACCGCACTTAGCAAATTCTGCTGTAAGTGCTTCATTCTTGTACCCCTTTTTTGAACAATATTATTGTTTTTTTTTCTGCGTATGGAGCAAAATGCAATACTTTCATTTGCCACTAATTCTCTCACTCCTTTTTGTCTTATCCATATTTTCTTGCATTCTTTTCTCATTCTGAGTTCACCAGCCCCCCTGACTTTTGTATCATCTGCTGATTGTGTAATTGTGCTCCTCCACACTCAAGTTGATAATGTACAAAAAGCAAAGCAGTTGTCCTGTTACCAAGTCCTACGTAGTACTGTTGTGTTTCTTTCTGCTTCTTTAATTATTGGTTTTGCTTTTAGATTTGTTTTTATCCACACTGAAATAGTTTACAAATGGTACAAAGCTTAAATAGCTTTATTTCTGAAGATTTTATTGACTGTCTTGCCTTTTTTTTCGTGCACTGATCTTGCTTTATGTTCCCAGATGTATTCCTAACACCTTGGTGTGCTGAGGAACAGAACAGATGGCTACGTCTCTCACTTTTGTTCTTTCTTGTTTTTTTTTCTGCTGATTTCTCCCCTCTCTGGAAAGTATTGACCTCTTGTTAATTTAGCTAGGTGAAATTGATCAGCATGCACTATCTCTATTGAAAGTGTTTTTTTTCTCCCAACTTCTCTTTAAACCCTTCCCTCCCTCCCCCAACTTTCCCCCAAGCGACCTGCAAGGATATGCGTTCAGTCAGCAGGATATTGAATCACTTGGGCAATATCAAAGCTGAGCCCTGTGTTTTTCTCATCTGCCATCTGTTCCCCTTGCTCCAAACAGGGAGCCAAGCTGCCTTTTTTTTTGTTCCCCACATCTAATTCAAACGCAAAGGCCAAATGAAGCAGATCCACCTCTTTTTGTCCTGGATGAGCTAACTCAGCACAAAACGAACACTTAGAACTGGGATATTGCTGATCTATAGCCACCTCCTGCTTTGGAAGAAACTATTGCTGCCCTGACACCTTTTTTAAAAACCAGTTTTGCAGGAAATTTTGATCATCTAATATAATCTTTGATTAGTGACTTTTTAATGAAATATTTGTTTTTATTACAAGTTAGTTTTTAAAATATCAGCATTTAAACACTAGCTCAGTGTCCTAATTATATGAGCCAATGGAAGTGGAAGTCGCCTCACAACCTTTAGTTATGCTTGTTACAAGATAGCTGTGAAATAGTTAATGTAATGCACATTTACATTTTTCCTCCTTTAGAATCAATTTATGTATTGAGGAAAAGAACCCATTTGATTGCTTGGACTTCAAGATGTGCAAATTAGCACTCTCAGGCACCAGATCTTAAGACGTAGCAGGTGTAGACATTGCTTTGTCCACATTTGAATCAATTATGTTGGTGTTAAAAATGCAATGCCGTGTTTGCTTAATGTTACAGTTATCAAATTATTCCAGGCTAATAATTTATCTATACTTGTAGTGTTTCCGAGGTAATTACATTTGTTTACTTGTAGTTGGATTGTGACTTTAGGAAAATTCTACCTCAGCTCAGTTCAGCAGAAAATATCTGCCTGGGCTATCATTCAGATACAGGTTTATCAATGATTCAGTGCTAATGAGGGTTAGCCGGTTGAATCATTTTCTACTTTGTCCTTGGACTAAATTACTAACGACACATATTGATCTAATAAATGTGATGGATATCATCAATAAATGTATTGATGTCCAACGAAGGGATTTTATTTCAAGGACTGACTTTCTGGTACATGTATTCAGTTGGAAATGTGTAAAATATGCTTGATAGTTTAATTTGTATGGAACTGACATAAATTGCCATTTGAGCATGTCATACTTTAGTATCTAACACGTGAATTTCACCACTACTGGCATTGCTGAAATGTATTGATAAAAATTGACAGACAAATTTGTTCATTCTCCCCCAAAACTGTACAAATACAAATTTATTTATCACATTTATATCAAAACATACAGTGAAATGTGTTGTGTGAGTTGATCAACACAACCTGATGATGTGCTGGGGGCAACCTGTAAGTGTCGCCACCCATTCTGGCACCAACATAGTATGCCCACAATGTTCAGCAGAACAACAGCAACATTTTCCATCAGTATAAGCAGAAGCACAGCAACATCTATGCATTCAAGTTTTGAAGCTTCATTACAATAGCATAATGAGAACTTTATTTTATCTCATTTGCACAGGCCCTTCCAGCCTAATGAGTCCATGCTGACTAATTAACCTGCTATCCCATACATGTTTGGAATGTGGGAGGGAACTGAAGCACCTGGGGGAAACCCACACGGTCACAGGATAACATACAAACAACTCCTTACAGACAGTGGTGGGTATTGAACCTGGGTCACTGGCACTCAAAGGTATTACACTAG
The DNA here is from genome assembly GCF_030144855.1 of Hypanus sabinus. Classification (NCBI taxonomy): domain Eukaryota; kingdom Metazoa; phylum Chordata; class Chondrichthyes; order Myliobatiformes; family Dasyatidae; genus Hypanus; species Hypanus sabinus. The sequence goes on along the minus strand of NC_082712.1, from coordinate 8,513,803 downwards.
CCACTGTCATCGTGCTGTCAATTATTGCTAACTCCACTTTTCCAATCAGAGGACGAGATCTTTATAATTCATACTGTGGATGTTAAGCCTGTACTGACCCTGAAAGAATAAAATGTAAATCAACAGTTTACTTTGAAGCTAGGATTTAATACCATCATCCCCTCAAAACTAATCAGTAAACTCCAAGATCTGGGCCTTAATATACCCTTGTGCAATTGGATCCTGGATTTCCTCACTTGTCGACCCCAGTCATTTCAGATTGGCAAAAACATCTCCATCAGCACAGAACCACCACAGGGATGTGTGTCTAGTCCCCTGCTCCATTCGCTTTACTGTGTGACACAATACAGCTCCAATACCATATACAAGTTTGCTGATTACACAATTGTAGACTGTACCAAAGGTGGTAATGTATACAGGAAAGAGATTGAAAATTTGGCTGAGTGGTGTAATAACAGCAATCTCTCACTCAATGTCAACTTGTAGACTTCAGGAGAGGGAAACTAGAGATCCATGAGCCCATAATCATCGGAGGATCAGAGGTGGAGAGGGTCAGTAACTTTAAATTTCCGGGTGTCACTATCCCAGAGGACCCAGCCTGGACCCATATAAATATAATTGCAAAGAAAGCACAACAGCATCTTTATTTCCTCAGGAGTTTGGAGATTCAGCATGTCATTGAAAACCTTGCCAAACTTCTATAGATGTGTGGTGATTGCCTGCATTATGGTCTGGTATGGGAACACCAATGCCTTTGAGTGCAAAATCCTACAAAAGGTAGTGGATTCAGCCCAGTATATCACGGATAAAACCCTCCCAACCATTGAGCACATCTACATGAAATGTTGCTGTAGAAAAGCAGCATCCATCATCAAAGATCCTCACCACTTAGGCCATGCTTTTTTCTCCCTGCTGCCATCAGGTAGAAGGTACAAGAGCTTCAGGACTCAATCCACCAGGTTCAAGAACAGTTGCTACTCAATCATCAGATTCTTGAACAAGAGGGAATAACTGCACCCATTGTTCCCACAACTGATGGTTTTACTTTAAGGACTCTATCTTGTTACTTCATGCACAAAATGCTGGTGGAATGCTGTGTTCCACCATCATTTTGTGTGTGTTGTTTGAATTTCCAGCATCTGCAGATTTCCTCGTGTTTGTTACTTCATGTTCATTTTTTAATTGTTTATTTACTTTTGCATTTGCACAGTTTGTTGTCCATTGATCCTGTTTACAGTTACTGTTCTATAGATTTTCTAAGTATGCCCACAGGAAAAAGAATCTCAGGGTTGTTTGTGGTAACGTGTGTACTCTGATATATTTTACTTTGAACTTTGATTACTGCTGGACCAGTTTAAGGATGTTGTGTTCCCTACCCCCCAAAATATTAATGAACAAGATGAGGCTCAAAATAGGATTTTCTGCCAATGATAAATTACTAGTTTTCACTGAAAATATGTGACTGTCAATCAACATAGTACAAGAAGTCCTTTGATCAATGACAATACAAGAAGGCAGGAGAATGGGGTTGAGCCATGATCGAATGGCAGAGTAGACTCAATGGCCTAATTCTGCTCTGATGTTTTATGGCCTAGAACATTTTTTTGGCATGGACCTATACCATTAAGCAATGGATCCATGGACCCCAGATTGGGAACTCCTGGTCTAGAAGATTTTGGTTTATTTCAGTTTATTCTGTGTGATTGGAGTGGTGTCTCCTGCAAATACCATCAAGCTCAGATGACTTGATTTTCAGGTTACAGATTTCTAACCCAATCTTATCTCGTGCATCAAGAGCAAGGTCTGTATTTGAGTCTGAGTTGGAGCTGCTTTGTTAATATTGATGACGCTGTATTTGTCTTTGTGAGTATATAATCTGACTGTTAATCTGCAAGTATTTCATTTTTTAAAGAAACATCCTAATTTTCTGACCAAGTAGATGTCAGAGTTGCCCTGCTTCATAATGGGAAAGCTACAGCATCATTGGCTCTCCCAGCTGCATTTATCAGGAGACTCAAAGACAAATGCAGAGCCAATATAGTATACCATACTACTACTATACTGGCTCTGCATTTGTCTTTGTCTCCCCCCTGATAAATTTTGTGAGTGTATAATCTGACCGTTAATCTGCAAGTATTTCATCTTTTTAAAGAAACATCCCAATTTTCTGACCAAGTAGATGTCAAAGTTGCACTGCTTTGTGATGTGGAAAACTACAAGATCATTGGCTTTTCCAGCTACATTAAACAGATCAATTCTACTGTCACTCAAGGCTTCATAGTTAAAATCTTCTCTCCTCAATCCCCCTACTGTCAATACTGGTTTCCTGTCATTGTGCTGTCAGTCCTAGCCTCCCTTCCCCTGTTATGTTCCAGCTCCCATTGCTTTTGTTTCTCTCCAGCTGTTCCCAACCACTGCTTCTCACTTCCATTCCTGCTGGTACGCTGTATTTACTCGGTGCTGTTCTTTAGCCAATGTTATGCCCCAAGTCACCCATGACCATCCTGATCGATGATGTCCTGACCCAATATTTGTTGCAATAAGGTTTTAATGAATTTTAAAGAAGAAATCTTTTATATCTGGGATTATTTTGTAACAGTTTTGTGTGAAATTCTCAAATATGGTTGGGCTGGAAAGATCAATAGATGCTATCTCAGGGAAGCTTGTCATGACAATTAGCATTCATTTTGCATGCAGCTGGTGCATTGAAATCACCATAGTCATGATATTTAAACCATTGTTTGGCATTTTTAACAAGGTAGATAGCAGCTTTGAAATTTCTATATTACTGCTTTTATTTAATCCCTCACAATGAGCAGAAGAATGGTAGTGATGTTGGTGAGACACTGATTAAACCAGTTCTGAAACAACAGTTATAGTATCTCCCATTTTGATCAAGCTATACACAGAAGCAGCAGGATGTGTGAGAGAATACATTTTTGGAAACATGAATAATTGAATAACGTCCATTATATTGACCATCAGTGTCAAAACCAGTTATTAATTAAAGTCAGCATTCTTCAGCCACACCAAGTTAGGTCACTTCTTGTTTTTCAGTGTAGTGTATAGGAAAGAAAAAAAAACTATATTTTTGGAACTATATTTACAATTTAATGAAATGTGCAAATTCTGAGCTGTTTTCCAGGGCTTTGTCCCTATGATAAGTCATGAGCACAACCTATAATTTCAGACATAATGCACAGAAATAATGCACCATTAATATTGCCTTTTCAGAGGTGGATTTGAAATGAGACCCTGCTGTTACAAACCCACCACTGGAGGTTTTTATATAACGTATTCCTTTTTCTTCTGAAGTAAAGAAGTTGCTGAAATTTCTGACCATGGAAGGTAAAGATGATGTGTCTACATTCTTTAAGCAAATGTTTTCTTTTACTTTTGCAGTACAGTTAAACACACTGGCAGCTGGACAATAGTATGGAAAAATTCACAGATGTATCCTTTTCACATAGAAACATAGAAAATAGTTGCAGGAGTAGGCCATTCAGCCCTTTGAGCCTGCACCGCCATTCAGTATGATCATGGCTGATCATCCAAATGGCTGATCATCCAACTCAAAACCCTGTACCTGTTTTCTCTCCATACCCCCGATTCCTTTAGCCACAAGGGCCATATCTAACTTCCTCTTAAATATAGCCAATGAACTGGCCTCAACTGTTTCCTGTGGCAGAGAATTCCACAGATTCACCACTCTCTGCGTGAAGAAGTTTTTCCTCATCTCGGTCCTAAAAGGCTTCCCCTTTATCCTTAAACTGTGACCCCTTGTTCTCTGCTTTCAATCATCAGCAAAATAATGTAAGGTGTTGGAAACCATGCAAGCATGAGCCACCTACTCACCAATGGTCAGTTTGGCTTATGCTGGGACGAAATGGCACCAAATCTCATTACAGCATTGGTCCAAACAAAATCCAAAAGGCTAAATTCTGGAGCTGCAGGCAAAATGAATACTGCCCACATCAAGGCAGCATTTGATCAAATATGGTGTTGAGGTTTCTTGGTAAAACTGAAGGCAATGACAATTAAAAGGAAAACATTCTAGTGGTTGGAGTCATACTTCCTCACAGAAATGTGGCTGTGGTTGTTGGACACCAATCCTCTCAGCCCTGAGGAATGATTGTATCATTTCCACAGGGCAGTGTTCTCATCTCAACTATATTCATCTGCTTCATGAAGAACGTTCCATCATTATATCAGAATCGGGCACCTTCTCTGATAGCTTAATGTCCAAATCCGTTTACAACCCGTGGCTGATGAAGCAGCCCCTGGCTTCATGCAGCAAAATTCAGAATAATATTCAGAAATAAGCTAATAAGTGGCAGGAAACATCCACACCACAGAAGTGCCAATCATTTTACCATCCCCAACACGATAGAGCTTAACAAGCTACCTTTCAACATTCAATGTCTATAATTAGCCAGAAACTTAATCTGACCGGCCATACAAATACTCTTCATCCAATAACATGTCACCACCACGCACATTCTAAAATGCTGAATGCTTTTCTCCCTTCAACTCCTTGGTCCACTCTTTGATCCTGCCTGCTACTCCCATCATGCGATTTGTTTCCCAGGGGTCTTTTAAGGAGATAGTTAAGATCAGCTTTAATTGTCACATGTATATCGATGCATAGAGTGAAGTGCGTTGTGTCAAAGACTAATGCTGGGAAGTGCTGGAGACATTCTGCGAGTGTTGCAATGCTTCTAGTGCCAACATAGCGTGCTAACCCCAAATAAGAGAACATCTGCAGATGCTGGAAACCCAAGCAACACACACAAAATATTGGAGGAACTCAGCAGGCCAGGCAGTATGTACGGAAAAAAAAAAGTACAGTTTACGTTTTGGGCCGAGACTCTTTGGCAAGACTGGAAGAAGCCTATGTAGGGTCTCACCAATATGTAGGAGACCACACTGAAAGCACCAGACACTGCATATGAAGCCAACAGCCTCACCTGGAAGGTCTGTTTGAGGTCCTCAGTGGTGGTGAGGGAGATGGTGTCAGGACAGGTGTAGCACTTTTTCCACTTGCAAGGATAAGTGCCAGGAGGGGGGAGATCAATGTGGAGGGGCGAATGGACAAGGGAGTTGCATAGGGAGCAATACCCTGCCCTCCCCGCAGAATGTGTGGGGGGGGGGGGAATGGGGGAGGGAAAGATGGGCTTGTTGGTGTGATCCCATTTAGAGGTGGCAGAAGTTCCAGTGAATTGTGTATCTGATGTTGAGAGTGGTGGGGTGCTAACTTGTAAGTGTTTGGAATGTGGGAGGAAATGGGACCACTGGAAGGAAACCCACGTAGTCTGGGGAGAACACACTAACACCTTACAGACAGTGGCAGGAATTGAACTCCAACCTTACAATGACTGGTGCTGTAAAGCATTACGCTAACTATTACACAACCGTACCGTCTATTTAATACTGTTTTTCTATTACTGTCTTGTTTTATCTACCACTTTATTTAATTGCTTGAGAGGAAGCCAAACGGAGTTTCATTGTACCCATGTATAATGACAATAAAGATCATTGAATTCATTCCAAAGAAGGTGTATATGTCCTTTCACCTCTCCTCCTCCTCCTCCTCCTCTCATTTAATTATGCATATTGTGGTTTCAGGAGAAGTATTCTGCATTTTTTATGTGAGAAGCTGGGATCTGAAGATGACCAGAGTACTCCTTAATCTGGCGATGATTCAGGAGGTTAACACAGGGGACAAAACAGAGCTGCAAGTTCTCAGTTCAGATTGCACTTGTGGAGGGAGAATTGGGGTAACCCCTCAACAGAATCCACAGGCTCATTTCATTTAACAGTACTCACTTTCATTTACATGTTGCAAATATTTATTCCGATACTCAGCAGAATAGCTTTATTATCATTGTGTATAAGTAATTTATTGTTCTGTGGCAGCAGTAGTGTAAGACAAAAACTGCAAGAAGTTACAAAAAAAATTAATGCTGACAAAGACTAGTGAGGTAATGTTCATGATTTCATGTACCATTCAGAATTCTAATAGAGGGAACAAGCAGTTCCTAAAATGTTGAGTAACTACTCCCAATGGTAGTAATGAGAAGAGGGCACATTCCAGATGGTAAGGGTCCTTAATGATGGTTGCCAACTTATTTCAAGCACTACTTTTTGAAGATGTCAGAATGCTCTTCATAGTATGTCTATAGAAATTTGATATCGTTTTTGGTGAATTTCCTTAAACTCCTTGTGAAGTATAGCTGTTGTTATGCTTTTGTGATTCTATCAATGCATTGGGTCCAGTGTGTCAACTTCAGATTTTTAATTGTTAACCACTTGTATAATTGTTTAAATTGGCAAACTTGACTGCACACAGGTGATCTCCATATGACTAAAACCAGTTGGCTGCACCAGTGATTATTTGAGGTGTCATATTAAAGGGGGTGAATACTTGTGCAGTCAATTATTTTGTGTTATATTTGTAACTAATTTGGATCATTTTGATAAGATGTCTAACTCGAAAGAGTATTTTTCTGTTGATCAGTGTCAAAAAAGCCAAATGAAATCCACTGTGATTCAGTGTTGTAAAACAAAATAACGTGAAAACTTCCAAGTGTGTGAATACTTTTTATAGGCACTGTATGTAGAACTGTGTGAATAATTTTATGTCCGTTTACATGCCCAGTAACCCATAAACCATAGTAGAAATCCTGCAGATTTCACAGGTGATAAACATGAGATTCTGCAGATGCTAGAAATCTTCAACAATATACAGTAAGTCAGCATGGTGCTCAAGATCTACAGAGGCTCAGTGGTGTATTGACATGGCATGCTGGACTGAGTGCCTGAGTTCAGGTGAAGAGCTTGTTTCCATGCTGTATGACTCTTAATGCCCTGTGCACATCGGGAAGTATCAGTGCTCAGTATATCCAGCCCTGAAGAGAAGCAGAACTATTGCACATGCAACTCATTTTATTTTGTCAGACGAAGTGCTGATGTTGGTATTTTGGGGAACATGGAACACCATGAATTTCTTTACCATTTGGCATCTGCTGTAGGTAATCCTGAAACCCTTCAGCTGGCTAATTTTGCTCTTAATAGATTATGAAAGACAGTGTTGGAAAATGCATGGTCATGCACTTTGGTGGTAGAAATAAATGTGCAGACTATTTTCCAAACGGAGTAAATTAAAAAAAAACCTGAGATGCAAAGGAACTTGGGAGTCCTTGTGCAGAACATCCTCAATGTTACCTTGCAGGTAGAATCAAAGATGTTGAAGGCAAATACAATTTTAGCATTCATTTTGAGAGGTCTAGAATACAAGAGCAGGTTGTGATGCTGAGGCTTTCTAAGGCACTGATGAGGCCTCACCTTGAGTATTGTGAACAGTTTTGGGCTCCTTATCTAAGAAAAAGGGTTCAGAGGAGGTTCACAAGGATAATTTTGTGAATGAAAGAGTTATATGTGAAATGTTTGGCTCTGGGCCTATACTTGCTGAAATTTAGGAGGATAAGGGTGGGGGGGGGGAATCTCAGTGAAACCTTTTGAATGTTGAAAGGCCTAGACAGTATAGATGTGGAAAGGATGTTTCCCATGGTCGGGGAGTCAAGGACAAGGGCCTCAGGATAGAGGGGCGACAATTTAAAACAGATAAGGAGAAATATCTTTAGCCAGAGAGTGTGAATTTGTGGAATTTATTACCACAAACAGCTGTGGCGGCCAGGTAGTTGGGTGTATTTAAGACGAAGCTTGATCGGTTCTTGATTAGACCCAGCATCAGAGGTTACAGGGAAGGGGTGGGGGAGGGGGGTAGGTAAGAGAAAAGGATCGTCCATGTTTGAATGGTGGAGCAGACTCGAAGGGGAAAATGCCCTAATTTTGCTCCTATGTCTTAAGGTCTTATAATCCATGAGAGGCTTCTGATAATTTTTTTTAAAAGATTCCCCGCTGGGCTGTATCTTAGTTTTATTTTGTCTGCAAACCTTTTGGAGCTTGTTTCTCTGATGTAGTTGACTTGATTGTGTTAAATTGGGTGTCAAAATGCAAAGTAAGTTCATTATTGAAGTACCTATGCCACTGTATACTCTGCTGAGATTAATTTTCTTGTGAGCATTTGTAGATACAAAGAAACAGAATAGAATCAGTGATGAACCACACACAAACAGATGGACAAAGAACCAATATACAAATAGAAAAAAAATTACCTAAATAATAAATAATATTGAGAACGTGAGTTGTTGAGTCCTTGAAAGTGAGTCCATAGTTGTGGATTCTGTTCAGTGTTGGGTTGAGTGAAGTTATCCCCCTCTGCTTGAAGAGCCTTATGGTTGAGGGATAATAACTCTTCCTGAATCTGGTGTGGGACCTGAAGCTCTTATACTTCCTTCCCAAAAGCAACAGTGAGAAGAGAGCGTGGCCTGAATGGTGGGGGCTCTTGATTGATGCTGCTTTCTTGTGGCAGCATTTTTTAAAAAAAAATTTTTAATTAGTTTTTCAAAACATTTTACAAATTAAAAACCCCAAATCCTAATGAGGAACATTAAAACAGTGCAAAATTAAGCATACAATAACAATATGCTACAAAGGAAGATAATTCAGCAAAAGAAAAGCACCTAAATTAAAGACAAGTAAGCTTAGTGTCCTCCCCAAGCCCCACAACACAAGAAAAAACGGCAGCAGTTTTTGTAGATGTGCACAATCGTAACGAGAGCTTTTCCTGTGATGATGCACACCACTGGCAATGTCACAACTTAAGGCTCTTCCTAAATGTTTCGACTGAGAAGACATTTTGGGGTTAACCACAATGGTGTGTCTAGGATCACCCATAGATCAGGCTGGATAAAGCTGGCACATTTCTTTCCCTGAGAGTCATCTGTAAACCAGATGTTTTTAATGAGGATCCTGCAGTTTCATTGTTAATTTCACTGAGGCTGATGTTAATGCTGTGAATTGAATTTATTCCCCAGTTGCCATTAGTGATTGGAACATGCAACTCTCCATCAACAATCCAGGCCTCTGGCTATTAGGTTAGTAACTTAACAGCTGTGCTGCCACATCTCATGGGTGTTTCTTACATTATCCTACTCAGAGTTGGTGGCATATTTAATTTGTGCAGCACAATCAAACTGTGTATCCAGCAATCACAGATTATGTCCTGTTAATTGAAGAAACTTTTGGGACTAAACAGCCCACCAGCCCTGATACTTCATGTTGAATTTGTGCTGAATGCTTTAAATTTCTGTATGTACTTCCTGAGAAGATGGTAAGAATTTAATTCTGTACATGAACTTTCATAAAATTGAAAATAACCCTGTTTAGGTAGTAGGAGTTTGGTTATTTCACGTTCATTTCTTATTTTGAAAGAATATTTTGGCTGTAATGCATGGCTGACGAGTGGTTAACTATTTCAGGTCTCTCTTGTAGAAAGCAATTTTCAACTAGTTTGATTCACTCCCCATGACTTTTAAAAGCAAATGGGCACGTTGGAAATACCAGAAGGTATGGGACCAGACAACACCCAGGCAGTATGAACTTACTATCCAAAATTAGCCCAGACTCCCAACAAAGCAATGCCAGTATGAAATATTGTACTCTGTCCCTGTGACTACATGCCTTTCCTCCTGGCTGATCGGGTTTCCTCCTACATCCAAAGTCACGCAGATTAGTAGGTTAATTGGTTGCCTGGATGTAATTGGGCAGCTTGGCTGGAAGGGCCTGCTACCATACTATGTCTCTAAGTGGAGTATGGTTGCATAAGAGATTCTGCAGATACTGAATATCTGGAGCAGCTTTTATAATATTTTAGAGGAATTCATCAGGTCAGTTGGCATCTTCGAAGGGGAATAAACAGACCTTCAAACTGTTCATTTCCCTCTGTAGATAACTGCCTGACCACCAGCTTTCCTCCAAGTTTTGTGTGTTTCTCCAATATAGTTGCAACTAGCCTATAGTGTTCAAATTCAACTGGCTTTGTTTAGAAAAACAGGACGAATCCAATCCATGAGGTTACCACTTGGTTTCCCATCAATCATTCACGAAGTGGTAGATGGTGGTGTTAATGTTATCAAGTAATTTATTTTTCAAACTCAGTTGCAACCTGCTTGCCCTGTTTGCTACCCTGTTTGGGTTTTGGTAAAATCACTTGCTCCTGATCTCCTCAGACTTGCAGCCATAGTTATGAGCAATCCCCCTAAAGTCAGTGGTGGAGAGACTCAAGATAGGGAGTTTGACCATCTTTGTAACAATCTTTATGAAAAACTTTGTTATTCACAATTTATTAGACCATCCCAATCAGGGACCAAGTGTTAATCTCACAGGAGAGATGAGAAAGACATGGATTTTGATCTATCTGTTAACTGAGTATGATGGTTGAAAAAACTAATGTGTTGTAATCTTAATTATTGCAGTAACTCTTTTCTGAACAGTCTGAAGTATACCCAAGTCTCTTCAGCTGATTTGCCTCTCAGTAAAGGTCAGAAGTGGGATTTCTGCTAACTATGTTTAGTTGCATTCACAATTGTCAACAAAGGAGACAATGCATGCTGGATGCAGCAAGATCCAAATGAATCTGAGTTTGGTCAAATAAGCTGTGTGGAACACAGGCACCTCAAAGATTGTTGTCTAAGATGGTCAGACTCTTTATCCTGAGTGTCTTGAATGTCAAATTCATGAGGACTGTTGATAATGGTTGCAAGAGTAAATCAGAGATTAGGTATCTAACAAAAAATAATACTTAAGCAAAACCTTTCGACTATCTACAAAAATTTCCATATGCCTGAATGAGTGCATCTCTGTACTGAAATACTCATCTCATCAAAACATTCTTTTTCACTTGTTGGCCCATTTACATTAAGTTTTTTCTCTGTTTAGCTTGGCTGTAGTGTGTATCATCTGCTGAATACGCTACCAGTATGCGCTGCAAAACCTGCAGCCAGTTGGGTTTGAATTATGTCTGATTTTTCTTATTCCATGTATATCAGTGAGGTCAGAATTTTTGTTTTTCAGCTCAGTCATGTTGATCTCTTCAAAACTACATGAGTTGCCCACCATAATTTTAACATTAGAGCTGTGTGTAAACCGTAAGACATAGAAGTAGAATTAAGCCAGTTGACCCATCAAGTCTGCTTTGCCATCATGGCTGATCTATTGTCCCTCTCAACCCCATTCTTCTGCCCTCTCCATGTAATCTTTGGTCTTTTAGTAATCAAGAACCTTATAACCTCCGCTTCAAATATACCCAATGACTTGGTCTCTACAGCCGTCTGTGGCAACGAATTCCATGAGTTCCCCACCCTCTGGCTTCCTCCTCATCTCTGTTCCAAATGGATGTATGGATGTCCTATTCTATGGCTGTGCCCTCTGGTCCGACATTCTGTCACTTCAGAAACATCCTCTCCACATCCACTTGAACATTCAATAGGTTTCAATGAGATTCCCCCACACATTCTTCTAAACTCCAGTGAGGACAGGCCCTGAATAAGTCATGAATATGTCCATCACAGCTATCAGTGTTTATCTTGTTGATAAGGATGAAAAGATCTTGCATGACAAATGCAGTCATTGGTTCCAAGAATCTCCCTGTTATGCAAAAAATTCACATGAATTCTACAGTTATTACACAATGAATTTACATCATCTGCCTCTTCCTGTTTGCTGCCATGTTAACGTTATTGATCAATAGCACAGGCAATGAAAGACAGCTCTAGATCAGTCAATGCAAAGCTTCAGACCTGTTCTCATAAACTTGGATGCCAGAGTAGCATTGCTGTTAAAGTGAAATGTTAACACAAAGTGCACTGCAGATGCTGTGATCAAATCAACACGTACAAACAAGCTGGAGGAACTCAGCAGGTCGGGCAGCATCCGTTGAAACGAGCAGTCAATGGCTGCTGCCTGACCTGCTGAGTTCCTCCAGTTTGTTTGTACGTGTTCAAAGTGAAGTGTTACAGCTTGGGTCATTCTGGAGCTTGGCATTCAATTCCAGCACTGTCCTGTTAAAGAATCTTTGTCTTTCCTCCCTGTGGAATGCTGTGTTTCCCCAGATACTCTGATTTCCTACCATAGTTTGAAGATTACCCGGTAGGTTAATTGGTCATTGTAAATTGTCCTGTGATTAGGTTACGGTTAATCGGAGTTGTGGGGTTGCTGGGGCAGTATGGCTTGAAGGGCTGACAGGCTTGCTCCATGCTATATTACTAAATAATATGAGCAGTATAATAGTTGGTAGTGGATGGTGGAGGTGTGGGAAGACTAGGAAATTAAGAAGGGAGCAGGTCTTTTTTATGTTTTCATTGACAAGTTCTTCACAATATTTCAAAGCTGATACTTTTTTTTAGATCAGATTATAATATCTGCTAAATACACTTCTGTTTGAGGTTATAGGTACCTTTCAGTTAATATTGTAAATGTCCTTTCTGATTTGTCACAAAGCTATTGATCAACATTATCAGCTTACAGCAGTTTAATTGATGCACAATTGCAGTTCTGGGTGAAACTCTGGGCCATAAACTGCACTGAGGAAGCAGGTGAATGACCTTGTGTCACTTTCCCCTCCTGTTGAATGATGTGCAAGTGGACCTTGACAGAATGTCCACAAAATGTGAGGTTGAGCTTTTATTTTGGCACTTTGCATGCTATGTTGAACTGTGCTTCTTGAAAAGTATTCCAATGCTACAACAATAATTCACAGTGTCAAAGAGATCAGCCAATTACTTCTATTGTGCTGTAGAAGCCACACACATGATAAAAGCATCTGCTTTCCTACTCAAGGGTGCTGAAATTTGTTGCTGCTGCTCCCAATGCCTTCAGTGGCAAAGCACTATCAAAATGTTCATAAATACATCTGTTTTGGAATCTGTACTTCTGATATTTCAGTGGCGGATAGTTGGTTTCAGATGTAACATGGACAAACAATTCAAAGTTTATTTATTATCAAAGTATGTAAACTTTATACAACCTTGAGATTGGTCTCTTTACAGGCAGCCATAATACAAAGAAACCCAGAAGAGCCCCATTTAAAAAAGGACTGTCAAGAACCCAATGTGTAGAGAAAAAAATCATACAAACAATAAAAGTAAGCAAATAGCATTCAGAACTGAAGTTTTACACAGGTGAGTCCACAGACAGGAAGCCAGGCATTACTGCAGCCCGAGCAGGCCACAGCCTTCGTTAAGCACACACCAGAAATGGGTTCTGAAGGAAGAGGCTGTAGAGATTGCAGAGGCATTAACAATGATCATTCAAGAATCGATAGATTCTGACATTGTGCCGGATGAGTGAAAAATTGCGAATGTTACCCTGCTATTTAAGAAGGGTGGGAGGCAGCAGAAAGAAAACTATAGACCTGTTAGCCATCAGTGGTTGGAAAGTTGTTGGAATCGGTTGTTAGGGATGAGATTACAGAGTACCTGGAGGCACATTACAAGATAGGCCAAACCTAGCATGGCTTCCTGAAAGGAAAATCCTGCCTGACTAACCTACTGCAATTTTTTGAGGAAATTACAAACAGGGTAGACAAAGGAGATTCAGTAGATGTGGTGTACTTGGATTTTCAGAAGGCCTTTTATCAAGGTACCACACGAGGCTGCTTAGGAAGATAAGAGATCACGGAGTTACAGGAAAGTTACTAGCAAGGGTGGCTGTTTGGCAGAAAACAGAGAGCGGGAATAAAGGGATCCTATTCTGGCTGGCTGCTGGTTACCAGTGGAATTCCACAGGGATCGGTGTTGAGACGGCTGCTTTTTATGATGTATGTCAATGATTTGGACGACAGGATTAATGGATTTGTGGCTAAATTTGCCAATGATACAAAGATATTTGGAGGAGTAGGTGGTGTTGAGGAAACAGAGCCTGTAGAGAAACCTATAGTTTAGGGCGGGGGTCGGCAACCTGCGGCTCCCGAGCCATTTGTGGCTCTTTCACCTCTGTGCTGCGGCTCCCTGTGGCTTTGGGAAATAATTGGTCAGTATTTAATTAAAATGTATTTTATGTTAGTTTGTTAGCTTTTGAAATGTAATTATGGTGATCTTGTACATTTCCTGCCACATCCGAAACGGCTCACAATTAGCCGGCATTCCGGCTAAGGGAGATAGCCTACGGGGGTTTGTGAGTACGCGTCTTTTGCAGCATCTGCGTCCATGGGGGCTGGGTTGAGGGAGGCTTAAAAGCAAGGCTGTTTAGTTCGAATAAAGCTATCTTTGACTGCAGTTTACTGACACCGCTACAACGTGTTTTTATCGCTGGCTGTCCAGACGGAAGGTGCTGAAACGCTTTGTCGCGTGTCTGGAAGAAGTGAAAACTTTCCTGGGCAGCAAAGGGCTCACCTTTCCTGAGCTGGAACAGCCAGAGTGGCTGGAAAAGCTACACTTCATGGTAGACATGACAGCGCACCTGAACACGCTGAACACAGCTCTTCAGGGGAAAGGACGTACAGCCCTGCACATGTTGGAGGATGTTTTGGCATTCGAGCGCAAGTTGACAGTGCTTGCCAGAGATTTACAGAAAGGCACTTTGTCTCACTTCCCCAATTTGAGAGAGTTCAAACAAGGTCACGACATGATAATTTCGGAGTATTTACATTCTGCAATCATCGCAATGCAAACATCGTTTGGGAAACGCTTCTGTGAGTTCAGAGAGGAAAAAAACACATTATCCTTCCCGGTCACTCCCTTAAGCATCGATCCTTCCCTACTGAATACGACTGCATTGGCAGGTGTGAGTCAACCTGATCTTGAGATGGAACTGGCCGACATAGCCGACAGAGACATATGGGTGTCCAAGTTTAGACGCTTGACAGCAGACCTTGAAGATGTTGCCCGTCAGAAGGCCGTTCTTGCTCAGAAACACAAATGGAGTGATATTGAAAACCTCACAGATGACAGCTTGCGATCCTGTGTAAAGATGAAGGTGACATCATACAGCCCTGATGTGCAGACGCTGTGCGCTGAGGTCCAGGAGCAGAAATCCCATTAACTAAGTATGATAAATATTTTAATTGCCTATTATTTTACTTATATTCATATTTTTTCATAGTTCAGTGAAATAGTCCTTTCATTTTTCAGGATGACAGCTGGCTGACGTTATTTTTGGTTTGCTGCTGGCGGAAAATTTAAGTTCGGCGTTTTTCATAAATACAAGAAGGACTCAAATAGACATTGAATATTTTACTTAAAAGTAACTTTCAACCCAACGTCTTTTTTTCGGAGTTCAAAATGTTTTTGTTGCATGCAGAAATGTAATTTCGTTTTCTCTGCAGGAGTTCATCAATTTCATAAATGCAACACATTATAGTTTGTTTATACATAGCATAAAGGCAAAAAAAAAACGTTGTATGCAGTGTTATTTCATTTTAAATGTCAAACGGGTTTTGCGGCTCCCAGTGTTTTCTTTTCTGTGGGAAACGGGTCCAAGTGGCTCTTTCAGTGGTAAAGGTTGCTGACCCCTGGTTTAGGGGAATGGGCAAAGAAGTGGCAAATGAAATACAATGTTGGAAAGTGTATGGTCATGCACTTTGGTGGAAGAAATAAACAGACAGACTATTATTTATATTGGGCGAGAATTCAAAATACAGGTGGCCCCCGTTTTTCAAAAATTCACTTTACGACAGCTTGCTGTTACAAAAGACCTACATTAGTACCTGTTTTCACTAATCAAAGAGGATTTTTGCTTTTATGAAAAAAGGATGCCCGCTTTATACATGTGTTACCCCGAGAAAGACTACCTTGACCGTGAAGCCTTGTGCGGGGCAGTTGTGCATGCATGTGTGTAGGTGTGTACATGCCGATTTTTCTTTTCCTCCACATTGATTTTGGCTCACTGTCTTCCTGATTTTGATAACTGAAACTACACCGTACATACAATATTTGACTATATTTGACATACAATATTTGGCTGTATGACTATATCATTCCTGCTTTTACTATATGTTTGTTATTTTAGGTTTTATGTGTTACTTGGTTTGATTTGGTAGGTTATTTTTTGGATCTGGGAACACTCAAATATTTTTCCCATATAAATTAATGGTAATTGTTTCTTTGCTTTACGACATTTCGGCTTACAAATGGTTTCATATGAACACTCTATCTTCATATAGCGGGGGAAACTGTACAGAGATGCAAAGGGACTTCCTTGTGCAGGATGCCCAAAAGGTTAACCTCTAGGTTGAGTCGGTGGTGAAGAAGGCAAATGCAATGTTAGCATTTATTTTTCGAGGTATAGAATATAAAAGCAGGGATGTGATGTTGAGGATCTATAAGGCACTTGTGAGACCACACTTGGAGTATTGGGTGCAGTTTTGGGCTCCTTATTTCAGAAAGGATATACTGACATTGGAGAGGGTTCAGTGAAGATTCATGAGAATGATTCCAGAATGAGTAACGTCTGGCAGCTCTTGGGCTGTATTCCCTGGAGTTCAGGAGAATGGGGGAGGGGGGGATCTCATAGAAACATTCCGAATGTTAAAAGGCCTGAACAGATTAGGTATGGCAAAGTTATTTCCCATGGTATGGAAGTCTTGGACAAGGGGACAGGACTTCAGGATTGAAAGACATCCATTTAGAACAGATGCGGAGAAATTACTTTAGATCTGTGGTAAATCAGTGGAATTTGTTGTCACGAGTGGCTGTGGAGACCAAGTCATTGGGTGCATTTAAGGCAGAGATAGATAGGTTCTTGATTAACCAGAGCATCAAAGGGTATGGGGAGAAGGCAGGGGAGTGGGGATGACTGGAAGAATTGGATCAGCCCACAATTGAAGGGCCGATTGGCCTACTTCTGCTCCTATATCTTATGGTGTTATAAACATTATGAAGCAGCGAGCAGAAGGCCCATTCTTTGCTTCTGGTCCCAGTGCCCAAACCTTTTCAATCCTTGGGGTTTTTATGCAATTAGGTGCTTGCTTTTGATGGGAAAGTGGCTATTTGACTATGTTTGAAGGAAGGAGTCTCATCCAAATATATACTGTTTGTACCATGGTAGCATACCTTTCCAGAGATGATCAATTGGGGTTCAATTTCCACCGCTACATGCAAGGAGTTGTATGTTCTTCCTATGGCTATGTGGGTTTGTTCTGAGTGCTCCGGTTTCCTCCAACGTTCCAAAGATGCAAATTGTGAGCATGTTGCGTTGGTGCTAGAAGTGTAGCAGCACAACCCTTGATTATTTGGTCTTAAACAAATAGTGCATTTCCCTGTATATCTGACAAATAAAGCTAATCTTATAATCAAAGTACATTTATTATCAAAGAATGCATAAGTTATGCAACCCTGAGATTTGTTTGCATCCAGGTAGTTAGAGCAGAAAACCCAAAAGAACCCAATTAAAGAGAAAAAAAGGACTTAAAACTGATGCACAAAAGGAAGAGGGGAAAAAAACGCAAATCACTCTAACAATTGAAATGACCAACAGCATTCTGAACCAAATTGGGTCCTTGGTGTCTGATCCCCAAAGCAGTCCCGGAGTAGGCCCAAAGCCACACTTATCAGTTTATCATATTAGAGGGCACAGCACCCGGGCAATCTTCATAGCCTCAGCGACATGGAGAGAGTGAGTGAAATCAGCTCTTGTCTCGTCCTTTCAGTCTATTTAGTCCTGCATTTAAATTGAACAAACAACGGAGCGGTGAAAGGCTCCAGCACCCTTGAGAGAGGAGTGAACAGCCCAGAGAGCAAGTGAAATCGGATCTGGCCTCCCATTTGGCTGGCATTTAAATTGTCCAAATAGCAGATCATACCTTGCACTAGGACCTTGCTACAGCTAAGGTCTTGCTGCCTATGCCACCCAGTGATGCGCTCTGGGCCCCAATTTTGGCGCCCAGAGCAATCGAACCTCACAGCCAGGCTAGATATACAGGCATTGATTCTCCTCTGCTCACAGAGAAGTTTGAATATATAATGGATTCCAGTTGGACAACTCTGAAAGAACAAAAACAATTCCAGAAAATTGATGGTGTTCCCTTTGTTTATTTAAAGGTTCATTCTATTATTAAAATATGTATGCAGAATACAAATGAAATATAGAAAAACCAAAGAAGTCATTGAAAGAAAGATCAATTGCCCCTGCACAAAAAGAAACAAAAGCTCTCAAACTCCAAACCCCCCCCAACCAACCCCTCCCTCACACAAAAACTTACAGATCACCCACACAGAGAAACAGCAACAAGAGCATCAAACCCCAAACCCTCAGCCTATCTATCTGCAACAGGAAAGAAGAATGGGTGAAAACATTAAAAAAAACATAAAACAGAAAGTTAGTATGAACTAGAGTCCAATCCATAAATCTCTGAAATTTGATAACATGCTGCTTAGTTGGGGCAAGAGATGGTCAGTCATGTGAACTTGTGTTAGATATTGCAATGTACTTAAAGTGTGCAGTTGTGTGTGCTTATGTTTGTCATTTTGGCTGACAGATGCCAATTCAAAAAAACAACCCTTTGACTTCCTAAAAAAAATGTTGTGACCTTTTGATATGATAAGATTTGACATTAGCTAAAAAATTACCCTACTGGACCAAATTAAAAGCCATCTCCCTTAACAGCACTCATTGTCAACTGGCAGAGATAACTGGAGTGATGAAGTCTATAATTGTATACTTGATTCAAACAAGATGAGGAAAGGATATAACAGGGAACATCCCAAATACAAAAGCTTAAAGGTAAGGATCCTTTGAAGAAGCCCTCAATCAGTGGCTTTCCATTGTCACTGGACCAGTGTTAAAGAACAAGTCACAAGAGCTACCTAAGAATGGGTCTATACAGATTTTCAAGTAACAGATGGTTGGTTGTCTCAATGGAAATATAAGCACCATATTAAATTCAAGAACGCACAGCGAGAGTGATAATGCTTCAAGTGTAGAAACATGGAAATGAACAAAATTTACCAACTTTCTTCTAGAATTTTATGTGGATGATATTTACAATAGTGATGAAATAGGCCTTTTTTTTTATATCATACCACACGAGACAGTTGGTTTTTGAGAAGAGTTAAAACCTCACTGCTTTAAGGGGTGAAGAGTGGATAGTTCACCAATTGGGTAGTATGTCAGCATATACTTGATGAATTCCTCCACTCGTAACTATTACAAACTAATATAGTTTTATAGTATTGCAGTAATGTTGCTAGCGTTCTGATTTGTTCTGTATTTGATTTAAATACATAATTTGTTACTCAGTTAAATGGTGATTTGTCTTTTGATACTGAAAGAAACAAATTCGATGAAACTGGATAATTGGGTCAAATCACACTGGTCCTGATTTGTCCCGATTAATTGGAATCCACTGTATAGGAAACAGCAAATGAGTTCCATAATTTTGTAATGCTGTACTATCCATTTATGAAATATTGAACAGAATTCTTTCATCTGTTTTATTTCTTCTGTCTTTGTCATTTTTCTCTTAATTTCTTCCCCTTGTATCCTTTTGTTCGTTTTGTCATTGAAGGAGATCTGATCAGTCTTGGTCACAAGTTGAGCTTCAACATTGAATCTTAAAATTAATCAGAATCAGATCTATTATCACAGTTTTATTATGTGAATTTTGTTGTTTTGTGGCAGCAGTACAGTGCAAAACTAGTATGAACTACTACATAGTAGTAACTACATAGTAAAACTACTATGAACTACAAAATAAATTATAACAATCAATTTTATGCATTGCTTTTATTGAAGAAAAGTAATTATATTTTACCTTTCAAGTTGGATATTATGCAAACAGTCGATGGTTAAATCAGCTGTCTGTTGACTTGAGAGAATAAGTAAACTTGTAAGTGAAACATTTGATGGTCAAAACTCTAGTTGGTTATATATTTGCCCAAAACATACTTTCCATTAATCCTTCATCTATTTGTATCCTTTCATCATCTAAATTATCCACCTCTTGTTGAATTATTGATTGTTGTATTCACTCTCTCCATATTCATACACTGACTACTTGAAAAATAATCCACTTCTCTATCCTGAACACCTGGGCATTCGAAGGATTGCAATTCAAATTTTTATTTGTTTTATCTCTCACGTTGTCAATATTAATGCTTTTCCTCAATTTGCTATTTAGCACCGAGTGCTAGAAGATGTTCTCCAAGTTTTGTGGTGTGCAAAATTCCAACAACTAGATATTGCATATGAGCTGAGTCAACTTGGGTTAAGTTTTTGGCTTTAAACTGATGGGCACCTGAGATGCTGTAACTAGTTAGAATCAGTCAGATACCTCCTAAAAGTATATGATACCCAAGTATCATAGACCGTGTTATTGCTAAGTGAGATCATTGCAAAAGTGAGGATGTTTAAAAATAACTTTGAGGTCATTGCAAAATCACCAGTCAGTTCACTTTTCTGCTTGTGCCTGCCTCAAATAAGATTCTTACAGTGGTTCCCAAAATGTGAAATAGCGCCCTCAAGCTTCTGGCATATATTTGTGTTCATTCTGTCTTCTTATCCAGGATACATAATTCACGTTCCAGTGAATTTGATTTTTCAAGCTGCTTTTCTGTGTCAGGTTGTAAAGTAATTAAAACTTCCTGGTGGGAATTATTTCTTTTAAGTCACGTGGAATTGAATATTTATTCAATTTTTTTTGTCCTGACATTACCCGCACATTGTGGGCTGCTTTTGTAGAAACAATCACAGGTAGATTTGCTTCCCTTTGTATCTAAACATAACAGCAATTTTCAATTAATTTACAAATTAATTAAGCAAATATACAAATTTCTTATCTGTACAGTCAAACTGTATGAGAACAGCTCTGCACTGCATTTAGCAATTTCAGATGACCAACCTTTCTGGTTGATATCAGAGCTAACCCTTTCATCATCAGAGCTAATTCAAGGCATTTATATTTTATGTCATTCCTGTTTTTTACTCTTTACATATATTTTCAACCCACTGAGTATTTCCAGGATTTTCTAATTTTGGTTTTCTAGTGCTTTCTATGTTTTGTGTCTGAAAGTTGAGGACTTTTTACCCTTCTGTCTTTTCTCATTCTTGTATTTGCATCTCCAGTTGGATGAGCTACAGTTAAGAAATCTCCAAATTTTCCCAGCCAACATCACAACCATTGCTTAATTTTTGGTCTTAATCGTGTCAAAGACATTGTTACTTTTTTATATACCCCCCATCCTGCCCTTCACTTTGATTAGTAACTTCCTCTGCTTCTGATTAAAGGTCATTAACAAAACTTGAACTCTTTCTCCACAAATATTATCGGAGGAGCTGAGTATTTCCATGATTTTTGTATTATTTTTGATATTTAAAACAAATTTTTGATTGACAATTCATTCTTTGTAATTATTCCTCCTTTATAAAGTTCATTGATGATGCCAAACTGCTGAGACCCTGAACATTTACTCAAATGAAACTTGATTAAACATTTTAGAAGTTTTTGGACACCACTGTCGCGTTGCAGTTAACGCAATGCAATTATGGTTCAGGGTGCCAGAGTTCAGAGTTCATTCCCAGCATCCATGTCAGGAGTCTCTATGTTCTCCCTATGAAACCCGTAAGTTTCTTTCCTCAGTCCAAAGACGAAAGGATTGGTTAATTAGTTGTAATTTGTTCCATGATTAGGTTAAGGTTAATTCGGGATTGTTGGGGATTGCTGGGCTGTGTGGCTCACAGGACCTATTCCACACAGTATCGCTAAATAAATACCCAATTCAGACACTGTCATCCTGTGCTGGTCACTTCATCTTTCATTGCTGCTGTTTCACATTTATTTGACAGCTTGTTTTATTATATTAGTGCCGGTAACATTATACTCTGTTAAATAAACATGAGTCTTGCACTTGATGTCAACTTGTAAATCTTCAAGCCATAACACTAAGGGACTTACTGATATTATTTTGTGACTGTATGTGCTGGGTCATAACTGTATGTACTGCATTTTGCACCTTGACCTCAGAGGAATGATGTTTTGTTTCATAAAATACATAAATATGGTTGAGTGACAATAAACTTGAAGTGTTTCTAATTACGATTGGGTGGGAACATACAGACATTGGTTTGAATTTCATTGGGTTCTGCTTGGTTGCATCATGCCTTTGAGTAGTGTTCTGGTTCTGTCCTTTCTCCTTCATGAAGAGTGGCCATGTGTATAGGAAAGTTAAAGTCTGTCCCGAGCCTTATAGGCTCATCAGGCTGGTGCTTATGCTGGTTTCCATGGCTTGAAGCAACTGAGAATATGAGACTCTCCTCCCCCCCCCCCTTCCTGGATAGGACACCAGTCTATTGTGAGGTTAACCCCCAGCATTTTGACGGTACCCATTCTCAGCTGGGTGGACTGGAGTTATGTGTGGTTAATTGTCTTGCTCAAGGACACAACACACTTGGGATTGAATTCACAACCTTCCGATCACTAGTCCAATGCCTTAACCACATGGCCATGTGCCACACCTATAGGAAAGGGATCAAACAATTTTGTTGGGGGAAAAAGGTGTCCAGTTCAACGCATCTTTGAAGTACAGATTCCTGTCTTTATCTCTTACAGTATTTTAACAATTGAGCATCCTTTATGCTGATACACCAAAGTGCACATTGCTGTGATGCAAATTTGAAACGAGATTCTGTAGACGCTGGAAATCTTGAGCAAGACTCACAGAATGCTGGAGGAACTCAGCAGGTCAGGCAGTATCTATGGAGGGGGAGAAAACAGTCAATGTTTTGGGCTTGATAAAGGATCTCGGTTTGAAATTTTGACTGTTTATTCCTCTCCCTGGGTGCTGTCAGTCCTCCAAGATTTTTGTGTGTGTTTCTATGCAAATTTCAGTTGTCTGGTTTCATGTTTGCATCTATTTGGACATACTTTGATCTAAATAAAATTTCAAATTTACAGGGTATTTTTCACATGGTGACTTATCTATCTGTAAATCCTTATTTAAATATACCATTTAACTTTAAGCCATTTCCAAGGCAGAACACTTTGTGCGTTCTTGGGTTCCTGGTGTTAAATAAATTCTGATTTGTCATTTATTTCCAAGTGCTTTTTCTACATTGTTGCTTTAAGAGCAGTTCCCATCATAAATTTTGTACCAGCCCTCTAAATGGCGAAGCAAAGAAGCAGGTGACTAGGTTAAAGGATAAGCCAAAGCTGCTGCCCAGAAAATCATCGAGAGATCTAGGCAGATAAAATGTAGTTCAGCTGTTGCAGTGAGTACCTGTGGAGCTAACTAAAATTAGTTAAGTTCGAGAGAAAATGCATCATGGTTCTTTAATAGAGGTTTTAAGTATCAAGGTTAGTCTAGAAAAGGTGGAGTAGTTCTCTTTGGAGCAAAAAAGTGGAGGATTTTTGAAGGCATTTTGCTGAAGGTTTGATTGCTAGGATAGAGGTATTTCCACAGATGGATCTTTGAGCAGAGCGCACATAATTAACACACTGGCCGAAAGACAAGGGGGCTCTGGGGGGGCAGGTGGGGGGAAAGAAAAAACACTTTCTCCAGACCAGAATCATACTTTATGTACTTGCAGCCTGTAAAGTTTGTGGAAGCAGAATTTTTCAGTTTTTTAAAAGGGAATTGAATAGTTCGTTGAAGGAAAAGTGCAGAAAAACTGGTAAAGTGGGACCTCCCAGATTCCAACACAAGCTAACACTGATTTGGTGAACCAAACAACTGCTTCCTTTTCAACCATTTGAAGCAGTTGTTCTAATGCCTTGATTTTGTGATATACAAACTAGGATATGCATTTCTTTTGATCCAATCAATACTATGCAAGCTAAATATGCTGTTTTTGAATTTTGTCTTCAGAACTGGATATTGGAATTGGAAATAAAACGTCTTTTTTATTGTCTCCAAACTACATATCTACATTTCCAAACAAATCATTTCTATCACCAGCTGAAGACCCTGCACTGATTCTTGCTGTATATCACTGGTTACTGACTTCTAGTTAGAATAACACCCTTCCACTCTCTGTCTTCCACCCTCAGACACCCTCTGCCTACTCCAGACAAGCCTGTATGAATCCGGTTCACCAGATCACTGCAGCCCCATCTTTTGGATCTACCTACCACATGGAACCTTTGAATGCTTTAGTAAAGTCCACATCAACCACATCCACTGCCCTACCCCTCATTTTTATCACCCACTCAAAAAAAATGTCCTCAGGTTTGTAGGACCTGACCTCCCCTGTACAAAGCCCTGATGATTATCTCTAACAATTTATTTTTATTTATTTATTTAGCAGTACAGCACAGTAACAGGACCTTCCAGCCCAATGAACCCACACCAACCAATTTAAACCCATGTGACCAATTAACCCTCATGGTCATGTTGTGAACATTCAGACTTTTTACAGACAGTGGCAGGAATTGAATCTGGATTGTTGGTGGTGCAATGACATCATACTAACCACTACACTACCTTGCCACTCCTACTTTTTTTGAATGTGAGTAAACCCTGCCCCCCCCCCCCCCGATCTAAGATGACCGCTTGCTGACCAGCCCCAATATAAGGCTCACCAGCCTATAATTTCCTGGTTTGTCCCTTAAAGGAGCAACCTGGTTCTCAAGTCCTTTGGCACCTCGCTTGTGGCTAAAAAAGGATACAAGTATTTGATTAGCGACTGTCCTTTAAATAAAACACTATCCTTTGATTGTAAACTCAGTCATCCTTAGCTTTCTGCGAGGAAGACAAATCAGTTCCAAACTACAAACGATCAATCTCTTATGTACAAAACTCATGAATGAAGTTCAAGTTGTCTCGAGCGAGGCTCAATGGTAAGTTTGTGTGCTCTAGGATACATACTATTGTGACAATGTAATGTTGGAAGGCATTCAGAATACTACAAACCCCTACATTGTTTTGTTTTTGGCAAAGTAATAGCGACATACAAAGATTGCCAGTACTACTACTTACCTCTGTTTTAAATATACCAAATGACTTAGCCTCCACAACCATCTGTAGCACTGAATTTCACAGATTCACCACCCTCTGGCTCAGAAATTCCTTATTGACATAACCAGTCCAAATATTTCATCAACATTGTAATTGTACCCACCTCTTAGGCTTCCTCTGGCAGCTCATTCCATATAATCAACCCACCTTATGCATGGAAAAAGTTATCCCCCTTAACTCTTAATTTAAATCTTTCCACTTCACTTGAAGTCTTTTTCCTCTAGTGTTAGACTTCCCTCGTCTGGCGGAAAAGGTTTGTGACCTCCTCAGCTTATCTGTGCCCCTCAAGATTTGATACACCTTTATGAGGTCAGAAGATTTAATACATGTTTGCAAAATTGAATAAGCAAAGGCCACTTCCCCTCCAGATCTCTATTTTTTAAAAGTATCAATTTAAAGCTTAGCTTTGTGTTACATGTACATCAAGACATTTGGTGAAATGCATCATTTACATCAAATCAAATCAGCAAGGTTTGTGCTGGTCAACCCACAAGTGTTGTCACGCTTCCAGCACCAACATGCCCACTTCTCACTAACCTTAATCGTGCATATTTTGAATGAGGGAGGAAGCCAGGCTACTTGAAAGAGAACCTTGTGGTCACAGGGAGAACATATGTACTCCTTACAGCAGCAGGATTTGAATACAGTCGATCACTGGAACTGTAATAGTGTTGCTCTAACTGCTGTGCTATTGTGCCACAGCCCCCTCCCCACACTTTACTGTTTCTCCAAGTGATGTGAGAGTTATGCGAAACATAATTTATGCTGGGAATGATTAAGTTAGTGGCTCTCAAGATGATTGATCAACTGTTGGAAGCAGAGCAGAGGTAGGACTTGTGCTGCAGAAAATGGTTGGGTTACTCAGAAACAGATAAAAAAATAGCTGTGAAACTTGTACTCCTATACGCCAGTGAATTGGTTAGTTTTTTTAGTTTTAGCTTGGTAAAGTTTGTCAATATTTTGTTTTACAGGTTTCCATAAATGGCACACAGCTGTCAGATGGGTCGGTGGGGTCAGAGTTCACAGGAGTCCCTCAGGTAAAATGAGCTGTACATTTTTAAAAATGTCTCTTGTAGATTGGTTTAGCAGTTCATGAATATGAATTTCAATGAGAATACTACTTTTCAAAAATGTTTGTATTAAGGATTTCAGAGCCACTGCACTATCATGCCTCATTGTGTTGCTAGTACTAAAATGTAACAGAAACAACAAGACCTGAAATAAATTCAGAAGATGCAGAAAATAGTCAGGCTAGGCTTTTCGATTGGTTGTTCTACCATTCATAGTGATAAAAGCCCAGTGATTTGATTGGCTTTCCACAGCTGCTAGCAGACGAATTCAAAGATTCAAAGTACATTTATTATCAAAGTATGAATGCAGTATACACACTGAGATTCATCTTCCCCACAGACAGCCACGAAAGAAAGAAAATCATGGATCCATTCAAAGAAAAACATCAAACCCCACCCCCCATGTACAAAAAAAACTACACAAGCAGCAACAAAAAGAAATGCAAGACGCAGAATACAAAGCACAAAATCCAGAGTCCAGTCATATTCAGTTCAGTTTAGTGTTCGTTATCTGCAGAACCAGGTTGCTCCTTTAAGGGACAAACAATCCAATCCACAAGCGACATCAGTACAACCTTGCCCAAGACCCAGACTTGCAGCACCATCCTCTGACAGCATCAAGGGAAAGAGAGACCATTTGAATGCAGGAACCTTCCTTCAGGAGCAGCAAGCAGGAGGATGATCAACGGCGCTGAACACCTGCTCACTGTCCATTCACACCAGACTTCTTGGCATCGAGGCCGCACGCCTCACGGAATTCCCTTGGAGACAGCAAAGTGCTGGATCGCTCAAATGGCCTGAAAACACACCATCAAACCGTAGATCAGTGTCCAATAGAAGCAGAACCACATTTGAAAGAAAAAGATGATGTGAAAGAAGTAGTCCGTGAACCATGTGGAGGATGTCACCCTCGATCGCATTGTTTACCTGCGCCATCTTCTTCTGAAGCTGTGTACTTTACATCACTAGTTCTCTTTCTTCTGTAACTGGATCCATCATGCATTCAGCCTCTCCTCTCACTGGTTTTTGTAACTTTTAAAACGAAAAGCCCAAGGCATTGTTTTTACTGTAACTTGCTCAGTATCTCACTATGGCAGCTGTGTTCAGTTCAGTTAAAATGTGGAATTAAATTAGTAATGTTAACTCAAAACCCTGGAGTGTTTTTCAAGGCTCATCTGATTTGTTAGTTCTCCTTCATGGGAAATAGTTTTTCTTCCTTGGTATGGCTTCCATGAGACTCCAGATCCACTGTAATTTGGTTGACTCATGAATAGTCTAGTAAGCTGTTTTCTTCAGTGCAATAAGCAATCCACACAAAACGTTGACCTTGCCAGTGATGCCCACATCCTGAAAACTCAGTAAAAAAAAATCTGAATGTGCATGAGTTGGAATATGTCAAATGTGTACAGCCACATTTATATTATTGCATGCCCATTCTAGTTACCCTGATATAGGAAGAGTGTCATAGAAAGGTGAGGGGAAAAATGTCTTGAGGTTATTAGCAGGACTGTGGGGCTTGGATTACAGGCTGTTTAGACTAAGGCATTCTCTTCCTCCCCCCACCCCAATCCCTGGAGTGATGTTGAGAGGGTGATTTTATTGAGATATATAAAATCATGAGGGATGTGGATAAAATAAATAGTCATTTATGCCTCTCCCCTGCCACCCCCGACTGTGCCATCTGACCAGAGGGATTTTCGATCCATCAGATGGACCGCATGGCATCTTCGGGCAAGACGAAGGGAGGTGGTGTCTGCCTACTGATCAACACTATGTGGTGCTTAGACACAGTGGCACTGACAAGCTCCTGCAGTCCACATCTGTCAGTGAAGTGTCGTCCCTCTTATCTGCCACGGGAATTCACCTCGGTCATACTGACAGCGGTCTACATTCCCCCCCCACCCCTGGCAGATGTGAAGTGTGCTGTGAATACACTGTATGCCAACATCACTGAACTTGAGACCAGGTATCTGGTCATTACAGCTGGGGACTTTAACGAGGCTAACCTCAGAAAAACGCTGCCAGAGTTATACCAACATGTCTCCTGCTCCACTAGAGGCCCGAATATACTTGACCACTGCTACACAGCAGTCAAGGATGCCTACCATTACGTCCAACGACCTCGCTTTGGAAAATCGGACCATCAGGCCGTACTCCTCCTCCCGGCTTACAAACAGAAACTGAAGCGGGAGGTCACAGTGTCAAAAGTGGTGTCACGTTGAACAGAGGGAACAGATGAGGTCCTCCGTGTCTGCTTTGAATCGGTGGACTGGTTAGTATTCAAGGACTTGGCAGCTAACCTCGATGAGTATGCCTCAGGTGTCATGGACTTTATCTGGAAATGCACAGAGGACTGTGTGTCTCGCAAGACGATCCGGGTATTCCCTAACCAGAAACATTGGATGAATTATGAGGTCCAGTCCCTTTTGAAGGCTGGAGCTGCGGCTTTTAGGTCCAGGGATACCAGTTGCTACACAGAATCCAGGCATGAACTCCAGAAAGCTATTAAGGGTGCCAAGAGGCAATATCAAGCCAAGTTGGAAGCCCAGGCTAACCAGAGGGATGCTAGTAGACTATGGCAGGATCTAAATGAGATCACTGAGCGCAAAGAAAAGACTGGGAATATCAATAACTGTAGCGCTTCTCTTCCAGACGAACTTAATGTATTCTACGCAAGAACAGTAGAGCATCCCACCCCCTCAGTATGAGCCAGACCTGGTGGCATCGAGATTCATCGTCACCAAGGAAGGCTTTAGAAGAGCCTTCCTGAAGATAAATCCAAGGAAGGTGATGGGCCCAGATGGTGTCCCAGCCAGGCCTGTGCAAGCAAGCTAGCTGGAGTGTTTGCTGATATCTTTAGTTGCTCCCTGCTTCAGTCTAAGATCCCCTTGTGTTTTAAGAAGGCAATGATAATCCCGGTGCCGAAGAAAAGCAAGGTGGCATGCCTGAATGACTATTGACCTGTGGCTCTGACATCAATTGCTATGAAGTGCTTCGAGCAATTGGTTATGGCACACATCAACCATAGCAAACCGGTCATTCTCGATGCTTCGCAATTTGCCTACCGGAGCAACAGGTCAATGGCAGATGCCATCTCTCTGGCACTACATTCCTCAGAACACCTGGAGAGTAAGATGTATATGTAAGGCTCCTTTTCATTGACTACAGCTCTGCCTTTAATACCATCATTCCAAATAAACTGATTCCTAAGCTCCTGAACCTGGGTCTTAGCACTCAGATGTGCAGCTGGATCTTCAACTTCGTCACAGACAGGACCCAGGCTGTTTTAAAAAAAAAAGGACAAGCTCTCCTCTACAATCACTCTGAGCATCGGTGCCCCACAAGGCTGTGTACTCCGCCCCCTGCTGTACTCACTGTACACCCATGATTGTGTAGCCAAGTTTCCACCGAACTCAATATATAAGTTTGCTGATGACACCACAATTGTAGGCAATATCTTGGGTAATGATGAGTCTGAGTACAGAGAGGAAATTAAGAACCTGCTGGCATGGTGTGAAGACAATAACCTGTCCCTCAATGTCAGCAAGACGAAGGAATTGGTTGTTGACTTCAGAAGGAGTAGCGGACAGCACGACCCCATCTACATCGGTGGTGCGCAGGTGGAGCAGGTCAAAAGCTTTAAGTTCCTCAGGGTGAATATCACAAATGACCTGACTTGGTCTAACCAAACAGAGTCCACTGCCAAGAAGGCCCACCAGTGCCTTTACTTCCTGAGAAAGCTGAAGAAATTTGGCCTGTCCCCTAAAACTCTCACTAATGTTTATAGATGCACCGTAGAAAGCATTCTTCTAGGGTGCATCACAACCTGGTATGGAAGTTGTCCTGTCCCAAGACCGGAAGAAGCTGCAGAAGATCATGAACATAGCCCAGCACATCACACAAACCAATCTTCCATCCTTGGACTCACTTTACACCGCATGCTGTCGGAGCAGTGCTGCCAGGATAATCAAGGACACGACCCACCCAGCCAACACACTTTTTGTCCCTCTTCCCCCCGGGAGAAGGTTCAGGAGCATGAAGATTCATACGGCCAGATTTGGGAACAGCTCCTTCCCAACTGTGATAAGACTGCTGAATGGATCCTGACCTGGATCTGGGCTGTACCTTCCAAGTATCTGGACCTGACTTGCACTACCTTACTTTACCTTTTCTATTTTCTAATTATGATTTTCTCATTTAAATTTTTATTATATTTACTTCGATCTGGTACTTCAGGGAGCGCGAAGTGCAGAATCAAATATCGCTGTGATGATTGTATGCTCTAGTATCAATTGTTTGGTGACAATAAAGTAAAGTATTATTATTATTTTTCACTCCAGGATAGGGTAATCCTTAGAGTCATATGATTAAAGTGAAGAGGGCAAGGATTTAAAAGGGTCCTAAAGGTAGTCAGTATATGGACTGAGCTGTCAAACCAGGCCCAAGTTCAAAGTAGAAAGTAAATTTATTAGCCAAGTACACCATATACAACCCTGAGATTCATTTTCTTGCAACCATTCACAGTAAATACAAAGAAACAAAAATAAATAGATACACAAAAATGATTGAGCATAAGGTGAAGAGTCATTGCAAATTAGTCCATGGGTTGTGAGACCAGATCAGTGTTGGGGCGAATGAAGTTATCCACTTTGGTTTTGGAGTCTGATGATTGAGGAGTAATAACTGTCCTCGAGCCTGGTGGAGCAGGTCTTGAGGCTCATGTGCCAGCTCCCTGAAGGCAGCAGTGAGAAGAACTGAGGGGTCTGTTTCAATGCTGTTGTGCTCTTTCCCTCTATGGGCAGAAGGAGTGGTAGATATGGGTACAATAATGGTATTTAGAAGGCATTGGGGCAGTTCCATGGATAGGGAAGGTTTGGAGTGGTAAGAGACATCTTGGTTGGGGCAGAATGGGCTAAATGACTGACAAATGACATGGTTACATTAGTGATAGAAATGTTAGGCAAGGAAAGGAATACACGAATGAATGGTAGGATAACAAGTGCAGAGGTGCAGAGCGAACTTGGAGTGTGTGTCTACAAATTCCTGCTTTTGATGATGTATATAACTGATCTGGACTTAATCTGTACAAAACTTCAATTAGGCTGTAGATTTTGGTCAGTGCCATTGACTGAGGATTTCATGTCACTCGATATAAAGACCTACATTTGGAAAGGACATGTGCAGGAAATGTTGGATGGGCAAAGCTTACATCTGCTGGAGCTGAGAAGAGCAAGAGGCACTTAATTAAATGTATAGAGTTTTGAGAAATCAGGGCAGAGGAGATGAAAGTATGTTTGCTCTTCAGAGATTTACAGCCTCGGACTGATGAAAAGTCTCTACCTGAAACAGAACTTCAGCTCTTTATTTCTCCTCATAGATGCTGCCTGACCTGCTGAGTTCCCCATGCATTTTGTGTATGAATCTAAATCTGTTTCTGTTCTGGATAATCAAATTCTCATCAGTCATGTTTCTGCTGAACCCTGCAAAGATATTGGCTACCCACTACTCCAGTTTATTTTAATTTTTTTTTCACTAACAAATTTATTGTTGATGATTTTTGTTTAGTTTAAAGTTGGATGTGTTACCTATATTTTTGTTCTTTTTCCCCCGACCATTACACAATCATGGGTTTATATTGTTGTGTTACCACAAGAACACTGAAGTTCTCATTTGCTCAGTTACTTAGTTTCCCCACAAATAAGTTGTAACAGTTAAGACCATCTCAGGTCAGGTTCTCATTTAGATAAAGATTAGTTTCATTTTTCATGTACATTGAAACATGCAGTGAAATGTACCACTTGCGTCAACATAGTTTGAGGCTCTGCTGAGGGCAAACCCACAAGTGTCCAAACGAACATGCTTGCAACTTACTAACCTTAACCTGTATGTCTTTAGAACGTGAGAGGAAACCAGAGCACCCAGAAGAAACTCTTAACACAGTCAGAGGGTGAACACACAAACTCCTAATAGACGAATCCCGATTCCCTAGCTGGCTCTGTAAAGGGTTATGCTAGCTGCTACGCTTTCATACCTCACCCCACCATGTAGAGTTATCATAACCAGGGTTTTGCATGTGTATGTCATACTGATTGATTGTACCGTAGTCATCCAGACAATTTGTTCATGCTTCGTTACAAGCAATCCTGATGTTATTGTTGATTTTTCTCCATTCATTACAGGTTTTTATACATTTAAATTGATTTTGGAAGAAGATGGCCTATTTGTCATTAGCAATAGCAATTAGCATTTCTTATTTTACAGTTTTGAGACTAAATTATGTTAGTTTTGGTATTGGACAACAATATAGATGTACATTTGTTTGGTAATGCACCATTGTGCATTTTTCTTTTACAGTGAAGGGGCTAAAGAAAAATTATACATTGCCAACAGTTCTCGCAAAGCTTTTGGTTATCTGATAAGCAAAGAAAATAAGTGCACTGCATGGTTAGATCCCTGGCAAAGAATAGCTAGGTTGAAAAATTTGCCTTGATGGAAACAATTTTGTGCAAGCCAGGCGAGGCTCCTCTCCCTGACAATACATTGTTTTCACTGCTAGCCTCAAAACTACCACATATGTTACCCTGGTGAGGTATTTGCAATTCACAGTGTTGTCTGACTATAATTGGAAGTGAATTGCACTGACTTATTATTGTTGCCTATTTGGCTTACCAAGTCTATGTATAGATAACTTTTCTCTATCTACCTCACTGACCTCGATATTAGACTCCATGAATTCGCAATTCATGAAGTTCTTAAATTCCCTTAGAAATGTGAATTAATGTTGTGAAGTAGCCTTTGGTCTCCTTCCCAGTATGTCTATCTCTGAGCCGCTGGTCATTTGAACGTTTTAATATAATCTGAAAATCAGTAAAAATTTAAGTCCTGGAGAGCTACGAACACCACAGCACTGAAACGGGTCTATCTAGTCCATGCTGAACTATTATTCTGTCTAGACCCATCGATCCTCCTATGAGCCATAGAGGATTATAGTCTTCTTCAATTCATATGCATATCCAAGTTCCTCAAGTGGTTAAATAGAACCTGCATCCACCGCTTCCACAGGCAGCCCTTTGCACACTCTCACCACCTTCTGAGTGAAGAAGTTCCCCCTCATGTTTCTCTTAAACATTCCGCCTTGCACCCTTAACACATGACCTCGTACCTGAGCCTCATTCAACCTCAGTGGAAAAAGGCAACCATCTTAAATGGATATTAAATATATTTCTCACCCCAGTAGGTGAATAGTTTCTCTCTATCTTGCTTGCTCAGCACCTCCTAATAGGAAATTTCCTGATTTCACCAAGCTTCTTTTGATGCAGCAGTTTCATAACTTGGTTCAAGCTGTGCTGTACTTGGACAGTTTGTTTTCAATATTTCTTTCAACTTACCATGTCTGTTTTGATCAGAAATATCATTAAAGTTTATGGAAGAACTAATTTCCTTCACTCATATACAGAGTTTTCTTGGCATGTCTTGGAACCTTCTGATTTCTTAATGTCCCATATAATCTTCAAATTGAATTGACTTTATTTCTTACATCCTTCACATACATGAGGAATAAAAATCTTGATGATAATTTGTAATAAACAGTATGTATACCAGGACAGTCAATGTAACATAGAAATACTATTGTATCAGTGTGAATTAATCAGTCTGATGGCCTGGTGGAAGAAGCTGTCCTGGAACCTGTTGGTTCTGGCTTTTATGCTGTGGTACCGATTTCCGGATGGTAGCAGCTGAAACAGTATGTAATTGGGGTGACTTGAGTCCCCAGTGATCCTTCAGGTCCTTTTTATGCACCTGTCTCTGTAAATGTCATGAATAGTGGGAAGTTCACATCTACAGATGTGCTGGGCTGCCCACACCACTCTCTGCAAAGTTCTGCAATTGAGGGAAATACGGTTCCCATACCAGGCAGTCAGGATGCTTTCAGTTGTGTCCCTGTAGAAAGTCCTTAGTATTTGGGGACTCAGCCAAGCTGCTTCAGATGCCTGAGGTAAAAGGCGCAGTTTGCTTTTCTCATCACACAGCGGTACAGACCACATGAAATCCTTGGTGATGTGTATGCCAAGGAACTTAAAGCTGTTCACCCTCTTAACCCAAGATCCATTAATGTCAATAAGGGTTAGCCTGTCTCCATTTCTCCTGTCGTCCACAACCAGCTCCTTTGTTTTTGTGACATTCAGGGAGAGGTTGTTTTCTTGACACCACTGTGTCAGGGTGATTAATACTTCTCTGCAGGCTGCCTCGTTATTAATTGAGATAAGG
This sequence comes from Hypanus sabinus, assembly GCF_030144855.1. Classification (NCBI taxonomy): domain Eukaryota; kingdom Metazoa; phylum Chordata; class Chondrichthyes; order Myliobatiformes; family Dasyatidae; genus Hypanus; species Hypanus sabinus. The sequence continues at coordinate 8,479,617 of NC_082712.1, read as the reverse complement.
CCAAACAAAAATCGTTAGCAAATTTAATTAACAGATTGGAGCTGCGTGTAACAACACAGTTATGTGTATACAGAGAGTAAAGGCAGAGTATGTGAATTAAATGGGGATACGTGTGCTTGGCTCATTGCCTCACTTGTATTGTTCTTTCAGCGTTTCTGTAAGTCAATGATATGCAATTCTTCCTGTGGTTGTTAGTTCACAGTGTGAGGAATTCTTAATGAATGAACTACGGATCATTCGGGAGGCAGAGGCAGAGATAGATAGGAGTTATCAGGAGGTAGTCACACCAAAAAACCAAGATTTAGGCAGATGGGTGACGGTCCAGAGAGGCAGGGGGAGCAGGCAGAGAGAGCAGAGCACCCCTGCGGCCATTCCCATTAACAATAAGTATACCGTACTGGATACTGTTGATGGGGATGACCTACCAGGAATGAGTTGCAGTGGTCCTGCCTCTGGCACAGAGGTTGAACCCTCAACTAGAAAGGGGAGGAGGGAAGAGAAGAGAGCGATAGTTTTAGGGGATTCTATAGTTAGGGGGGCAGATAGGAGATCTTGTGGGGCAGATCAGGAGTCTCGGATGGTATGTTGCCTCCCTGGTGCCAGGGTCCGGGACATCTCAGATCGGGTGCAGGCTATTCTTGAGAACGAGGGCATGAACCCAGATGTAGTGGTCCATGTAGGGACCAATGATGTAGGTAAGGTGAGTGAGGGGGTCCTGCTTAGAGAGTTCAGGGAGTTAGGAGTGAAGCTGAAAGGCAGGACCTCCAGGGTGACAATCTCGGGATTGCTACCTGTGCCACGTGCGAGTGAGGCGAAGAATAGAATGATTATGCACATTAATACGAGGCTGAGAGCATGGTGCAGGAAGGAAGGGTTCAGGTTTTTGGATAATTGGTCTTTGTTCCAGGGACATTGGGATCTGATTCGAAGGGACGGTCCACATCTGAACTGGAGGGGTACTAGCATTCTTGCAGGAGTGTTTGCCAGTGCTGCTCGGAGGGGTTTAAACTAGATGTGCAGGGGGCAGGGATCCAGATCCAGAGGGTTGGTCAGAAGGAGCATGGGATTAAATGTGTAGAAGGTTTGGGTAATCTTGAGAAGGTCATCAAAATTCAGGGTGCAATTAGCCCGATGGAAGTTCAAGGAGCTGGGTTAGGTACAGTAGACAGTCTTTTAAGCAAAGAGAGGAGGAATGGGCTAAGAATTCTATACTTGAATGCACGTAGTGTCAGAAATAAGGGAGATGAGCTTGAAGCTCAGATGAAAATGGGGAACTACGATATTGTTGGGATAACGGAGACATGGCTGCAAGGGGATCAGGCCTGGGAATTGAGTGTACCAGGGTATACGTGCTATCGTAGAGACAGAAATATGGGAAGAGGGGGTGGGGTGGCCCTGTTGGTAAGGAATGAGATTCAGTCCTTAGCAAGAGGTGACTTGGGAACAGGGGAAGTAGAGTCTGTGTGGATTGAGCTGAGGAACAGCAAGGGTAAAAAGACCCTAATGGGTGTTGTGTACAGGCCCCCAAACAGTAGCGTGGATATTGGGTACAAGTTGATTAGGGAGTTAACATTGGCATGTGCTAAAGGTAATGTAGTCGTTATGGGAGATTTCAACATGCAGGTGAACTGGGAGAATCAGGTAGGTGCTGGACCCCAGGATAGGGAGTTTGTGGAGTGTCTAAGGGATGTATTTTTGGAACAGCTTGTGCTTGAGCCAACCAGGAACGAGGCTATTTTGGACTTGGTGATGTGTAATGAACAGGAATTGATAAGTGATCTTGAAGTAAAGGAGCCATTAGGAAGTAGTGATCATAACATGATAAGTTTTTATCTACAATTTGAGAGGGATAAGGGCAGATCAGAGGTGTCAGTGTTGCAATTAAATAAAGGAGACTACGGAGCCATGAGGGAAGAGCTGGCCAAAGTTAAATGGGCGGATGCCCTGGCAGGAAAGACAGTGGATCAGCAGTGGCAGATATTCTTGGGCATAATACAAAAGATGCAAAAGCAGTTCATTCCAATGAGAAGGAAGGATTCAAAGAGGGGGAAGGGGCCACAGTGGTTGACAAAGGAAGTCAGAGATGTATAGCATTAAAGGAAAAGAAGTATGACAGGGCTAAGATGAGTGGGAATACAGATGATTGGGAAAGTTTTAAGGAGCAGCAGATCTTAACTAAAAAAGCAATACGGAGAGAAAAAATCAGGTATGAGCTCAGTCTAGCCAGGAATATAAAAGGGGATAGCAAAAGCTTTTTTAGCTATGTGAAGAGAAAGAAGATAGTTAAGAACAATGTTGGCCCCTTGAAGAATGAATTGGGAGAAATTGTAATGGGAAACAGGGAAATGGCAACAGAATTTAATGCGTACTTTAGATCTATCTTCAACAGGGAGGACACAAGCAATCTCCCAGATGTATGGATGGGCCAGGGTCATAAGATATCAGAGGAATTGAGACAGATTGACATTAGGAAAGAAACTGTGATGAGTAGACTGGTAGGACTGAAGGCTAATAAATCCGTGGGTCCAGATGGTCTGCATCCGAGGGTTCTAAAAGAGGTGGCTCAGGAAATTGCGGATGCATTGGTAATCATTTTCCAATGTTCCTTAGATTCAGGATCAGTTCCTGAAGGTTGGAGAGTGGCTAATGTTATCCCACTTTTCAAGAAGGGAGGGAAGGAGAAAACGGAGAACTATCGCCCTGTTAGCCTAACGTCAGTCGTGGGGAAGATGCTTGAGTCCATTATTAAGGACGAAATAGTGGCACATCTAGATGGCAGAAATAGGATTAGGCCGAGCCAGCATGGATTTACCAAGGGCAAATCATGCTTGACTAATCTGTTGGAGTTTTTTGAGGGTGTAACAAGGATGTTAGACGAGGGTAAGCCAGTGGATGTTGTATACCTAGATTTTCAGAAGGCATTCGATAAGGTGCCACATAGGAGATTGGTGAGTAAAATCAGAGCTCATGGCATTGGGGGCAGGGTTTCAACATGGATAGAAAACTGGTTGGCAGATAGAAAGCAAAGGGTAGCAGTGAATGGGTGTTTCTCGGACTGGCTGGAGGTGACTAATGGGGTACCACAGGGCTCTGTATTGGGACCACAGCTCTTTACGATTTATGTCAATGATTTAGATGAGGGCATTGAAAACCATATCAGCAAGTTTGCTGACGATACTAAACTGGGTGGCAGTGTGACATGCGAAGAGGACGTTAGGAGAATACAGGGAGACTTGGATAGGCTGGGTGAGTGGGCAGATACTTGGCAGATGTCATTCAATGTGAATAAATGTGAAGATATCCACTTTGGAAGCAGGAACAAGAGGGCAGAGTATTGCCTGAACGGTGTCGAGTTAGGTAAGGGAGAAATGCAAAGAGACCTAGGAGTCCTAGTTCACCAGTCAATGAAGGTGAATGAGCAAGTGCAACAGGCAGTGAAGAGGGCAAATGGAATGTTGGCCTTTGTTACAAGGGGAATTGAGTACAAGAGCAAGGATGTCCTTTTGCATTTGTACAGGGCCCTGGTGAGACCACACCTGGAATATTGTGTACAGTTTTGGTCTCCAGGTTTAAGGAAGGACATTCTGGCAGTTGAGGAAGTGCAGCGTAGATTCACTAGGTTGATTCCTGGGATGGCAGGGCTGTCTTACGCAGAGAGATTGGAGAGATTGGGCTTGTACACGCTGGAATTGAGGAGATTGAGAGGGGATCTGATTGAAACGTTTAAGATAATTAAAGGATTTGATAGGATTGAGGCAGGAAATATGTTCCAGATGTTGGGAGAGTCCAGTACCAGAGGGCATGGATTGAAAATAAGAGGTCAGTTATTTAAAACAGAGTTGAGGAAGAGCTTCTTCTCCCAGAGAGTTGTGCAGGTGTGGAATGCACTACCTCGGAAGACGGTGGAGGCCAATTCTCTGGATGCTTTCAAGAAGGAGCTAGATAGATATCTGATGGATTGGGGACAAGGCAGGGACTGGGTATTGATAGTGAATGAACAGCCATGATCTCAGAATGGCGGTGCAGACTCGAGGGGCCGAATGGTCTACTTCTGCACCTATTGTCTATTGTCTATAATTAGGTTATCTGGAGACCTGAGTATTTATCAGCAAATTAATCACTTTAAATTCTGTTAATTTTGCTGCAGTTCGAACTTGTGTTTATGAAGTAAGTGCAGTAAAGGGTTCATGCCTTTGTTGGAATTCGGAATGGATTAGAATCTAAACATATCAATTAAAAGGCCACTGCCTTCGACTCTTAAGTCAAGACTGAACTGATCATCTCAACTCCACATTCCTGTTTACCTACAGTAACTTTCCACCCCCTTATATACAAAGCATCTATCTAACTCTCCCACAAAACTATTTAAGGACACTGCTGCCACCTTCCTTTGAGGAAAGGTTTCAAAGACTTGTGACTGCCAAAAGAAAAAATCCTCTTGTATTTTAAATAGATATTCCCAGAAGAGGAAACATTGTCCCCACAATCATGTTATAATTTTGTGTTTCAATCACTTTTCTAATCTAAACTGCAGTAAATAAAAGTTCAGGCTATCAGACTTTTCCTCAGAAACTTTATTTGAGCTTTTAGTCTTAAGAAACCACCGAACTGTTTCTAAAACATTAACATCCATAAAGGAGGGGCCCCCCTGCTGTGCACTGTACTCCAGATGTGGTCTGAGTTTCATATGTAACTGAAGCAAGACCTTCACAGTTTTGTGTTTGCTTCCTCTGACAGATGCTTTTCAGATAACTTTCCCACTTACTTTACCTACCTGTATATTAGATGACAAGATATTAATCCAAGTTGTAGTTTACTGCTTGTTTGATCATTTGGCAACATGTTAAAAATGCGCAAGTATAAGGCTGTGTCAAACTTGCTGTCATGTAGTGACCCAGAAACACTACGAGAAACATTGTTTTATTTAGCTGCATACATGTGTACAGTTGAAAGGCAATAAACTCAAACTTGAATTAATTTCTTGTGAGCATGGTGACAATGGAGGTGGTCAGCATTTTCTAAACGGAATTGGATAGGAATTTGAGGAAAATAATTTTAGAAAAGAGCTTCTGTGAACAAACCCAAACTACTTTCTCCAGTGGTACAATAATTCTGTTGTCTACTGTGCTAATCACACCAAATTTAGTTTGAATTTAACTCGTGCAGTATTTAGAGCTCGTTTACATGCTTACGTGTAGATTATTTCTGGTTTCTTTGAGCATATCTTCCCATCTTTCTTTGGATTTCATCCCCATCAACAAAGTGAGTTCAAATCAGCACCTTTCAAGTGGAAAGATGTTCTTTTGCTGTTGAAATGGCAATCCCTCCAAAATTGCCCTTATCACAATAGTCGCTTAGTCTTGTCGGCCATTAGAGGGTAGAAGAGAAAGCATCCCTTGGAATGCAGGGATGTCCTTATCGAAATGTTTAAAAGTATGAGAGGTATAGTAAGATGGATGTTAAGTCTTTTCCACAGTTAGGGGACTCCAAAACTAGGGAGCATGGCTTTAGGGTGAGAAGGGAAGTTTTAGAAGAACCTGATTGGCCACTTTTTCACACACAGGGTAGTGAGTGTGTAGAACAAGCTGCCAGAGGAAGTTGACACAAGTACATTCATATCATTTTAGAAGAACTTGAATAGTTGGATGAAAGGATGGAGCTTGGAGCGACATGGTCCAAATTCAGGAAATTGGGACGATCTGAATGGGCTGAAAGTTCAAAAATTCCAATTTTATTATCGAAGTATGCATATGTCAACATATATACAGCCTTGAGGTTCATTTTTTTGCATGATCCAGTTGCACAGGAGGTGTCAAGGCCTAGGTCTTGGAGCTTAGTGATTAGTTTTGAGGGATGACTGTGTTGAATGCTGAGCTGTAGTCAAAGAAGAGCTAGTGCATGCATATATCTTCACTATCTACATATTCCAGGGTTGAATGAAGAGTCATTGAGGTAACATCAGTTGTTCAGCTGGTGAGACGGTAAGCAAATCGGAGTGGATCTTCTTCCTCAGGAAGAAGTTGATATTCTTCAACCTCTGAAAGCACTTCATCACTCCGGGTGACAATAGTCATTGAGGCAGGTTACCATGTTCTTCCTAGACACCGGTATAATTGAATCAGGTGGGTATCTCAGACTGCCAAAGTGAGATGTTGAGGATATCTAAACACTCCAGCCAGATATTATTAGTAATCAGTGGAAAACATTGGGCCAGATGATGAATATAGCTTTCACTTTGCTTCCCAATGAATTTATTTGCTATTTTGTTCTGTTATAGACACCATTCACTTTTGGTCTGGGTCAGAGGGCACCGTACTCAACTGGGGAACGATGCCTCCTGTGTCGAAGTGAACGCAAAGACTCTTCACTCTCTGAGAGTGGGATTACAAATCCAAACAAAATGGCACTTTCTACATCTCCGAAAACAAACAGCATATTGCACCTTCCTCTGTGGGTGTGTCCGGACTGCAGGCGTACAGTTGAAAAGGATGATCGGCAAGTTTCTCTGGAACAAACTCTAGTGGTAAGGATGACAAGCTTCCTACTGTGATTTCAGTGTATTTGATTTTTCAGTTACTTAATTATTTGTCAGACTTAGAGCTTTTCTCTGTGTGTTCATACTTTGCATCAAACTGTCTTGTTTCCTTTGTCATTCTGGTGAATTTTACTCCTGGCATGACTAGAAGATCTCACTGGAGGTGCAAGTTTTCTAGTTTTGTACTAAGTCTACCGAATGAATCAGGATTGTGTTTTTCATCACTGATGTTTCGTGAAATTTGTTGTTTTGGGGCAGTTATCGAGAGAAAAGAGTGAGGTAGGGTTTATGGACTGTTCAGAAATCTAGTGGAGGGGAAGAAGCTGTTCCCAAAACATCGCATGTAGGGCTTCAGGCTCCTTCTCCACCTCCCTGTTGGTAGTAATGTAAAGTGGGTATATTTTGTGTGGTGAGAATCCTTCGTGATGGATGCCACCTTTTCGGGGCATTGTCTTTGAAGATGAGCAACATACTTCGTGGTGAGGAGGCCAGTGTCCATGATAGAGTTAACTGATTTTACAACCCTCTGCAGCCTTTCCTGTTCCTGTGCAGTGGCAGCTTCATAACCGAATGAGGTATCATTTCACACTGTCAAAAGCCAGCCTTTCTTTGGGACAAAGGCCACTGTCATAGTTGGCTTACTCTTTGTAACCTTGCACTAATTTTCTGTAGTATCTATATATGGCATCCCAAATCCTTTCCTGCTACACATCTTAGTCTAACATTGCTGAGAAAGTTTCCAAAACCACCTTTCTTTGAACAAGAAACCATTGTTTGAAAAAAAACAGGTATGTCAGACATAGCACATGGAATATTCGAATTCATATTGATTCTTTTTGATCTACTTAACCAAGTGCTTCATTCTGTCCCTGAAGATAGATTTGAACTAACATCATGAGTGATAATAAATTCAGTCTTGTGCTTTCCTGGTGGTTCTTCCCACCCTTAAGATATGGCATTTTAAATATCCAATCCTGAACCACAATTCCAAACTCCGGAGAAATTTGGAATTTTCACCAAAGCATCTGTAGTTGGTTCATATTTGACTTTGTATGAAGAATATTTGTGCTCAGAATACTTGACTTAGTTACCAGAATGAAGTACAGAAATAATTTGCCATACTTCTTGAAATACAATGAATTCCAGTTTGTTGTTGTTCAGTCGTTAAGTCAAATCCGACTGTTCATGACCTCATGGACTCCTGCACACCAAGCCTTCATGTTGGAAACTGCCTCTCTAAGATCCCGCAAGGTCATGCGCATTGTCTGAGTAATACTATCTATCCATCGAATTCCAGTTAGTCGGGCCAATTTGGCCCAATTTAGCAGCTAGCCCAATTAGCCAAGATAGTTAAAAGGTATTAAAAAAAAAAGATAAACTACCATTTAACTGAGTAACAAATTATGTACTTGAATGATATACAGAACAAATTGGAGCACTGCCAATCCTATTATAGTATTATAAAACTGTGTATTAGCTCATAAGTTACAAGGGAATTCATCTAATGTCCACTGCCATGTTCTTTTGATTGACTGTAAATGAACAAAATCAGCATATGCACCTAGTTCAGATAATGGACTGCCTCCATAGAATTCATTTGGACAATTGCATCCTCCAAATCTTCATTTCCATTGCAACATCAAGCTGATTGTTGATGCTTCAAATTCTTTGTAGTTAATGTGTTGAAGCAGTGAAATCATTTCATTTTCACTCCTGGCTGTTTCTGACATCTCCATGCCTGAATAACTGAAACTGCTGTGAGCAAAAAAGTTCTGAAATCATCTTGCTGCTTATTTCTCACCAACTGTGAGTGACAAAAATCACTGTTTTTTGAGCACAAACACATGCAACTGATATTATTTAAAAACTGTTAGCTAAGCATCTAACAGCCACTCTTTTGGAGTTGTCCCAAATAAGTGGCTGCCCGAATTAACCAGAATCCACTGTATTTTAAACTAGTGAAGCTTAAGTTCAAGATCAAACTCTTTCAGATCATGTGCCGAACAAAATTTCTTGTGCTTTGTTTTCACAGCTTTTAAAAATTCATGTTCCAGCAATAAACTTGCAACTATTTAAGAAGTGTTGTCTGAAATTATAAGTTTGGCAGTTTAATTCAAATGGAAATCGAAATTGCTGATATTAGAGTTTGTTGGACCTTGGAGTGAGCAAGTGTAAGCCCTTAGCTCGTTGCCATAGATGATGTTTAAAGTGTAATTGTGGGTTCGAGAAACAAGCTCTATTAACTTGTTATGCTGTCAGTTCATGGTGCAATGCTTTGCATTTCGGCTGTTTGTTCCATGAATTTGTTTTCCCAACAGAACACTCACATGTCACTGAAATACAGCATTTCATCTTTAGTTTATGTGCTGAATATGTACTGGGTTGTAAAAATAAATTTACCACATATGTTTTGAGAGCTGAAATACAATATGCTATACAATTAATTTGTAAAACATCTTGAGGGAATCAAAGGCAACATGAGTGAATCTGTAGATGCTGGAAATAAATAAAAACACAAAATGCTGGCAGAACTCAGCAGGCCAGACAGCATCTGTGGGAGGAGGTAGTGATGACGTTTCGGGCCGAAACCCTTCATCAGGAGTGACGTTTCGGACCGAAACCCCTGATGAAGGGTTTTGGCCCAAAGCGTCGTCACTACCTCCTCCCATAGATGCTGTCTGGCCTGCTGAGTTCTGCCAGCATTTTGTGCTTTTAAGGGAATCAAACCTATTATAAAGTAATCGAGGTTAAGGAGAGTCAGTGGGGAGCATCAGTTTTACTTCTGTTAGATATGGAATGGTAAACATCTGAAGCGAATTATTCTCTTTTGATATTATGGGCTCTTCAATTAAAGCATTAATTAAAATTATAAAAAAAAATAACCTGAGCTTTGAAATTGTTAACTGGTCATTCTTGTTTAATATATAAAATTTCACTTATCTATTATATCAAATGTGAGTCACTTTAACACAGTAAAAAAAACCAAAATAACCTGTGTTGCTGTGGCATAGGCTCAGAGTCCGGTGATAATTTTGCTTTCCTGGTGATCATATAGCAAGATCTCGGAAGAGAGTTTGAGAATTGGGCAGAATGTCCATGCTTTGTTATTGCTCCTTGTGAATGAGACATGCTGTCTCGACACAGGTGAAGATAGCTGTGGAACCCTAACCCAGTTAACTTCAAGGGCAGACAAAGCAAAAAACGAAAAGAGCAGAATTATTTAAATTTAAAAAGTGTTATTAAACTGGCCCTGTTACTTGAGCCAGTTTGATTTTTGTCACCCACTGAATAGCTGTGACTTATCAAAATGAAAAACTCACTAAGTTGATTTGTGGGAAGTGGTGTAGGAAGTGTAGTTTCAAAGTATTCTCCAAGGTGTAATGTCAGGTCTACTCTTACAGTCGGAGTGCTACAGGGCGGAAACGAGCCCTTTGGCCCATCAGATGCATACCGTCCATAGCCTCCTCCCTGCTGGTACCCTGCTTGGCATTGAAAAATCAGTATTTGAGGGAGTGTAGAGTTCGTGTAATTTTTGTGAACAATGGTCTGTCTGTCTTTGACTAACATGATCAGAACTTTGCTGAAGCAATGATTTGAATGTAGGGTTGCTCGATGTATTAGAACATTAAAAATTAAGGGTACAGCACAGGAGTAGGCCCTTTAGCCCATAATGTCTGTGCCAAACACGATACCAAATTAAACTAAATCTCTTCTGCCTATACATGATTCATCTCTTCATTCCTTTCACATGGCTTTCTAAAAGCCTCTTGAATGCCATCATCATACTTCCTTCCACCGCTACATCTGGCAGCTCATTACAAGGATCTACCACTCTTTAGAATAAATAAATTCAGTGATCACTTTATTTGGTACAAGTGTGGCTCCAGGTGCAGTCTCCTGCTGTAGCCCACTTACTTGGAGGTTTGACGTGTTGCGTGTGCCGAAATGCTCTTCTGCATACCTTATTGTTGTATGATTACTTTGAATTACTGAAGCTTCCCTGTCGGCTTGAACCAGTCTGGCCATTCTCCTCTGACCTCCCTCATTTCACCCACAGTGTTACCTTTTGGTTTTTGCACCATTCTCTATAAACTCAAGATTATTGAGTGTGAAATTCCCAGGAGATCAACATTTTCAGAGATGATCAAGCCACATCATCTGTCACCAACAATCATTCCACAGTTAAAGTTGCCTCAATCAAATTTCTTCTCCATTCTGATGTTTGTTCTGAACAACAAATGAATCTCTTGACCATGTCTGCATACTTTTATGTGTTGTGTTGCTGTGACACGATGAAATATTTGCACTAACAAGCAGTACTTAATAAAGAGGCCACTGAGTGTATATCAGTTCCATAAATGACAAAAAAAAAATCAAACTGCCAGAGGAACTCAGCAGGTTTGTCAGTTTCTTTGGGGAGAAAGGAATCACTGACGTTTTGGGTTGAGACTCTGCATAGGGCCCAGGCTGGATGCAGAATTCATTTTCTTCAATCGCCCCACTTATACTATATTTAGAGCTGCGTTTTCATCTAATTTTACTACCATCTTCTTTAAGTGTCTTCAAGCTGATTCTAAAACCATGCCAAGTGTAGGTGCAAAACAGTAGAAGTAAGATAAGTATTGTTAATAGAGTACTGCAGTTTCATTGAACCCATTGGGTTGATGCAGGGTGTTCTCTGGTATGCCACCAATAAGGCAAAAATAGTAAAATAGCAATGTGATAATTTTTCACATTACTCTTTAGAGACATTGAAGAGACTCCTAGATAGGCATGTGGATGCAAAAAAAAAAGGTTATGGACTGTGTAAAAGATGAAGATTTGATTGATCATACTTTAAAAAGACTTGCATAATAAGGCCAAATGGCCCACACTGTGCTACACTGTTCTGTTCATGAGATATGATGCATGAGTTGGCTACTGTTTATCTTCTGTTAAAGTAGTCACTTAATTTCATTTGTTGAAGCAGAAAATGCTGTAAACATTCAGCAGGTATCTGTAAGACTTCAGCACCTCTCCCTCTGCCTTGCCTTTCCTTAAATGTTCCAAGCTTGATTGAAGCTCAACTCTTTTTCCTTGTCCATGCTCAATTCCTCATTCAAGGAAACCTCATCGTTCCAGCTTTTTTCCAGATTTCCTCTTGCAACTTGTGCCATCTCTCAGACCACATACAGTGCTCTCGTAATACCAGTTCATTGCTATCTACCACCTTAAGTTTCCCAACATTCCTGCATTTCATTGCTGCTTTGTTACTGGAATGCCTTGGCATTTTCTGAGATGGTATTATGGTGCAAGTTCTCTCAAATTTAAGTGATTCTGTAATCTGAACCTGAAATTGTTAACTGAACAAATTTATGCAAAAATTGCTTTCATAATTTACGGTTTGTTTTGTGTTCTTGATGAGAGTATTTCCTTGTGAAGTCTTGCTTTCATATGAGGGAAGTATGCTGTCACATCTGTCTGCTGCTGAATTGCTTGATAAAAACAGGTTGTCTGTTCGGTGTAGATCCTTTCTCTTGTAATCTTATGATCTAACACGGATGTCCTCAATAAATCCCTGAGATAATGATGCCTGTGGTTCTCATGAGAAATATGGTCCTCGTGTTGTCTCTGGCCCTCCCCATTTGTCTACTTTTGTCCCTCACATTGTACCTCAATTTCCCACCTCATGAGCATTCATTTGAGGGTCTCAAATATAAGGTGTACAGGTGTTCTCCCCTCCCCCACTACATAGGTAGAGCATTCCTATGAAACTTTTCTTAAGCCGAAATGGCGTAAAGTGAAGAACCATTAATTTATATGTATAGGAAAAATTTTCATAAGAGTGAAAATCCTCTTTGTGATGCGAAAACAGGTTACTAATGTAGGTCTTTTGTAAAAGCAAAGTGGCGTAAAGCAAACATTCGTAACATGGGGAACACCTGTATACCATCATCGTACTGCAGAGATTGATGCTGGGAACGTTGATTTTCTATAGATGACAAATGAGAATGTAGGCGATGTTATTAGTTACCCGATGACAGACAGTGAAGTAGAGTGTGAAAGATGTGAAATGATACAGAGCAACATGGATCAGTCAGAAAGTCATTCACGGGTGTAGCAGATGGAATTTAATCCAGACAAGTGCGAGGTAATGCATTTTGTGATGTCAAATACAAGCAGGTGCCAGGTCCCTGAACATAATATGGCAATGGCAACATCCATCATTAAAGATCCCACCAACCAGAACATGTCCTTTTCTCATTGCTACCATCAGGGAGCAGGTACAGAAGCCTGAAGAGACATGATCAGTATTTTAGGCCATCAGATTTCTGATCAATCCATGAACGCATCAACACTCCCTCACTATCTTTTGCTCTCTCTGCACAGCTTGTATAATTTAATTTTTATATGTGCATATCTTAAGTGCTTGCTTTCTTATACGTGCCTTGTGCCATGTGACTTTGTACTGTGTTTTGCAGCTTGGCCCTGGAGTAATGCTGTCTCATTTGGCTATGTTCATGGGTGTTTGTGTATGGTTGAATGACATTGAAACTTGAATTGACTGTTTCTTGAATTGACTGTTTCTTGCAATTTTTAGCATTGTTTTTATGTATTGCACTGTACTGCTGTCGCAAAACAACAAATTTCATGACATATGCCAATGATATGAAACTTGATTCTAATCCTGACTCAGGTGGATAGGGTAGTGAAGAAAAGATTTAGTATGCTTACCTTCAAAGGTGGATGCATTGAATACAAGAGTTGGGGTGTCATGCTGCAGCAGGACAAAGCCTTGTTTAGGAATGTGTTTGGAATATAGTGTGCAGTTCAAATGTGGTTGCATTAGAAAGCATGCAGAAGAGGTTCACCAGAGTGATGCCTGGAATGGAATACAAGGAGCAATGGACAGGCTGGATTTATTCTCACTGGAGATTTATAAAATTGAGAGTCATTGATTTTCCTAAGCTGAGGAGTCCAGAACTAGAGGATGCTGATTTAAGATGAGAGGGGATCAATTTAAAGGAGAACTGAATGGTTTGTTTGTCTATAGAGTGGGTCGTGTTTATCAGGAGCAAATTCCCAGAGGAAGTAATTAGAGTTACAATGTCCAAAAGGCATTTGGGTAGGTACTTGGATTGGAAAGGATCAGAACTAATGTGGGCACATGAGCTCATTGTTGGTTGGCTTGAACAGGTTCAGGCTGAAGCACCTTTGGCTATGCTGTACAACTCGGACCATTGGATCATTATCATTTGACATAACTGATGTGCATACGGCAGTCCTACATTGTTGTCCATGTTGTCTAGCAACTCCTGCAATGCTGCCAGTGTCAAACAGTATCAGTCTATGCCGTTCCTTTGGATTCATCAGCAGTGTGGAGAGGGGGAGCTTGCTACATGGGCAACAGTTTGCCCTTAATATCGTACTGCCCTGGCTTGCGTATCCTGTTGGCAGCTGGGACGCAGCATCCATGGTCGACTCCAACCAATGGAGGGCTTCAATCAGTCCTGATGAAAGGTCTCAGCCCAAAACTCTTTATTCCTCGATATAGATAGTGCCTGACCTGCTGAGTTCCTCCATCACTTTGTGTGTGTGTGTGTGTGTGTGTGTTCCTCAAGAGTATCTGCAGAATCTCGTGTTTAGTCAAATAACTCATTGTGGTTCTCCTCCTGTGAATTCTATGGTAATGAAGCTCAACTTTTTTTCAGTTTTGGATTTTTGAATCTGTCTACATGAGCGTATAACTGGGCCTTCAGTGTCTCATATAACTTTGTCTTAAATTACAGTGGTTCAGTTTAATATTAGACAATTTAAACGATATACAACCTGAAAGTCTTACTCTTCGTGTTCATCCGCAAAATATGAAAAAACCCAACGAATAAATGGCAAAAACATTAGAACCCAAACCCCCCCATGCACAAGCAACAGCAGAAACATTGACCCTCCCCCCATTTGCACCAGCAAAAACACCAATCCCCCGCACCCACTATTTAAGCAATAGCAAAGCCCCCAAAGAGACCTTGATTTTAGAGTCCATCAAAAAACTATAGTCCATCCCAAAACTTTGGTATCTCAACAGCTTTACTTGTCATCCTATGATCCTGGATTATAATGTGTTGTTCTGAATTTACCAGCATGGAGAAGTTGCCACTGGAGTTTCACCTGCTAAGTCATCAACTCCCAAATCTCTTAAATTCCCTGGCTATTCCTACTCAATCACTGCTTGAACACTATCCTTCCCTTCCACAAATCAATCAACCAAGTCTTTTTATAAATTAAACCTTTTTTAAATCATTAAACTTTATCAAAGGAATAAAACCAAACAGAACACAGTACTTTAGTCAGTCTTCAACAGTGTTCTCTTCTTCCTTCCTGTGACTCTTCAGATCCCCATGTTATCTGCCATTTTAATCACTCACTCAACATTTCTATCACTTTTGTATCTTTTCTGACTCTGTCTCACCCTTTTATTTCCTAGCTTTGTACTGTCAATACAGTTAGCTGTCTTGTCACATAAGTCAGTGGTCCCCAACCACCAGGCCACAAATCATGTGCTACCGGGCTGCGAGGAAACAATATGAGTTAGCGATATGAAATGATATGAGTCAGCTGCACCTTTCCTCATTCCCTGTCATGCACTGTTGAACTTGAAATAACCTACCAAATCATACCAAATAACACACAAAACCTAAAATAACACTAACATATAGTAAAAGCAGGAAGGATATAAACACACAGCCTATATAAAGTAGAAATAATGTATGTACAGTGTAATTTCACTTAACAGAATCGGGAAGATTAAGGCAAAAGTGATTTGTAGAGAAAAAAATCGGCACGTGCACGTCATGTATGCACACGTCACACATGCGCACACAGGTGCCCATGCACGGCTTCATGGTCATGTTAGTCTTTCTCGGGGTAAACATAAGTGTCCCATATTTGACTGCTACTTTTGTCCCTTATTTGGGAGTGAGAAAGTTGGCAACCCTACTTGAACACCCCCCCCCCCCCCCCCGTTGGCCAAACCGCAAGAATATTGTCAATATTAAACCAGTCTGTGGTGCAAAAAAGGTTGGGGACCCTTGATGTAAGTGATATGATTAACATTGATAACCAGATGTGATCTTCAGGCCAGCCAAGTGGTTGACCCTCCAAACCCACAAGGAATATTCCAACCACACTCTGTAAGCCAACTCTCAAGCTGGCCTGATTTAATACAAACTCACCCAAGAACCCCACTCATGATTCAATGGCAGTTTGCTAAATTCTTTGGGAAAATCCAACAATCCGACAGCTTCTCATTATTTATCCCGTTCGTAATCAGTGCAAAGCAGGTTCTCAGTCTAGTTTAAAGCTGCAGCCCTTCGACTCAATAGAACTTTGAACAAAACACCTATCTGCATATTGTCTATATTTTGCCTGTTCATGTGGCCATCTAATTCCCTGCCAAGCATTGCTAAAATATCTGCTTCTACCTTCTCCCTTGGTATTGTGATTTAAGCGCCAGTTTGCTTGTCTATGGGTAGGTAGAATGCCTTATACAGTACTGTGCAAAAGTCTTGGGCATATATATCTAGCTAGAGTGCCTAAGAATTTTGCACAGCATTATAATAATTTAATGTACTACTCTATACTGCTGCCGCAAATAAAAACAAATTTCATGATGTATGTGAGTGATGGTGAACCTGATTCTGATGAGTCTCTAATGTGGATGGAGAGGGGAATCATGGTTGGGAAAAAGGGAGGAGAGAGGGGAGAGAGTAGGAAGCATCAGAGAGACATTTTGGAATGATCAACGAACTAATTGTTTGGAATCAGATGGCATCGCCCAGTGTCTTATGGCTGGACGTGTCTGCAATTCCTCTAGTAATTTTTTGTGTTGTCTGCACACTTAGTAATCAGTACACCAAAACTTTCATCTGAGTCATTTATATAATATGAAATGAATAGCAGATGGTCCAGCAGTGTTCCACCAAGAATCATTGCTGGTCACAGGTCTTAAGTCAGAATAACTCCCTTCCTCCACTGTCTTCTGTGGCCAAGCCAATTTTAAAGTCTTCATGAATCCCCATGTGCTTTGATCTTCTGAGGGATCTCGTCAAAAGCTTTGCTAGTCATTTATAAGCATTGTTATACAAACACAAGAGATTCTGCAGATGCTGGAAATCCTAAACAATACACAAAATGCTGGAGAAACTCAGCAGGCCAGGCAGCATATATGGAGAAAAATAAACAGTTCAACACTTTGGGCTCAGGACCTTCAAGGTCCTGATGAGTCTCTGCCCAAAACATTGGCTGTTTATTCTCCTCCATCGATGCTGCCTGACTTGCTGAGTTATTACAAATTTTTATTAGTCTGTCATTTTGAAAAACCGAGTCTATTTTAATTGTTTTTTTCTCTCTGTGGGTGTAGAATCAAGACTTCCTATTGCATATGCCAATGGCTAACAATGGAGCACCCCAGGACTCAATAGGTGGAAGACTGGCTGTCGGAGCTCAGTCTGTACCTGGTACAGATGTCAATGCCCCTGCAGCTTCAGAAATTGCTTGCAACTGTGAGGCATGCAATGAGCGAAGGTAAGTGATTGTCAAGATTATTCAAAAGAAAATATTCTCTCCCACACTATCAGATGATGTGCTTTCACTCTGAAAGTTCAGACGTGAAAAATAGTTTCTTCAGCAAGGCACTGAGAGGCAGTTGCCTCAGGTTATTCAGAGAAATGGACAAGGGAGAGCCAGTGGATGTAGTGTACCTGGACTTCCAGAAAGCTTTTGATAAAGTCCCACATAGGAGATTAGTGGGCAAAATTAGGGCACATGGTTTTGGGGACAGTGTACTGACATGGATTGAAAATTGGCTGGCTGACAGGAAACACAAGAGTAGCGATTAACAGGTCCCTTTCAGAATGGCAGGCTGTGACCAGTGGGGTACCGCAAGGTTTGGTGCTGGGACCGCAGCTGTTTACAATATACATTAATGATTTAGATGAAGGGATTAAAAGTAACATTAGCAAATTTGCTGATGACACAAAGCTGGGTGGCAGTGTGAAATGACAGGAGGATGTTATGAGAATGCAGGGTGACTTGGACAGGTTGGGTGAATGAGCAAATGTATGGCAGATGCAGTTTAATGTGGATAAATGTGAGGTTATCCACTCTGGTGGCAAGACCAGGAAGGCAGATTACTATCTAAATGGAGTCAAGTTAGGAAAAAGGGAAGTACAACGAGATCTAGGTGTTCTTGTACATCAGTCAATGAAAGCAAGCATGCAGGTACAGCAGGCAGTGAAGAAAGCTAATGGCATGCTGGCCTTTATAACAAGAGGAATTGAGTATAGGAGTAAAGAGATCCTTCTGCAGCTGTACAGGGCCCTGGTGAGACCCCACCTGGAGTATTGTGTGCAGTTTTGGTTTCCAAATTTGAGGAAGGACATTCTTGCTATTGAGGGAGTGCAGCATAGGTTCACAAGGTTAATTCCCGAAATGGCGGGACTGTCATATGTTGAAAGATTGGAGCAACTGGGCTTGTATACACTAGAATTTAGAAGGATGAGAGAGCATCTGATTGAAACATATAAGATTATTAAGGGATTGGACGCGCTGGAGGCAGGAAACATGTTCCCGCTGATGGGTGAGTCCAGAACTAGAGGCCACAGTTTAAGAATAAGGGGTAGGCCATTTAGAACAGAGATGCGGAAAAACTTTTTCACCCAGAGAGTGGTGGATATGTGGAATGCTCTGCCCCAGAAGGCAGTGGAGGCCAGGTCTCTGAATGCATTCAAGAGAGAGTTAGATAGAGCTGTTATAGATAGCGGGGTCAAGGGACATGGTGAGAGGGCAGGAACGGGGTACTGATTGTGTATGATCAGCCATGATCACAGTGAATGGCGGTGCTGGCTAGAAGGGCCAAATGGCCTACTCCTGCACCTACTGTCTATTGTCTATTGAAATATTTTTACCCTTGTGATGGGCGGGCCAGTGGGACGAGGTGAGAGTAAGCGTTAGGCACGGACTAGAAGGGCCGAGGTGGCCTGTTTCCGTGCTGTCGTTGTTATATGGTTAGATGTGTTGAAGGTTGGTGAAGTTTGGTAGTTTGATATGGATGTCAGTTCATCACTTACCCCGTTCTTCACATTTACAATAAAATTATGCTTCAGTTAATTCAAAGAATTAAAAGATCTAGTAAATGAAGTAACTATTTTAGATGGCCTTTGCATGCAAGAAACATCACTCTTTTTAAACTGCTGAACATTATTTTGAGTCGAGTGTAGTAGTTTTCTTTTACCAGAAATGATGAAGCAAACAAGACACTTTTCTAATTCAATCTTTATGGGTCATGTGATGGTAGAATTGGTCAGAAGTTGTCCAAATTAGATCCAGACTAAATCCCTACAATTAAACACAAAAAAATCTGCAGATGCTGGAAATCCAAGTAAAGACTTCCAGTAAGATGGTGGCATGTGTGAATGCTGTGGCCTCTTGAGGGCCAACCAAAGATGCTTTTTTTTGTATATAAAATTTGTTTTTATGATCCAAACATAACTCTACTTCAAGAACATCAGGTACTGCAGGACTACTCCATCATTGAGCTGTTTGTTGATTGGAGTAGCTGGACTGGTGATGGCGGGAGAGCTGGCCAAGGCTGGAATGGTGGAGAAGGAATTGGCTGAGGTGTTAGAGGAGCCGGTTTGGATTTGGAGGAGCTGACCTGGCTGTAGTCCGTGTTGCTGTCTGCTATTCGGAAGCATAGGAGTTGGTGCAGCATAACCCTGGGAGATTGTCTGGGATATTTTGCTTGCAATCATAAGATTCCGTTGGATGGTGATGATATTAGTTGCTGCAGGCCTGTTATCCTTGTCTGGTGGAGGAGCAGTCGACATGGGAACTGTGTAGCCTTAGTTGCAGCAAGAACTGGGCCACAAGCCTCAGATTTGCCTGCTGCTGCAGACCTGATGAGAGCTGTGGAAGAACTACAGTATGGTTGAGCTTGGCTGAGGCCTGTCCTTGCCAGTCGGTGCTGCCCTCCCGTGTTGAAACATTGGAGTGACAGGCTGGAATGCGTGCACCTGCACCATCAGTTGCCAGGTATTTTCACTCAGGTGCTTGGACAAAGTATATGTAGTTTCTGCCGGTGAATATGCTCCTTAAAATTTGTTACTCACTTTTGTTTTTGTATGTTTTGCACCTTGGCCCCAGAGGAACACTGTCTCTTTCAGATGTATTTATGTATGGTTTGAATGATAATTAAACTTGATTTGATTTGAAAATGCTGGAGGAACTCAGCAGGCCAGGCAGAATCGAGGGAAAAAGAGTAAACAGTCAACTTTCCTGGCCCAGACCTGCTGAAGGGTCTCGGCCCAAAATGTTGACTGCTGTTTTCCATTGATATTGCCTGGCCTGCTGAGTTCCTCTAGCATCTTGTGTGTGTTCCCTACAATTCCTCTTTTGCCCCTAAATTTGATTTAAGGAATAATTTGAAAATCTTAGCATTTTTAGCAGTCTTGATTTACCTCCTTGATGTTCTGAGATGGTGCGAAAGCCATCTGAATCTGCCCAATTGGAAAAATATTATTTCCCTGAAAACCTATTCTTTCTCCTTGTTCCTTTTTAAAATTTAATTTTTATTTGTTTAGAGGTACAACACAGTAACAGGCTCTTCCGGCCCAGTTGCACCCATGTGATCAGTTAGCCTGCTACCTCATGCATCTTTGGAATGAGGGAGGAAATTGGAGTACTGAGAGGAAACCCAAGTGGTCACAAGGAAAATGTAGAAACTCCTTGCAGACAGTGGTCGCTGACACTAATAGCACTCTGCTAACCGCTACGCTGCTGATCTGCCCCATTAGCACTGTAGCGGAGGGTTAGCGAGATATTGTTACAGATCAGAGTCAAGAATTCAGTTCCGATGGCATCTCTGTGTAGTCTTCATGCCCTCCATGTGGAATATATGAGTTTGCCCTGGGTGCTCCAGTTTTCTCCCACAGTCCAAAGATGTACCAGCTAGGTTAATTAATCATTGTAAATTGTTCCACAATTGGGTTAGGGCCAATTGGGTTGTCAGGGTTGCTGGGGCAGCATGGCTCCAAGGGCCAGAAAGGTCCACTCTGTGCTGTATCGCTAAATAAAGTAAATTATTTGTTAGCAAATGGTCAAATAGTGCGGCTTTGCTTGACGTGCACCTTTTCCTGTATTACTGCCAACACAATCCACTGCACTGAAGTTTTGTGGAGAATATTAAGTGAAGGTGAAGGAAGAAAAATACATGAGAATTGCCTATTGCTTTCAGGACCTTGGAGGTAATGAATCTTCAATGCAATAGGTTTTCAGAGAGAGTAAGCAGGAAACCACCTGCTGTGTTAATGTTCTCTGCTGTAGAAAGTACAAATCTACAGTGTGCTCATGATAGAATAGGAGTAGGTCTTGTCTCAGCAAGGTGTTTTCTTTCCATTATTGTTTTTGGAACAGATAATTTTTTAAAAAATGCTGAAGCTTTATGTGTGTAATTTGAGTGGTTTAAGATTAATCTCGCCAGTGTTGAACCAAAGTAGTGAGGTAGCTGTTGTGTTAATGTTGCTGAAGGACTTATTATCTGGAGTTGCAGAGCTGAAGTGACAAGTGTTAATGTCAAATGTGATGGGCTGGGGAAGTAAATGTAAAAACTGAAGCTCCTCGTCTCGAGTGTAGTGTTAATTGGCAATATCTAATCTTTAGTGGCTGTCATGCTGGGGGATGTGAGAGTTGTTGATTTGGAGGATTGGGATGGAACATAGGGCCTGGGCAAAGGGCAGGGATATTGGGGTCAGGGGCAGATGTGGCAATTGACCAGAATGGAGAAGGGACAGAGGGGAAAGACCAGGTGTTAACCTGGAAAGTAAGTGTTGATGGCAAGTGTGAGTATTTTCCTGGGGAGGGAAGAGAGGTAAGAGGAATGTGAAGTAAGATTAAAAGTGGATAGTGGGGTAGATAAGAGCAGGTATTTACCTGGAAGGAAAGGAAATGTGTGTTGATCATGGATAAGGAAGGGGGTCTTGCTCTGATTGACCAGGAGGTGTTGAATATTAATTCGAAATGTGTGCTGCTCAGTATTGAGCATAACTGTTGACCAGACATCTGTTCTGCCTCTCTTCACTTCCACTAAGAGGTTCTTGAAAGCAACAGTTCAGAACTTGAACTGATTGTCTGAAGAGTGTCTCCTTTCATTGCTCCTTATTGACCATGCCCAAATATGGGGTCAAGGCCAAGGTGGGATACTCCATGGTGGAGTGGATTTACGGAATTCTGTAGCCTATTCCTATTTCTTATGTTTGCTTCCTTTCCTTTGACTCCCCCTTCACAGCAATTTTTTTTTCCCTTTCCACTTTTTTTAAATCTTTAAGTTGCATTAACACCTCAGGTGCACATTCTCTATATTCAAAGGGCTAAAAAGCCTTGTAGCAGATGATTTTCCCCAATTACCTTCCAACTTGGTGAACCAGTTATCTCAGAGTGGGAGTCAGAAGTGCTGCAGTTAAGGACTTGGAGAAGGATCTTATTTTGTTCTGTATCTATTCTGCCGTCAAGTTGGCTCTGGCGAGTACTTGCTGAAGTTTGGAAGAATGAGGGAGGGGTGTGGAATTTTATTGAAACCTATTGAATAATAATGAATGGGCTGAGAGAAAGTGGACATAGTGAGCATGTTTCCAATAATGACAGAGCCTAGGACCAGAGGGCACAGCTTCAAAGTAGAGGGACTTCGATTGAGAATAGAGACAAAGGATTTCTTTAGCCATAGGTGGTGAATCTGGTGGATTAATTGCCACAGACAGCAATGGAGGCCAAGTCATTGGGTATAGTTAAAGCAGCAGTTAGTAGGTCCTTGATTCGTCAGGGTGGCAAAGTTAGTGGGGATAAGGCAGGATAATGGGGTTTAGTGGATATTAAATCAGCAATGATGGAATGATGGAACAGACTTAATGGGCCAAATGGCCTATTTCTGCTCCTGTGTCTTTTGATCTGAGATGCACTTGATTTTTTTTACAGAGAAATATCAGCAGAGAATGAACGGGAATCTCAGCAGCTTCAGCATTATTGGTCGGAGGTACGTTATATGGTTCGATGTATCTATCGGCAAGCTGGAACGCCGCTGGCTGATGATCAGGACCAGTCACTGGTTCCAGATAAGGAGGGAATGAAAGAATTAGTAGACAGGTAAGTACTTCTCAATTCTAATTCATCAAATGCTTAATTTAGGAAATTTTGTGGCAAACGGTGGCATTTGTGCAGCACCTGGAGTTAGTAATATTGAACAACTTAATCTGTTGTACATCTTCATGAGTTTGGTATCAATCATGTATCTTTTAAATGCAGGTAGGAAAAAACTTTTATCCCTCATGTACCAAATTTCACAATTTTAATTCAAATATGAGTGTTTTTATATCAATCTCTCTCACACTAGGTTCTGCCAATGGATGTCTTTTACTGCTACTCATTAGTGAGCTCTATTTTGAATGGGTAGCTGTATTAAATCTCATGTGCTAACACTTAATTCAGCAAAATCATTATGCAAAATGCTACTTTATGTGCAACTGGAGCTACCTTACTTCTGAACTCAATCCATCTGAATGTAACTCTGGTCTGTTCAGAGTGCATTTAATATATATCAAGAAGGTATAAATTATACAACCCTGAGATTTGTTTGCTTACAAGCAGTCGCAAAGCAAGGAACCTGAAAGAACCCAGTTTAAAAAAAATTAGACCAGACCACCCCCCGTGCCCACAGAGAAAGAGGAGGAAAAAAAAAACGCATCAAATCATATAAACAGTGGAAGCAAGCAACCACTGCAGCATTCCCAACCAAATTGAGTCTTCAGATCCAAGTCCCTGGAATAGGCCCGGGTATTGGTTTTCAGTTAATCACTTTAGTGGGACAAATCGCTGCAAGGTTCGCAGACACGAAGCACAGTTTCACAGGCTAACTTAGCATTGCAAAGAGAGAAGCCCCAGACTATTTGGGCCAGCGTTTAATTGTCTGAACCTTGCACCAAGATCCAGGACCCACCAAGATTTTGCTGTTGAAAGAGCTGTTCTTGACCTCTCCAAATCGTCTTGGAGACCCAAGCGATCTAACCATATATAACCGTATTAACAATTACAGCACGGAAACAGGCCATCTCGGTCCTTCTGGTCTGTGCCGAACACTTACTCTCACCTAATCCCACTGACCCGCACTCAGCCCATAATCCTCCATTCCTTTCCTGTCCATATACCTATCCAATTTTGCTTTAATTGATAATACCGAACCTACCTCTACCACTTCTACTGGAAGCTCATTCCAACCTTGCCCGACTTTCGACATCCTGCCTTTCCAGTCCATATGGGCTGGTATTTAGATTGCCCAAATTGAGGATTGTACCTCACATGAGGACGCTGGCCTCAAACACGCCAGCCATCTGTTCGCTTCAAACGTGGATTTCACTGCTGAAGAAGCTGTTCTTGACACCCCCCCCCCACCCCCCCCACCCCAGATTTGGCTTGGCGTTGAGAATGATCCATCCTTATACCTAGGTTAAGTTCAGTGTTCTGAATTGTTCACTCCAGCCAGCACGGCTCCAATTCCAAATGTGTTGACTTTGCAGCGCACCAGCAGGGCGCATGCTGCAAATTCGCTTTGCCTTTGCTTGCTTCCTTTGCTTTCAAACTACCACTTAGCTGTTGCACATCTTCAGTAGCGCCTTCTTAACCGGAAGTAAAATGTCTAAGTAAATAGCACTTTATTTCCAGAGTTCCCTACGTTACTGGAGTTGGCTTAATGATTTGTATGCAAAAGACCAAATGTAATTTTTAAATGTTTAAAAAAAGTTGACTTATAATATAAGAAAAGATTAGATAAATCTGTTTGCTTATTCGTGAGGAGAGACCTGATTGGGTGTTTTTTTTTTAATTGAGAGGCATTGGTAAATGATCAGAATCTCTTCCCCAGGGTAGATGAATGTGAGAATGAGCTTTTAAGGTTATAGGAGTAAGTTTCAAGATAATGTGAAGGGGAAGTTGTTCTTTTATGCAGAGAGTGGTATACACTCTGTGGTGCTGGAATGGGTTACTGGGACAGTAGTGGAAGCAGCCAGTTTGGTGGAGTTTGCATGGAGAGACCAGGATGATACACAGGAGGAGGAGATTAGGTACAAATTGGCATCAAGAGTGGCACAACATCATGGGCTGAATGGCCTGTGTCATCCAGTGCTTTATGTTCTGCTTATATACACTTATTTTCTTGGCCTTAGGTTATGTGAGCGTGACCCCTACCAGCTATACCAGCGTTTGGAGCAACAGGCTAGGGAGTATGTTCTGGAAATGAAGGTACGCTTGCTTCGACATCTGTCATTGGGATCCAAGGTCACAACTGTGGTGCAGGGCCCACCACAGGCTCATCAGTTCATCTCACTCCTGTTGGAGGAATACAGTGCACTCTGTCAAGCTGCTCGCACAATCAGCACCTTCCTCATCACGCTGGTAAGTTGCAGAGTCACAGCATTGACGTCAAAATATATCTACAATTATTGACAGACTAGGAAAGGTTGGCTGGTCAGATAGATGTGCTGCTGATGGTGTGAATGTTATGAGAATTACATTCCTGCTCCACAGTGACCAAGTAGCAGTTTAATGGGGAAAGCACAGTACGTAATGGTTAGTGCAATGCTATTAACAACGTCAGCAACCCAGGTCCCTTTGCTGTCAGTAAGGAGTATGTAGGTTCTCCCGTGATCGCATGGGTTTCCTCCCACATTTCAAAGATTTATGGGTTAATTTGTCACCTGGGTGTAATTGGGTGCCCTGGGCTCACTGAGCCAGAAAGGCCTGTTACGTGTCTCCAAATAAAAAATTGAAAGTATTTTAAACCTGCTACTGGCAGAACTGAAGCTTTTTGAGCCCTTTTGGATTTTGGATACACCCCTTGTCAATAGAACTGAACTTGAGCCTTCTTCCCAGAGGCTAGTGTTTAAATCCCTGTACGATGAAATCTGCTGCACTTTGAAAACAACTTTCACAGTAATTCTGGATGTCGTCTTTGTTTTCTTTGACAGGAAAGTGAACATTTGAAGAAATTCCAAGTGACATGGGAACTTCATAATAAGCACCTATTTGAAAACTTGGTGTTCTCTGAGTCACTTCTGCAAAGTAGCCTACCGTCACTAGTAGCACAACTTCGGTAAGCTTTCCTTTGCTGGCTTCAAATATGATTATTTTGTATATAGATTACTTTGTTCTGCTCTATTATATTCAACAAATATTTGCCCTTAATTCACTCTTAAATATTCAACATAATTCCTTGAAAGTGGCACCACAATTAGACAAAGAGAGCTTTTGGCATATTGGATTTCATTAGTCGGTATTGAGCTGAGGATTTGGGATATTATGTTGAAATTGCACAAGACTTTGGTAAGGGAAAATTTTGAGTATTACCTGCAGTTCTGGTCACCTACCTACAGAAGAGATTTCAATAAGATTGAAAGAGTGCAGAGAAAATTTACAAGTATATGACGAACTTGAGGACCTGAGTTGAAAGGTAGGTAAAGGTAAAGGCTAGAAGTTTATTCTATGGAGCATAGGAGGATGAGGGGAGATTTGATAGAGGTATACAAAATTATGAGGGGTATAGATAAGATGAGTGCAAGCAGCTTTTTATAGGTTGTGAAAGGTGAGGCACTTAGAGGAAAATTATGAGGTACTACTGCATTCAAAGGGTGGTGCAAGTGTGGAATAAGCTGTCAGCGATGTGATGGATATGGGTTCTATTGCAACATTTAAGGGAGGGGTATGGAGGTCCAGATGTGTGTCAGTAGGATTAAGCAGATTCACAGTTTGGTACAGCCTCAATGGACTGAAAGGCCTGTTTCTGTGCTGTAGTATTCAATGACTCTATTTGTGTCAGGCACCATTTTTATTATGCGTTTCTGTGTTTTCTTTTTTCTTTCTTCTTTCTATGTGTTTCTATTGCCTTAATCGTCTTATCGTCTTAATTGGGCTTTGTTCCAGGGAAGGTGGGATCTGTTCCGACGGGACTGTTTACACCTGAATTGGAGCGGTACTAACATTCTTGCAGGAAAGTTTGCTAGTACTTCTCGGGGGGGGGGTTAAACTAAATTTGCAGGGGGTAGGGATCCAGAATGAGAAAGAGGATAGCGAGATGAAGAATAAAGGACAGGTGGGGACTACACGGTTCCGGAATGTTAAGTGTGTAGTAGAGAAAGGTGAGGTGGAACAAGTGATAAGGAGGACACGTACAGAGGAATGGTCTGACGGAACATGGAGTTAAATGTGCAGAACAAAATTCTCAGGGTGTATAGCCCAATGGGAGTTCGGGGAGCTGGGTTAAGCACAATAGGGGGTGATTTAAACAGAAAGGAGAAATGGGCTAAAACTTCTATATCTGAATGCACGAAGTGTCAGAAATAAGACGGATGAGCTTGAAGCTCAGGTGCGAATGGGTAACTATGATGTTCGGATAACAGAAACATGGCTGCAGGGTGATCAGACTTGGGAAATGAATGTACAAGGGTATACATGCTATCGTAGGGACAGAAATGCGGGCAGAGGGGGTGGGATGGCCCTGTTGGTGAGGAATGAGATTCAGTCCTTTGCAAGGGGGGACATAGGATCAGGAGAAGTAGAGTCTGTGTGGATAGAACTGAGGAACAGTAAGGGCAAAAAGACCCTAATGGGTGTTGTCTACAGGCCACCAAACAGTCGCATGGATATTGGGTGCAAGTTGAATAGGGAGTTAACATTGGCATGTGGCAAAGGTAATGTCGCAGTAGTTATGGGGGATTTCAACAGGCAGGTGAACTGGGAGAATCAGGTTGGTGCTGGACCCCAGGATAGGGAGTTTGCAGAGTGCCTACGGGATGCATTCTTAGAACAGCTTGAATGAGAGCCGACCAGGGACAAGACTATTCTGGATTTAGTGATGTGTAATGAACAGGATTTGATAAGCGATCTTGCAGTAAAGGAGCCATTAGGAGGTAGTGATCATAATATGATAAGTTTTTATCTGCAATTTGAGAAGGATAAGGGCAGATTGGAGGTGTCAGTGTTGCAGTTGAACAAAGGAGACTATGGAGCCATGAGGGAGGAGCTGGCCAAAGTTAACTGGACAGATATCCCAGCAGAAAAGACAGTGGAACAGCGGTGGCAGGTATTCTTGGGAATAATACACAAGGTGCAAAATCAGTTCATCCCCCGGAGAAGGAAGGATTCAAAGGGGAGAAAGGGGCCACAGTGGTTGACAAAGGAACTCAGAGATTGCATAGCATTAAAAAAAAAGGAAGTATGACAGAGCTAAAGTGAGTGGGAGGACAGATGATTGAGAAATTTTTAAGGAACAACAGAACTTAACTAAAAAGGCAATACGGGGAGAAAAAATGAGGTACGAACACAAGCTAGCTAGGAATATAAAGGAGGATAGCAAAAGCTTTTTTAGTTATGTGAAGAGAAAGAAGATATTTAAGAACAATGTTGGGCCCTTGAAGAATGAATTGGGTGAAATTGTTATGGGAAACAGAGAAATGGCAGAAGAATTTAATAAGTACTTTAGATCTGTCTTCACTAAGGAAGACACAAGCAATCTCCCAGATGTATGGATGGGCCAAGGACATAGGGTAACAGAGGAAATGAAACAGATTGACATTAGGAAGGAAACGGTGATGAGTAGACTGATGGGACTGAAGGCTGACAAATCCCCAGGTCCAGATGGTCTGCATCCTAGGGTACTAAAGGAGGTGGCCCTGGAAATTGCGGATGCATTGGTAATCATTTTCCAATGTTCCTTGGATTCAGGATCAGTTCCTGAGGTTTGGAGAATGGCTAATGTTATCCCACTTTTTAAGAAAGGAGGGAGGGAGAAAACAGAGAACTATCGTCCTGTCAGCCTAACATCAGTAGTGGGGAAGATGCTAGAGTCCATTATTAAAGATGAAATAGTGGCATATCTAGATAGCAGTGATAGGATTGGGCTGAGCCAGCATGGATTTACCAAGGGCAAATCATGCTTGACTTATCTATTAGAGTTTTTCAAGGATGTAACCAGGAAGTTAGACAAGGGAGATCCAGTGGATGTAGTGTACCTCGATTTTCAGAAGGCATTTAATAAGGTCCCACATAGGAGATTGGTGGGTAAAATCAGAGCTCATGGCATTGGGAGGAAGATATTGACATGGATAGAAAACTGGTTGGCAGATAGAAAGCAAAGGGTAGTGGTGAATGGGTGTTTCTCGGAATGGCAGGTGGTGACTAGTGGGGTGCCACAGGGCTCGGTATTGGGACCACAGCTGTTTACCATTTACATCAACGATTTAGATGAAGGCATTGAGAATAACATCAGCAAGTTTGCTGATGATACTAAGCTGGGTGGCAGTGTGACATGTGATGAGGATGTTAGGAGAATTCAGGGTGACTTGGATAGGCTGAGTGAGTGGGCAGATACTTGGCATATGACGTTTAATGTGAATAAGTGTGAGGTTATCCCCTTTGGGAGTAAGAACAGGAAGGCAGATTATTATCTGAATGGTGTAGAGTTAGGTAAGGGAGAAATACAAAGAGATCTAGGAGTCCTTGTTCATCGGTCACTGAAGGTGAATGAGCAAGTGCAGCAGGCAGTGAAGAAGGCTAATGGGATGTTGGCCTTTATTACAAAGGGAATTGAGTACAAGAGCAAGGAAATCCTCTTGCATTTGTACAGAGCCCTGGTGAGACCACACCTGGAGTATTGTGTACAGTTTTGGTCTCCAGGGTTAAGGAAGTACATCCTGGCTGTAGAGGAAGTGCAGCGTAGATTCACAAGGTTAATTCCTGGGATGTCTGGACTATCTTACACAGAGAGGTTAGAGAGACTTGGCTTGTACATGCTGGAATTAAGGAGAATGAGAGGGGATCTGATTGAAACATATAAGATTATTAAGGGATTGGACAAGATAGAGGGAGGAAATATGTTCCAGATGCTGGGAGAGTCCAGTACCAGAGGGCATGGTTTGAGAATAAGGGGTAGGTCATTTAGGACAGAGTTAAGGAAAAACTTTTTCTCCCAGAGAGTTGTGGGGGTGTGGAATGCACTGCCTCGGAAGGCAGTGGAGACCAATTCTCTGGATACTTTCAAGAAGGAGCTAGATAGGTATCTTATGGATAGGGGAATCAAGGGATATGGGGACAAGGCAGGAACCGGGTATTGATAGTAGATGATCTGCCATGATCTCAGAATGGCAGTGCAGGCTCGAAGGGCCGAATGGTCTACTTCTGCACCTATTGTCTATTACCTTGAAGGTATTTCTAGCCAAAGCTAGAAATCTGAAACAAAGACAAAATGTTGGAAGTGATCAGCTGGTCAGGCAGTATTTGTGGAAGGAGAAACTGTTAATTTTTCAGTCTGAGAAGTTAATTGTTTTTCTTCCAACAGATGCTCTATGATCCGCTTTGATTTTAGCATTTGAAGATAAGAAATAATTAGATGTATTTCTGAAGAGGTTTTTCTGTTTTTCAAAAAGTGACATTTCTGTGGAAAAAAGGAAAACTTAAAGTTTAATAAGTGTCTGGAGGGTGGGGGCAGCTTTCAAGACAGGGTCCTCAGATTGCATGACTTGTGGTTAGTCTTACGTTGCAAATAAAGTCCACACTTTTTCCTCTCCCGGTACCATGACAAATGTGTTGGGCTGTTTGGTAAGTGAATTCTAAATGCTCGGATGCACTTACCGGTTACTGACGTGTAGAATTGAGCATGATTTGAGGGAATTCAAAGAACTAAGGGGCTTCCTCACCTATTGCATTTACTTAAAACATATAGGACTGTTGCCAACTCGTATGGCTTTCCTACTACAGTAATTGAGGGGCTTCCTCACTTAACCTGGGCCATCACTGTCCAGTCATGGAAGAACTCTATGCTGTGGTCCTTCTCCACTGAACCCTTGTGGTGACTACACCAAGCTTCAGTTGTCCCTCAGCATGTACTTCTTCAGATTCAGATTTATTTATCAGATGATTATTAAAACATACAGTGAAATACGTAATTCGTTTTAAAAACCAACACATACAAGGATGTACTAGGGACAACCCGTAAGTGTTGCCGTACATTCTGGAGTCAATATAGCATGCCCACAATATTCCACAAAACCACACAAAACACAAGAAAACAGGCCTCATTCGTCCCTCCCTTCCCACCCACTCACTGCACACAAAACCCCAGGAAGGGTTATCTCTGCCATTCAGTCTCGAGTTGACTCGTAGGTTCGCAGATATTGGGCCTTTGACTTCCCCAGCAGACTTGCAGAGATTTGCAGACCTGGGACTCCATCCTACCGGCTGACTTCCAATCCATCTTATGGTTTGGATTTGGACCTCCAATTGGTCTGGAAAGTACCTGTCAGCAGTATTCCTCCACAGGCATGTTGATGTAATTCATGAGATGTTAAACACAACTTTTGAATACATTTGAGGAGAGAAACACCATGCCTCAATATTGTCTGTATTTCATCATAACCCTTCAGACATATCAGAATGAGTGCTGTTCGTGCTCCTCTTTTTACCCTGCATTTATCTGCAGCTTGAATTTTCTCCTGCATTGTGTAAAGGATTCTAAACTCTAGCAGCAAATTGCCTTTTTAGTCAGTGTCATGTTACTTACAATTTGGTTGGAAAATGTCTCTGGAGTAGCGACCAGGAGTTGGCATTGCCACAAGCTGCAAACAGTGGGTGGGCCCTTTGTCTTTGAGCAACTTGTGTCATGTACAGTACTGAAGTTCTTTGTGTTGATTGATCTTCTTTAAGGCTGGGTACGGCATCTCACGATACGTACAGTGAGGACATGTATAGTACATTACTACAACGATACCTCCAGATGGACCAGGAAATGAGACGAGTTGCAGCAGAGTGGCTGGAATGCCAAAAGCGAATAGATGATTATGTGGATGAACAGGTGAGACTTTCTTCATTGAAATACGTTTGCTGCTTCAGTTTTCAGAACGACCAAAATAAGGTGGTGTGAATTCCTATTTGGCCCAGTTAGCTGAAGTACAGTGTAACAGCATCTGTTATGTACTTTGACCTCTGTGGAGCTAAACAGGCAATGTGACAAAATGTAATGAATTAGCTTGCAATTCCTCTGAAACTTGAATTTTATGTTAATATGTTAAAACAAGGTATTTATTCTAATGGGTAGGATTACTTATTTATGACAAAGGGGTGTACCACTCAAGCTCAGTATTGTGTTTCTTTTGTAATACAACAGTACAGCACAGAACAGCCCTTCGGCCCGTCATTTCTGTGCTGACCATGATGACAACCGAAACTAATCTTTCTATAATGTGCCTGCATAAACTCCTCTTAGATGTTGGTCTTGTATCTGTTTCACCTCACCTGACAGCAGATTCCAGTTAGTTTGCACTCTTATCCGAAATAAAAAATTATTTCACAAATTTTTCCTTTAAATGCTTCCTCTTTGATTTTAACACTCTTAACTCAAATGTTTCATAAACACAGATTCTACAGATGCTGGAAAGTGGGGTGGAGGTTGGTGGTGGAAGTATAGAGGCATGCACACACACAAACGTGCATCTCTGGAGAGCGATTAACATCTGAAGTTTTGGACTGATCCTTCAGGACTGCAAAGGGGAAGAAGCCAGAGTAACAAGGTGGGGGTGCTCGGGGGGAACTACAAGCTAGCAGGTGATAGATCAAGCCAGCTGAGTGGGTGGGTGGGGGGGGGGGTGTAAAACGTAAAGGGCTGAAGAAGGAATCTGATAGGACTGGAGAGTGGACCACGGGAGAAAGGGAAGGAGGAAGAGAATGAGAGGGAGGTGATGGGCAGATGAGGAGAAGAGAAGGAATGGGGGGAAAAAGGGAAGGGGGGAGTAATTACCAGAAGTTAGAGCAAACAAGGGGGTGTAAAGCAGATGGATTGAGACAGGGCTTGAGTAAAACCAGGCGGTGCTAACTCTTGCATTTGATGTTTTCTCAAACAATACAAATCTCATTTTATTTAAACCATTCAATGATTTTAAAAATACCATTCAAACAAACAAGAATGACATCAGTGCCATAATTTTAATTGTGATTGAAATCTAGGTTCAGTACTCGATAGTTCTTGTGATCTGTTTATTTTTAAAAGTAACTACTCCAGTGAAAATAGAACAGAGTAAATGCTTTGACCTGATGATCCATCAGGTTGGTAATAACTTTTATTAATAAGCTTCAGCTCAAAGAAAATAGGAAGGTTGATGTTCACAATTGATGACCTTTTGCCAGAACTTATTTGACCGGCCTGAAACATTAATTGTTTCTCTCTGCATAGATGCTGCCTATTCTGAAGAATACTTATTTCATTTTCCAATTTTATCTCTTTAATGCTCTTTCTAATGCTAAAAATATCTCTTCCTTCCTGTTTATAAATACAGTTGAATTCATTTAATGACATTTTTGGGGGCTGTTTCAAAGCAGAACTGTATATATAAACATGTATTTTGTACTTTTCATCTGGCCACCCGTAGTGCATCATATCCAATTAAGTTTTGAAGTGTAGTTGCCATTAAAATCTGTGAAACATAGTCCTTAAATTGTGCACAGCAAGTGTTTTGAGATGTGCATTTGGGTAATCTGCTAGAAGGAGAGTAAAATACAAAGGATGGTTCCCCACACTTAAGGGAGTGCAGTGAAATCATTAACTACTACTCTTGAGTCCATCACCACTATTGGGGCATAGGCTGCCAACAGCAGCTCATCAGAGTTCCCTGTCCTGCACAGCATTTCAAACTATCCCAAATGTTCAAAGTAAATTTATTATCACAATACATATGTCACCATATACAAATCTGAGGTTAATTTCCTTGTGGGCGTTCTCATTAAATCTATTGAATAATAACCATAACATAACCATTGTAAGACCATACCAATTTGGGCATTCAATTGGTGTGCAATTACAAAAGTAAAAAACAATAAATAAGTACGCAATAAATGTCGAGAACATGAGATAGAGTCCTTGAAAGTGAGTCAAAAGGTTATGGGAAGGTTAAGGTTCATTGAAGGGGGCGTGAAGTTATCTCCTTTGGTTCAAGAGCCTGATGGTTAAGGGGTAATAAATGTTACTGAGCTTGGTGGTGTGAGTCCTGAGGCTTCTGTCCACCTTCTTGATGGCAGCACTGAGAAGAGAGTATGTCCTGTGTGGTGGGGATCACTTTTTTTAATAATTTTTTTTTATTGAATTTTCAAATAGATACAGAAGGAAAAAAAAATTATCAACCCTTAACCCCTCCCCCCTAACATATCCCTGTAGAAAGAAAGAGAGAGAGAGAAGTGTTACGTACCCTGTAACTGGGTGTCTTACCAGCAAAAATAGAAGTGTCCGTTGGAGTCTGGTACTATTTTCAAAACAGTGTTTATTAGTAAAATATACAAATCAATATCAACAATGCAAATATACAGATAATACACGTTAGCAATACTAAACCTAAAAATGTGGGTATAATAATAATCAATAATAAACAAGCTCTATTGATGTCTAGGGGATAATGAATTGTCATATGTGAATATAAAGTTCAGTTCAGTTCAAACAGGCTGAGGTAGTTGTTGGTCGATGTGTTGTAATTGTTGGAGAGAGAGAGAGCAAACAAACAGTGACAGCCAGTCAAACCTTCCTTTACGTTCTTGATCCGTCGATGTGTTGTTGTGGTCATTCAGGTATGACCCCTCTGTCCTTCAGCTAGACCGTTCTTCTGCGGTGGACTCGTCACCCAGGCAAGGGTGGACACACACACAAGCCCCCACTGGCCTTGCTATAAACACTGAGAGTTAAAATTGACCGCTCCTTCGTTCGGTCTCCGATGCCCCACATTTTCTCGTCGGTTCCAACACTTAAGCAGTGCTCACTAGTGTGTCTCTTGGTGCATCTGAAGCAAATGTTCCAGTCCCAGTATGTTTTTGTTCTATCTCTTTCTCTCTCATTAGCAGCCTGGCAACAGTTTTGGTTTGTAATTCTCCCAGGGGAGGGGACATGGGCAATCCTGCACCCTTCTGCCCATCGGAGTTGTTCATCCTTCGTAACAGAAGGAAAAAGAAAGAAAAAAAGAGTGCCTGGATATCAGAAGATCCCCACATGCTCCACGGAGTTCATAATAGCTTCAGTATATATATTTATTTCTTTCCCCAAATAACCAATAATTTTATCTTCGGAGCACCTATATATTTAATCCTATCTTTTGTAAAGAAGGGCGCCAAATTTTCAGAAATATTTCATATTTATCTCTTAAACTATAAGTAATTTTTTCAAGTGGAATGCAGCTGAAAATTTCATTCTTCCAACGATCTATACTTAAGTATGAATCCGATTTCCAAGTAACTGCAACAGCCTTTTTGGCTACTGCCAATGCAATTTTTATGAATTCTTTCTGATATTTATTCAGTTTGGATTTTGGTTTTATCCCTTCAATATCGCCTAGTAAAAATAATGTTGGATTATGTGGAAGTTGTGTTCCAATAAAACTCAAATTTATCCAAAAAGGTTGAATTTTAAAACAAGACCAAGTAAAGTGTAAAAAAGTACCAATTTCTTGATTACATCGGAAACATTGATCAGATAAATTTGGGTTTACTTTTTATTTTGTGGTGTAATATATAATTGATGTAAAAAATTATATTGCACTAATCTTAACCGGACATTTGTTGTATTTGTCATACTGTCAAGACATAGTCTTGACCAACTTGTTTCTTCAATTTTAATATTCAAATCACTTTCCCATTTTTGTCTTGACTTATGAATTCCTTGTTTAATTGCCTGTTTTTGAATAAAACTATACATACAAGAAATAAATTTTTAAATTTTTCCTTTTTGAATTAAAGTTTCTATTCATTAGGTTTTGGCAATAACAGTGTTTGACCCAATTTATCTCTTAAATAAGCCCTTAATTGGAAATAACAAAAAAGAGTGTTGTTTGATATTTTGTATTTATTCTTTAATTGATCAAATGACATTAATATACCTCCTTCAAAACAATCTCCTATATATCTAATCACTTTTTGAAATCAATTGTATAAAAGTTGGTTATCCATTGTAAAAGGAATAAGTTTATTTTGAATTAAAGGTCTCTTTGCTAATCAAGAGTTCTTTATCTCATCATCAACATTTATCTTGTCCCATAAATCAATCAAATGTTTTAATATAGGAGCAAACAGGAGGAAATCTGCAGATGCTGGAAATTCAAACAACAACACACACAAAATGCTGGTAGAACACAGCAGGCCAGGCAGCATCTATAGGGAGAAGCGCTGTCGACGTTTCGGGCCAAGACCCTAGGAGATTCTTTCTTTTCCCGTATCCATTTAGATTCCCACTTATATATAAAATCTTCTGGTATATTTTCTGCTATTTTATCTAATTCTATTCTAATCCATGCCGGTTTATCTTCATCAAAAAAAGATGCAATAAATCTAAGTTGATTTGCTTTATAATAGTTCTTAATGTTTGGAAGTTGTAACCATCCTAGGTCAAATTTCCATGTCAATTTTTCCAAAGATATTCTTGACATCTTGCCTTCCCAAAGGAACTTCCTCACACATTTATCTAACTCTTGAAAAAACTTCTGCGGTAATTGTATTGGTAGTGTTTGGAATAAATATTGTAATCTAGGGAAGATATTCATTTTTACAGCATTTACTCTGCCTACTAATGTTATTGGTAATGTAATCCATTTATCAAAATCTTCTTGAATTTTTTCAATAATGGTAAACAATTTAATTTGTATAAATTCTTTGTATCATTATCAACTCTTATATCTAAATATTTTATACCATTTATCGGCCATCTAAATTGAGTTATTAGTCGACTTTGACTATAATCTCCTTTAGTAAGGGGTAGAATTTCACTTTTATCCCAATTTATTTTGTAGCCTGATATTTCCCCATATTCTTCCAATCTAGAAGATAATTTACGCAGCGAATACAATGGGTTTGTTAAATAAAGCAAAACATCGTCAGCAAATAAATTAATCTTATATTCCTCCTGGTTAACTCTGAAACCCTAATATCTGGGTCTGTTCTAATTAATTCAGCTAATGGTTCTATCGCCAACACAAATAAAGCAGGTGATGATGGACAACCTTGTCTAGTTGACCTTGTTAACTGAAATGATGTTGAAATTTGACCATTTGTCACTACTTTAGCTTTGGGATTAGTATTTAAGGTTTTAATCCATTTTATAAAAGATATTCCTAATCCATATTTTTCCAATACCTTAAATAAAAAAAATCCCATTCCAATCTATCAAATGCTTTTT
Source organism: Hypanus sabinus (assembly GCF_030144855.1). Lineage (NCBI taxonomy): Eukaryota > Metazoa > Chordata > Chondrichthyes > Myliobatiformes > Dasyatidae > Hypanus > Hypanus sabinus. Next base: position 8,442,817 of record NC_082712.1, on the reverse strand, counting down.
CTGCATCTAAGGCAACTGCCACACTCATTTCCTCCCTCTTTTGTGCCAAATGAATTATGCTAAGTAACCGAGTTACATTATCTGCCGATTGTCTATTTTTGATAAATCCTGTTTGATCCATATGTATTAATTTTGGTAAGTATTTAGTTGATCTATCAGATAAAATTTTTGCTATTATTTTATAGTCGGTATTCAACAAAGAAATGGGTCTATATGATGTTGGCGTTAAAAGATCTCTTTTTTTTGGCAATACGATTAAAATAGCTGTCGAAAAAGATTCTGGAAGTTTATGCGTTCTTTCCACTTGGTATAACTCCATAAAAGGAGGAATTAGTAAATCTTTAAACTTTTTATAAAATTCGTGTAGAAAACCATCTTCTCCTTGGGATTTATTACTCTGAAGTGATCCTAAAGCTTCTTCGATCTCTTTTAATGTAAAAGGTATATCTAATCCCTTCTGTTCTTCCAAATTCAATTTTGGAAGAGTTATTTGTGATAAAAATCCTTTCTATCTCGACATTATCATTTTGTGATTCTGATTGATACAATTCAGAATAAAAAAATTCTTACAAGTTTCATTAATTTCTAAAGGTTTATAAGTAATTTTATATACACTTGTTCTAATTGCATTTATCATTTTGGAAATCTGGTCTGTTTTTAACTGCCAAGCAAGAATCTTGTGTGATCTTTCACCTAGTTCGTAATATCTCTGTTCAGTTCTCATAATTGGTTTTTCTGTTCAGTATGTCTGAAGTGTATTATTGTAACTTCTTGTTAACAAGTTGTCTTCGTTTTTCTTCTGTCATATAACTTTGAGATTCTTTTTCTAATTTTGTAATCTCTTTTTCCAATTGATCTATTTCTACCACATATTCCTTCTTAATTTTAGAAGTATAGCTTATTATCTGGCCTCTCAAATATGCCTTCATTGCTTCACGTACTATAAATTTATCATCAACTGAATGTAAATTTGTATCCTAAAAAAAACTGAATCTGCTTCATGAAATTACAAAAATCTTGATGTTTTAATAATATTCCTCTTTATTTGTCATTGTCAAGGGGGAATGATCTGACAATATTCTTGCTTTATATTCCATATTTTTCACTCTGTCTTGAATGTTCATTGATAATAGGAAAAAATCTATCCTTGAGTAAGTTTTATGTCTATTTGAATAAAATGAGTAATCTCTTTCTTTTGGATTAATTCTTCTCCATATATCAATCAAATTTAAATCTTTCATCAATGATAAAGTTAATTTTGCTACTTTTCATTTTGTAACAACCTTTGTTGATCTATCTAAAACTGGGTCTAGACAAAAATTAAAATCTCCACCTATTAATATTTTGTCATGTGCATCAGCCAAATTCAAAAAGGTCTCTTGCATAAATTTTTACATCATTTTCATTTGGTGCATAAATATTCATAAGAGTCTGAAAACATTTGACAATGTATAATTACATATCTCCCTGCAGAATCAATTAATACATTTTGTATTTTAATTGGTAAAGTTTTATTAACCAAAATTGCAACTCCCCTCGCCTTTGAATTAAATGAAGCTGCAATAACATTTCAGACCCAATCTCTCTTTAATTTCTGATGTTCTATCTCTGTTAAGTGTGTTTCTTGTAAAAAAAAAAGCTGTGTTTATTTTCATTTTCTTAACGTATGTTAAAATTCTTTTTCTTTTCACCGGTCCATTAAGCCCATTAACATTAAACCTTTAAAAATTCAGTGAATTAGTCATTATTTTTAACAGAGTTACTTCAGTCTATAGTAATACCTAACTTTTTAACTTTCATAGTACCTTGGGGAATCATTTTAAAATTCCCCGTGTTGCTATGTGTCCGTCCCCCCCCCCCCCCCCCCCCGATTGTCCAGGCAAAGAAAGAAAGATGAAAGAAAAAATAGATTATAAAGAAAAAAGAAACAAAATATCCCCCTACTAATGTTGTGAATAAAAAAAAGCACATTACACCCCCCCCCCTCCGTTGTACGGGTCATGGCAATCGCCATGATTACACACGTGAATCCCGTAGCAATCGATCCGAAGTTCCCCCAGCTCCCCCATAGCATAAAAAAGTATATATAAGAGAAGAAAAAATAATATCACTACTCTCGATTAATATTTCTCAAATTTTTACCTTTCTCCCCCTGTATCATATAATTAAGAATATATTTAAATATTCTTCTGTCCTTAAACATCCATCAACTCCATTCACTGTCCCTGTCTTCATCTTTGATCCATTTCACTTTTAAATCTTTGGCTGTGGTTAGCGAATATTTGGGAGTGCTTGTGCAAATTCTTCCGCATCCCGATAATCAGTAAAAAGTCTTCTTTTTCCGTCATCCAAAAAAATTATCAGGGTTGCCAGGTGGTGCAATATAAATTTATAACCCTTTTCCCATAAAACTTTTTTCGCTGGGTTAAGTTCCTTCTTTCTCTTCAAAAGGTCATAACTTATATCAGGATAGAAAAGAACTGTTTTCCCTTCTATCATCAATGGCCCATTTCTCTTTCTGGCACGTTGGGCAGCCGCCTTCAGGATCTTTTCTTTATCTTGATATCTTAAGCATTTTATCAAGATTGATCGTGGGTTTTGATCAACTTGAGGTCTTGGTCTTAAGGCTTTGTGAGCCATTTCAATTTCAATTAACTGGGTTCCTTCAGTTTCCGGAATCCATTTTTGAAAAAAATTTATTGAATCCTCTCCCTCTATTACCTTCTTTAAGTCCAACAATCTTAATATTAAGCTAACACGAGGAAATCTGCAGATGCTGGAAATTCAAACAACACACACAAAATGCTAGTAGAACACAGCAGGCTAGGCAGCATCTATAGGGAGAAGCGCTGTCGATGTTTCGGGCCGAGACCCTTCATCAGGGCCTGCTGTGTTCTACCAGCATTTTGTGTGTGTTGTTTGTAATTTTAATATTATTTCGTCTGCTAAAATTTTCAAGTACATCCACTTTTTCCAACAACCGTTTTCTTTCTGATGTCCAGGCAGAAATATTATCTTCCATTTTATTCACTCTATCAATGGTGTCTCCCATTGTTTCTTCCAAGTTTATAATTTTCTTGTCCATTTTGTCCTGTCTTTTCATCATTTTATCAAACATAATCTTCAAATTTTTAATATATTTTTATTACTTTTAATGCTTTTAATTCATGCATTATTTGCACCAAAGATTTTTTTATGTCTCCAATATCACCTCCAACCTCTTCCTGTTGCTCTTCTTTGTTTGTCTCTTCATCTTTGTCTGATTTATCCAGAGAATCTGATTCCACCTCATATTCACTTTCACTTTCAGTTCCGATCATAGCTGGGATTTGTAGTTTGGGTTTGTAATCATGTTTGCGCATGCCCCTTCCTTCACACATGCGCAATTCCTGTTGCTCTTTTTTTTTGGAGACGGTTGATTTTGCTGCAGTTTCCTGTTTTGTATCGCCGGAGGTAAAGTGCACTTGAGCCTGAGGTTCTTTGATGGCGGCTGGCCTTGATTCTTTTCCAACTTGTGTTGTCTTCAAAGTAGTAGTTTTCTTCTGCTTCTGTTTAGGAGACATATCTTAAGACAATCCTGAGTAGTTTATAAGTAATTAAAAAAAAATTACTAACTTTTCTTCACTTAAACATTATTTTACTGGTTTTTTACGGGGGAGCTGGATTTCCACGTCTTGATCCTACGTCATTATGTGACGTCCCCCGTGGTAGAGATCACTGATGATGGATGCTGCTTTCCTGCAACAGCATTACATGTAGAAGTGCTCAGTGATGGGGAGGGCTTTACTCATGATGGTGTAGCACATCCTCTTAAGATTCCTGCACTCCCAGGGATGAAGTCAAAGGAACCTCTGGTTTTTCTGTAGCTCTGGGTTGCTACCCCACTCCTTTCGCAGCCAGGATTGGGACCATCTGTGGCAGAGTTGAAATCATTAGCACATTGGTTTTAAACTTTTTTCAAAAGGGAGCAATAGAGGAAATAAAGCTAATGTTCAAAGTTCATAAATCAACATACATTGCTTCATTTTGAGAAGGTTATGGACAGGAGCTCTTTCAAAGTCTGATGTCTTGATACTTTTTGTTTGTTAGATTGCAATGAAAACCAAGCAGCGAATGTTAAAGGATGACTGGGAGTTCTTCAAACAGCGCCGGTTTTTAGAGGAGCAGGTAAAATGGCTGTTCTGGCTTTTGAATCCAGAAATAATGTGACATGGTTAATCTGAATAGCCCGGTATTGGGGAGGCAATACATTAACAACAAAGCTATTTGGGGGTAAGTTCAGAGAATATTTCACACAAGAGGTAGGAATATCTGGACCTCACTTTCTACCACTGACACACTTCCTCTAACCATAAAGCCATAAACTTGAGATTTCAAATTGCTGTCCAGCAAGTGTTGAATGATACAGATGCGCGCGCGTGTAATATTTATTTATTTTTGGGGCTGCAATAAGTCTTCTGATCTGACGAGCCCACGCCACTCAACTGTGACCACACAGTCACAGAAAGAACAAACAAGTTCATTACAAGCAGTAGTGGAATTGAACCCATGTTGTTATGCCAACTGCTACGCAAGCTTAAAACTCATACCCTGAAGATCAGGGAAAATGAGGATGATCATACCAAAGCGAATTAAATTAAATTCATTTAAATCTTACATCTGTCCCACAACCTGAGGGAGTAAAAATCTTAGTGTTATGACTCCACCGCAATATACAGACGTGTGAATTTAGAAGTCTATTGGCTTATACAAACAAGCTGTCCCGTAGCCTGTTGGTCCTATCTTTAATGCTGCGGTCCATTTGCCAGACAGAAGCAGCTGAAACTGTTTACGGTTGGGGTGACTGGTGTCCCTGATGATCTTCCAGAACTTCTTTACACACCTGCTGCTGTAAAGAAGTCCTCAATGGAGGGAAGTTCATATCCATAGATGTGCTGGGCTGTCTGTACCACTCTCTGCAGTGCCCAGCGATCAAGGTTGGCACAGTTCTTGAACCAAGCAGTGATACAACCAGTCAGGATCCTCTTAATGGTGCCTCTGTAGAAGATCTTAAGGATCTGGGGGCTCATGCTAAACTATTTCAGTCGCCTGAGGTGGAAGAGACGGTGCTGTGCTTTTTTTTTGCCACACTGCCAATGTGTACAGTCCAAGTGAGATCTTCAGTGATGCTTATACTGAGGAACACGATACTACTCATTCTCTCTCAACTGCAGTCCTTTTGATGATGAGCCTGTTTCTGCTCTCCTTGTAATCCACAATCAGCTCTTGTTTTTTTGGACATTGAGTGAAAGGTTGAGGGAACTCTGGACTCAACACTGGGATGCACAGAGGTGAGGGATATACCACTGCCAGTGATCCGATAGGAAGTCTGGGATCCAGCTGCACAAGGCAGGGTGCAGGCTGAGGTCTCTGAGCTGCTTGTCAAGTCTGGAGGAAATTCTGGTGTTTAATGCTGAACTGTAGTCCAGGAACAACATTCTAATGCATGCATCCCTCTTCTCCAGGTTAGTGAGGACTGTGTGTAGTGCTGTGGCTATGGCGTCGTTGGTAGTCTGGTTCTATCGGTAGGGGAATTGTAGGGGGTCCAGTGTGGGTGGCAGCATGCTGCAGATGCAGTCTTTAACCAGCCTCTCAAAGTATTTGATTATTATTTAGGTGAGTGCAACAGGGTGCCAATCGTTCAGGCATGCTACCTTGGTTTACTTCGATACATGGACAACGATGGATGATTTGAAACAGGAGGGCAATACACACTGGGAGAGGGAGAGATTAAAAATATCCGTAAACACACCAGCCAACTATTCTGCACTCACTTTGAGTACCTGCCCTGGGATACTGTACGGCCTTGCAGCTGTGGACACGTTGGGATGTTCTATGTACCTCAGCCTCAGTGTAGGTCTCACCGATGGCTCTCCTCAGGAGTTCAGTCTTATCGGCCTCGAATCAAGCATAAAAAAGCATTGAGTTCGTCCGGGAGTGAGGTGGCAATGTTGACTGTACAGCTGCGTTTCCTCTTAAAGTCCACAATGGTTTGTAGTCCTGCACAGAGTTGTGACTGGAGTTTGTCCCTGTGCTGCTGTTTTGCCACCTTGCTGACTCTACATAAATCATAGTGGCTTTTCTTGCACTTATCCCTTGTGCTGAGAGCAACAAGCACTGAACTGTTTATCTAAGGCTTCTGGTTTGGGTAGACCCAGACCGATTTTTGGGGAACAGTGTCTTCAGTGCACTTCTGAATGAAGCTTGTGACCATTTCCATGTATTCGGAGATGTTCTCAGCTCAAAATGCCTCCTAGGTGACGCTATCAAAGATGGTCTGTAACATTAAGTCTGATTGTTTGGATCAGCAGAGGATTATTTCCCTGTGGCCACTTCCTGTTTCAGTTGCTGCCTGTAGGTAGGCAGGAGCAAGATGGAGGAATGGTCAGACTTTGCAAGCAGAGGGCGGAGAAGTGCTTTGTCGACGTTGCAGAAGGGAGAGTAGCTGTGGTCAAGTATGCTTCCTCCCCATCTGCTCACATCTGTGTTGGCAGAACTTTGGGTAAGCTCTCGTCAGTGACACTTGGTTAAAGTCTCCAGCGATGATGAAAGCAGCCTCTGGGTGGGTGGTGTCATGGCTATTGATGGTTTTGCATAGTTCATTGAGAGTCAGGTTGGTATCGGCCTGTGGTGGGATGTACACAGCTGTAATAATAACAAATGTGAATTCTCAAGGCAACCCCAAGAAGGTCGACACAGCAGCATGAGGTACTTCAGATCCAGGGAGCAAAAGGATTTGAGTGTGTGCATGCTACTTGGGTAGAGCGAACCCAGATAAATTGAGATAGAAAGTGACATACTGCTTGGCTGAGTTACTTGCGCATTTAGCTGTTGGTTTCAGAATATGGTATTGTAGCGTTGCGCTACACTCAGCGCTAAAATAACGACACAGAGTCGGTAAACTGCAGTTAAAGAAAGATTTTATTCGAACTTCACAGCCTTGCTTTAAAGCCTTCCTGATCCCGCCCTCCCCAGGCGCAGATGCTGTAGGGGCACGTACTCACAATCCCCCGCAGGCTTTTCCCTTTGTTGGAGAAGCAGACCTGGCGCCCTTTTGGGACTGGCCTTTGTGCCGGCGCGCTGGCTATTTGTGAGCCGGGTTGAATGCGCTAGGAAGTGGGTCGCCACAGTATTATGTTTCTCCTCCAATCTGTTGAGTTAATAACTGCCTCTGTGTGACTGAAGAAGATATATTGATTAAAATACTATGTGCAGAGGCTCCCATTAAAGTGGATGTAAAATTTTAAATGTTTTTCTGCAAAGGATGTAATTCAGCATACAGTGGGTGGAGCAATTGTATCTTCAATCTGTTGCCCAACATAGAACCTGTCACTGTTTTTACACAGCCAACATTTTCTACTACCTTTGTTCCACTGAAAATACTCCATTTTCCCAATTTCTTCTCAAAATCGGAAGAGTCCTGGTGTATCTTAGTGATTTTCTTCTACATTCTGTCCATGATCCCTGATATCCTTCCAAAAATAGGGTGGCAAATTATGACAGTTAACCAATAAAAGCTAAAGATTGCTTCTTTAACTCTCTGCACTTCAACTAATTTCTGATAAGTTGTCTTTTGAAAGTTTTGCTCATCCACATATTTGACAACACTTCTCGGAAGGTATTGTTCGAATAGTAGCTAAATATTTGGCTACTGAATAGTTGGGTGGTGGGGTGGAGATCTCTCTACCAAAGGAGGTGCAAGGGGCTCCTTCCCTCCACCAGCCTTGGGCAAGATGTGGCACCTTCTTAACCCCCACCCTGGATCAGGGTCACATGAAGCTAAGGGAGCAGGTGGTGGATGCATATCACAAGACCTCTTTATGTGACCACTGACGCCAGGCAGAATTCTCTGAGCAGTATTGATCATGGCTTTGGTCACCCAACTTGTAAAGAGACTGCTTAGTGGCAAACCACTTCTGTAGAAAAATTTGCCAGTAACAATCATGGTCAAAAGACCATGTTCACCTACAACATACGACATGGCACATCACCATGGTGATGACTGATCAAAGTTAACCTTTCAGTTAGCACTGTTCTTCAGAAGATGAGCTGGTAATTTATTTCAAACAAGAGAAAATCTGCAGATGCTGGAAATCCAGGTAACACACACAAAGTACTGGAGAAACTGATGAAGGGCCTTGGCCCGAAATGTTGACTATGCCATTTTCCATAGATGCTGCCTGGCCTGCTGAGTTCTTCTAGCATTTTGTATGTGTTGTCTGGTAATTTATTTAATGTTATTTGTGCAGCCCATACTGTGTGTTACAGAATGTTTGGCTACTATATTACTCAGTTCATCATCTTGTCTTTCGCACATTGGTTATGTCAGTCTTTATGTGTAGGTTTTCATTGATTCTGTTGCAAGATAGTATATGTACTTTGAAGTTCACACACAGCGCACTGTCATACCCCTCTGTAGATGATGCTGTATTGATCACTATTAGCACTTCCGTCCCAAATCCATGTTGATGATGAGAGGAGGTAGCCATGCAATAGCTCTTATCCTTGATTTTTCTGATTGTTCTACTTGTATTCTGGATTCTATAAATTTAAATTGACAATGTTTACCTCCCCTTCTTCCCCCAACCCCCAGCTTACAAACAGCAAGAAAGCACTAACTGGAGAAAATAATTTCACAGATACAATGAGGCATATGTTGTCATCAAGACTGAGCATGCCTGATTGTCCCAACTGCAACTACAGGCGCAGGTAAGTGTCCTGGGAGCATTCACTTCAAGCAGGTTTTTTTAAACAAATGATAGGTTGAAGGATTTCAATATATTAAATAAGGCTGAATCTCCATGCTTCCAATTCAGGCTTGGTTCATCAAAGAAGTAAAACTGCAGTTTGGATGCAGTCAATTTATTTGGCTGTTTTTTGTCCCAGGTTTCTATCTTTCATCCTCCACTCCATTGTAAGCTTTTAAAGATAGCTAAAGATTAACTTTATTTGTCACACGTCATTTGCATCAATCAGCACACTCCGATGTGCATGCTGGACTTGTGCATCAATCAGCACATACTCAGACTGTGTTGGTTGTTTATTTTATATATTTAGAGGTACGGCACAGTAACAGGCCCTTGTGGCCCAGTGAGCCCATGCTACCCAATTACACCCATGTGACCAATTAGCCAACTAACCCATGCATCTTTGGCATGTGGGAGGAAATCAGAGCAGCCAGAGGAAACACATGTGATCATGGAGAACATAAAGATTCTTTACAGACAGCGGCAGGAATCGAACCTGGGTTGCTGTCACTGGAACATCTTTATGCTAACTGCTATGTGACTGTGCCACCCTGTACCATTGACACAAATGACACATTTAACTGTATGTTTCAATGTCCATGTAACATATAAAGCTAACCTTTAATATCTTTTCTCCAGTGGAGATTAAATACAAGCCTTGTATGAAATGAGCTGTTTGCCCAATATTGTCAGTTTTCAAATAAATTGTTTCGATTAAAGATCTGAATTTGGGATTTTCTTTATTTACACAGATCACTATCTTAGCAAGCTGGGGATTTTATGGACGATCTTAGAAAATATGATTTCTTTTCCTGCTTATGGTCTTACTTGACCCGTGCAGACGTCACTTACCTCTCCCAGCGGGAGTGATTTTTAAATATAGCATTGGTATAGCTCCCTTCTGTCCAGTGGAGATTAGGTTTTAATTCCATTGAATGGAACCAAATGCAAGGCCAAATACCAGAAGTGAAAAGGTAGCACAACTTATCTCTCTATACTCCTGCTCCCCATGTGTTGTTCCTTGCTCAAAGGACTGTTTTAAGTGCTTAAGTTTTCTTCTAAACTTGTTTCTTACAGGTGTACCTGTGATGACTGTAGCCTATCACACATCCTCACATGTGGCATCATGGATTCACCCATTCCTGATGACCTTTCAATTAACACGTTACCATTGCAAGTAGAAGCAGCTCCAGATTACCTCACAGAAATATGTCCCCCCAGCATGTCATCTGCAAGCTCAGGATCCGGTTCGAGTTCACCCATCACCATACAGCAACACCCTCGGCTCATCCTTGCTGATAGCAACTCAGCCCCCACCTTGTAAGTGCTCAGGTCCTTGCTATAATTTGTGATTGTTTTACTATTGATTTAGATATCATCTGGCCCAGACATGCCTGTCAGAATAAAGTATCAAATTAGTATATTGATTTATTATTGAACATTGATTTCTCCTTACAGTAATATTTTTCACTCCCCTTCCCTCATCTTATATTCCCTACTCTGGCCTCTTAACTCTTCTCCTCACCTGCCTATCACCTTCCTTCTGGTGCCCCTCCTTCACTTTCCTCTCCTTTCATACTTCTTCTTCTCCAGCCCTTTACCTTTCCCACTCACATGGCTTCACCTATCACCTTTCAACAAGTCCACCTTCCCCTACCCCCATTCTTTTTATTCTAGCAATTTCCCCCTTTCTTTCCAGTACTGAAGGAGGGTCTCAGCACAAAATGTCGACTGTTCGTTTCCATAGGCGCTGCCTGACCTGAGTTTTGCATTTTGTGTATTGCTCTGCATATTAATTTATTATTGTCACATAGAGGTGTAGTGAAAGATCTCTCCTGCATACTATTCTTTTAGATCAATTCATTGCGACACTGTCAGAAACCTCTTCCCAGGGTGGAAATGGCTAATACGAGGGGACATAATTTTTAGATGATAGGGGACCAAATTACACCTCATGGTTTATGTATGGAACACTCTGCCAGAAGTGGTGGTAGAAGAAGATACATTAAGGACATTTATAAGGCTCTTAGATAGGCGCATGGATGATAGAAAAATAGAAGGCTATGTGGGAGGAAAACGTTAGATTGACCTTAGAATAGGTTAACAGGTTGGCACAACATTGTGGGACAACTATAGTGTTCTATTTTCTATGTTAACCTTGCATTGAGATAATATAAAGGGAAAACAGCAGAATGTAGAATTAAAGCTAACAGCTACAGAGAAAGTGCAGTGCAGGTAGGTGGAAGATCGTAAGGTAGATAGTGATGTGAAATTGAGGGAAAAGGAACATGCCAAATTCAATTATCTTCCTGCAGAAGTATGGGCAAATGTGTTTTTGGTCATGTTAACTTTACTCACTTAACAAATTTTTGTCTTTGATCAGAAGCTTGTGGGTTTGAAGTAGACAACAGGATCTGAACTTGAAGTCATTTAGAAATCCAGTACCTTAGTGAGGTCATACTGCTCAGTATAAGCAGAGGGAAACAATGTTCATATTTCAGTTTGATGGACCTTCCTTGAGAAAGTGATAAATTTAGAACAGAGACATGTTTTAACATAAGAGTGGAAGTACCAAGATAAGGTGGATGACATAGACTGGTATGGTTGCTGATGTCTTGTTAACATCAGATAGTCTATTTGGAACAAGTTGTAAGTAGAGAAAGAGGGACTAGAAGTGAGTGAATCACTAACTTGTCATACCATTCCTTCTGTTGCTGTTCCAACACATTTATGTAGTGCATTTCATGGCCAAGAATATGTCGCAGAACACTTGCTAACTAACATAATCCTCTTGAAGTGATGTCACTGTTGAAACAACATATATAGCAGCAGTTGTCCCAAAGATAATATCAAGATGAATGACTTTATGATCTGTATCAGTGATTTGGTTAGATATTGAACTGGGCAGAGAAATGATCTTAGTTTTTCTTTGAAAAGTACAAAGCATTTTTTAAGCTAATTGCATAACCCTATCACATAGCTGTTTTGCTTTCTTCCTCAGTGGCAGTGACGATGAAGACGTGACCCCTTTATCAGCCAAATTTGCTGATATATACCCACTTAACAGTTACGATGATGCAGAAGTGGTAGCCAACATGAATGGAATCCATGGAGATCTCAATGGTGGGGGTGAAAATATGGCATTAAAAGATGAGGTATGTGAATATGATGGTTGTGAGGTTGAGGGAAGGTGTGACTCTGTTGCATGAATAAGCCTTGCGGGATTTTTTTTTCCTTATTATTTCCCGCTCTGTGGTTGAATTCTGGCTGCTTGACTTATGCAGCTTCTTTACTCAACATTAACTTTCTGCAGAATTTAGTTCTCCTCCACAAAGGATTCCACAGTCCTCTGCTTATGTGCAAAGAAAGTAGAACTTGTTCTACATTTCAGAGAGACTTTTTACTTTAAAATGGTCTACTTATTAATTTGATCTATTTTCTTAATTCCATTTTTTATTAGAACCAGTTGGTCAATATGAAGAATATTTGTGTTTCTCAGTATTTCCAGCATCTTGGTCTTTTTTTCAGATAGTTGCTTCCTTATTTTTATCTTGGTTTGTAAACTAGGAACACCGGTTGTGCCAAATAATCTATATCTGTCTTTTAACCTCAAACTTCAGGTTTTTAAAAATTTATATATATAATTCTTTCCAGGATTCGAGGGCACAAAAATAAATGTGTTTTTATTGTGGTGCTGTTTAATTCCAATACTTGCTTGTGAGGGTATTTCCAGTTGGACAGTGTTTGTATTGTCATTTACCTGCTGTGCTGAATATGTGCTGATAGAACCCACAAGATAAACTGCAGGCTATCTCCATTAGATGGGTGTTTATATAGATTGAAGGAAGGAGGTAATGCTCTTATGATACGATTGTTGGTAATGGAATAACAAAGTCAATATTTGAAAACAACCAGGTTGTAGGAGCTGTGCACTGGCTTAAATGTCAGTGAACGGGCAGTAATTTCTTCCCCTAGCTCTGAAAACCTGTTCATGTTGTCTCTGATCCTCCAACACCAGCATATCTCATTGAGCACTACTCTTAGCCAATGCATGAGTGCATCCAGCAACTTGCAGCACAAGGAATGGCTGTGGTCCATCCACATTCAGAGCAGAGAGCAAATGAAGAGGTACAAAAGCTTTTCTAAAGAGTGTGCTCCAATGTGGTAGCATAATAGACAATTCAGGAGCGGCAGAATCCTCACTGCCCATTTCACAGGGTAGCTGCCTGTTCTTCAGAATGTGGAACCCAGGGCAGTAGTCCATCAGTTTATAGGATGCTTGGTTTTACTCGTAATACCAGCATTTTCTATGGGGAGTCAAGCTAATTGCTGCAAGGGTTGTTGAGTTCCACATTCCTGTCTAATGCAGCCTGAATTTCAAAAGGCTAACTGACTGGTGGTTCATTTCTTTAACCATTCTTTGAGGCAGGTGGGCATTTTGTTTCAAGTGGCTATGTTTTTCCTTCCCAATCCCTGCAAGTTAAGCACCAATATATCTAGCTGTTGGCAGACCCTTGGTCTTTAGTTTTCTGTTTGGAGTTAGGAATATGCCAATGTGCCGCAATTTTTTTTTGTCATTTATCTCTGTTGTTTGTGGGAGCTCTTATATATTTAATGAAATTTATTTTAATATAATTCTTTATTCTTATGCAATTCTTTATTCTTATAATAGTTGAATATTTTTATATAATTCTTGTCATTGTTGAATGATATTTTTGTTACATTTCACGCCAACATACCACAGCAAATTCCAAATACATGTCAATGTATATGGTGAATAAAGTTGACCCTTGAACTTGATGCAAAATGGCTGTCACATTTACTTCATTGGAACAGTGGCTATTCTTCAAAGCTACTCATTTATGAAGAACTTTGAGATGACGTGAGGAATGTATAGTGATATGCAAATCCACATCAGTTTGATTTGGCTTTAATGATTTTTTTTTCCCTGTTTTGCATTCTAGTCGCCTCAGGTTAGCAGCACCAGCAGTAGCTCATCAGAAGTTGATGATGAAGATGGTGATGATGGAGAAAGCAGCAGTGAACCCCCTGTGTCGCACACAGAAGAGATGCCTGGAAAGAGGGCAGCTCGAAAGGAAGAAGTGAGGGACAGCCCACCACCGTCATATCCCAGTCAGCAGGTGCTTTTGGAATCTAAAAACTCTTAGGAGTACAGAAATAAAACAGAACTTATTTGATCTTTAAGACCTTAAGTTATCAATGGAATGAATGGCTTAATTCTGCTCGTTTGTCTTTGGTCTATACAAGACATCAGTTAATGGCTGCTATTTTAACCATTCTTCCACTTTTTCCCTGTAATCCTTAACTCTCTCACCAATCAACAGCATACTGAATAACACTGTTGGGAAATTAAGTATTTTTGACCTAGTGTGAATAGTGTGAGCAGGCAATGAGAAATAAATGTCCTGCATTGAGAATCACAGGGTCATACTGGATAGGGCCAATACTATAGGCAAAAGCAGGTAGGGCTCATCAGCCGTGGTTGGTAGCTCATCTAGGAGAAGGAAAACTCTGATCTCAAATCTCCGCTGCCTTGCGGCTATACCCACTCATGGGTGAGGCTTCAGGAGAAAACCCCTGAAGGAAAACTCCAGAGCTGGAGTCCATAAGGCAGTCCTACATAGAGTTCAATACTGACTGACAACTCCTGAGACGCTACTGGTAGCAAACTGTATCGGTCTTAGCTGTACCTTTGGGTTCATCAGATGTGTGAAGGGGGAGCTTGCTACATGGGCAACAGCTTGCGCTCCATAACATATTGGTCAGGCTTGCATATCTAGACGGCCATCTCTGACCGACAGAGGTTTGACACTATGGGAAAAGAGAGAGATGATGAAAATCCTGCATTCAGAGTCATGCAGTATTAAAGATCTCTTGGTTTCAAAATCTTTGCCCCCAAACAGTACTTAAAATAGAAGGTAGAAATGAAGTCAACACACAAAAAATGCTGGACGAACTCAGCAGGCCAGGGAGCACACATGGAAAAAAGTACAGTTGACATTTTGGGCTGAGACCCTTCGGCAGTCCTGCTGAATGGTCTCAGCCCGAAACATCGAATGTACTTTTTTCCACGTGTGCTCCCTAGCCTGCTGATTTCCTCCAGCATTTTGTGTGTGTGTGTGTTGCTTGGATTTCCAGCATCTGCAGGTTTGTGATAGAAATGAAGGCATTCAGAACATCAGGATACATCTTTACTACTTATGCAACTTGTGTTCACCAGGATTAGTTGATATGAATGCAATAAGGGAGAAATCATTTGAATTTAAGGGAGAAAGGATTAATGATAGAATGAGACAGAATAGGGCAGTTTTATTTGGAATGTAATTGTTGCATTGACCTACAGGACTGAATCGATCTGACTTTGAACTGTAAAATATTGTGATTGCTTGTGTTAACTGCACATAGGCGAGAATGAACATCAGGAGTTCATTTGATCTCTCATACCTGCTTCATCATTCAGTAAAATTCCTCTTTCACCCAGCCCCTCATTGCCCTTTCCCTTCTCCCTCCTTTGTTCCAATCTCTGGCTGCTCCCTTTTCTTGGTGGTCCTACCAAATGGTCTCCCACCCCATTGTGTGGTCCATGGTTGTTCTTAAAGATGTTTCTGTCATGCAATAAGGCTGCTAATGATATTTACTCTTTTCTAATAGGCTGACCAGGTTCAGAATGTTTGTGAATGCCACGTCTGCAAGCAAGAAGCCTCTGGGCTGAACACGTCCGCTCTTGCACCCGGGCGCTTACCGAGTGGCCATCAGTTTTTACCCACAGAGAAACCTTCACATCCTGCTCTTCACCTTTACCCTCACATACATGGACATTTACCACTGCACACCATCCCTCATCTGCCACGGCCTCTCCTCCATCCTACTCTGTATGCAACCACTCCTCCATTCACGCACGCCAAGGTAAGGCTGTGGAAAAGCAAGAACATGTTTTCTCATTGTTTTGCTTGTTAAACAAATGGCTTTCTGCATGATCTTATATGTATTTAATCTTGCTGCCCAGAATCAGGTTTATTATCACTGACATGTTGTGAAATATTTTGCTGTGTGGCAGCAGTACAGTGCAATACGTAAAATTACAATAATTGTGCACCCTTGCGTGCATATGCATATACATGCACACAATATATATTGGTGAGATGTAAGCAGAAAGTCAGTTCAGAACTGTTTTGTTCATCTTAGTTTCGAGCTTTCAGGCTTGGAGATGCCAGAAGTGGCAAAGAAACAATTTCACTAGCAACAATTTAGGAATTAAGATGAAATTTGAAGGCATTGACAATCATCTTGAATGTTACAATAAAAATGAAGATTTGGAGGATGCAGTAGCCTAAAACATTGTATGAAGGCAGACGATTATCTGCACAAGGTGTCTGCGCTGAATTTGTTCATTTTTATACCTGGTCTGTGCACTGCGTGACCATGATGTCAGTTCTGCCACAAGCAGTAGTGATTGTAATAACTAACTTTGTTTTGCAGACTCTTCAGTCAGCCCCACCTCCCAATCACACAAGCAAACATCAGGTTTTCAGTGCATCTCTCCAGGACCACATCTATCAGAGCTGTTTCGGCAGTACTGACTGGAACAACCCACTCCTCACGTCTCATAAATTGGCAAGCCTTTGGGGATCAGAATTAATAAATGGGGAAAAGCCATGGAATCCTGCTGCTTTCCTCCCAGAAACATTATCTGGTAAGGAGATATGCTGTTCAGTTAATAGCCTATTCAACATATACCTGCTTCTAGATTGAATGTTGCCTTTCTATGTAACTGTAGAGCTCATTTTTATCTTTTGATTTCATGACACTAGATACTTGCAGTAATCCTTTAATGATGAATGTTATAATCAGGGACTAGATTTTTGAGAGTCAGCAGGTCATTCCCTGGACTGACAGAATAAGATCTCCCTCTCTTCCCTCTTTCTTTCTTCCTCACCCCTGGCTTGTCCCCTTCTCACATGAATCCATCCACACCTCTGTCCATATCTGTAGCTCCAAGTCAACACCTCACTGAAAAAGGGTGTTAGGGACTTGGAGTACTAACAGCTGCGGGGAGTCTTGAAGTTCGAGCTAATGTTCAGAAGATTTCCCCAGCATCTGGCTCTGTTTTTCTTGACCAGTGGAGGGGGTGGGGGGGTGCTTGGTAGTTTGGTATCAACCAAAATTCAGAAATGGAAAGTATTTCAGTATTCCGTGGTGAAATCCACAGAGTGGAAAGGAATGGTCTTTCATTTATTATTCCTTTTCCATGACAAGAGGCCATGTTTTTCCTCAGTGACCTGCAACCTATTTTTAACTCCATTATCATCCCCACCTCAACTGTACAACAAGCATGTTTCCCCAATCCAAAACTCAAGAAATTCTGCAGATGCTGGAAATCCAGAGTAGTGTGCACGAAATGCTGGAGAAACTCAGCAGCCAGGTGTTTCCTGATGAAGGATCTCAGCCTGAAACATCAAATCTTTATTCATCTCCATGGGTGCTGCCTGACCTGCTAAGTTCCTCCTGCATTTTGTGTGTGTTTCCCAGATTCAAGGTTGGGATTATACTTTGTTATTTGTTGTGTTTGTCTTAGTACAGAGATTGGTCTATTTGTACCTACACACCCCAGTTGTGAGGAAGCAAAAACACCATGTTATGAAGGAGCAAAGTAAGTGGGTGGAACTCATTCTGGCAATCAGACGGTATGGTACATTGCACTGCCAGAGAGTGTAAGAAATCATGTGAAACCGTTGGGGCATGTGTGTGTGTGCTCACCACTTACACAAGTTGAAGAAGTTCACTGTACAAGGTCCTGCTACCTGTATTGATTTGGCAGACAGGTGCAATGAATTGGGAGACCATTTTGTGGAGCATCACAGTTCCATCTGCCCAAAGCTTACTTACCAGGTGACAATTCATTTGAATTCCTATCCCCATTCCCATTCTAACATGTTGGTCCATGTCTGCTGTTCTGCCACAATGAAGCCAATTTCAAGGTGGAGGAGCAGCACCTCATTCTGTCCAGATAGCCTCCAACCTGATGTCATGAACATTGCTTTCCCCTCTGGTAATTTTTTCCTTTTTCTCCCCCTCCCCTTCCCTCATTTTCTATTCCTCACTCTGGCCTCTAACTACTTCTGCTCTTCTGCCTCGCACCTCCCTCTGGCACTCTTCTTTCTTCCCTTTCTTCCATGGTCCACCCTCCTCTCCTTTCAGATTCCTTCTTCTCCAGCCCTTTACCTTTGTTTACCTATCACCTTCCAGATTCTTATTTATCCCCCCCCCAACACCACCACCCATCAGCTTCACCTCTCACCTTCCAGCTAGTCTTTCTTCCCTTTCCCCCAAATTTTTATTCTAGTATTTCTCCCCTTCCTTTCCCATCCTGAAAGGTCTTGACCCGAAATATCAACTGCTAATCTGTTTCCATAGGTAGCTGCAGAACCTGCAAGATACTCTCGAGCATTTTGTGGGTGTTGCAGTGAACTTGTGTGGTACCTTTCGCACACGAATTGCCACTCCCAAGTAGCCTCTTGTATCCATTTCTGACTTCCTAAATGACCTGCTTGGCACTAAGTGGGAAGTACTTCTAGTTTTTCAAATGTATTGAAACATCTGGAAGAATTTGTAATATTGAGATTCAAAGCAAGCAGTCTGGGAGTGGAACACCTGTAGAGATTTTTGGAGCGAAGGCATTTTACTACCCAGGGTAAAGAGAGGCAAGACTGCGCAGGTGTGTGACGTCAGCCAGTAGAGAGCGGGAAGAGTTTAAAAAAGCAGTCAGCCATATACAGCAGGCAGTGGAGTGAGAGGGCTTTAGCTCAAACGGGGCTTTGGCGAAGAAGGGTCGAGGCGAAGAACTGATTCACAGAGACCCACAGATAACAGTCTTTGACCTCCCCAGCCGGCTCTTCCCTTTCTCCCGTGGTCCTCTTCCACTAACATCCGTTGCTCTGACATAACAGGTGAGCTCAGACCTGTGCCATGCTCCTCCTGCGACATGTGGGAACTCAGGAAGGCTGATCGTGTCCCTGAAGACCACGTGTGCAGGAAGTGTGTCCAGCTGCAGCTCCTGATAAACTGCATGGCAGCACTGGAGCTGTGCACGGACTCTCTTTGGAGCATCTGAGATGCTGAGAATGTTGTGGATAGCCCAGGAGTCTCCTGCAGTCATCTCCCTCCAAAACAGATATACCGCATTGGTGTCTGTTGGGGGAGATGGCTCATCAGGTGAAGGCAGCAGTAGTCAGAATCATGGCACTGTGGGTGGCTCTGCTGCGCATGACAGCAAGAAAAAGAGTGGCGGAGCTGTTGTGGTAGGGGATTACATGGTAAGGGGAATAGAGAGGAGCTTCTGTGGCTGCAAATGGGACTCCCATGTAGTGTGTTGCCTCCGGGGTACAAGGGTCAGCGATGTCTCGGACAGGCTGCAGGGCATTCTGAAAGGAGAGAGTGAGCAGCCTGTTGTCATGGTGCATGTAGGTACTAACGATATAGGAAGAAAGCGGTATGAGGTCCTGCAAGCTGAATTTAGGGAGCTAGGAGATAAATTAAAGAGTAGGACCTCAAAGGTAATCATCTCAGGAGTATTACCGGCGCCATGTGCGAGCCAGAGTCGGAATAGCAGCATAGCTAGAATGAATCTGTGGCTTGAGCGGTGTTGCAAGAGGGAGGGTTTCAGATTCTTGGGGCATTGGAACCGCGTCTAGGGGAGGTGGGACCAGTACCGTTTAGACTGTCTACATCTGGGCAGGGCCAGGATCAATGTCCTAGGGAGAGTGTTTGCTAGTGCTGTTGGAGAGACTTTAAACTCATATGTCCATTAGACAGACACAGCATGGATTCAGAAAGGGCAGGTCCTGTTTGACGAACTTGCTGGAGTTCTTTGAGGACATAAAGAGTGCAGTGGATCGAGGGGAACAGGTGGATGTCGTATACTTGGATTTCCAGAAGGCGTTCGATAAGGTGCTACACAAGAGACTTATAAATAAGATACGGATGTATGGAGTTGGAGGAAGTGTATTGGCATGAATAGTGGACTGATTAACCGATGGAAGGCAAGAGAATTGGTATAAATGGGTGTTTCTCCGGTTGGCAGTCAGTGGTGAGTGGGGTGCCACAGGGGTTGGTACTGGGCCTACAGCTGTTTACCATTTACATTGATGATTTGGAAGAGGGGACTGAATGTAATGTGGCAA
The DNA here is from genome assembly GCF_030144855.1 of Hypanus sabinus. Classification (NCBI taxonomy): domain Eukaryota; kingdom Metazoa; phylum Chordata; class Chondrichthyes; order Myliobatiformes; family Dasyatidae; genus Hypanus; species Hypanus sabinus. Next base: position 8,422,830 of record NC_082712.1, on the reverse strand, counting down.
GATTTGTTGATGACACTAAACAGTGGAAAAGCAAATGTGAAGAGTCTGCAGAGGGATACAGATAGATTAAGTGATTGGGCCAGGGTCTGGCATATGGAATACGATGTTGGTAAGTGCAAGATCATCTACTTTGGAAGGAAGAATAGAAGAGCAAATTATTACTTAAATGGTGAGAAATTGTAGCATGCTGTTGTACAGAGGGACTTAAGAGTGCTTGTTCATGAATCGCAAAAAGTTGGCTTGCAGGTACAACATGTTATTAAGAAGGCAAACAGAATGTTGGCCTTCATTGCTAGAGGGATTGAATTCAAGAGCAGGGAGGTCATGCTGCAACTATACAGGGTACTGGTGAGGCTGCATCTGGAGTACTGTGTGTAGTTCTGGTCTCCATACTTGAGGAAGGATACTGCGGCTTTGGAGGCAGTGCAGAGGTGGTTCACCAGGTTGATTCCAGGGATGAAGGGGTTAACTTATGAGAAGAGATTGAGTCGCCTGGGACTATACTCTCTGGAGTTCAGAAGAGTGAGAGGGGATCTTATAGAAACTTACAAAATTTTGAAAGGGATAGATAAGATAGAAGTAGGAAAGTTGTTTCAATTGGTAGGTGAGACTAGAACTAGGGGACGTTACCTCAAGATTCAAGGGAGAAGATTTAGGACAGATGAGGAGAAACTGTTTTTCCCAGAGAGTGGTGAATTTGTGGAATTCTCTGCCAAGGGAGGCAGTTGAGGCTTCCTCACTAAATATATTTAAGAAACAGGTAGACAGATTTTTACATAGTAAGGGAATTAAGGGTTATGGGGAAAAGGCAGGTAGTTGGAGCTGAGTTTACGGACAGATCAGCCATGATCTTATTGATGACGGGGCAGGTTCAATGGGCTGGATGACCTACTCCTGCTCCTGTTTCTGATGTTCTTATATTCAACCTATACTTGCCTTTGCTCCACAGGTGATATGTTGCGGTCACCACTCCCAGAGATCAGGCCTGAAGCAATTCCCCCCACAACCAGCACAGACACTGTTGTCACAGATACAAAGGAGAAAAAACCCGCAGCAAGGAAAAAATGTCTCTACAGCCCCCCTGCTTCCATGGAAACCAACAAAGTCATCATGGCAACGTCTTCAGCCACTTCCTCTGTCTCATCTACAGCCACTACTGTGCAATCTAGTTCCAATCAGTTTAAGGTTTCTTCAAAAAGACCTACATCATTAGGTAAAGGCAAACCCACTTTCTCTGAAGATTAACCTGAGTTCAAATCTAACAATATGTGACATGCACATTTTAAGTGTTCAGGTGTTGTTTCTGTGTATTCAATTCAGACAAGCAAAGAGCTAAATTTTTAATTGGTAAATCAGTTTATTATTGTCAGGGCAACTCTTGAGTTTTTATTCATGCCCTGCAGGAATTCTCAGCACAGTAATCAATTACCTCATACTGCTGGGGCCTTTGGACACTGGTATAGGTACAGCTTTATTGTTGTCATGTACTGAGATAGTATGGAATGTCTTTCACTCTTATCTATAGAGACTATTTCATCAAATCAATATATAAGGCCCCTTATCTAAGAAAAGATGTGCTGGCGTTGGAGAGGGTCCAGAAGAGGTTCACAAGGAGGATCCTGGGTATGAAAACGTATGAAGAGCATTTGATAGTCCTAAGGCTGTCCTCGCTGCAGCTTACAAGAATAAGGGGACCTCATTGAATATTGAAAGGCCTGGATAAGGTGGACGTGGAGAGGATGGTTCCTGTATTGGGGGTAGTCTAGGATCAGAGGGCACAGCCTCAGAATCGAGGGCTTGGAAGAGCAACACACACCATTTAACCAGACTCTTGGCCCAAAATGTTTTTGTATTTATTCAACTCCACAGATGGTGTCTGACCTGCTGAGATTTTCCAGAATGTGTGTGTTACTCTGGATTTCCGGCATCAGCAAAATCTCTGTGTTTAATATCTGGCCTGGAGGATTCCAGTTGTGAGGAGAGGTGGATTCGGCAGATATATTTGGGACATTTAAGAGACTCTTGGGCATGTGGATGAAAAAAAATGGCATGTTCTGTCAGAGGGATGGGTTAGATTGATCTTAGAGTAGGTTAAAAGGTCAGTACGACATTGTGGGCCAAAGGGTCTATATTGTACTGTACTATGTTCAATGACGTGAAACTTATTATGGCTATAGAAGAAAGGTTCACAGTGTGGCCCTCGTCTGAAGTTCAAGATACTAAAACTCTAAGAATCACACAGAAAGATAACATGCTGGAGTGAGTGTGAACAGATTGTGTTACCTGTACCCCATCAATGTAACAGAATGGTCAAAGCATGGAAGGAGGCAACTCAGTCTGAAATTGATTTATTATTGTCACTTTTGCCAAGGTAGGGTGAAAAACTATTCTGCATGCCATCCATACAGATCACATCAGCCCATCAAGGTAGTACAAGGTAAGAGCAGTAACAGAATAGCAATGCAGAATAAAGTGTTAGAGTGTGCTTAGGCAGACAATATGTGGGGTACATTGGTATTGTAGCGGTTAGTACAATGCTATTACAGCTTAGGGCATCAGAGTTCGATTCAGGCGCTGTCAGTAAGGAGTTTGTATGTTCTTCTTGTGACCACGTGGGTTTCCTCTGGGTGCTCAGGTTTCTTCCCACAGCCCAAAGACATAGACATACAGGTTAGTAGATGAATTGGTCATTATAATTGGTTCTGTGATTAAGGGTTAAGTAGGTGGGATGCTGGGCAGAGTGGCTTGTCGGGCTGGGAGGGCCTGTTCAGTACTGTATCTCTTAAGTAAAATAAGGTGTAAGTTTGTAATACAGTAGATTTTGAAGTCAAGAGTCCATCCAAGGTTTTGTTCAATAATCAGGATGGAAGCTGTCCTTGATACATTCTCTCAGGTTTTCATGGAGTGAGGCAAGCAGTACTACACTTAGAAAGGCAATGTGAGATTGACAGGCTGAGAAGTCTTGCATGCCTGAATCAATCTGTTACACTGGTAGGGCAGAGGGCATGCTAATCATTCACATCCGCTCCAGCCCAGCAGACTTTAAAGGGTTCCAGAATGTATCTGATCGAACTGCATCGTTCCCTCGCAAAGTATATACAAATGCTGGAGCATTTCTGCAGGGTCAGCATCTGACTGACTTGTGTTCCTCCAGCATTTTGTCAAGGATCAGCTTTATTCATCATATACCTTGACATGTATTAGGAATTTGCTGTGGTATTTTGGTGCAAAATACAACAAACAACAGCAATCAACAATTATCCAGAATAAAATATTGTGTAAAAAATTAAATTAAAGTACAGCTATGTAATTAAAGGGGATGCCTATATAATAAATACCAGCATGTATTTACAATGTAAGCAGCATTATAAAAGTGGTTTAAATTGTTTACTATCCAGACAGTGAGAGTGCAGGATAGTTTTATCACTGCAGAACAGAATCTGTCCTTTAACCAGGTGGTATGTTCTTTCAGGCATTCACAACATTTGTATCGATGGGTATTTTGTACTCCACAGATTTTTTTAGGAATCCTCCCCCTCCCCATCCCCCAGTGTTGCTACCTATGCTTCACCGTTCCTGAAAGTTTGTTTCGCTTGCTGGGTTTTGTTTCCAGGAATATCTCTCAACACCTTGCTTTCTGAGTTGGTACAAAAACATACCTGACACTGCCATCACCCAACGAAAGCTCGCATACAGTAAAATTGAGATTCAGGGGTACCACGGCAGCGTCATGGTTAGCACGACATTACAGTTTGGGGCATTCAAGTTAGGAATTCAATCCTGACGTCATCTGTTAAGAGTTTGTATGTTCAGCTTTTGGTTTCCTCCCACAGTCCAAAGACCTACTGGTCAACCTAAATTGTCCTGTGGTTACTCAGAGGTTGAATAATGGGTTGTCGGGCATTTAGCCTCGTTGGTGTGGAAGGGCCTGTTCTACCCTGTATCTCTAAGTAAATCACTATTATCATGGTCAACTTTTAAACCTTCTATTGAGGAAGCATATCTGTTTTTAAATAATTCAAACAATATTTTGTTTCTCCAGTTGGTGGGCTTCCATATTTTTTCTGCATTACATTTGGGCTACCTTCTGCACTGGTATTTGGACTGGCAAAGCTCTTGTAACGTTACCCAGATGTGGAAAGCAGAACAGATAATTGTAATGTTAATAAGTCGCCATTTTCCATCTACTCCAATGGGTCTCCTCGACTATTAATTGGTTGAGATTAAGGTCCATCTCTGTCTTGTTTCTCATCCCCTGATCCTTGTACCATGTATGCCCTACAGTCATAAAGGCTTCAGGTTCCTTTGCGTTGTGTTGAGACAGAAGAATTCCAAATTTTCTCATCCTCATATTTGAAATAAATTGTTCAAGACATCGTTCCTGAATGACCTTGCACTCATTTTGATACTGCACATCCTTGATTTGATTAGCTCCTATCAAAGCATATGATTTCTTGGTATCTACTATAATATTTTTAATCTTTTAAATACAATAACACAGCCTGTAACTGAAGTTTCTGGAAGTTGCAAGACAGAAACAGCCACCTGCAAAATAAAATTGAGTTTTGGTTTGCTTGGTTTGTTCTGCCATTTTATTGTATCTCAGTCTCTGCACATAAAGACTTCCATTGACCTGAAGCTGTAAAATGTCCATGTTCTGCACATCTCATCACCATGTTGTTAACTTTGAAGTTGTTGATTTCCTTTTTCCCTTTGCTTTTGGTGCAGGTGAGGTGTTCCATAATTTAGGTAAAGAAGACCACAGACATCCCACTCCAGTCGCACCTAGGAACAGCCCCACAGGTTTAACATCTCTTCCATCTCTCACCCCCACGCCGCTGTCCCCTGCCTCCACACCTCACATGCCTAACCTTGTGACTTCACCTTTTCCAAAGACAGCTTCAACCGCCCCAGGTTTTATCGACCCCCATTCTGGGCTCTGTCCAACCTCAACTGCACCCCCTGCAGCTACTGCAGAAAGTTCAGTGAGTGCGTCAGCCAGTGTCTGCAGGTTAGTATGTGAACTGAACAAAGTTTCATGTGCAAAGTGAGTTTGAAACAAAATGAACCACTTTTCATAATTGTTGGTGTATGAACAGTGATACTTTTAGCCATATAAAAATACCTAATTTTTAACTGACTTAATTTTAATTTTCTTTTTGTCTACACAAAAATAGGTAATCACTGAGCCCATATTAAAATAAAATATGGTGCAGCAACCATCTGAGTGCATCAATTGATGCTATCATGAAGTGTTGAGGAAATTCTGAATTGCTGATCCTAGCACATCCCTTTTACTAATGGCCTGATCCCTCTGATTTACAAGAATCATGAGAATTAAAACTCAGACTCACTGTGATAGCAGTTGTCACTATTGGATTTGTTGGTTAATTGTTGTGCTCCCTTTGTTGGGATTTTAATTTGAGATCACTGCTTTGTTTGAGATCATTGCTTTGATTGAGGTAAATGTTAACATTCTCCTGACTTCTTTTGAAGGATTTTCTTGTGTTATTCCTCCTTCATTCAACTCCCATCCATTATTAGATCCTATTCTGCCTAAATCGGTTATCTGATTTGCCTGCATGATTCTTTGTGGAGTAACTCATTGCTGTATAAGTACTAGCTAAGTGGAATTAACTTCAGTGATTGTATTTGCAGAGAAATATCCCAAGTGTTTTGCAGAGCAGGGAGAAATATCTGTCCTGAGCAATAGCTATGGAAAGGATTAAGTCAACAATTGGGAAAGATTCAGGAGAGGAAGAGTTGAAGACAAATGATAATTTATAATAATATTGACTGCATCTTGTAAATATCTCTGCAATCATTCAGTTTGAGTATGATGTTCTCCTAAGGGGTTGCCTATTGGTGGGTCCTCTGGTGACTGTAGAGGGCAGTCTGGTATCCACATATTCTCATGCAGTGTGGTCAAGAGTCAGTGATGGCTCTGGTTAACGTTTGGCTCTTTTGGTTATTCAGTCTCTCCTTTTGCAGCTGCTGCTTGTTCTGTGTGGCACAGTGGAGATGGTTCTCATTAGCACTGCTGTTATAAATTATACTGCAGAGAAGCACACCATCTCTGTTGATCAGAGATAGTGTCATGGCTGTAGAAAAGGTTGACGTCATGGAGGGATTGTCTCCCGAGTCTCTGTGGGTGGAGGTTAGGAACAGAAAGCAGTCAATAACTTTACTGGGTTTTTTTATAGGCTGCCCAATAGTAACAGGGATATTGAGGAGTAGATGGGGAAACAGATCCTGGAATGGTGTAATAATAAGAGTTGTCATGATGGGAAATCTTAATTTCCCAAATATCAATTGGCATCTGCCTAAAACAAGGGGTTTAGATGGGCTGGTGTTTGTTAGGTGTGTTCAGAAAGGTTTCTTGACACAATATGTAGATAAGTCTACAAGAGGAGAGGCCGTACTTGATTTGGTATTGGGAAATGAAACTGGTCAGGTGTCAGATCTCTCAGTGGGAGAGCATTTGGAGAGAGATAGACAAGTTAGAAAAGTGTTTAATTGGAGTAAAGGGAATTATGAGGCTATCAGGCAGGAAATTGGAAGCTTAAATGCAAACAGAATTTCTCAGAAGTACTGAAGAAATATGGCAAATGTTCAGGGGATATTTTTGTGGAGTTCTGCATAGGTACATTCCAATGAGACGGGGAAGTTATGGTAGGGTACAGGAACCGTGGTGTATAAAGACTGTAATAAATCCAGTCAAGAAGAAAAGAAGAGCTTACAAAAGTTTCAGGGAGTTAGGTAATGTTAGAGATCTAGAAGATTATAAGGCTAACAGGAAGGAGCTTAAGAAGGAAACTAGGAGAGCCAGAAGGAGCCATGAGAAGGCCTTGGCAGACAGAATTAAGGAAAACCCCAAGGCATTCTACAAGTATGTGAAGAGCAAGAGGATAAAACGTGAAAGAATAGGACCTATCAAGTGTGACAATGGGGAAGTGTGTATGGAACTGGAGGATATAGCAGAGGTAATTAATGAATACAAGTATTCATTATGGAAAAGGATCTTGGTGATTGTAGTGATGACTTGCAGCAAACTGAAAAGCTTGAGCATGCAGATATTAAGAAAGAGAATGTGCTTAAGCTTTTGGAAAGCATCAAGTTAGGGACTGGATGAGATGTACCCCAGGCTACTGTGAGAAGTGAGGGGGGAGATTGTTGAGCCTCTGGCAATGATCTTTGCATCATTAATGGGGAAGGGAGAGGTTCCGGAGGATTGGAGGGTTGTGGATGTTGTTTCTTTATTTAAGAAAGGGAGTAGAGACAGCCCAGGAAATTATAGACCAGTGTGTCTTACTTCAGTGGTAGGTAAGTTGATGGAGAAGATCCTGAGAGGCAGGATTTATGAACATTTGGAGAGGTTTAATATGATTAGTAATAGTCAGCATGGCTTTGTCAAGGGAGTTCATGCCTTGTGAGCCTGACTGAATTTTTTGAGGATGTGACTAAACACATTAATGAAGGAAGAGCAGTAGATGTAGTGTATATGGATTTCAGCAAGGCATTTGATAAGGTACCCCATGCAAGGCTTATTGAGAAAGTAAAGACGCACGGGTTCCAAGGGGACATTGCTTTGTGGATCTGGAACTAGCTTGTACAGAAGGCAAAGAGTGGTTGTAGATGGGTCATATTCTGCATGGAGGTCGGTGACCAGTGGTGTGCTTCAAGGATCTGTTCTGGGACCCTTACCCTTGGTGATTTTTATAAATGACTTGGATGAGGAAGTGGAGGGATGGGTTAGTAAGTTTGCTGATGACACAAAGGTTGGAGGTGTTGTGGATAGTATGGAGGACTGTCAGAGGTTACAGCGGGACATTAATGGGATGCAAAACTGGGCTGAGAAGTGGTGGATGGAGTTGAACCCAGATAAGTGTGAAGTTGTTCATTTTGGTAGGTGAAATATGATGGCAGAATGGTAATGGTAAGACTCTTGGGCAGTGTGGAGGATCAGAGGAATCTTGGGGTCTGAGTCCGCAGGAAGCTTAAAGCAGCTGGGCAGGTTGACCCTGTGGTTAAGAAGGCATTTGATGTATTGGCCTTCATCAATCGTGGAATTTAATTTAGAAGCCGAGAGACCCCACTTGGAGTACTGTGCTCAGTTCTGGTGGCCTCACTACAGAAAGGATGTGGAAACCATAGAAAGAATGCAGAGGAGATTTGCAAGGATGTCGCCTGGATTGGGGAGCATGTCTTATGAGAATAGGTTGAGTGATCTCAGCCTTTTCTCCTTGGAGCGACAAAGGATGAGGTGACCTGATAGAGGTGTATAAGATGATGAGAGGTATTGATGGTGTGGATAGTCAGAGGCTTTTTCCCAGGGCTGAAATAGTTGCCACAGGAGGACACAGGTTTAAGATGCTGGGAAGTAGGTACAGAGGAGATGTCAGGGGTAAGTTTTTTAAGCAGTGAGTGGTGAGTGTCTGGAATAGGCTGCTGGCAACGGTAGTGGAGGCAGATACGATAGGGTCTTTTAAGAGACAGATAGGTACCAGGAGCTTAGAAAAATAGAGGGCTATGTGTAAGCCTAGTAATTTCTGTTGGGACATGTTCGGCACAACTTTGTGGGCCGAAGGGCCTGTATTGTGCTGTAGGTTCTCTATGTTTCTATCTCTCACTAAATGATTTTGAGAATTTGTATATGTAGAACCAATACTGTGTGAGTGAAGGGTATCTACCTAAAACATCCACTGTCCATTTCCCTCCTTAGATGTTGCCTGACCCTCCGAGTTCTTCCAGCATTTTGTGTGTTGAATCAATCTTGTTGTTCTTTCTATTACTTTGCGTTGTCAGCTTTTCATAACTATTGTTCTGATGCTTCTGTAGTGACCCTGACTGCGAAGGACATGCATGTGCAAGTGGCAATGTGTACGATCATCAGCAGTTTGATGGTGAAGAAAGTCAAGACGAAGACAGCTGCTCAGAACATAGCTCCAGTACCTCAACATCAACTAATCAGAAGGAAGGAAAATACTGTGACTGCTGCTACTGTGAATTCTTTGGGCATGGTGGGGTGAGTGATCAGGAGTGGCTCTTTTACCCGAGGTGCTGCTGCTTTCACTGTTGGTCTAAGTGTTCTATTGACACATTAAGGAGTCCAAACTAGAGGGCACAGTTACAAGATAAGAGGGAGAGACTGAGGGATAGCATCTTTATACAGAGAGTAGTGAGCTGCCAGAGGGAAGTGGTCAAGTTGGTACAATTACAACGTCTTAGAAACATTTGGATAGATCTATGGAGGGGGAGCTGCTTAGAGGTTTATTGGCCAAACTGGGACTCACGGCGTGGATGCTGTGGTTGGCATGGACCAGTTGGGCTGAATAGTCTGTTTTTGTACTATGTTACCCGATTCTGTGTAAGCATGATGTGTCCCATCAGCTGGCCAGTGACACTACCCTGACAGTGAACAGAGTTCACATTTTTCCATTACAGGTGTCCCCGCTTTATGAATGTTCGTTAGTAACATTAGTAACCTGTTTTCACATTACAAAGAGGATTTTTTTTTTGTAATTTATTTTTTTTATTGAAGTTCATCAAACATTTCCATAAGTTGTATTTCAGACATTGTACACATATATCATATAATCATATATATCACAAATCTCCACAAAGTATTTATCTGAGGTATACATTTATAGAAGAGTGGAAAGAAAAAAACAAGCAAAAGGAAAGAACTATGTGCAAGTAGGGAGTGATCTTTTTTACAACAAATTCATTGATTTGTGAGAATAAAATCAGGCCTATGAGGCATTATGTAGTTAAACCATTTTCCCAGTATAAATCAAATTGTTCCAGCTTATGATTAACAGATGTTTTTATCTTCTCCATTTTGTAAATGTCCATTGTAATTTCCATCCATGTATTTAAAGTTGGGCTCTCCTGTGATAACCATTTCCTAGTAAGAATCTTTTTACCAGCCACCAACAGTATATTCATTAAATATTTATCTCTTTTCAACCATTCTTTAGGTATATATCCAAAATATATGGTCTTACTCTCCAAGGGTATTTCACATTTAAAGATGTTTTGTAGGGCATTGTGTATCCCCCTCCAATAGTTTTTGATAACAGGGCAGTCCCAAAAAATATGATAATGATTTGCATTTTGATTTCCACAATTTTTCCAGCAAACAGGGAGGTTACTATCATAATGGGATTTCTGAGAGGGTGTAATAAAATACCTTACCAAGTTTTTCCATCCAAACTCCTTCCATTTCTGTGAATTAGTACACTTCCATTGATATCTCCACATTGTTGTCCATTCTTCCTCAGATATAATTATCCCTCCTTCCTTCTCCCATTTTGTTTTAATGTATGAAGTCGAATGTGTTTTAAGATTTGACAACATCTTATACATGCTTGAAATGATTCTACTACCATTATCTGAATTATATGCTTTTCTAAAGAGCTCTATCAAGCAATTATTTGCCTTGGTTACATTTTTAAACGTCTTATTAACATATCGCATCTGTAAATACCGATAAAAATCTTGTTTTTTTTAATAAGTGTTTCTCTTTAAGCATTTCAAAACTGAACAATGTTCCTTCTTTCATTATGTTGCAAAGAACTGTTATTCCTTTAGCTGTCCAGCCCTTAAATCTAGCATCCAATTTATTTGGTGTAAAATCAGAGTCATATGCACACAATTTAAGAATTGCAATATCTCCCTCTAGATTACATTCTTTTATCGTGGTTTTCCATATTTTATGAGTCAATTTCACCCATAGGTTATCAGTGGTATTTATGTACCTTTGCAGGTTGTTATCAGCCAAAATTGCTTGTATGGGGATGGGAAGTACCCGCTCCTCAATGTTTCTCCATTGAGTGTCATATGATGGGTTGCACCAACATATCACAGCTCTCAACTGTGCTGCAAAATAATAATCTCTAAGAGAAGGCAATCCCCATCCCCCCACAAAGAGGATTTTCACTGTTAAGAAAATTTTTCCCATATAAATTAATGGCTCTTCGCTTTATGCCATTTCAGCTTAAGAAAGGTTTCATAGAAATGCTCTACCTTTGTAAGGGGGGGGGGAACACCTGGATTCCCCTATTGCATCGCGAAGAGAATGAAAGGTCCAGGGGCTGGTTTAACATAGAACATAGAAATTAACAGCATATTACAGGCCCTTCAGCCCACAATGTTGTAACCTACTCCAGAGACGGCCTAGAATTTCCCTAGCGCATAACCCTCTATTTTTCTCAACCCAATGTACCTATCTAAGAAGCTCTTAAAAGACCCTGTTGTATCCGCTTCCATCACTGCCACCGGCAGTGTATTCCATGCATCCACTACTCTCTGTGTGGAAAAACTTACCCCTGACATCCCCTCGGTATGTATTTCCATGCACCTTAAAACTATGCCCCCTCGCGCTAGCCATTTCAGCCCTGGGATAAAGCCTCTGTCTATCCATGCGATCAATGCCCCTCATCATCTTATACACCTCTATCAGGTCACCGCTCATCCTCCGTCGCTCCAAGGAGAAAAGGCCAAATATACTCAACCTATTTTCTTAAGGTATATGCCCTCCAATCCAGGCAACATCCTTGTAAATCTCCTCTGCACTCTTTCTATAGTATCTACATCCTTCCTGTATTGAGGTGACCAGAACTGAACACAGTTTAACTGCGATAAAGTAAGCAGCCATGCTGAAGCACACAGTGACTGTGTTCTGCTTCGCTCTGGAAGGGTATTTTTTCCACTTGTCAGAGGTATCCAGTACACTTGACTATAAAATATGAAATTGTATTCATAGATCCTCCAAAGTGACCACAATTTAGGATATGGAACTCTCAAGAAAATTATATTAGCAATGAGCGTAACACCATTACAGTGCTAGTGGCTCTGGTTCAGTTCCGCTGCTGTCTGGACGTAGTTTGCACATTTTCCTTGTGACGTTTCATCCGGGTGCTCATTTCCTCTCTCATTCCAAAGTTGTACGGGATAGTGGATTATGCCATTTTTTTTCCACCAGTATTAATATATTCCATCAGTCGTTACAGTCGTTGGCTTGGTCATGCAAATCACAAGGTAGAAAGCTGCGTTATTGGGTCAGTGGTCCCTCATCCAGGTATGAGGATAGGTAGTTAGTTGTGCCTGAGACTGCAACAAGGGCAGTGAACAAAATCAGTTTGTAGCTCGGAATCTGATTTATTATCGTTGACTTATATGAAATGAAATTGTTTTTTTTGTGGCAGCAGTACAGTGTGAAGATGTAAAATTATAATGTGCATGTGCAAGGTAATGAGGTAGTGTTCATGGGCCATTCAGAAATTTGACAGCGGAGAGTAAGAAACTGCTCCTAAATTGTTGAACCTTCAGACTCTTGTGCCAGCTTCCCAATGGTAGAAATGAGAAGAGGGCAAGCCTCTCTTGCTGGTAGCCTGCTCCTGCCTTGATTTGTAAGAATTATAATGAGAATTATTATAATGAGAACCCATTACAATTTGCCTATTGTCACAATAGGTTAACGGCAGATGCAATCTAAATGACTCTCCACACGGCTTTAGACTACCTGGACAACACAACCACCTGCGTCAGGATGCTGTTCATCGACTATAACTCAACATCATTCCCACAATCCTGATTGAGAAGTTGCCAAACCTGGGCCTCTGTACCTCCCTCTGCAACTAGATCCTCAACTTCCTCACAGAAAGTGCAGAATCTGTGCAGATTGGTGATAACATATCCTCCTCGCTGACGATCAACACTGGCGCACCTCAGGGATGTGTCTTAACCCACTGCTCTACTCTCTATCTACACATGATTGTGTGGCTAGGCAGAGCTCAAATACCATCTGTAAATTTGCTGACGATACAACCATTGTTGGTAGAATCTCAGGTGGTGACAAGAGGGCGTACAGGAGTGAGATATGCCAACTAGTGGTTGGTGCCGCAGCAACAACCTGGTACTCAACGTCAGTAAGACAAAAGAGCTGATCATGGACTTCAGGAAGGGTAAGACGAAGGGACACATACCAATCCGCAAAGAGGGACCAGAAGTGGAGAGAGTGAGCAGCTTCAAGTTCTTGGGTGTCAAGATCTCTGAGGATCTAACCTCGTCCCAACATATCGACGTAGTTATAAAGAAGGCAAGATAGCGGCTGTACCTTATTAGGAGTCTGAAGAGATTTTGGCATGTCAACAAATTCACTCAAAAAACTTCTATAGTTGTTCTGTGGAGAGCATTCTGACAGGCTGCATCACTGTCTGGTATGGAGGGGGGGGGCTACTGCACAGGACTGAAAGAAGCTGCAGACGGTTGTAAATCTAGTCAGCTCCATCTTGGGTGCTAGCCTACAAAGTACCAAGGACATCTTCAGGGAGCAGTGTCTCAGAAAGGCAGTGTCTGTTATTAAGGACCTCCAGCACCTAGGGCATGCCCTTTTCTCACTGTTACCATCAGGTAGGAGGTACAGAAGCCTGAAGGCACACACTCAGCGATTCAGGAACAGCTTCTTCCCCTCTGCCATCTGATTCCTAAATGGACATTGAATCTTTGGACACTACCTCACTTTTTTTTTTAATACACAGTATTTTTGTTTTTGCACATTTTTTGAAATCTATTCAATATGTGTAATTGATGTACTTATTTATTATTATTTTTATTTTATAATTTTTTTCTCTGCTAGATTATGTATCGCATTGAACTACTGCTGCTAAGTTAACAAATTTCACGTCACATGCCGGTGATAATAAACCTGATTCTGATTCTGAATTAATAGTCAAACTCCCTGTGGTAGCAAGTGGAACATTTTAACAGTTCTCACTATTGGATTTATTGTTTGATTGCTGTGGTCCCTGGTTTTAGGCTTCACAGTTGAAAATGCTGTTTCTACATCTTCTCCAACATGATTTTAAAGATCACTGTATTGTAGAGCACTAACTTTTACATGGATTGCTGTTAATTTAAAAACAATTCTATGAAAAGGCACTTCATGCCTTCTTCACTGTAAGATTTCAGTGAAAAATTTTGTTTGATATTTTATACACGAGCTTGAGTCTTGAGTAGAGCACCTGCAACATCATTCCCTCCCCTCCCCTCCCCTCCCCACCCACGCACCTTCTCCCTTCATCTGGTCTCTTTTGTCAGCTTGTTCTCCTTCACACTTCATTCCTTATCTGGCTTCTTCCCCCACTTCCTTTCCAGTGCTCATGGTCCGAAACGTCAGCTGTTTAGAAACATAGAAAACCTACAGCACAACGCTGTGCCAAACACGTACGTACTTTAGAAATTACTTCGGCTTACCCATAGCCCTCTATTTTGCTGAGCTTCATGTACCTATCAAGGAGTCTCTTAAAAGACCCTATTGTATCTGCCTCCAACACCATCGCTGGCAGCCCATTCCACACACTCACCATCCTATGCATAAAAAAACTTACCCCTGACATCTCTACCTATTTCCAAGCACCTTAAAACTGTGCCCTCTCATGTTAGCCATGTCAGCCCTGGGAAAAAGTCTTCAAGTACCCACATGATCAATGCCTCTCAGCATCTTATACACCTCTGTCAGTTCACCTCTTATCCTCCATCGCTCCAAGGAGGAAAAAGCCAAATTCACCTAACCTATTCTCATGCTGCCCAATCCAGGCAACATCCTTGTAAATCTCCTCTGCACCCTTCCTACAGTTTCCACATCTTTCATGTAGTGAGGTGACCAGAACTGAGCACATTACTCCAAGTGGGGTCTGACCAGGGTCCTCAATAGCTGCAACATCACCTCTCGGCTCTTGAACTCAATCCCACGGTTGATGAAGGCCAATGCACCGTATGCCTTCTTAACCACAGAGTCAACCTGCACAGCTGCTTTGAGCGTGTCCTATGGATCCCCAAGATCCCTCTGATCCTCCACATGACCAAGAGTCTTAGTATTAATGCTATATACTGCCATCATATTCAGCCTACCAAAATGAACCACCTCACACAATAGTCCTGGCAAAGGGTCTCGGCCTGAAACGTCGACAGCGCTTCTCCCTATAGATGCTGCCTGGCCTGCTGTGTTCCACCAGCATTTTGTGTGTGTTGTTTGAATTTCCAGCATCTGCAGATTTCCTCAGGTTTGCCACCTCACACATATTTGGGTTGAACTCCATCTGCCACTTCTCAGCCCAGTCTTGCATCCTATTGATGTTCCACTATAACCTCTGACAGCCCTCCACACTATCCACAGCACCCCCCAATCTTTGTGTCAGCAAATTTACTAACCCATCCCTCCACTTCCTCATCCAGGTAATTTATAAAAATCATGAAGAGAAGGTCCCAGAACAGATCCCTGAGGCATGCCATTGGTCTCTGACCTCCATGTAGAAAATGACCCGTCTGCAACCACTCTTTGCCTTCTGTAGGCAAGCCAGTTCTGGATCCACAGAGCAAGGTCCCTTTGGATCCCATTCTTCCTTACTTTCTCAATAAGCCTTGCATGGGGTACCTTATCAAATGCCTTGCTGAAATCCATACACATTACATCTACTGCTCTTCCTTCATCATTGTGTTTAGTCACATCCTCAAAAAATTCAATCAGGCTCATAAGGCACAACCTGCCTTTCACAAAACAATGCTGACCATTCCTAATCATATTATGCCTCTCCAGATGTTCATAAATCCTGCCTCTCAGGATCTTCTCCATCAATTTACCAAGCACTGAAGTAAAATTCACTGATCTATAATTTCCTGGGCTCTCTCTGCCCTCTTTCTTGAACAGGGAAACAACATCTGCAACCCTCCAGTCCTCCGGAACCTCTGCTGTCCCCATTAATTTATTTCCCTCCATAGGTACTGCCTGACCTGCTGAGTTCCTCCAGCTTTTCGTGTGTGTTGCTCAAGATTTCCAACATATGTGGAATGTCTTGTGTTTATGAGACACTGAGGTAGACCTTTCAGGCCACATAGCCAGCATCCAATCTGGAGGAACATAATATTTTCTGTAACCTGTGTAAAACATAATAAAAAATTTTCTCCCCTTCGGTTCCCTACCCTCCTCGTCACTGCAGGAAATACAAAATAGCACATGGCTTTCTGTACATCAGAATCAGGTTTATTATCACCAGCATGTAAAGTGAAATTTGTTAACTTAGCAGCAATTCAAAGCAATACAGTATCTAGCAGAGAGAGAGAAAAATATATAACAACAAATAAACAAGTAAATCAATTACATATATTGGATAGATTTTAAAATATGTGCAAAAACAGAAATACTGTATATTAAAAAAAGTTGAGATAGTGTCCAAAGCTTCAATGTCCATTTAGATGTTAAAGCTTCGGATGGCAGAAGGGAAGATGCTGTTCCTGAATCGCTGCGTGTCATCCATACATTGGTTTGTGTTGTTAGTGTATTTTTAGTATATTTCTTTATTTCAAAATTGTACTGTATTCATGGTAATATCCACAGAAGGAGAAACAGTGCATACCTTAAACACTATAGTTCAGATACTGGAAATCTTGAGCAACATACACAAAATGCTGGCGAAACTCAGCAAATCATTCCTGATGAAGGGTGTCAGCTTGAAATATTGACTGTCTATTCTCTTCCATAGATGCTGTCTGACTGCAGAGTTCCTCCAGCATTTTGCTTAGTGAAAAACTGACAGTCATGGTCATTGCATTGAGTAGTGTATACTTTATTTTAAAAGACATCATTTCTGTCCCCAGGGGAGATGTAGTCTTGCATTTGAAAAGCTTCACTACTTGACTCATCCTGAGGGAACAGACATGGTGGTCCTATCCCCACAGACCATTTGCACTGCTGCAGCGAGCTTCAGTGTGTCCCTCAGCACAGAAACCTGCAGCCTGGAGTATGCAATCCAGAACGTGAAGTATTGAGAGTCAGAATTCTGGATAGAGGGGCAGCACCTGAACTGAACATCAAACTCACCAGAAACTTCCAAATAAAATCTTTGATATGCAGGATGATAATGCCTCACTTCCAAACCACCTTTTCTAACTGCCTTTGAATGACTGTCAAGCTTTGAATTTTTTTGAAATGTGTCCCCTGTGCATGTAAATGAACAGGTGGCTGGAGTAATTTGCATAACATGGTCAGAGGCTGTTTTGTCGGCTTGTTTATTCTGAATTGAACTGCAAAATAACTATACCAATGCAAATAACAGAGTTAATGTTATAGTGTGAGATTTATAACTTAATAGTGGTGTTCAAAGTGATGAGTGATCTGTAGTTCAGAGTGGTCTGTGACCTGCAGCGTTGTGATGGTGGTCCGTGTCCTGTTGCTTCGTGATCACCTAAGTTTGTGTCCTCTCTGGCTTTGCTGATTTATATTATGTTGCTTGGGAAGCAGCAGACATCTACAATTAAACACTGTTACCCGTGTGTTTCAGCCACCTGCTGCCCCAACGAGTAGAAACTATGCAGAGATGCGGGAGAAGCTCCGTTTACGGCTCACAAAGCGGAAAGAGGAGCAGCCAAAGAAAGCAGATCCGATCCTTGAGAAAGAGCAGATAGTAGACCATAGAAAAGTAGAAGATCTATTACAGTTTATAAATAGCACAGAGTCAAAACCGGTCAGCAGCTCGAGGGCAGCGAAACGAGCACGACACAAGCAACGAAAGGTAAGGGGTTTCTCCATGTAATGGTTGGAAAACACACCCAGCAGTCATCTCCACTCCAATAGTTGGTCTTTTGATTCAGACCAGTGCTTCGAGTGTCCACACTCTAACTATAAACAGTAACTCTGTTCATTGGCAAGGGAGTTATATCTTTATTATTCTGATGTCAATGCTTGAACCAGAGAACAGGAAATTACTGTTCAGCTCCATCCAGATTTTAAAAATTTCCCTGCAAGCTATCTGACGTAAATTTTTTTCTAGAGTTCCCCCGAGAACGTGGAGTGCTTGACATTTTTTTTAATCCTTTTCAATTGGTATTTCTTTTGGAGATACTGTCTTGAAATAAATTCCCACCTCTGAGAGACTATTCATGGAGTTCATTATCTTGTGGGATAATGAAAATAAGGTTTTGTTTTTCCCATCCTCCTCCTCTTTAAAGCTAGCAGTTATTTTTCCTTGCATCATTTGGTGCTGTGCCCAAGTGAAGTAACTTGTATAACTCAATGTCATCAAACATTTTTATCCCCATATTATTCTCCTTTGTTCTGTTCCAGCTGCTGAGATTATTGACTGGAGCCTTTCTTCATTACGTTGTCCCCTTGGCTTTGAAGCATCCTGCCTTGTCTGCTTGGAACTATTAATAATAAAGTGCATCTTTTTTTAATGGAAGGGGAATCAAAATGGCATTCCAAACCCCATGCTGTCGACATTTATCAATGCTTTCTCCTCCAGATCCACCCAGTGTCAAAGTTAATGCCTTTGCTGCAATATATGTTTATTATTCCCTGTTTTGTGATGCATTCTCACTCCTTGGAGAATTCTGTTCATTTTTGGTCACCTCTTTAAGGGAAAGATGTGGGAGCTTCAGAGAGGCTGCAGAGGAGACTTACCAAGGTGCTTTTGGATTTATAGAGATATACAAGATGATGAGAGGCATAGATGGAGTGGGCAGGCAGCAACGTTTTCCCAGGGTGGAAATGGTAAATAACAGTAGTCTTTTGAGGTGATGGGAGGAAAGTACAGGGGGTGGAGGGGGGGGCGATGTCAGTTAAGTTTTTTTTCCAGAGTGGTGTGTGTATGGAACACCTGACAGCGATGGTGGTAGAGGCAGATACATTTGGGACTTTCTTTAAGAGACTCTGAGTTAAGCACATAGGTGATAGAAAAATGGAAAGTTATGAAGGAGGGAGGCGTTACATTGATATTCGAGTAGGCTAAAAGGCCAGCACGAGATTGTGGGCTGAAGGCCCTCTACTATACTGTTCCATGTTCTACCTACCTCAACAAGCCTGTCGCCTGGCATGAGGCATGGGAAAGAGCATTTGCAGGAGGGAGTCTCTTTATGTATATAGCAGTTATTTTTACATTGTGTTTTATAGGACTGCTTTTATCTTTTTTGTTTATTGTGTTTTTTAAAATCTGGAACAACAATCGTTTCATTCTTCTTTACACTTGTGTACTGCAGAATGACAATAAACGATCTTGAATTTTGGGCAAAAGCATGGCCTTATTTTCCCACCCAGAGTTGTGGGCCCCAATTTGTGATTGGTGTTGAGTGTGGGGAAAAATTAAAGATCTGAAGGGTCACCCAGGTGAGTGACCCAACTCTGGCTCAATAAACTGACTGCAGTTTTCCTCCAGCAGGAAGAGAAGGCGCGCCTTGAGGCCGAGGCCCGTGAGAGGGAGCAGCTACAGCTGCTGGAGGAGCAGAGACAGCGGGAGGAGGAAGAGGAGCGGCTAAAACAGGAGCTGCAGCGCCTCCAGGAACTTCAGCAAATCCGGTCGGCCAAGAAAAAGAAAAAAGAAAGGACTAAAGAGTCCCAAAAGGGCGAATGTTTTCTGCAAAACGCACGGCTAAAGGAAGCTGCTGTGGATCTGGTGAACGATAGTGGTAAATGCCAGCACCAAGACCCCATAGTGAAACCCGACAACCCCCCACCTGAGCAGGCAGACGGTAAGGAAGAGCAAAAGGCAGAGCCGGATCCCAGTGCGCTGCAGCTGATGCCAACGAATGGAAAAGACCTTCGAGTGCCCCAAGCCCCACCTCAACGGGAGGCAAAGACCAAGCAGCCGGATGTTAGCATCAGCCCAGAACCCACACTCGTACACAATGAAGTGAATGGCAAGCAGAAGTTAAAACTGCCGGCAGTCAAACCAAGTACTGAGCGGCAGCCGAAACCGGCCGAGGGTCTAAGACCCTGCGAAGCCCACCAGAAAACATTGGCCAAGTGCCAGCCTGAGCCGGGGGCACCCAAACCAAAGCTGCCCGAGTGCCAAATGCTGCCAGAGCTGAGAAAGGAGGAGAAGAAAGGGGTGAACGGCAATGGGAGGAAACTCAACCATGTGAAGGAAGACCGCATGCCAGCAGTGAGCGAGCCTGTGCCTTCCCCTGATGAGCAGCAGCTGAACAAGGGTACTGCAGAATCACCACAGCCCAAAGGCAAGGCCAAGAAAAACAAAAAGAAGAAGGGTGACAAGCTAAACAACTCCATTGGTAAGGTTCACCAGTTTTCCACCCACTTAATCATAGTCAGAAAGTACTGCAACACAGCAACAGTCCATTCAGTCCACCAGTCTGTGCTGAATTGTTATTCTGCCTTGTCCTGTTCCAAACTTCTCTTAAATGTTGCAATCAAACTACATCCACCACTTCTGCTGACAGCTCGTTCCACACTCTCATCACTCTCTGATTGAAGAAGTTTCCTTGAAATATTTCACACTTCACCCTTAACATATGACCTCGATTTCTTGTCTCACCTGATCTCAATGGAAAGACTGCTTGCATTTTCCCTATCTATACTAATAATTTTGTATCTTTCTGTCAAAACTCCTCTTTTTCTCCTAGGTTCCAGGGAATATTTTTCTATCCTATTCAACCTTCCATATAATGATTCTTGAGCATCAATTCACCCCACAGCTAAAGTAACTAGTCATACACTGCGAAATTCCATTAATCCAGTATGCTTGGGGCTTTGGTGGCCAGCTGGTTTACCTGAATGTTGGATGTTATTCCAATTAATTTTCCAGCTTTCTTTTGATTCACTACTATCAGACGTTAAAAGTTGGTATGAATTTTTTGGTCAGCTCAGTAGAGTTTAAAGTTAGGAATGGAAACTGGATGCCAAGTTTTGAGGGAGTTGGGGCCCAGTGAGTCTTAAGTGATTGGGAGTGGTACCTGGTGACCGTTGGGAGGGTAATGGAGCCTGTGACTCTTGAAGGGCCAAGGCTAACGTGCCTGGTGATTCTCCTGGGACCAAGGGAGATGGGGCCCAGGGATCCCCATGGGGTAGAGGAAGACTAGGTCCTCTGAATCTTAAGGGACTAAAGGGGATGCAGTTTTGATGACAAGCCATTCGCATTTCCAAAAAATTGGATAACAGGTTATCATTGTTTTGCTATGTAGTGTTTGAAACTGTGTTTTTGACCATTCATTATTTATTCTCACCCATCATTGTAATTGAATGGTGTGATACCAAGTTATAAATATACAATCTTGGAAAGACTGCAGCAGCTCCCCGTTCATGATCTTGAAGTAATACAGTGAAACTCTTCCTTCTGACCATTTGATAGAGTAACAGCCAGCTGCACCCTATCCTCCATCCAGTTTTTTTTTAAAGTGGGGAATTGCTTGCAAAATAATATATTACTGATTGACGAATCATTCTTAAAACTCTGCAAGTTAGGCAGCAGCTGTGCTTCTGGTGTTCACTGTTAAATTCTTCACAAAGGTCAGAATACTTGCTGAGTATTTCAAGTCAGTTATTTTTTTATTTCAGAGTTCCAGTACCCTAGCTGTTTTGCTTTTGTTTCCTTTAATTCTCTGCTTGGTAATTTATGTATTTTCCAGTTCTAGCATTTTGTATTTGGATGGACATCAGAGTTGGAATTGAGGATTGGGAGTATGAAACCCTATATAACGTAATATTAACAAAATTCCTTTACACCATACAATTCTTAACATCCTCAAATGCATTATTTGTAACACTAAAATGTAAAGGACACTTAAAAGGCTGCAGCATTTCAAGGTAACCTCAGGACAACTTGGATAGTGAAAGTTATACCCCTGCCTGCAAGTTCCAGTATTTCAGAATCCCCCCCTGGTATTCTGCAGGCTGCCTAAGTCATATGAGCAATTCTCCTCTACTTCTCAATTCTCTCTGCAAAGGGTTTGCTGATTTGTGTGGTCAGCACAGAAACAGGCCCTTTGGTGAAGCTCATCCTTGTCAGTCAAGGTCCTTCCTTGAGCTAATCCCATTTGCCTGTGTTTGGGCCATATCCCTTTAAAACTTTGCTGTCCATGTACCTGTCCAAGAGTCTTTTAAATATTTGTACTTGCCTTGATCACTTCCACTGGCAGCTCCTTCTACATACCCATCACCCTCAGGTTCTCTTTAAGTCTTTCCCCTCAGCCTGAGCTCATCCCCTCTGGTTTTATCGGCATGTTGCATTTCACAGAAACAGACGTTGAGATTCAGATTTATTTATCAAACATCAAAACATAGAGTGAAACATGTCATTTGTGTTAACAACCAACATACCCAAAGTTATCCTGGAGGAAGCCTTCAAGTGTCATTACACATTCCAGTGCCAACATAGCATGCCCACAATGCAAAACAACACAAGCAGCAGCAGCGGCAACAATAGCAAATAGTAAATACATCCCATTCTCTCTCACACACGCGCACAGACAGACAGGCGTGTATGCACATGCACACACAAATGCACACAATCCCTCTTCTCTCTCCGCTACCCCCCCCCCCCCACCTCCACCTGTGGGTGTGGGCCTCCAGTCCTTTGGCCCCAGACTTGCAGACATTGGTCATCTAATCTTCAATCCCTGGCCTAGATTCACAGACATTCGGCTTCTGACCTCCGATCTAGTCAACTCGGCCTATAGCTTAATCCATTGCATATCCAACTGTAATAATTTTTAATAGGGATTTGTGTTCATCAGTCTAGATTGATTTCTCCAACAATGCAGCATTGCAGCTTGTTGGTACCTACTTGCTAGATCAAGTAATGTCCATTTTCCATTTATTCATGTGTTGCCAGTGTTATGTCATCCATTTACTAAGGAGACATCTGAGCCTTGGTGATATGAATATATCTGACATCATATAGGCTATACCAGGGCAATGGCATTGAGAATCTAATAGTTCAACATATGACCAAAATGTACAGAAGCAGAATTAGGCCATTTGGCCCATCAAGTCTGCTCTACCATTTCATCATGGCTGATTCAATTTTCCTCTCCGCCTTAATCTCCTGCCTTCTCCCCATATCCCCTTGTGCCCTGACCAATCAAGAATCTATCAACCTCTGCCTTAAATATCCATAACGACTTGGCCTCCACAGCTGCCTGTAGCAATGAATTCCACAGATTCACCAAAGTCTGGCGAAAGTTATTTTTCCCTGAATTCTAGTGAATATAAGCCCAGAGCCATCAAATATTTTTCATGTCACAAGCTATTTAATCCTGGAATCATTTTCTCCTTTGAAACCTCTCCAGTTTCAGCATATCTTTTCTAAGATACTCCAAGAGAGGCCTCACCAGTGCTTTATACAGTATCAACAGTATATCTTTGCTTTTATCTTCTTGTTCTCTTGAAATGACTGCTGATACTGCATTTGCCTTCCTTATCACAGGCTGAACCTGCAAATTACCTTTTAGGGAATCCTGCACAAGGACTCTCAAGTCCTATGTGCCTCAGATTTTTGTGTTTTCTCTCCGTTTTTAAAAAAAAGTCAGCCCTTTCATTTCTTCTACCAAAGTGCATGACCATACACTTCCCAACACTGTATTCCATCTGCCACTTCTTTGCTCATTCTCCTAATCTGTGAAAGTCCTCTGTGGCCTCTTACTTCCTCAAACTACCTGCCACTCCACCTGTCTTTATATCGTCTGCAAACTTTGCAACTAAGCTATCAATTCCATCATCCAAATCATTGACGTATGACGTAAAATTGGTCCTAACGCAGACTCCTGTGGAGCACCACTAGTCACCAGCAGCCAACCAGAAAAGGCTCCCTTCATTCCCAACATTTGCCTCCTGCCATTCAACGACTGCTTTACCCGTGCTAGAATCTTTCCTGCAATACCATGGGCTCGTATTTTGTGAAACAGCCTCATGTGGTACCTTGTCAAAGGCCTTCTGAAAATCCAAGTATCCAACATCAACCAATCTCCCTTTGTCTATCCTGCTTGTTATTACTTCAAAGAATTTTTACAGATTTGTCAAGCAAGATTTTCCCTTGTGCTGATTATGGCCGATTTTATTATGTGCCTCCAAGTACCCCAAAACCACACCGTTAACAATCAATTCCAACATATTCCCAACCACTGAGGTCAGACTAACTGGCCTAGAATTTCCTTTCTTCAGCCTCTCTCCTTTCTTGAAGAGTGGAGTAACATTTGCAGTTTTCCTTTCTTCTGGAATCATTCCAGAATCTAGTGATTCTTGATTATTAATGCTTTCACAGTCTCTTCAGCCACCTCTTTCAGAACTCCAGGGTGTCCACTATCTGGTCCAGCTCACTTACCAGCCTTCAGAACTTTCTTTCGAGTTATGGTAACTTCACACACTTCATGAACCCTGACACCTGGAACTTCCACCATACTGCTAGTATTTCCTACAGTGAAGACTGATGCAAAGTATTTATTCACTTCGTCTGCCATTTTCTTGTCCCATTACTGTCTCTCCAGTATTGTTTTCCAATGGTCTGATATTCACTCTCACTTCTCTTATACTTTATTGTATCTGAAGAAACTTTCGGTATCCTCCTTAATATTTTACAACTCCTCCCTAGGAGTGTCAGACACCCTGAGCCAATAGGCTGGTCCTGGACTTATTTCCACTGGGCATTGTTAACTTATTATTTAATTATTTAGGGTTTTGTATTGCTATATTTCTTCACTGTTCTTGGTTGGTGCGGCAGTAACGAAACCCAATTTCCCTCAGGATCAATAAAGTATTTCTGTCTGTCTGTAATATTATTGGCTTGTTTACTTTTGTATTCCATCTTTAGCTTAATGCTTTCTGTTGTTATTTAAATGCTTCCCAATTCTCTAACTTGCCACTAATCTTTGCTCTTTTACAAGACCATAGGACACAGGAACAGAATTAGGCCATCTGGCACATCGAGTCTGCTCCGCCATTCAATCGTGGCCGATCCTTTTTTTTCTCTCCTCCTCAACCCCAGTTCCTGGTCTTCTCCCTGTAACCTTTGATGCCATGTCCAAACAAGAAACTATCAATCTCGAATGCTAACATTGGCATTGGTCTTCCTCACCACCGACTCAACCTGCAAGTTTAACCTTCAGGGTGTTCTGCACAAGGACTCCAAGCCCCTCTGCATCTCACATTCCTGGATTTTCTCCCTGTTTAGAAAATAGTCTGCACATTTATTTCTACTACCAAAGTGCATGACCATGCATTCTCCAACATTGTATTTTATTTGCCACTTTCTTACCCATTCTCCTAATCTGTGTAAGCCCTTAGGCATCCTGCTTATTTCCTGAACATTACCTGACCCTCCACCAGTCTTTGTATGCCCTCTCTTTTGCTTTTACGTTGGCTTTGACTTCCCTTGTTAGCCAAAGTTGTTTCATCTTGTCTTTAGAATACTTCTTCCTCTTTAAGATGTCTCTATCTTGTGCCTTCTGAATTGCTTCCAGAAATTCCACCCATTGCTGGTCTGTTGTCATCCCTGCCAGTGTTCGTCTCCAGTCAATTCTTGTCAGTTCCTCTCTTATGCCTATGTAATTCCCTTCATTGCACTGTAATACGATCAAATTATGATCATTCACCCTGAGGGTTCCTTTACCTTAAGCTGTCTGATCAATTCCTGTTGATTGCACAACACCCACCCACAATGGCCACACACTTCAATTCCACAGACCACTCCCACTCCGACATGTCTGTCCATGGCCGCCTCTACCGTCAAGATGAGGCCACACGCAGGTCGATGGAGCAATACCTTATCTCCTGCCTAGGTAGCCACATTCCTGCCGGCATGAACATCCAACTCACTGACCTCCGTTGATACCCCTGCCCCCCACCCTTACCCCCATCCCTATCTATTATTTTAGTCTGGTTCTCTTTCTTTCTCATTTATTTCCCATAATTCTCCACCTTCCCCCTAGCCCATTTCCCTCCAGCCTATCACTTCCCAGCTCTCTACTTTATGCCTCCCCTCACTTCTTATCCCCCCCGACCATCCCATGTTACTTCACTCCTGATGAAAGGTTTCGTCCCGAAACGTCGTTATTACCTCCTCCCATTGATGCTGAGTTCTGCCAGCATTTCGTGTTTTTTTTATTTATTTCCAGCATCTGCAGATTCACTCATGTTACCCAATCCAGAATAGCTGTTCCCCTCATGGGCTCATCCACAAGCTGATCTAAAAACCCACCTTGTAGAAATTATCCCTCTTGGAATCCCACACCAACCTAATTTATCCAAACTAGCTGCATATTGAAACCCCCCATGACTATTGTAACATTGCCCTTCTGGCATACATTTTGTACCTCCCATTGTAACACTTTCTACTGTTGGGAGTCTGGAAGTAACTCCCATCACGGTCTTTTTACCCTTGCAGTTCCTTAGCTCTACGCACAACAACTCAACACCTTCTGGCCATATTTCACCTTTTTAATGATTTTTTATTATCAGCAGTCATGCCACCCCTCTGCTTTCATGCCTGGCCTCTCAATACAATATGCATCCTTGGATATTAAGCTCCCAGCTATAATCTTTCAGCCATGATTCAGTGATGCCTACAACATCATATTGTAACAACATCATCTGTAACTTTGCTGCAGGTTCATTAACCTTACTCCATATACTGCATGCATTCAGATACGCACCTTCAGTCCTGTATTCACCCTTTTCAATCTTGTCTGCCTTTTACATCCTGTTGAATGCAATTTTGTCCGAAAATCAGCCTCTCCTTGCTAGGAGTCTCACTACACATAGTTTCTGTTTGTAAACCAGTTACTTTCAGCACTGTCACTATGTCCCATTCCCCACCTGAACTCCAGGATATTGGTTCTCCTCAGGTTCAGGTGTAACCTGTCCCTATTTTACAGGTCATACTTTTCCCAGAAGAGATCCCAGTGATTCATAAATCTGAGCCCCCGCTCCCTGCACCAGATCCTCGGCCATGCATTCACCCGCCAACTCGTCCTATTCTTACCCTCACTGGCATGTGGTTCAGGCAGCAATCCGAAGATTACTACCCTGGAGGTCCTGTTTCTCAGCTTTCTACCTAGCTCCCTAAAATTCCTCTTCAAGACCCCCTCACCTTGTCTACCCGTATCATTGGTGCCAGTATATACCAAGACTTCTGGCTGCTCACCCTCGCCCTTGAGAATGCCATGGACCTGATCCTGGCACCAGGGAGGCAACATATCATCCGGATGTGACTATCACTCCCACAGAACCTCATCTCTATACCTCTAACTAAGCAGTCTCCAATCAGTCCTCTTCACCTTTCTGCTCTTTTGAGCCACAGCACCAAACTCAGTGCCAGAGATATGGCCATTGTGGTGCCCCCTGGTAGGTCATCTGCTCAATAGAATCTTAAATTGTATATTTATTTTGGGGGAACAGCCACAGCTGTACTCTGCACTGGCTGTGCATTTTCTCTCCTCCTGACAGTTATCCAGTTACCTTGTCTCCTGCATCCTCGGGGTAACTGCCTTTCTGTAGCTCCTGTCTATCACCTCTTCATTCTCCTGTATGAATCGAAGGTCATTGAGCTGCATCTCCAGTTCCTTAATGTTTTCTCAGGAGCTGCAACTCGGTGCACCTGGTGCAGATGTGATTATCTGGGAAACTGGACATGTCTCAGACTTCCCACCTGCCACTCAGTACAAAACACTGTCCTGGAACCATTCTCATGAAACTATCATACCCTAATAGATGAGGAATGAGCAAATAAGTGCAGGGAGACAGTTACTTACAAGATAATTTACTTCACCAAGCCTGTTGAGCCAAAGCCACTTGAAAGATTGGTTGAAATTTTTTGGCCTTTTCCCTTGCTGATTTGTCATTCCTCAACTCAGAGAAACTTACGCGAAACTGCCTTTAAATCTCAATTTGCCATCCTGATTAAAAAGCTGTTCTTTTTGCACACCACTGATGTGGATTATCCAAGTCAAATGTATTTTTAAATTTAGACCATAGACCATAAGACACAGGAGCAGAATTGTGCCATTTGGCCCATCGAGTCTGCTCTACCATTCAATCATGGCTGATACTTCCCCCCCCCCCCCCCCCACCAACTCCTTGAGCCCATTCCCTAGCCTTCTCCCTGTAACCTGTGATGCTGTGTACAATCAATAATTTATCAAGCTCTGCCTTAAATGCACAGCTGCCTGTGGTAATAAATTCCACAAGTTCACCACCCTCTGAAATAAAAAATTACTCTGCATCTCCGTTTTAAATATGGAGAAATTTTTTATGCCAGAGGGTGGTGAACTTGTGGAATTTAAATGCGTCACTCTATCCTGAGGCTGTGCCACCTTGTCCTTGACTCCCCCACCATGGGAAATCCTTTCCACATCTACCATGTCTAGGCCTTTCAACTTTCGAAAGATTTCATTGAGATCCCCACCCCACCCCGTCATCCTTCTAAATTCCAGTGTGTAAAGACCCAGAAGTATCAGAAGTTCCTCATATGATGACCTTTTCATTCTCAGAATCATCTTTGTGAACCTCCTCTGAACCCTGTCCAAAGCCAGCACATCTTAGATGAGGAGCCCAAAACTGTTCACAATACTCAAGGTGAGGCCTCACCAGTAACTCATAAATAGCCTCAGCATCACATCCCTGCTGTTGTGTTCTAGACCCCTTGAAATGAATGTTAACATGGCATTTGCCCTCCTCACCACCAACTTTACCTGCAAGTTAATCTTTAGGGTATTCTGTGCAAGGGGTCCCAAGTCCCCTGCATCTCAGATTTTTGGATTTTCTCCCCGTTCAGAAAATAGTCTGCACATCTATTTCTCCACCAAAGTGAGAAGTCCAACATTGTATTTAATTTGCCACTTTCTTGCCTAGTCTCCTAATCTGTCTAAGTCCTTCTGCATCCTACCTGTTTCCTCAACACTTCCTGCTCCTTCACCAATCTTCATATCATCTGCAAACTTGGCAACAAAGCCATCTATTCCGTCATCATTGATATACAGCATAAAAAGAAGCGGTCCCAATACCAACTCCTGTGGAACTCCACTGGTCACTGCCACACAACCTGAAAAGTGTCTTTTTATACCCATTTGCTGCCTCCTACCAATCAGCCAATGGTTTAACCATGCCAGTAACTTTACCCATGGGCTTTTAACTTGGTAAGCAGCCTCATGTGTGGTAGCTTCTCAGAGGCCTTCTGAAAGCCCAAATATACAACATCCACTGCATCCCCTTTGTTTATCCTACTTGTAATCTCCTCAAAGAATTCCAGCATGTTCGTCAGGCAAGATTTTCCCTTAAGGAAACCACGCTGACTTTGTCCTATCTTGTCCTGTGTCACCAAGTACTCCATGAACTCATCCTTAACAGTTGATTCCAACATCTTCTCAACCACTGAGGACAGGCTGTAATTTCCTTTCTGCTGCCTTCCTCCTTTCTTAAAGAGTGGAGTGACATTTGCAATTTTCCAGTCCTCTGGCTCCCTGCCAGAGTCCAATGAGTTTTGAAAGATTATACTTTCTCTACTGCTACCTCTTTCAGAACCCTGCAGTACAGTTCATCTGATCAGGGTTACTTATGTATCCTCGGGTCTTGCAGCTTTTTTTTCCACCTCTGCCTTGTAATAGTAACTGCACTCACTTCTCTTCCCTCGCACCCTTCAACATCTGGCACACTGCTAGTCTTTTCCACAGTGAACGCTGATGCAAAATACTCATTTAGTTCATCTGTTATCTCCTTGTTCCCCGTTACTATTTCTCTGGCCTCATTTTCTAGCGGTCCTATATCGTCATGTCTGTTTTAGTTTGCTTTCATATTTCATCTTTTCCCTCCTAATGACTTTAACAAACAGGAGAAAATCTGCAGATGCTTGAAATCCAGAGCAGCACACACAAAATGCTGGAGGAATTCAGCAGGGTCGGGCAGTATCTATGGAAGAGAGTACAGTTGATATTTTGGGCTGAGTCCTGCCAAAAGGTCTCAGCCCCAAACCAGCATTCCCGTTCCTCCAGCATTTTGTTGGTGTTGTTAATGATGCTTAGTTGTTCTCTGTAGATTTTTAAAAGCTTTCAAGTCCTCTGTCTTCCCAGTAATTTAAGTTCTCCGTTTGGTATACTAGGAATCAAATCAGTGTCTGTGAGTCAATGATCTTGGACTATAACTGCTAATCCAGTAATTACCCATGGGGCTTACCCAAAGTGTTGTATTTTTTAATTTAAATTCTCCTTTCACCATAATGGATTCAAATCAGTGTCTGTGGGTCACCGTAACTGTTGATCCAATAATTCAGCCACAGAGTATACCATTCTGCATCTGTTTTACTTATGTTCCTTATGGCCTGCCACTGAAACTGAAATGTGGAAATGCAGTATTTCAAACCCCATCACTCTTGTGCTTCCCTGAAGGGTTAATACCATGACAATCATTGCAGTTGGATCTGGATTCATTTAGAATCAACTCTTGGGGAAGGATTAGACTTTTATACTTTTCTTGCTCCCTGCCCTTATCCCACAATATCTCTTTCTAATCCTTGCATTAACTGGTAACTGAAACCCATAAAGATGACAATGTTTTGGAGCATGTTTGTCAAACTGCCGTCAGTTTCACCACAAGAGGGAGCATTGAGACCAGTTGATGAAAATTGCTGAGCTTGTTAACTTCTGAAGACTATTTAGAATCGATCAGGTTTATTATCACTGACATGTTGTGAAATTTGTTGTTCTGCAGCAGCTGTACAGTGCATACATACAGTATAGTATAAATTACAATAAAAAGTGTATATGTGTGTATTCTTCTTACAGAATGTATGTATTAAAGATTAATACAAAAGTGTTCATGAACCATTCAGAAATCTGATGGAGGAGGTGTTCCTAAAACATTGAGTGTTGTCTCCAGGCTCCTGTACCTCCTCTCATGGTAGTAATGAGAAGAAGGCATGTTCTAAGTGAAAGTACTGCCTCGGTGCCCTGGAAGTATCTTCTTCCCCTCTGCCACCCGATTCCTAAATTGCCTTTGAAGCTTTGGACACTACGTCACTTTTTTTAATATACAGTATTTCTGTTTTTGCACATTTTTAAGATAATCTATTCAATATATGTAATTGATTTACTTGTTCATAATGTTTTATTTTATTATATTTTCTCTCTCTCTCTCTCTCTCTCTCTCTCTCTCTCTGTCTCTGTCTCTGTCTCTCTCTCTCTCTCTCTCTCTCTCTCTCTCTGTCTCTCTGTCTCTCTCTCTCTCTCTCTCTCTCTCTCTCTCTCTCTCTCTCTCTCTCTCTCACCCCTAGATTATGTATTGCATTGAACTGCTGCTGCTAAGTTAACAAATTTCACATCACATGCGGGTGATAATAATTCTGATTCTGAAGTGGCGGGTGTCCCTAATAATGGATGCCTCCTTTTTGAGACATTACCTTTTGAAAATGTCTTTGATGGTGGGGAGACTGGTGCCCATGATGGAGCTGGCTCAGTCTACAATGCTCGGAAGCTTTTTCCAATATCGTCCATTGGCTCCTCCATACCAGAGAGTGATGCAACCAGTACCACCTTAAAGACTCCAGCCAATTATTTTGAAAGCAAAAGCTGTAATTTAAAGACATCAAAGTGGTAATGTCACTCCTGTGATAACAAGTTTTGCAAGAACCTAGAAGCTGAAACCAAACACATTCCACCACTTTATTTAAACTGGTGGTTTATCTGCACCCTCTCATCTTTAATTATCTGGCTTGCACAGTTATTGACCTTGATCTGGAATACTTTAGTTGACATAATAGCTTTTGGAAACTGGCATTTCAACCCCCATCCCCGCTCTGCAACAAGTGGCAAATGTGTTTGAAGTATCAATAAAAAGTAAATGACTGACGATTGATAAAACAAGATTTACAATCTGATTTAACTGCAATGTTTCTTCAGTGATTTCAATGCATTTGCCAAATTGGTGTGCTGAACTATAGCAACACAGAATTTATTCTTCAACTTCCCACTCTGGGGTTCAGCTGGAGAGAAGAAAAAATTTTGTCCTTCCTGTTTTGTGGAAGCGATATCTGTCTGCCAGTAATGTGTACCAAGTCAGAGCAACATGAAAATTATTTGATAAGAAATAAGTGGTGAAACTAACGTTTGTGGGTGTTGCATGGTTTTTGTTGGTTTATTGAAGAAGAATTGAGACCATGAAATCCCTGCAGTGGTGGGAATTTGGAAATCAACATTCCAAAGTCACCCGTTATTCACTGCATTTTGCTCTAGTCTCAAGTTTTAATTATAGTGTCATAAAATGTGTGCTGAAATGGCTCTCAAACATGTCAGTCATTGTATGTTGTTTCTAACACAATAGATGATGTATTCCTACCTAAAGACATCGATTTGGACAGTGTGGAAATGGATGAAACCGAGCGAGAAGTAGAATACTTTAAGAGGTAACACAAAACCTATTGGCTTCTTATCCAGCACCACTGACATTGCTGTGTGGGGCTGGGTGTGTTGTAATGTTTAGCTTTTTACTTGAAGGGGAACCTTCTCCCAGTAGAGATTCAAGGGGATGGATGCCTTTTTTTTATTGTAAAATTCATGTCACTAATGTGGGTATTGAATAATTTAACCACATTGTGTCTTCTCTCTTAAATCAGACTCACTTATCCATTGTCCATTACAGCTTGATGGTAAACAAGCATGTTGTAGCGAGGTCAAAGAGTTGTAGGAAACTTTAACACTTAAACTGCACCAAGCTTCAGGCACCTTGGCACCCACTTACACCAATCACATTTAATTCTCCCACAAACACGTGATCCTGTAGATGTTGAAATTCTTGAACGGTTTGCACAACGCTATTACAGCTTGGGTTGTTCAGAGTTTGACTCTGACATCCTCTGTAAGGAGTCGCTGTATGTCCTCCCTTGGAATGCTTGGGTTTTTTCCAGGTGCTTTGGTTTCCTTCCACAGTTAATTGGCCTTTGTAAATTGTCCTGCGATTTGGTTAGGTTTAAGTGGAGGTTGATGGGATTGCACGCTCTGAGGGCCAGAAATAAAATGCTAGAGAAACTGCTGGAGTTAGGTACCATCTATGGAGGGGAATAAACTGTCAATGTTTTGGGTTGAAACCCTCCATACTGCACTAATCTGAATTTTCTGGTGCTTGCTCTTTTACGATTCTTACCCACAGCCTCCCACCCATTCCATCACCTAGTGTTGTTCCCTCCTTACCTGTCTCCCTCTGCTCATCTTTCCCTTATCTGGTTCCACTAATCATCTACCTTACTTATCAGATTCCAGTCTCTGCAACCTCTTATTTCTTTCCAACCTGTGTCTCTACTTCTACTTCTCTCTGCCCCACTTGATTCCATCTGCCCCTTTTTCTCCTTGCCCATCTCTACTTATCTCCCACCAACTGCTGCCTCCCACCCACCCACTCTGTCTGCCTCCATTTCCACATCACACCTCTCCTCACCTTGTCCACCTATTACTTGCCAATCTCTTTAGTCTGGCTCCCTCCCCTCTCTGCTCTGTGTCCTGAAGCAAGTTCTTACTGAGTTTCTGCAACTGTTTGTTTTCTTCCTCCAGATTCTAGTACCTATTGTCTCGTCTTCACCTTAACTCTCCCATCCCACTTCTGACAAAAGCATCACATAAAATGCATTGGTAAAACTTTGTCTTTTTTTTAAATCACAATCAAATGTTATGGTTCCCTTTTGTGTTCTGGTTATGTAGCTGAAGGAAATCTGCCAGACCTTGAGACACGCAGTGCATTCTCACTCCTCATCCTCCCACAACTTGATTTGCAATACACTTGCCAGTGATAAAGTTGAAGATTTTATTTTCCCCCATCATATAGTATGGAAAATGTGTTTCAAGTTGTTTATCTGATTTCAAAACCTATTGTTAGGACAACGTGTATTGCATTCTGCTTATAACTCAATAATCTGCTATATCTATTTGGCACAGCATTTTGTAATGTTAATTCCACACTGGAATTTATCCATTTAAGTAGCAGGGTTAATTGGAAAGTAAGCTCTCATAAGCTACCACCCTTCAGGTGTCTTTGCAGTGTAGTTGCATCTTTAAACCCAATACTTGCTTGCATCAATAACAGTCTCTGACAACCAGGTTCAACTCTTGGCCTTCAAGTGTGGCTCAGGTACTAGGCTCGGTGGAACTGTTTCTACTGACAAGAGAAGGGGCACTTGCATTATCAGCCAGAATTTGTAAACCATTTGAATTGGTCAAGTGATTTTAGTTCAGGCTGGACCAGCTGCCTTATATCATTTGTTCCTCATTCCTCTGCATATGACAGAATATAAATAAGTAAATAGTACTTATGTAATGTCACATTATACAAAGCTCATTTGTGTGTGAATCTCTTCATTAATTTGTCATGTGTAGTGTTTTTCAGACAAGGTTTATTATCTCTGACATGTCGTGAAATTTGTTGTTTGGCAGCAGTACAATGCAATACATTTTTAATTCCTAAAAGTTACAATAACAAATACTAAAAAATAAAAAAGTAGTGCAAAAAGAGAACAAAATACAAAAATTTTAAACACAAGATTCTGTATATACTGAGTTCTGATCAAGGGTCTGGGCCTAAAATGTTGTCTGTTTCTTTCCTTTCTGTCGATGGCTACCTGACCTGCTGAGTTCCTCGAGCGTTTTATGTTTAACACAAGATTCTTATACAAAACAATGCCAAAAGAGTGCTGCTAAGGGTGGGTGAGATTGACAAAAGAATGGATTATGAAAATTTCATGGTGGGGTGGGGGGGAGAGCGCAGTGAGTCGACTTGTTTCTTGATACAGATCACTCTTCATTAGCGCCCTTAAATTATTGTGTTTATAACATGGAGAGTAATTAGTAAACCTGTTTTCTGGCTTGACTGAAACATATTAGCTAAGTGTATAGCCCAAAGTTGTTGAGGCTGAACATAGATGAGCTTTCAAATGGCTGACTGATTCGCAATCAGCTCTGCTTTTGTCTTGGTTTTAATTAACTTTCTGTGGAGATGTGTATTTGTCTAACTTTCAATTTTCAGGTGATTGGAAGAAAGTATGGTGGGCAATGTGAGAGGTAGGTTTTATACAGAGTGGTAGGTGTGGAATATGCTGTCAAGGGGTGGTGGTAGAGGCAGATTCATTAGGGACATTTAAGAATCTCTTGGAGATAGGCACATGGACGAAAGGAAAATGGAGGGCTATGTGAGAGAGAAGGGTTAGTTTGACCCTTTCTGACACAACATCATGGGCTAAAAGGCCTCATTGTTCTATACTCAGTTTACCAGATTCTCTCTTTTCCTGCCAGGTTCTGCTTGGATTCAGCCCGACAAAACAGACAGAGGCTCTCCATCAACTGGTCCAACTTCAGTTTGAAGAAAACCACTTATGCTGCTCACTAATCGGATGGCAAGTTTCCCTGAAGGAACCAACGTTTCGCTCCTCTGAATATTCTCACTTGGATACACAGTACTCTGCTGCGCTGAGAGCTAACCAGGTGGTGGACCCTGGAACTGCCTTGCCTTCCCATCCCCCACCACCACTGCCTGTCCCTACCATCACCATCTCCCCCACTGCTGTGTGAGATTCTGCACTGGGATAAGGTGCAGAGCACCTTGGTCCTTCTGACTTTGTTGCAGTGTATGGAGAGAGAGTTGGCCAGCTGTTGATCCACTTTCTCCATACCTGTTTTTTTTTCCCGTTTGCTTGTGTGTTTGTAGTCTGTGAGTGGAACTTGCTCGACGGTATCCGCAACCTGCCCGGGTTGATGCTCAAACAGCGCCTCTGCTTCTCACG
Source organism: Hypanus sabinus (assembly GCF_030144855.1). NCBI lineage: Eukaryota > Metazoa > Chordata > Chondrichthyes > Myliobatiformes > Dasyatidae > Hypanus > Hypanus sabinus. The sequence goes on along the minus strand of NC_082712.1, from coordinate 8,387,296 downwards.
GCCCCATGGTTCTGCTCGGGTGAAGATCAATCTGTTTGGTCTTTCCTTCGCATCAACCCTGCTGTAACATTTTATTCACATCTTGCATTCAGCACTGTACATACAGTCTGACTACTGATAAGGGAATGGACAACATCAGTTTTTACTCTTCCTTGCTCCAGCGTTCCCCTCAGATAAGAAGGTTTGAATGAAGACACTGCTCATACTGAACTGGGCAGTGGGAAACCCAGTCGCCTCCAGTACTCCTTCACAAACTCACTGTTTGAAGTGTACAAGGTTACGCTATATTGTGTTTGATTTCTGACTTGTAGCCAGCTTGTGTAAGAATACTTGCAGAATGAATTCAAAAGAACAATGCTCACACTATCGACCTGTTATAGAGTGTATAATTGTATTAACACTGAAGCCTGAACTGGCTACTTTTTTTAACATATTGTTAAGTAATATTAAAAAAAATCATGTCTTTCTTTTTGAAAGATGGAATACAGTAGTATGGCAGAAATGTGAATGTCTGGTTTGCCTTTTTCTCAGAAGTCCACATGCCTTTTAGGGTCTTGTGTTTCTTAACGCACAGGAGGAAGATTGATGAGAGGGTGTGGGTAATAAGTTAGTAAAATTTATGGAACAACACACAAAATGCTAGAATAACTCAGCAGGTCAGACAGAATCTGTGGAAAAGAATAAAGTTAGAAACATAGAAAATAGGTGCGGGAGTAGGCCCTTCGAACCTGCACCGCCATTCAGTATGATCAGGCTGATCAACCAACTCAGAACCCTGTACCTGCTTTCTCTCCATACCCCGATCCCTTTAGCCACAAGGGCCATATCTAACTTCCTCTTAAATATAGCCAATGAACCGGCCTCAACTGTTTCCTGTGGCACAGAATTCCACAGATTCACCACTCTCTGTGTGAAGAAGTTTTTCCTCATCTCGGTCCTAAAAGGCTTTACCTTTATCCTTAAACTGTGACCCCTCGTTCTGGACTTCCCCAACATCGGAAACAATCTTCCTGCATCTAGCCTGTCCAATCCCTTTAGAATTTTATACGTTTCAATAAGATCTCCCCTCAATCTTCTAAATTCCAGTGAGTATAAGCCTAGACGATCCAGTCTTTCTTCATATGAAAGTCCTGCCATCCCAGGAATCAATCTGGTGAACCTTCTCTGTACTCCCTCTATGGCAAGAATGTCTTTCCTCAGATTAGGGGACCAAAACTGCACACAATATTCTCGGTGCGGTCTCACCAAGGCCTTGTACAACTGCAGTAGAATCTCCCTGCTCCTGTACTCAAATTCTTTTGCTATGAATGCCAACATACCATTTGCCTTTTTCACCGCCTGCTGTACCTATATGCCCACCTTCAATGACTGGTGTACAATGACACCCAGGTCTCGTTGCATCTCCCCTTTTCCTAATCGGCCACCGTTCAGATAATAATCTGTTTTCCTGTTCTTGCAACCAAAGTGGATAACCTCACATTTATCCACATTAAATTGCATTTGCCATGAATTTACCCACTCACCTAACCTATCCAAGTCACCCTGCATCCTCTTAGCATCCTCCTCACAGCTAACACCGCCGCCCAGCTTCGTGTCATCCACAAACTTGGAGATGCTGCATTTAATTCCCTCGTCTAAATCATTAATTTCAAGCTGAAATCATGGCTCTTGCACTATGTCTACCTGCTGGTAAAGAACACTTGCTCTGTAACTGTTAACACTATTTTCTGCATCCTGAATAAGGGTCTCTGCCTGAAATGTCGACTCTTTATTCCTTTCCATTGATGCTGCCTGACCTGCTCAGTTCCTCCAGCATTTTGCATATATTACTCTGGATTTCCAGCATTTGCAGAAATCTCTTGTATTTAAAATTTGGAGAGCTTTGTTGAAGCAGAGAGATTTGAGCATTGAGTTTCATAAACCTTATAAGGTGGAGCTCCAAGTTGATAAAAGGTGAGCAGCTTCAGAATGTCTGAAGTACCTTGGAGCTGTGAAGTGTTTGGCATCTGAAATGTGTAGAATTGACTCGTTTGCAAGTTGCATCATGTTTCCACAAACAGCACTGTTGGCATGATGTGAAGAGTTTGGCTCAAACCATCAGCTCTTTATTTCTCTTCATGGATGCTGCCTGACTTGCCGAGTTCCTCCAGCATTTTGTGTCTGTTATTGTGTTCATGTTGACGTAATTATATTTTTGCAATCAGTGTTGGACCATTTTTATCCCCTAACCAACATGAGAAAAGTACTTTAAATCAATTCAAATCAAGGTTATGGATGCTTTACAAAACTCCTTGCCTCATTTCAACAACTCCAAGAAATTTGCCTTGGACAGTATCATAGTCTCCCAGCAGTGTGGCTACCTGGACTTGGTGCTCAAGCCTATGGATTTGGGCTTACTCCCACAAAGTTCAGCCACACAGCAAGACACCAATTCAAAATGTAGGAGCATATTGATTCTGCATTTAATAAAAAGGAGATGTGGGTAATAAATCAAAGTTAATGCTTAAAAATATCATTCAGTTGACGAATCCAGAATATAAAGAGTTTTTGATGTTCTCTGGAAGGACATCAAGGCCATGAAGAGTCCAGAAGATGGTCAATAAATTCAGCAGACAGGAAGCTTGCTCTTTAAAACAGTTGCTGAATCTCAATGGACAGAAAAGAGGAAGTTTAGGGACTGTGGGAAAAGCAGAACCAATGTTAGTTGTTAAATTTGGGAAGTAGATAATTATTTGGCAGAAGTATCAAAAGTGGACAATACCAGGTAAAAAGTATGTAAGTAGATTTGATATAGGCTGAATGTTCTGCTCGACTTAAGTGTGAGGATCAGGGCACCATTCTGATACCCAGTCTAAAGCCAACCACATTCTGTCCTTTTATCACTTTCTGATGGCCAGTCTAAAACTGACTGCCCTTTCATTTATCTTATGGCCAGCAGAAGTGGTAGGTGCAGGTTTGTTTTAAACATTGAAGAGAAATCTGGATAGATAAATAGATGGAAGGGGTATGGAGGGCCATGGTCTGGGTACAGGTCAATTGGAGGAGGCAGATGAGTAATTCAGCATGAACTAGATGGGCCCAAGGGCCTGTTTCTGTGCTGTAGTGTTCTATGACTCTATCATCACATTTTATGTCCATTCACTGCAGACTGCTGAACCAAGCCATTCCCCTTGTTTTGTGGACTGTTTTGGCAGCCATGCTTTCTCGTGTTTCAAAAGGCTTGGATTAATTTCCAGCCAGTCACAACTTGATGGCAACCTGGCACATGGTTGAAATAGATTGTGAAGAGCTGGAGTCTCAGTGATATTCTTTAGGTTGCAACCTGCCAGCCTCAAAATTACCCACTGATTCCCCTTGTGTTTTTGTGACCTAATCTCCAATCTATACCTGTGTATTACTCCCAGTCCCCTGGACTTTCATGTTTATTAGCTTCTTACGAGGTTACCTTCTGAGGTGGCACTGTAAAATAGCAGTTAGTGTAATGCTATTACAGTGCAAGTGACCTGGTTCAATTCCCACCTCTCCAAGGATTTTTTTCTTTACTTTCTCCCTGTGGCCTTGTGTGTATCCTCTGGGTGCTCCGGTTTCCTCCCTCATTCCACAAGCGTACAGGTTAGTAGGTTAATTGATCATATGGCTGTAATTAGGTAACATGGGCTTGCTAGTTTCGAGGGGTCTGTTACTATGCTGCATCTCTAAATATTAAATTCACTTGAAGTCTAAAAATGCCACATCAGATTACTGAATTGCACCACCAATTACTGAATTTGAAGTTTACTGAAGTTGGATTACTGAAACTGCAAATGAAACTCCAGCAGTTTCATTAATCATTATTTCCTTGCCATTAATTTTGCTGGCTCTGACTAACCATATTTTCTGTTATTACTTCCTCAATTTAAAAAAAATTACCCCAGCTTTTCCAGTCTATAGCTGAGATCACTCATCCCTGAAGCCCAATAAATATTTGATCCACCCTCTTTTGAGCTTCCACATCTCTCCTTGTTTGGGTGACGAGAACTGGCTGCTTCTACATTTGCAGCCTGATAGGAACATGGCTAACCATCTTTGTTTCTATTTATGAATCCTAGAATCCCATGTGCTATATTTTACCTCTTTCAAAATCCCCTGTACTTTCAAAGATTGACACACGGGTGTCTCTTCCCACACACCCCACAGAACAGTGCCACATACCATGTCTGCCACAGTGCATACCTTTTTATCTTTCTAATCTGATCCCCACCACTTTGTGGTTAAAGGCAACTTGTGTATCTGACCATGTACAGTCAACCATTCCACCACCACCACCACCACCACCTGTGTTCTATTGGACTAGTTAGGTTACACTTCTAACTGTCCCAGTGCTTCCTATACTACATTTAACCTTTATTCATTCAGAGTGTCGGTGTTGAGGGCAGAGATAACTTTGATTGCCCATTCATGAGTGGGTGTTAGTGTGCTCCATTATTGATGAATTGCTCATTCAGCCATTTCCGAAGGTAATCAGCCTTGTTCTTCATCAGATTTATTATCACTGAGATATATTATGAAATTGGTTGTTTTGCAGCAGCAGTACAGTGCAATATATAAATAATTACTCTAGGTTACAATATTGTGAAAAAAGTAAAATGAGGTAGGTTCATGGACCATTCAGAAATCTGATAGTGGAGGGGAAGAAGCTGTTCCTAAACTGTTAAGTGTGTGTCTTCGAGCTCCCTGATTGTGAATATATTGTCACCTCCTTGTTATAGAGTCTGACAGCACAAGAACCGATCCTTTGGTGCAGTTTGTTCATGATGCCCATCTAAACACGTCCCTTTTGTTCATTCTTGACCAATATCCCTGTGAGCCTTAACTGTCCAGCTGTATTTTAAGTGTCAATGTATTTACTTCTACCACTTCCTCTGGCAGCTCGATTTATATATGCATGAAGTTTCCCTTCAGGTCTTTTAAAAATCTTTTCCATCTCACATTAAGGCCTGTAGTTTGTCATTCCCTTTCCTTGCAAAAGAGAAAGACTTTATTCATTCGCCATATCTATACACCTCTTGATCTGTTTCACTTTTGGGTCACCTCTCATTCTCCTGTGCTACAGTAACTGAAGTCCTCGTCCTGACCTCTCCCTGTAACTCGGGTCTTTGAGTCTTGATGCTGTTATCTTCTTGTGGACCTTCCTTTCCTCCTTGTGTGGAAAGTTAATGTCCACATATAGTTGTTCACTCTGGACTTTGTTGCGAGACGTTTCCACTTGGGATTGGGCCAGGAACAGGTAGCACAACTTTTTGAAAAATGAGTTTTTCAAAATGGGTTTTGAAGAAATGAGTTTTTCAAGACCAACATGGGGGAATTTTTTAGATAGTTGCAAATCTATCGCTATCCCAAAGTATTGTGGGAGCATTAAACCTATGGAGACTGAGCTCATTTTGGAATGCAAGGGAATAGATGGTGATGGGGAAATGGTCGGGAATGTGGAGCTGAGACGAAGTGATCTTGTGAATCAGGAATGCAAGGGAATAGATGGTGATGGGGAAATGATCAGGGATGTGGAGCTGAGACGAAGTGTTCAGGTGGATTGGCCAGTTGCCCAATCTCTTTTTGTTTTCTCAACATTCATGTGGATCTGGGGTTCAGTAAATGAGTGTGCTTTGCCTACAACTCAGTCCTTGGCTCCGGGCACTAGTTTAGTATCCCTGGACTTGAAGCTTCATTTCCTCAATTTTGTTTTCCACTCTTTAATGTTCTTTTAGCTTTGATCACCTGCAAATGCACTAGATGGGCCAAAAGGCCTGTTTCTGTGCTGTTCTGGTGCACCAAAAGTTTGCATCAGACAGCAGAGAAATGGGCCATTTAGCCTATTGACCATTTAACCACCCTGTGATGCCAGTCCCATTCCATTCAGCCCAAACTTCTTCAGCCCATACACTTGGGGAATTTTCAATGGCCCACATGGTCACAGGAAGAACATGCAAACTTCACACACTCAAGACAATGCCAGAGATTGGTATCTCTGGCGCTGTAAGCCAGCTGCTTTATCCACTGTGCTGTCCCAAGCTTTCAATGGTCTCTGTACCAGGACACTCAATTCACTTCGCTTTTCCAAAGCTCTTAGTCATCTGCTGTTGGGGAGAAGTCCATTTCAGATAAAAGTGGGTGCTGTTCTTCACGTTGATCCGTATATTTCCACTTCACAGCTGTAAGCCCTCTTCTTTCCACCTAAGTAACTCATTGTCTCTTAATAGTACTAACTGAGGTCTCTTGTTCTCTACTGTATCCATTGATGTGGCTGAGACTGTAGTACTCTTGAGTCCTTCTGGAGTTCTACTCCCCTCTCTGTACTGCCTTCAATCCTGTATTATCTGCTCCAATGCTCTTTACATTTTACTTCTTCTCTCCTCTTCTAGCAATACATCCTAAGCTATGATTAACCTCTCAAAATCTGTATGCTCCCTCCGTGCTCTTCTGCCTCCATTTAAACATTTCCCAGTGTCTCCACCTTAATGCAGTGCTATGAAATGTTCTGTTATGTTGTTGACTCTGCATCCTGTGGCCAGAGAGCCAGTTTTCATGAATTCAGCCCATAGGGCTGGTCGGTTGATGTAAAAGAATTGGCATTTGATATCAAGATATCCCGCTGCTAGGAGGAGGGAGTTGTCTCCTTTGCTGTCCTCAATCAGGAAACTTCAAGCTGGCTGAGGTGCCAAAACGAGGTGCTGGGGAGCAAGCAGAGCCACCCAAAATGAGTTTCTAATCAAATAGACCAGAACAACGTCCACCAGCAGGTAAGGCATGGTTTGTATTTTGCTCTTCTTTCAAGACAGATGGGGCTGTGAAATAAATACAGAAAGTGTGTTTCATTTGGATTTTATCCTTAAAAATAAAAGGATTGCACCTTCATAACACGTGCTTTTGTTCTGAGATTTGGTGCTTTCCTGAAGCTATTGTTACAGCACACACCTTTGTTCATCTGACACAGAAAGTGGGATTTCCTAGTGGCCTTCCATTTCCTATTCCCATTCCAACATGTTGGTCTCTGGCCACCTCTGCTGCCATGTTGAGGCCACTCAGATTGGAGGAACAACACCTCATATTCTGTCTGAGTAGCCTCCAACCACATGGCATGAACATCAATTTATCTAAATTCTGTGGTAATTTTTCTTCCCCACCCTCCCTCATCTCTTTTTCTTTTACCCATAATGGTTCCCCTTTTATCCCTTTTCTCACCTGCCCATCACCTCCCTATGGTGCCCCTTTTCCTTCCCTTTCTCCTATGGTCGACTGTCCTATAAGATTCCTCCTTCAGCCCTTTACCTCTTCCAAGCATCCCCACCTGGTTTCTCACATCATCGCCCGCCCACCTTCCTTCCCCTCACCTGGCTTCACCAATCACCTGCCAGCTTGTATTCCTTCCCCTTCCCCCACCACCTTATTCTTGCTTCTGTCCCCTTCCAGTCCTGATGCAGGTTCTCGGCCCAAAATGTCAATTGTTTGTTCCCCTCCATAGATGCTGCCTGACCTGCTCAGTTCCTTTAGCATTTTGTGAGTGTTGCTCTAGTTTTCCAGCATCTGCAGAATCTGTTTTGTTTATGAGCATAAGAATTAAATGATGTACTTTTAGGGAAACTGAGATATATCACATCTTTAAAGAATCCAAAGGTTTATGGATGGGATAAGAAATGATCCATGGAAGTGTTCCAAACTAGGAAGCTTTGGGTAAGGCGACCAAAAGCTCAGTTGAAGAGGGTTTTAGATAGTGAGTTAATAGAGAAGAGGACTTCAGAATGGGAACATAAAGCTATGAATGGTGGTGCAGTCAATAATTTGTTACACTAGAAGTCACGATTTGGCCAATTGCATTGATCTAGAAGGATGGTGGTGACTGGAGGAAGTTGAAGGACAAAAGAAAGATGAGTGTCTGGAAATAACCAGAAGAATCTGGTTTGAGAGAAATGTTTAAAGTCAGTGAACAGACCTCGCTTAAACCTGCATTAATACACAGGCACAGAGTGGCTGACACATATTATAATATATCGGTTGGTGTCTTGGGCAGCCATGCCAGTTAACATAGTCACTATCCAGTCAGGAAATCTTGCATATGATCCAGATATACTGGGGTGGGAGAAACAGTTCTTGCAACATAGCAGTTAAATCCTGTGTTGCTGTCAAGTTTGCAAGTGAAATCTGAGCTCTTCCATTGCTTAAAATTTCCATTTCATGCTAAGTAGATGAAACATCTGGAAATAATTTTTAATTCTCAGCAGCTTGACAATAGCTGGCGAGCCAGCTATGGTCTGTGATGGATACGTACTGGATTCCTAACATGAACCATCCATCTCATGGAATAAAGAAGCCTCTTGTGAAATTCTTGAGAAGTTGGACAAACTTGGGTTGTTTTCTCTGGAGTGGCAGAGGCTGAGGGGAGATATGATCGAGGTTTATAAGATTATGTGAGACAGAGTAGACGGACAGTATCTTTTTCCCAGAGTTGAAATGTCTAATACCAGAAAACATGCATTTAGCTGAAGGCAGTCATTTCAAAAAAGATGTGAGGAGCAATGTTTTTTATGCAGAGTGGTGGGTGTCTGGATGCGTTGCCTTGGGTGGTGGTAGAGACAGTTACATTAAAAGCTTCTAGAGACATTTAGGCACATGAATGTGAGGGAAATGGAAGGATATGGACATTGTGTAAACAGAAAAATTAATCTTGTTGGCCAATTCGATTAATTTAATTGGTTCGGCACAATGTTGTGGGCTGAAGGGTCTTCTTGTACTGGTATATGCTCTGTTTTGCTTTTCCATTACCGGATTTCCTTTGGTTAATTATAACCAATTGAAAATGTTTAATGTTTGGAGTAGTGGAGGACATGGGTTAACTTTGAGGAGAAAGGAAGGAGTTATGAAAGGGATCTGGGGAAAGTTTCTTGTTCACATCAAGATTCGAAGGTGCTACCAGAGGTTGTGGTGAAATCACACAATCTCTATCGTAAAGAGAGAATCAGACACTGAAATAGGCAAGACGTAGAAGGATATGGACCTAATGAGAACGACTGGGATTAGTGTGGATGGGATTAATGTTGATAATGGATATGGTGAACTAAAGCATCTATTTTTCTATGCTTTATAACTCTGACTCTATGAAGAGCAGTGAAGCCTTGGCAGAATTGTGTTCATGTATGGTTGAGCTGTTAGCTCTGTAATAGTCAAAATTTTGCCATAGAGAAACCCACTAAACAGCTGCTGAAGAGATCGCCAAAACATGACCTAGCCTTGGATTAAAGTTTGTCATTCAGTTCTTCAATCCAATTCCATCAACCATTTGTGTCATGGCTTAACTAAAGTTTGTTTCCATCCTGAAGTATAGGATGTGGAAGCTTTTGAAAGGGTGCAGAAAAAATTTACAAGGATGCTGTCTGGATTAAACAGCATGTCTTGTGAGGAAAGGTTAAGCAAGCTTGGACTCCTTTGGAGCAAAGGGGAAGAAAAAATGATTTGATAGTGCACAAGGTGATAAGAGGCATAGATTGAGTGGACACTCATAAATACTTACCCAGAGTGATAAGAGCTCATGTGAATGGAAAATGTAGGGCTATGTATGTAGGAGGGAAGGGTTAGATTAATTTAAGAGAGGGTTAAGAGGTTGGCACAATATTCTGGTCCAAAGGGACTATACTGTAGTGTTCTATGTTCGAAAACTAGGTGGACAGGTGAGTATACAAGGGGAACAAACATCAGGAGAGTCTGTTACCTGAAATTTGAAAGCTCTACATTCATTCATACATTTGTTGTAAGATGTCCATTTAGAATATGAGATATTCCTCCAATTTGCATTCAGTCTCGCCGCAGCAATAATGAAGGCTGAGATAAGACAGGACGGTGTGGGATGAAAATGAGAGGTAAAGGGAAGTGCAAGCCTCTCGTGGCAGAGGCAGGCACTCAACCAAACAATTGCCCAGTTTGTGATTGATTCATCAATGATGAGGCACACCATGGTGGTGAGGGATGATGTGTAGGGACAGGTGTTATGTTGCAGGGAAATGTGCCAGGAGTGGGATGGTAAAGAAGGAGCAAACCAGAGTTCCTGCAGAAAGGGCAGGAAGAGGGGAAGATGCGAGTGGTAATAGGATCATGTTGGAGCTGGCAACAACAGCAGTATATGCTATACGTACACAACGCTGGAAGAACTCAGCAAGTCAGGCAGCATCTGTGAGAAAAGAGTAGCCAACGTTTCGGGTTGAGACCCCTCATCAGGAATGGGGGGGTGGAGAGAGAGGACCAAAGCCCAGTAATAGAGATAGGGGAGGGGGAAGGGCTAGAGGTGCCAGGTGGAGAACCAATCAGAGGAAGGATAAAGGGGGGAGGGGATAAGCATGAAAGAATTAGAGATAAAGGAGCAGAAAGTTCATTGAATTCTCCAATTTCTGGTAATTCCCTCCCCCTCCCCCCATCCTAGGTCCCTTTCTGCCCCTCTCCCCTTTCAAGTTTCTGCTCCTTTATCTCTACAGTTCTTTCATGCTTATCCCCTCCCCCCTTATCCTTCCTCTGATTGGTTCTCCACCTGGCGCCTCTAGCCTTTCCCCCTTCCCTATCTCTATTACTGGGCTTCAGCCCTCTCTTTCCCCCCACCCCATTCCTGATGAAGGGTCTCGGCCCGAAATGTTGGCTACTGTTTTCTCACAGATGCTGCCTGACCTGCTGAGTTCTTCCAGCATCGTGTACGTATTCTTTGATCCACAGCATCTGCAGTTGTATTTTTGTGCAGTATATACTATGTTTGTTGTGGAGGAGTGGGGTAAAAGCTGAGGCTCTACTCTTGCTGCTAAGCAGGGAAGAGTTGAAAACAAACAGGTGAAATCTTTTTGAGGGATCTTCAGTTATTTCATTGGTTAAAACTTCTGTTCTGGGTTTAAATCACAAATTGCAATAGCAATGGGATTAGCTTTGCAGTGATCCCTTTAGAAAAAGGTGTTGGCTATTGAGCAGACAAAAATCCCACCCTGTTTTCTGTACTTCCAAAATAAACTGCCTATTGTTGTGTTCAGAGAAATAAGTTTGCAGTGCTCAGTAAAAATTGTGCAAAAAGCAATTATAGATGTATTGATGGAAAAGCTGCCAGTAAAGCTGATGTCAGCCAAAACCAACTGTTTCTGTAAGTCATTGAGGTCACTAACAGTATAGGATCTTCTTTTGGTGTCCTAAGCTTGGGAAATCCAATATCTGCTTCCTCCTCTTCTCATCCCCTTCCAAGACAGAAAAAAGAATACTGGAAGAACTCAACCCGGCAGTCAGCACCTGTGGAGGCATAAGGTGTTTGTTTATGTTATTTAGTTTTAGTTGGCACGTGGCCTAGTGGATAAGGCACCAGTCCAGTGATCTGAAGGTCACTGGTTTGAGCCTCAGCTGAGGCAGTACGTTGTGTCCTTGAGCAAGTCACTTAACAATACATTGCTCTGTGATGACACTGGTGCCAAGCTGCTTGGGTCCTAGTGCCCTTCCCTTGGACAACATCGGTGTTGTGGAGAGGGGAAGGCTTGCAGCTTGGGCAACTGCTGGTCTCCCATACAACCTTGCCCGGGCCTATGCCCTAGAAACCTTCCAAGACGCAAATCTATGGTCTCACGAGACTCACGGATGCTTCTATGTTATTTAGCAATACAGTGTGGAGTAACCCACGCCACCCAGTGACCCCACAACCCTGATTAACCCTAACCTTAATCACTTAGTATTAGCCATTTCCTCCCAAGGATAAAAGGTGCTGGCAGTCCATCTATCTATGTCTCTTATCCCAATGTGAGTGCAGTATGGAATAGATCAGGTTGCAAGAGGTTAAGGTGCACATCTGTCTTACCTGGAAGAGTTGTTTCGCTCCCTGGTTGCTGGTGAGGGAGGGGAGATGGAAGGTGGTGTTCTACCTCCTTCAGTTTGAGGGAAATGCTGGGAGACGGGTGGATGAGAAGGAATAAGTGGACCAGTGAATTACAAAGGAAGCGGGAGGACAGAGTGGAACGTGTGACTGCTGGTGGGAAGATTGGAGCTAGCGGAAATGGAGGGGGATGAATGTTGGCTGCTGAGGATGATGGAGTGAAAGGTGAGTGCTTACTGTTCTGTTGGGAGTTTCAGTAAACTTCCTTATTCATAATGTAATACTTCACTTCAAATGCAATTTCATTTTGTGAGAATGGTTTTGGTGTCAGTACTTTTCATTGAGAAAGCCCAAAAGAGTAGTACAGAATGTGCTTGTGGCAGAAAGAGCTGAAACCACCAGAGAGAAGAAATAGGGTTTGGTCATCAACTCAGGAGACTGAATCACACTCCATGGAGACACTATGTAGAAGTTCCATGATCAAGCAGTCATCTGTAAGGAGTGTGGTTCCCAGAGCAGGGCAGGAAAAACGGTGGAAGGGTTTTAATTTTTAGCTAGGTTAGCATTATTTTCCACATACCAAACAATCAAAGGAAATTTAATGTGTTAAATTTTCAAGAGTGTTCAGGAGCTAAATGTTGATAATTCAGCAGAGTCCTGCTGAAGGGTTTCAGCATGAAATGTCGAGTGGACTCTCATTCCTAGGTGCTGCCTGGCCTGCTGGGTTCCACCAGCATTTTGTGTGTGTTACTTGAGTTTCCAGCATCTTCAGATTTTCTCTTGTTTGTGATCATGTTTTTCTCTTTAGTGTACAGGAGACTGAGCAGTGATCTGACAAAGGTGTACAAGATGATCACAGGCATGGAGAAAGTGAACAGCCAGAGATTTTTTCCCAGGGCAGTAATGGCTAATAGGAGGAGGCATAATTTTGAAGTGATTGGAGAAAAGTTTAAGGTAGCTTATTTTTCCCCCACAGAGGTGGATGCATGAAATGCCCTGCCAGGAGCAGTGGTAGAAGCAGGTACATTAGGGGCTTTTAAGAGACTCATAGACACATGGATGGCTATGTGAGATGGAAAGGTTAGATTGATCTTAGAGTAGGTTAAAAGGTCAGCACGGAACGAAGGGCCTGTGCTATGCTATACTGTTCTATGTTAACCACCACACAGAAACCTGGTGGATAAAGCAGCAAGTCAGCATTCATTGTAGCTTACCATACGTCGATAGAGCCATACCATAAGACTTAGGAGCAGAATTAGGCCATTTTGGCGCATTGAGCCTACTCCATCAGTCAATCATAGCTGATCCATTTTTTCCCCTCCTCAGCCCCACTCCCCAGCATTCTCCCTGTAACCTTTGATGCCATGTTCAGTTAAGAATCTGTCAAGTTCTGCCTTAAATACACCCAACAACCTAACCTCCACAGTGCCTCGAGTAACAGATTCCAAAGATTCACCTGCCCTCCGGCTAAAAACATTTCTCTGCATCCCTGTTTTAAATGGATGCCTCTCTGTTCTTTGGCAGTGCTGTCTTGTTTGACACTCACCCACCATGGGGAAACAACCTTTTCACATCAGCCACAGCTAAGCTATTCAACATTTGAAAAGTTTCCCCCTCATCCTTCTAAATTCCAGCAAGTACAGACCCAGAGCTATCAAACATTCCTCATATGTTAACCCTTTCATTCCTAGAATCATCCTTGTGAACCTCCTCTGAACCCTCTCCAATGCCAGCATATCTTAGATGAGGAGCCCAAAACTGTTCACAATACTCAAGGTGAGGCCCCACCAGTGCCTTTAAAGCCTCAGCATCACATTCCTGCTCTTGTATTCTACACCTCTTGAAATGAATGCTAACATTGTATTTGCCTTTATCACTCTACCTGCAAGTTAACCTTTAGGTTGTTCTGCAGATAGATCCCCAAGACCCTTTAATTCTCAGATTTTTGGATTTTCTCCCCATTTAGAAAAGAGCCTGCACGTTTATTTCTGCTACCAAATTGCATGACCATACATTTTTCAACATTGTATTTCGTTTGCCATTTTCTTGCCTAGCCTCCTAATCTGTCTGTGGTGAACTACATATACCTGTCTGGACACGCCCCCCTGCTGACTGCTCCTGTGGCTCCTCCCACAGACCCCGGTATAAAGGCGATTGAGGCCTGAGCCCTGCCCTCAGTCTCCAGAATGTAGTATGGCGGTCAACTACTGCTTGTTCTTTCTTCCAGTCAATAAAAGCCGATATCTCGCCTCACGTCTCCGAGAGTTATTGATGGTGCATCACTGTCTAAGTCTTTCTGCATCCTACCTGTTTCCTCAACACTTCCTGCTCCTCCACCAATCTTCGTATCATCTGCAAACTTGGCAACAAAGCCATCTATTTCATCATCTAAATAATTGATATACAACATAAAAAGAAACCATCCCAACACCAACCCCTGCGGAGCACCACTAGTAACTAGTAGCCAACCAGAAAAGGATCTTTTTATTCCCATTCGCGGCCTCCTACCAATCAGCCAATGCTCTGACCATGCCAGTAACCATGGGCTCTTAACGTGGTGAGCAGCCTCATGTATGGCACCTCGTCAAAGGCCTTCTGAAAGTCCAAATATACAAAATACTCTGCATCTCCTTTATCAATCCTACTTGTAATCTCCTCAAAGAATTCCAACAGGTTCATCAGTCAAAAATTTCTCCGAAGGAAACCATGCTGACTTTGTCCCCTGTCACCAAGTATTCCAAAACCTTGTCCTTAACAGTTGACTCCAACATCTTCCCAACCACTGAGGTCAGTCTCAGCAGTCTCTTTCCTTTATGCTGCCTTTCTCCTTTCCTAGAGAGTGGAGTGGAGTGACATTTGCAATGTTCCAGTCCTCTGGTACCGTGCCAGAGTTCAATGATTTGTGAAAGATTATTAATACAATCTCTACCGCTACCACTTTCAGGACCCTTTGGTTCAGTTCATCTGATCCAGGTGATATATGTACCCTTAAGCTCTTCTACCTTGTAATAGTAACTGCACTCACTTCTCTTCCCTCACACTCTTCAACATCTGGCACATGGTGAAGACTAATGCAAAGTACTCATTTATTTCATCTGCTATCTCCTTGTTATTATTTCTCCAGCTTCATTTTCCAGTGGTCCGATATCCACTCTCATCTCTTTTATTTTTTACATACTTGAAAAAGCTTTCACTATCCACTTTGATTCAGGACTGAAATAGGCCTTTCAGCCCAATTGTTCCACACCAATCAAGATTCCCATCTAAATTAGTCCCATTTGGCCCATATCCCTTTAAATCTCTATGTACCCGTCCAAATACCTTTAAATGTAATTTACTTCAAATCGAGGGTGAGGAGGGAAAGATTTAAAAGGGATCTGAATGGCATCTTTTCATGCACAGAATGCTGGGTATATGGGACAAGCTGCTAGAGGAAGTGACAGAGGCATATACTTTGGTATTGCTTAAGATGCATTTCGATAGATGCATAGAGAGGCAGGGATTATTGTGGAAGAGAAGCTGTATTGTGGTTGACTACAGATTTCTGCAGTATTCATGGGCCCAGATCTGGACTATTTGTGTGGTATTTTGCTGATATCTTAGATGTACTTGCTATCTCGCATGTGCTATATGTGTTTTGTGCTGTGTGACTGTTGGTACTGTTAGACTCCTTAGCCCCTGAGTAATACTGTTTCATTTGAGGTATTCATGTATGGTTGTATGACCATTAAACTTAAATTGAATGAGAGTGATATGGGCTGAACACAGGAAATTGGGATTAACTGGATGAGGACCATGATCCACATGGATTCATTCTGTATTGCTCTTTGACTCTAAATCTGCTTCAACCACTCCTCTCGTGGTTCATTCCATATATCGACCACTCTCGGGTTCCAATTAAATCTCTCCCCACATGCTGGCCAGGATATCAGGATAACAGTCCTTGGAAATAATGAATTCTGGGAGACTATACAGAAGTCTGAAAATCAGGACAAATTAAGATGGACTTTTGGCCTTGCAATCTCTCGTTACAATCTTGCACTTTATTGCATACTTGCACTGCACTTTTTCAGGAGCTATTACACTTTAAGCTGAGGTAAAACAGTAATAATGCAGAATAATGTGTAATGATTTGAAACCTTAACCCTGTTTCCTCCTCCTGATGCCCCCTCTCCATTCTTGATTCCCCAACCCTTGGGATAAGATGTGGTGAATACCATCCCTGCTAAATGTGCTTGCTGTTTTTGACTTCAGGATGAGAGGCCAAGGCTGAACCACAGCCAGATTCAGTGTAAATTATGTTCATAGACTCTTTGTCCCATTTCTATCAAGGGGAATGCTATGTCGCATACACACCAGGTCTACCAGATTCAAAATCAATTTCTTTCCCCAAGCACTAAGGCTGATCAGTACCTCCACCTATTTGTCCATTCTTCCAACCCCTTCTGTCCCCCCTAACCCCGTCCCCAACTACCACTACTTTATCATTTCCTGTCAGTCACCTTAAGTACGGACTCTCCTGTGCCAAGCATCACTTTATGGATGTATAATCAATGTATATAAGCTGTCTCACACGTTAATATTTGTTGTATTGTTTTCTTTGTTTTTTCTGTGCTGCATTGGTCTGGAGTAACAATTATTTTGTTCTCCTTTACACTGTGTACCATTAAACCATTTTGAATCTTGTGTTTATGCTGCTGCTCTTTGGCAGCTTTGCTTGGCAATCTGTTGATGACAGTGTCCCAGATACAGTAGTTACAAGCCAGCAACTGTACACTGATGGTAAGAGAGTGCGTTTGTGCATGTGTATGCATATGCTCCTAAATTTCCTTGAAGTTGTATCAAAAGTTCCTTAAAATTACCGGTGTGGGTTATTTCAGAAATGACAAAAGAGAAAGCTGACTGCCTTTAGCATTGTGTTGGTGGGGAAACTATACGTAGTGTTGCTCGTGCTGGGGTCTGTGTTCTCTTCCTGTTTCGGGGGATTGGCTTCCTCGTTTCCTGTATTTGTCTGCAGTGACCTTTATGATCAGAAAATGTAACCTTTAAAGCCCTGTGTTGGGGGTGGTGGGGGAAGGAGAGAGAGAAAAAGATGAGGGAGATCAAAAGAACACAATCACCATATTTAGTACCACAGAGGGGAATGTGCCTCCAGTCATTACTAATAATAACAACCATGCACTCAATGTCAGTAAGACTAAGGAACTGATTGTGACTTCAGGAAGGGCAAGTTGGGGGGAACACGCAGCAGTCCTCATCCAGTGATCAGTTGTGGAAAGGGTGAGCAGTTTCAAGTTGTTGAGTGTCAACATCTCTGAACATCTATCCTGGGCCCAGTATATCGATACAATTACAAAGAAGGCACAACAGTAGCTATATTTCATTAGGAGTTTGAGAGACTTGGCATGTCACCAAAGACTAGCAAATTTCTGCAGATGTACTGTGGTTCAAGCAGGTTGCGTTACCGTCTGGTGTGGGGGGGTGGGTGCTTCTTTCCCTCTGCCATCAGAATCCTGAGTAGACAATGAAGCCACGTACACTACCTCCCTATTTTTTAAAATATTTTTGCTCTTTTTTCCACTACTAATTTTATCTAATTTTTAAAAATATATTTCTTACTGTTACATAGTTTTTTTATTATTATGTATCCCACCAGACTGCTGCCGCAAAACAACAAATATCATGACATATGCCAGTGATATTAAACCTGATTCTGACTCTGACCTTTTACAAATCAGAATCAGACTTTAATCACCAAGTACCTGTGCACATACAAGGAATTTACTTCCGGCAGATGTTGTCTCTCTGCTCATAACAGATGATAAATATAAATGAAAATCTAGTTCTCTTGAAGACCAGGAAAGTATAGTTTGAGATAAAGTTTGACTAGATTCAGAGTTCATTCCCTGGAGTGTAAGAGAATGAGGGGAGATTTGGTACAGGTATACAAAATAATGAGAGGTATAGATCCAAGTAGGCTTTTTCCATTGAGGTTGTGTGGGATTACAGCCAGATATTTAAGGGGAACCTGAGAGAGAATGTCTTCAGTTCAAGTGTGGAATGACCTGCCAGCAGAAGTGGTGGATACTGATTTGATTACAACATTGAAGATATGTTTATATGAAGCACTTGGAAGGGAGGGAAATAAATGAGCTATGGTCCAAGTGTGGGTCAATAGGATGAGGCAAAGTAGCAGTTTGTCATGGACCAGATGGGCCAAAAGGTCTTTCTGTGCTGTAGCATTCCAATGACTCTACAAATCGAGATCTTCAAGTCCTGGCAACATCCTTGTAATTTTTCTCTGTAGTCTTTCAATCTCATTGATATCTTTCCCGCAAGTAGATGACCAGAACTGAGCACAATACTTCAGATTTGGTCTCACCAATGAATTATACAATTTCAACATAATCCTGAGCAATAATGGTGAATTAATTTAAAGGCAACATTCCTATTGGTTGTATCTGATGTGTACATGCCTGTAAAACTGAGGTGCAGTTACACATCCACCCCAGGTTCCAACAGGGTTCTATCCTTGTTAACTGTTGATAATCTGGATAGTTTGCAAGTCAGAAAAGTCACAGGGCAGAAGATGCCAACATCTCCGCAAATCTATCCTGCTGGTCTCCCAGGCCCTCGTTTGAATGTATGGGCTGTGCATAAGACCGGAAGAAAAGTAGGGCAATCAAAGTTTTTCCAGAACAGCCAAGGGAAAAGGAGATTAATCAGATAAACCAAATATATTGTGTGGGAAATGGTTTACTGAAAATAGCAATGCAAGATTGGAGAAAAGTGAAAATCCAAATATAATTCCTTTGGGAGACGGTATTAGGCAAAACTGATAATTTTCATGAAAATGAAAAAATCCCTTTTGATTCATGCGAAGGAACCATGGAAAATCCCTTTTTATTCATGCAGATATTTCTGGCAAGTCCAATGTTAATTTAACAGTCACTAAACAAGTCAGAGCAATTCTGTATTTTTTGACAAGAAGTGTACACTCAAAGGCTACTTTATCAGGTACAGGAGTGGAACCCAAAGTGGCCTTCGACTGTTGCCCATCCACTTCAAAGTTTGACGTGTAGTGTGATCACAGATGCTCTTCTATGCACAACTGTTGTAACGTGTGGTTATTTGTGTTCCTGTCACCATGACAGCTTGAACCAGTCTGGCCATTCTCCTCTGACTTCTCTCATTATAAAGTCATTTTTCACTCACTGGATTTTTAAAATTTTGTTTTTCACACCATTTTCTAAACTCTAGAGGTCATTCTGTGTGAACATTTCAGGACACCAGTTTCTGAGATACTCAAACCACCCCATCTGGCACCAACAATCATTCCATGGTCAAAGTCACTTAGATCTCATTTCTTCCCCATTCTAATATTTGGTCTTAAGAACAACTTGACTATATCTGCATTTATTTCTTCAGGAGTAGCTGCCACATGATTGGCTGATTGAACATTTACATTAACAAGCAAATAAAGTGGCCATTTCAGTCGAATTTAGGAAGAAATGTATATGAAGTCTAGAGTGGAAGTAGTGTTTGTCATTAATTCTGTATGTCCAAACAGTAGAAGGGTAAATATAGATTGACTGGTGTGTGGAAAAGGCAAAATAACTTGTTAGAAAACACGAGATGCCTTTTAGAAGAATTGATAAATGGTGATGACAATCTCTTACATAATCAGTTGGAGATGTAATAGCTGATGCTGTCAGTTCACCCCAAGCATCAATACTTGTAGACGAGGCACCATATTCAGAAACAGTCTGATCCATCCTTCTTGTCCCAGTGGGTTTCATCTTCAAGAAACTGAACATGCAACAAGCACTGGGGTGATCATTGATCTGTTTTTTAATTGGTGATGGAAAGCCCAAAGTTTAAAGTGAATTCATTATCAAAGTACATGTATGTTCACACATGCTACCTTGAGATTCATTTTCTTGCAAACACTAACAAAAAAAAGATTGAATCTATAAAAGACATACATAGACAAAGACTAACAATCAATGTGCCAAAGACAAATTGTACAGAAATAATGCTGAGAATATGAGTTGTCAAGTCATTGCAAGTGAGTCTGTGGATTGTCGAATCAGTTTAGAATTGTGGTGAGTGAAGGAGCTCATTCAGAAGCCTAATAGTTGAGGGATAACAACTGTTCCTGTGGTGTGAGTCCTGAGGCTCCTGTACATTCCTCCTGAAGGCAGCAGCGAGGAGAAACCATGGCGTGTATGATAGGGGTCCTGATGATGGATGTTGTTGCAGCATTCCATGTAAATGTGTTGAATGGTGGGGAGGCTTTAGCCTATACTGGACTGGGCTATAACCTTCATCTTCCCTAGGATTTTCCATTCCTAGATAGGATATTGGTGTGTCCATACCAGGTCAAGGTAGTCTCCACTGTGCATCTATAGAGGTTTGTCAAAGTTTTTGATAACACACAAACTTCTAAGAAAATGGAGGTACTTTCATGCATTGTGATGACACTTGTGTGCTGGTCTCTGGATAGATCCTCGGAAAGTATACAGACTTCGGAATAAATGAGTCCTCCAGAGCCTTCATCATAACAGTTGGCATTTGAGTATTTTATTACCACCTTGGTTTGATTTCTCACATCAGGGATAGTGTCAGGCGGGCGGTAATTCACTCAAAGCAGATTCCTACCAGCCTTGTTTTGCTCAGTATACGTTTACCTTTGTACAGGATGGGTGTGGGCTCTTGGCTTGGACCACGAAAGGCCTTTTGACAAGATATTGCATCTGGGCACTCAGATCCCTGGCTCCATACAGACTGAAGTGGAGATCTCAGGGAAATGCCTTCCTTTATGCGGATGAGTTGGTGTTGGTCCACAGATTGCTGGTCAGCATAGGAGCACAGCAGTTAGCGTAACACTATTATGCCAGTAACGCAGGTTCAATTCAGCCGCTATCAGTAAGGGATTTGTGCAATCTCCCTGTGACAGTGCATCTCTGTTTCAGATACTTCGGTTTCTACACACATTCCCAAGACTTGCAGGTTAGTAGGTTAATTTATCACATGGATGTAATTGTGCTCATCAGCCTGTTACTATGCTGTATCTCTAATTAATAATAAATAAATAAATAAAAGTAAGTGATGGGTTGGAATTGAGTGAATCACGGTCAGAGGGGGTCTGTGTTCAGGTCCATCCGAGCCTTGGCTCCCTTCACCGCGAGGTCCCATTACATCAATGTGGTGATGGAGTCAGAGGTGAGAAATAATTAAACTGTAGAATGATATTTTAATAAGTAATAATGATTTCCAGTGGGAGATTATTTTGTTACAGCAGCAACATTTAAAAACACTTAGCAATAATAATAAATATAATATTAACCAATAATAAAGTACAGAACAATATACACAATTTACCAATATGCAGTAATGTGCAATAATGTCTGAAATAATAAAACAGAGACTTTTGTTCTATGTTGTGTGTTCTCCTGTTGCACAGAGATGATTAGTAAAGGTTATGGGGAGAAGTAGTTGAGATCAGCCCAGATGGCGTGGTGGAGCAGATTTGATGAGCTGAATGGCCCAATTCTGCCCCTCTATGACCTAAATCAATAGTGCAAAACGAGAGTGAAGTAGTGAGGTTGTGTTCATTAAAGAGATAGCTCAGCACATTAGTCAGAGGCAGCTGCTGAGGTTTATACACAAATGTCTGGAGTGCCACTATTGACTTGAAGTGCGGGGTCCACCCACTCAAATGTGACTGACCAAAACTTGAAGTTCCTGAGTTTCAGTAAAAAATACCCAGTTTTATCTGATCCCCTTGTGTGGCTTGAACTTTCTCATCACTTGATGATTAATAGCAAGTTTCACTGATTAGTTTTGGTAGCAAATTGTCAGTTATCCTTTGTATAACTTCCACAGGTGTCAATATGACACAACTTTTTATTCTCCCAAAGGATGACAGAGAAAGATACTGCAATATTACATCTTATGATATAACACCAAGGTCATTAATCCTTTTCAGACGATGGATGTTGTAAGTGATTTGACCATTCTTTTTCTTTTTTGAAGCATTCTTATTGGTTGCATCACCTCCTGGCATGGTGGTTCCAACACACAGGACGAGAGTTTGCAGATTCAGCCAGCTCCATCAGAGGTTAGTGCAGTCACTTTCCAGTGCCAGCGATCACTGATCCGAGTTCAATCCTACCGCTGTCTATAAGGAGTTTGTACGTTCTTCCCGTGATCATGCGGGTTACCTGGGGTGCTCCAGTTTCCTCCCCCATTCAAAACATGCACGGTGAGGGTTACTGAGTTCTGGGCACACTATGTTGGTGCCAGAAGCATGGTGATACTTTGTGGGCTGCCCAGAACAATCCTGGCTTGTTTGATTTGATGCAGACAACGCATTTTGGTGTTTAGGTTCACATGTGCCAAATAAAGCTAATCTAATCTTTAAAAAAAAAACCATCAAGGACGTGTTCTAAATCTAAAGGCAGGGCCTAAAGAAGGTGGCATCCATCATTGTCCAGGACAATGCCCTCTTCTGATACAACATGGAACAATAGGGCACAGTATGGGCCCTCCCAACCACAATTTGTGCTGACCTATATCATCCTGCTCTACGATCAATCTATTCCTTGCCTTCTCTATTTTTCTTGCATCCATGTGTCGATCTACAAGTCTCTTAAATGTCTCTAATGTATCTGCCTATACCACCAACCCAGCAATGTGTTCTTTTGCATTCCTTGGCAGTAGGTCAAACTACCTGCGGGGCAAATTTTTCCACATGGAGGGCGGTGGTCACATGGAATGAGCTGCAAGAGGAAATAGTTGAGGCGGGTACAATTATAATATTGAAATGATATTTAACCATTTTATCAATAGGAGTTTGATCCAAATGCAAGCAATTGGGACCAACTCAGTTATGGTCAGCAGGGACACACTGGGCCAAAGGGTCTGTTTCTGTTTCTATGATTTGGTTTTCATTTGGGACGGTATGGGAGCAAAGTAGTTAGTGCAACACCAGTGACCCAGGTTCATTTCCACTGTTTTTGGTCAAGTTTGTATGTTCCTCCAGTGACCGCATGTGTTTCCTTCGGGAGTTCCTGTTTCCTCCCACATGACAAAGTCATGCCAGTTAGTAGGTTAACTTGTCATGTGGGTATAATTGCACAGTATCGGCTCAAAGGGATGATAGGGCCTGATACTGTGTTGTGTATCTAAATAAAATAAAGTTCTTGAGCTGCCAAACCCTCTCCTTTCTAGATTTCACTCCTACTCCAGCCTTTTAATCATCCCAATTTCTCTAGGTACGTGTACTTTTCACAATCCTCACAGTGGTTTCCGACTGTATAGAAAGCAAGGCACCAATTTACAAATAAGGTCCACAGCACCAATGGGACAATGTCCAGATAACCAAGATGGTTTAATCAATCTTTGATTACCTTAGACACAATTTAAAACCTCTCTTCTCTGATCTTCTCAAAGAAGCACCTCTCAACTCTTTCTCCTAACACAGCATGGCCCTTTTTTTTTGACAGGACCTTTAATGAGGAAAGGCTGTCATTTCGATGAGGCACAGGGGATGTTTGTGTGGAGGATGGTGGGGAGGAGTGGGGGAGGTTACCTGGAGTTTGGCTTTAATGAAAGTTTGACAGGAGTGTCGTAAGCAGGGGAATCCCTGCCCTTTAAGAACAATACTGTGATTTGTTCATCGTGAAACACAGCTTATTTGAATGCAGAATAAAGCATGGACTGGGCTGCACGGAGCTGGTTTCCCTTTGTCACATTCACAGCCCCCATCAGGAACGAGGTGTTGGAGTCTGAAGACACACTCAACATTTCAGAAGCCGCTTCTTCCCCTCCACCATCAGATTTCTGAACGGACAACGACCCCCATGTATACTACCTCACTTTTTCCTCTTGTTTACATTCTTCTTGCACTAATTTAATTTACTATATATACTTATTTTAATTTACAGTTTTTGTTAAGTATTGTAATAGACTGCTGCCAAAAAGCAAGAGAGTTCACGACATATGCCAGTGATGCTAAACCTGATTCTGATTCGGATGTGGGTTCGTAGGCAGAGGGGAGAATGGCGATATTGGGGATAGGAAGAGAAAACGAGAATTCAGACTGTGAATGGGAAGAGCTCCCTGGTCTATTTATCTGTATATTGACATACCGCACAGAGTGGGCCCTTCTGGCTATTCAGCCAAATTTAACCCTAGCCTGATCACAGGACAACTTGCAATGACCAATTAACCTACCAACTGGTACATCTTTGAACTGTGGAAGGAAACTGGAGCACCCAGAGGAAACACATGTGGTCATGGAGAGAGCATACAAACGCCCTACAGGCAGTAGCGGGAACTGAACTGGGGTCGCTGGAACTATGAAGCATTGCAGCAGCCACTTTGCTACAGACAAACCCAGAGAAATTCCCCAAGAAGTTCTGGTCAACACTTCTATTCTCGACTAGAAGTTTAAGCAAGGGGAAAATAATCCAGACAGAGAATCAAAGAAGAGTACAGCACAGTACAGAAACAGGCCCATCAACCTGTCTAATCCATGCCAAACTATTATTCTGCCTGCTCCCATCAACCTGCACCTGGACCTTCCATACCTCTAGCATCCATGAACTTATCCAAACTTCTCTTAAATGTTACAATCAAACTCTCATCCATTACTTCCATTGGCAGCTCATTCCACACTTCCAAGTGAAGAAGTTCCTGTCATGCTCCCCTAAAATATTTTTACCTTTCACCCTTAACTCATGACCCCTAATTCTAGTCTCACCGACCTCAGATGAAAAACTCTGCTTGCATTTACTCTATCTGTGCCCCTGATACTTAGGTATACTTCAATCAAATCTCCCCTCAGTCTTCTGAACTCCACCTGTTCAACCCTTCCCTCTAATTCAGGTCCTCAATTCCCAGCAACAACCTTGTAAATTTACAACGAAGGCTAATGTGCCAAAAGCTTTATGACCCTGTCTGCCTGTGCCACTATTTTCAAGGAATCCCAGCATAGACCTGGAGTAGACTGATGGAATTAACTTGTCTATAACTTTTATGCAGCCTCCCATTGCTGTCATTCTGTTTTGATCTGATTCCAGGTTGGTGGAGGCTGTCCGTACAACTGACCTGTGGAGACGTAGCTGTGCAGGCTGCAAATCACAGTTTTCTTCTTGAAGGATGGGGATTTCCCTGCTTACCACACTCAAGTCAAGCTTTTATTAAAACCAGACCCCAGATAACTCGCCCCTCCCCACAAACATCCCCCATGTCTCGCCAAAATGGCAGCCTTTCTCCATTAAAAGTCCAGTGGAAAAAGGAGGGTTAGGCTGTGTGTTAGGAGAAAGAGTTGAGGAAATGGCATCGTGCTACTTGAAGGGAGTGAGGGTGGGTATGTTTTAAGCCATGTCCAAAATTATGGAAGTTTCATTTTATTTCATTTTGAGATACAGCACTGTACCAGACCCTTCTGGCCCAATGAGCCCACACTGCTTTTTCACATCCATGTTACCAAATAACCTCCTAACCCATATGTATTTGGAATCTGGAGAACCCAGAGGAAGCCCACACAGTCACAGAGAAACACACAAACTACTTGCAGATAGCAGCGGGAATTGAACCTAGGTTGCTGGTGCTGTAATAGTGTTATGCTCCTTATGAACCTTATAAGAACCTTATTGGTTGAGATGTAGTAACCGTTCCTGAACCTGGTGGTGTGAGTCCTGAGGCTCTTGTACCACCTTCCTGATGGCAGCAGCTAGAAGAGATGACCTGGGTGGTGAGGGTCCCTGATAATGAAAGATGTTTTCCTGCTACAAAGCTCCATGTATTTGAGATCAGTGGTAGGGAAGGTTTTTCCCATGATGGACTGGACCGTATCCTCTACATTTTGTAAGATTTTCTATTCAAGGGCATTAGCGTTTCCATACCAGGCCGTGATACATCTAGTCAATATGGTTATATGGTTATAATATACTCTCCACCTCACATCTATAAAAATCCCAAAGTCTTAGATGTCCTGTGAATTTTCTCAGACTACTAAGGAAGCAGAGGCACTGCCCTTCCTCCTTTTGTAATTGCACTTAGTACTGGGCCTAGGGCAGGTCCTCCAAAATACTAACACCGAGCAATTTAATGTTGCTGACTCTCTCCACCTCTGATCCTCTAATGAGGACTAGCTCATGGCCCTCTTGTTTCCTTCTCCTGAAGTCAATAATTAGCTCCTTGGTCTTGCTGAGCAAGGAGGCTGTTGTTATGGCACACTCGGCCAACTATTCAATCTCCCTTCTCTCTACTGATTCATCATTACCATTGATTCTGCCTGCGACAGCAGTGTGTTCAGCAAACCTGAATATGGCATTAGGACTGAACTGACCGGGATCTGCAAGTGAAGAAATCAAAGATACAATTCCACAAGGAGGTACTGAGGCTAAGGTCTGTGAGCTTATTGATTAATTTTAAGGGGATGATGGTATTGAATGTTGAGATGTAGTCCATAAAGAACATCTGGATATACTCATCTTTACTGTCCAGATGTGTGAGTGAAGAGCCAGTGAGATGGTCTCTACTGTGGACCTGTTGCTCCAGTAGGCAAATTGGAGCAGATCTCGGTTGCTTCTCAGACAGGAGTTGACTTTTCACCACCACCCTGTCAAAACACTTCTGTGGTTATAAGTGCTACTGGATGATGGTCATTGAGGTAGGTCACCATGTTATTCTTGGGCACCGGCATAAATGAAGCCTGCTTGAAGCAGGTGAGTGCCTCAGACTGCCAAAGGTCTCAGTGAACACTCCAGCAGGTTGTTTAGCTCAGGTCTTTAGTACTTGTAACTCCAGCAACTTGTGCTGTATAACAACTGTATTTGTTTCCTCCTTTATCTTTGCACAGTTAGGGCAATAGGGATGCCGGGCAAGATGGTTGAATGTTCCTCTTGTGGGATGTGGAAAGGCAAGGAGACCTCCAGTGATGCTGACAACTTCACTTGCAAGAAGTGCATCCATCTGCAGCTTCTAACACTCCATGAAGCTGGAACTGCATGAACTCCAGATCATTCAGGAGGCTGACGGGGTGATAAGACATATAGAAAGGTAGTTACATCCAATATGTGGAACACAGGAGACTGGGAGACAGAAAGGTGAAGGGGAAAGGGTTAAACAGCCAGTACAGAGTATCCCTGTGCCTGTTCACCTCAACAACAGGTCTACTATCTTGGATACTGTTGGGAAGCGGTGGGAGGGGGTATGGGGGGAGAAATGACCTAGCAAAGGAAAGTCAGGTCTCTGGAACTGAGTCTGACACTGTAACTAAGAAAGGAATGGGGGAAAAAGAGGCGAATCATGGTGATAGGGGATTCGTTACTTAACGGAAAGGACAGGAGGTTCTGAGGATGAGATTGAGATTCTGGGATGGTAAGTTGCCTCCTGGGTGCCAGGATCCAAGACATTGCAGATCAACTCCTCAGCACTGAGTGGGAGGGTGAACAGCCAGAGGTCAGGGTCCAAGTGGGTACTGATGACATAGATAGGAAGAGTGATGAGGTTCTGCAAAATGAGTTTCAGGCTAAGTTAAAGGACAGTATGTCCAGGTTTGTGATCTCAGGATTGTTACCTGTGCCCCTTGCTAATAAGGCTAGAAGTAAGAAGATCATACAGTTTAACACTTGGCTAAGAGGTTGGTGTAGGAGGGAGGGTGTCAAATTTTTGGATTATTGGGCTCTCCTCCAGGGGAGGTGGGACTGTACAGAAGAGGCTGCTTACACCTGAACTGGAAGGGTGGGGCAGGGGGGGAAGCTGCTATCCTAGCGGAAAGGTTTCCGTGTACTGCACGGGGTGGGGGTCTAAACTAGGAGGATGAGAGCCAGAGTGCCAGATAATGGAGAGGTTGTGGAGAACAATGTTGACAAGACCTCAGACAAAGTCAGGAATCAATTGGTTGAGCATGGTGTGACTGATGTTCTGAGCTGCATATGTTTCAGTGCAAAAAGTATTGTAGGAAAGGCAGATGAGCTCAGGGCATGGATCAACACCTAGAATCATGATGTTGTAGCCATGAGTGAGAGTTGATTGTGTGAGGGGGAGGACTGGCAGCTCCAGGTTCCATTGTTTTAGATGTAACAGATTGGAAGGGATTAAAGGGGAGAGATGACATTACTAGTCAGGGAGTATGTCACAACAGTGCTCAGTCAGGAGAACTCATCTAGTGAGGTGCTATGGGTGGAACTGAGCAATAAGAAAGGCATGACCATGTTAAAAGGGCTATGTTATAGAATACCCAACAGTCTGCATGATTTTAAAGGAGCAAATTTGTAGAGCGATCACAGTCTGTTGCAAGAAACACAAGGTTGTTACAATAGGTGATTTTAACTTTCCACTTATTGACTGGGACTTCCATACTGTAAAAGGATTAGATGGGATAGAATTTGTCACATGTTCAGGAATATTTTCCTAATCGGTACATAGAAGTCCCAATGAGAGAGTGCGATTATCAATCTCCTATTAGGGAATGAGACAGAAATTTGTGTAGGGGGACACTTTGCATCTAGTGATCATAGTGCCAGTAGTTAAAGTAAATATTCAAAAGATAGGTCTGATCTGTGGGTTGAGATTCTAAATTGGAGTAAGGCTGTTTTCTGACAAAGGTGTACTTTGTAAGTGGGAGGCCTTCAAAAGTGAAATTTTGAGAGTGCCAAACTTGTATGTACCTGTCAGAATAAAAGGTAAAGATAATGGGCTTAGGGAACCTCGGTTTTCAAGAGTTATTGAGGACCTGGTTAAAAAGAGGAGGTGCACAGCAGGTATAAACAGGGAGGTAAGAGATCAGGAGGGCTCAAAGAAGGCATGAGGTTGGCCAAGCAGACAAGGTAAGGAGAATCTTAAGGTTCTCCAGATCTATGAAGAGTAAAAGGATTGCAAGGGACAATACTGACCCTCTGGAAGATCAAAAAGGTAATCCATGCATGGAGCGAACTGAGATGGGAAAGATCTAAAATGCATTTTGGCATCTGCATTTACTTTGGAGACAGTCTATAGAAGTGGGGCAAAACAGCGTCAACTTCATAGACCCTGTACAGATTACAGAGGGGGAAATGTTTGATGTCTTTTGGAAAATTATTGTGGATAAATTCCCAGGGGCCTGACAAGGTTTTCTGTTGGACTCTATGGAAAGCAAGTGCAGAAATTGTAGCAGAGATAATTAACTCATCCTTAATGACAGATAAGGTACTGGAGGATTGGAGAATGGTCAATGTTGTTCAACTGTTGAATAAAGGCTCTAAAAATGAATCAGGAAATAATTGGCCAGTGGGCCTGACATCAATAATGGGAAAGTTATTGGAAGGCATTTTTAGGAACCAGATATGAGTGTTTGAATGGACAGGGACTGATTAGGGATAGTCAGCATGGCTTTGTAGGTCTTATCTAACCAATCTTTGAGAGTTTTTCAAGGAAGTTACCAGAAAAATTGATGAAGGCAAGGCAGTGGATGTTGTCTGCATGGACATTCATAAGGCATTTGATAAAGTCCCACATAAAGGTTGGTCAAGAAGATTTAGTCGCTTGACATTCATGATGAGGTAGTAAATTGGATTAGAGATTGGCTTTGTGGGAGAAGTCAGAGAGCGTCCGTAAATGATTGCCTCTCTGACTGGAGGCCTGTGACTAGTCATGCACGACAGGGATCGGCAGTAGGCTTGTTTTTGTTTATCTATATATCAATGATCTGGATGATAATGTGGTTAACTGGAACAGCAAATTTGTGGATGATGTCAAGATTGGGGGTGTGGTGGACAGGGAGGAAGGCTATCAGAGCTTGGAGTGAGATGTGAATTAGCTGGAAAAATGGCAGATGGAATTTAATAGTGACAAGTGCGAGGCAGGACCAAACAGCACAGGTCTTACACAGTGAATGATAGGGCACTGAAGAGTGTGGTAGAACAAAGGGATCTGGGAGTACAGGTCAATAACTCATTGAAAGTGGTGGGTTGTAAAGAAACCTTTTGGCACATCAGCCTTCATAAATCAAAGAATTAAATACAGGAAATGGGATGTTATGTTGAAGTTGTATAAGATGCACAGCCTGATTTGGAGAAGTGTGTGCAGTTTTGGTCACCTACCTACAGGAAAGATGTAAATGAGGTTGAAGGAGTACAGAGAAAATTTACAAGGTTGTTGACAGGTCTGGAGGACCTGAGTTACAAGGAAAGATGGAAAAGGTCAAGACTCGGAACATAGAAGATTGAGGGGAGATTTGATGGGGGTTTATACAATTGAGGGGTACGGATAGCGTAAGTGCAAGCAGGCTTTTACCACTGACGTTGGGTGGGTCTGCTCGAGGTCGTGAGCGAAGGGTGAAAGGTAAAATATTTAAGGGGAACATGAGAGGAAACTTCATGCAGAGGGCTGTAAGAGTGTGGAATGAGCTGACAGTGCAAGTGGTGCAAGCAAACTCAATTTCAACTTTAAAGAGAAGTTTGGATAGATACGTGGACAGGAGGGTATGGAGGGCAAGTGCAAGTCCAGGTGCAAGTGGATGGGACAAGGCAATTTAAAAGGTTGGGCTCAGACTAGATGGACTGAAGGGACTGTTTGAGTGCTATAATTTTTTATGACTCTATGGTTCACACTGCAAAAGATATCTGAAATCTCTGAGTAACTTGGTAAATTAAAATTATTCTCTGGTGATTTTCACAATCGCAGAATCCCCCGAGAGGATTTTCAGACACAGCACTATGTCATGAGTCTGCAACGAAGCTGAACTAATGATCTAGATTTTAAGTGTTTAGCAGGACTTGGGGCAGTGAGATCCTTTTGATAAACTTTGAAATGCAAGCTGAACTTCATTGTCTTGCTGGGTACCTATAACAGTACAGCACAGGAACAGGTCCTTCAGTCCACAATATTGTACAGATCTAATGAATCCAGTGATATCTAATCCCTTCTTCCAGCACATGGTCCATATTCTCTAATCTCTGCAGAGAATGGATGGATGTGGACCGTGTGTAGGCAGAAAAGTCTTAATTAAAGTTCAGCATTCAAGAAGTTCAATGTAAGTTTATTCGCAAAGTGCGTATGTCACTATATATAACCTTGAAATTAATTTTGTTGTGAGCCTAAACAATAAATCCATAATAGAATAATAGCCACAATAGAATCAGTGAAGGACCGCCCCAACTTGGGCTTAAACCAGTGTGCAAAAGACAACACACTGTGCAAATACAAAATGAAAGAAATAATAAATAAGGAATAAATATTGAGAACATGAGACGAAGAGTCCTTAAAAGTGAGTCTGTAGGTTGTGGGACCATTTCAATAAAGAAGTGAAATTGGTTCAAGAGCCTGATGGTTAAATGTTCCTGGTGCTCCTGTATGTACCACCTTCCTGAAGGCAGCAGCAAAAAGAGAGCATAACTCGGATGGCGAAGGTCCCTGGTGATGAATGCTGCTTTTCTGTGCAAATGCTTCATGTAGCTGTGCTTAGCGGTGGGGATATACACCAACATGAACAATTACTTTAAAGTGCCTTTATTGTAGCTGACTCCACTATCACTCCAGAAGTGAATTCCATTACTCTTTTTTAAAAAAAAGCTGTCCCATACTCCTGGTTTGTACTTTTCCCCTCTCTCCTTAAATGCATATCCTCCCAGTGTTAGACATTTTAACATGGAGATAATGATTTTGACTGACTTCTCTAACTGCCTCTCATGATTTTATAAAGTTCTATGAGGTCTTCTCTCAGCCTCCAGAAGTTGTGTGTGTGTCCATTGTTGCCTCTCGTCTCTGTCAGCTCAGCCAAGAACCAAACTTTTCTAGAGTGAGGATTAACCTTCTGACACAAGGGGGCAAATATTGCACTCACCCATACATGGAAACAAAGAAAATAGGTGCAGGAGTAGGCCATTCGGCCCTTTGAGCCTGCACCGCCATTCAGTATGATCATGGCTGATCATCCAACTCAGAACCCTGTACCTGCTTTCTCTCCATACCCCCCGATCCCTTTAGCCACAAGGGCCATATCTAACTTCCTCTTAAATATAGCCAATGAACCGGCCTCAACTGTTTCCTGTGGCAGAGAATTCCACAGATTCACCACTCTCTGTGTGAAGAAGTTTTTCCTCATCTCGGTCCTAAAAGGCTTCCCCATTATCCTTAAACTGTGACCTCTCGTTCTGGACTTCCCCCAACACCAGAAACAATCTTCCTGCATCTAGCCTGTCCAATCCCTTTAGAATTTTATACGTTTCAATAAGATCTCCCCTCAATCTTCTAAATTCCAGTGAGTATAATTCCAGTGACGATCCAGTCTTTTAGCCACACACTATTCAGTCTTGGGACTCACACCACTAGTTCAGGAGAAGTTATCATCCCTCGACCATCAGACAGACAGACTTTATTGAGCCCGAGGGAAATTGGGTTTTGTTACAGCCGCACCAACCAAGAATAGTGAAGAAATATAGCAATGTAAAGCCATAAATAATTAAATAATAATAAGTCAATCATGCCAAGTGGAAATAAGTCCAGGACCAGCCTATTGGCTCAGGGTGTCTGACACTCCGAGGGAGCAGTTGTAAAGTTTGATGGCCACAGGCACGAATGACTTCCTATGATGCTCAGTGTTGCATCTCGATGGAATGAGTCTCTGGCTGAATGTACTCCTGTGCCTAACCAGTACATTATGGAGGCTCTTGAACCAGAGAGGATAGCTTCACTTGACCCATCACACTGTTCCCACAACTTGTAGACTCACTTTCAAAGACTCTTCATCTCATGTTCTCTATTTATTGCTTTACTGCTGTTTTTTGTATTTGCACAGTTTGTTGCCTTTCACACATTGGTTGCTTGTCTGTCTTGTGTGCTATCTTTCACTGACTCTTACGTTTATTTTTATTTGCTGTGAATGCCTACAAGAAAGTGAATCTGAGTTGTATGTGGTGACAAACATATACTTTGATAATACAATTACTTTGAACTTTGATTACAGTGCCAGCATCCTGGGTTAACTCCGCCAAATGGCCTAGATCTGCTCCTATGCCTCCCATTTGATTTGTCATCACCACTGGTTGTTGTTATCCCTCAGTATTTCTATAAAAGGCAGCTGGAAAATGAGAACAAAAGATGTACTCCCACTGCCCTGGAAAAAATGATGATGGTAATTGTTTCCAGCTGTCAGAACAAAAAACATTCAGCAGAAGTTATTAAAAAAAATCATGAACACAAGAGATTCTGCAGATGCTGGAAATCCAGAGCAACACACAGAGAAGTGCCGGAGGAACGCAGCAAGTCAGGCAGCATCTAAGAAAAATAAGTCATCGACGTTTTGGGCTGAGATTAAAGTAAAAATAAACTTGCACCTTCGTTGTTTTAGCTATCTTGTCTCTGCATCGTTTGGCAGAATCAGGCCTTTTGTCCCTCTACATCCATGTCAACCATCAAGACTCTACCTGTTCAAATCCCAATTAGCAGCGCCTGGTCCTCAGTCTTCAATGTGACTCCGGTGCGGGTCTGTCTTATCTCCAGCAGCCTCCTGTTTCCTTCCCCGTTTTTCACTCTGCCTTTGTAATTGAGATGAAACCATTTGATAAAACTCTCCAATGAAACATTGCCTTGATGACTGAACTGTTTTTCTCTGCAGCTGTTGGCTGATCCACTGAGCAGATTCTCAGCCGTAGCTCTTTGTCCCTGACAGAAGTGGAGGGAGTTGAGGTTGCTTCCTCTATTGATATCACCGGACAACAAACTTTGTGTTCCTTCCTCAGAATTTTTTTATGATAGACTGCTTGAAGCTGAGCACAAATATAATTTTCAGACTGCTTGTACCATGTAGGAATTTAGAGAAACAAGAATTGAACTTTTAATGCATATAATGTGTTTAGTTGCATAACTGTGCTGACTTTTTGAAATAGTTTAACTAAGCTAAAATGTTTTGTTGATATAGAAACATTGAAAACCTACAGCACAATACAGGCCCTTCGGCCCACGAAGTTGTGCCAAACATGTCCCTACCTTAGAAATTACTAGGCTTACCTATATCCCTTTATTTTTCTAAGCTGCATGTACCTATCCAAAAGCCTCTTAAAAGACCCTATCATTTCTGCCTTCACCACCGTTGCTGGCAGCCCATTCCACACACTCACCACTCTCTGAGTAAAAAACTTACCCCTGACATCTCCCTGTACCTACTCCCCAACACCTTAAACCTGTGTCCTCTTGTGGCAACCATTTCAGCCCTGGGAAAAAGCCTCTGACTATCCACACAATCAATGCCTCTCATCATCTTGTACACCACTATCAGGTCACCCCTCATCCTCCTTCGCTCCAAGGAGAAAAGGCCGAGTTCATTCAACTCGTGAGGAGGCCTGGGAAGGAAGGAAGATATAAAAAGGAGAGACTGAGTGAGGTAGTTCTCTTTTGGAAGAGGACAGCGAGGCTTTGAGAGGAAGTGCGGCGGCGGCCATTTTCAAATTGTCCAATTGCGTCTCAGATCGGAGTTCTGAGAGGCGGGACTGCGCAGGCGCGTGAGAAGGCCTGGGAAGGAGGGAAGATATAAAAGGAACGCAGCCTTAAGAAGCGGGCAGCTTCGTTTGCGGGCAACGGAATGTGTCAGGAGCAGAGTGCAGGGCTTGGGCTCAGGGGGCTTAGGCGGAAGAGGGCACAGTAGGCTTATCTTTTAGTTCTTGTTATTTTTCAGTTATTCGGGAAGTATGAGTGTGAGGGCAGCTTGTTGTTCTCAGTGTCGGATGTGGGAGGTCCTGGAGTCTCCGAGCCTCCCGGACGTCCACATCTGCGCCAGGTGCACCGAACTGCAGCTCCTGAGGGACCGAGTTAGGGAACTGGAGCTGCAGCTCGATGACCTTCGTCTGGTCAGGGAGAGTGAGGAGGTGACAGAGAGGAGTTACAGGCAGGTGGTCACTCCGGGGCCACGGGAGGCAGATAGGTGGGTCACGGTCAGGAAGGGGAAGAGGCAGGTACTAGAGAGTACCCCAGTGGCTGTACCCCTTGACAATAAGTACTCATGTTTGAGTACTGTGGGGGGGACAGCCTACCTGGAGGAAGTGACAGTAGCCGAGCCTCCGGCACAGAGGACGGCCCTGTAGCTCAGAAGGGTAGGGATAGAAGAAAGAGGACCATAGTAATAGGGGACTCGATAGTCAGGGGTTCAGACAGGCGGTTCTGTGGAGGTGATCGGGAGTCCCGGATGGTAATTTGCCTCCCTGGTGCCAAGGTTCGGGACGTTTCTGATTGCGTCCAAGATATCCTGAAGTGGGAGGGTGAGGAGCCAGAGGCCGTGGTACATGCAGGTACCAATGTCATAGGTAGGAAAGGGGAAGAGGTCCTGAAACAAGAGTATAGGGAGTTAGGAAGGCAATTAAGAAGAAGGACCGCAAAGGTAGTAATCTCAGGATTACTGCCTGTGCCACGCGACAGTGAGAGTAGGAATAGAATTAGGTGGAGGATGAATGCGTGGCTGTGGGATTGGAGCAGGGGGCAGGGATTCAAGTTTCTGGATCATTGGGACCTCTTCTGGGGCAGGCGTGACCTGTTCAAGAAGGACGGGTTACACTTGAATCCTGGGGGGACCAATATCCTAGCGGGGAGGTTTGCTAGGGCTACAGGGCAAACTTTAAACTAGTGAGATGGGGGGGGGGCGGGAATCAATTTGAGGAAACTATGGGAGAGGAGGTTAGTTCACCAGTTAGAGCAAGTAAATAGACAGTGTGTGAGGGAGGAAAGGCAGGTGATGGAGAAGGGATGCGCTCAGCCCAAAGATGTAGGGGAGAAGAAAGAAAAGGATATTAAATTTGAATGCATTGTTAGGGATGAAAAGAGAGGAGGAGGTGGAGAGTATCTTAAATGTATCTATTTTAACGCTAGGAGCATTGTAAGAAAGGTGGATGAGCTTAAAGCGTGGATTGATACCTGGAATTATGATGTTGTAGCTATTAGTGAAACATGGGTGCAGGAAGGGTGTGATTGGCAA
The DNA here is from genome assembly GCF_030144855.1 of Hypanus sabinus. Classification (NCBI taxonomy): domain Eukaryota; kingdom Metazoa; phylum Chordata; class Chondrichthyes; order Myliobatiformes; family Dasyatidae; genus Hypanus; species Hypanus sabinus. Next base: position 8,351,483 of record NC_082712.1, on the reverse strand, counting down.
CTAAATATTCCTGGATTTAGTTGCTTCAGGTGTGATAGAGTAGGAGGGGCCAGAGGAGGAGGTGTTGCATTGCTTGTCCGAGAAAATCTTATGACGGTGCTTTGGAAAGATAGACTAGAGAGCTCCTCTAGGGAGACTATTTGGGTGGAATTGAGGAATGGGAAAGGTGTAGTAACACTGATAGGAGTGTATTATAGGCCACCTAATGGGGAGCGTGAGTTGGAAGAGCAAATGTGTAAGGAGACAGCAGATATTTGTAGTAAACACAAGGTGGTGATTGTGGGAGATTTTAATTTTCCACACGTAGACTGGGAAGCTCATTCTGTAAAAGGGCTGGATGGTTTAGAGTTTGTGAAATGTGTGCAGGATAGTTTTTTGCAACAATACATAGAAGTACCGACTAGAGATGGGGCAGTGTTGGATCTCCTGTTAGGGAATGCGATAGGTCAGCTGACAGATGTATGTGTTGGGGAGCACTTCGGGTCCAGTGATCACAATAGCATTAGCTTCAATATAATTATGGAGAAGGACAGGACAGGACCTAGAGTTGAGATTTTTGATTGGAGAAAGGCTAACTTTGAGGAGATGCGAAGGGATTTAGAGAGAGTGGATTGGGTCAAGTTGTTTTATGGGAAGGATGTAATAGAGAAATGGAGGTCATTTAAGGGTGAAATTATGAGGGTACAGAATCTTTATGTTCCTGTTAGGTTGAAAGGAAAGGTTAAAGGTTTGAAAGCACCATGGTTTTCAAGGGATATTAGAAATTTGGTTCGGAAAAAGAGGGATGTCTACAATAGATATAGGCAGCATGGAGTAAAGGAATTGCTCGAGGAATATAAAGAATGTAAAAGGAATCTGAAGAAAGATTAGAAAAGCTAAAAGAAGATACGAGGTTGGTTTGGCAAATAAGGTGAAAGTAAATCCGAAAGATTTCTACAGTTATATTAAAAGCAAGAGGATAGTGAGGGATAAAATTGGCCCCTTAGAGAATCAGAGTGGTCAGCTATGTGTGGAGCCGAGGGAGATGGGAGAGATTTTGAACGATTTCTTCTCTTCGGTATTCACTAAAGAGAAGGATATTGAATTGTGTAAGGTGTGGGAAACAAGTAAGGAAGTTATGGAACCTATGACAATTAAAGAGGTGGAAGTACTGGCACTTTTAAGAAATTTAAGAGTGGATAAATCTCCAGGTCCTGATAGGATATTCCCCAGGACCTTGAGGGAAGTTTGTGTAGAGATAGCAGGAGCTCTGACAGAGATCTTTAAGATGTCATTAGAAACGGGGATTGTGCCGGAGGATTGGCATATAGCTCATGTGGTTCCATTGTTTAAAAAGGGTTCTAGAAGTAAGCCTAGCAATTATAGACCTATCAGTTTGACATCAGTGGTGGGTAAATTAATGGAAAGTATTCTTAGAGATAGTATTAATAATTATCTGGATAGACAGGATCTGCTTAGGAGTAGCCAGCATGGATTTGTGCGTGGAAGGTCATGTTTGACAAACCTTATTGAATTTTTTGAAGAAGTTACGAGGAATGTTGACGAGGGTAAGGCAGTGGAAGTAGTCTATATGGACTTCAGCAAAGCCTTTGACAAAGTTCCACATGGAAGGTTTGTTAAGAAGGTTCAGTCATTAGGTATTAATGCTGGAGTAATAAAATGGATTCAACAGTGGCTAGATGGGAGATGCCAGAGAGTAGTGGTGGATAATTGTTTATCGAGATGGAGGCCGGTGACTAGCAGGGTGCCTCAGGGATCTGTTTTCGGCCCCATGTTGTTTGTAATATACATAAATGATCTGGATGATGGGGTGGTAAATTGGATTAGTAAGTATGCCGATGATACTAAGGTAGGAGGTGTTGTGGATAATGAGGAGGGTTTTCAAAGCTTGAAGGGAGATTTATGCCGGTTAGAAGAATGGGCTGAATGTTGGCAGATGGAGTTTAATGCTGAGAAGTGTGAGGTTCTACATTTTGGCAGGAATAATCCAAATAGAACATACAGGGTAAATGGTAGGACATTGAGGAATGCAGTGGAACAGAGAGATCTAGGAATAACAGTGCATAGTTCCCTGAAGGTGGAGTCTCATGTAGATAGGGTGGTGAAGAAGGCTTTTGGAACGCTGGCCTTTATAAATCAGAGCATTGAGTACAGAAGTTGGGATGTAATGTTAAAATTGTACAAGGCATTTGTAAGGCCAAATTTAGAATATTGTGTGCAGTTCTGGTCACCGAATTATAGGAAAGATATCAATAAATTAGAGAGTGCAGAGGCGATTTACTAGGATGTTACCTGGGTTTCAGCACTTAAGTTACAGGGTAAGGTTGAACAAGTTAGGTCTCTATTCATTGGAGCGTAGAAGGTTGAGGGGGGATTTGATCGGGGTATTTAAAATTTTGAGAGGGATAGATAGAGTTGACGTGAATAGGCTGTTTCCATTAGGGTAGGGGAGATTCAAATGAGAGGACATGATTTGAGAGTTAGGGGGCAGAAGTTTAAGGGAAACATGAGGGGGTATTTCTTTACTCAGAGAGTGTTAGCTGTATGGAATGAGCTTCCTGTAGAAGTAGTAGAGGCCAGTTCAGTTGTGTCATTTAAGGTAAAATTGGATAGGTATATGGACAGGAAAGGAGTGGAGGGTTATGGGCTGAGTGCGGGTAGGTGGGACTAGGTGAGATTAAGAGTTCGGCACGGACTAGGAGGGCCGAGATGGCCTGTTTCTGTGCTGTGATTGTTATATGGTTATATTCTTGTAACGCTTGCTCCCCAATCCAGGCAACATCCTTGAAAATCTCCTCTGCACCCTTTCTATGGCTTCCACATTCTTCCTGTAGTGAGACGATCAGAACTCAGCACAGTACTCCAGGTGGGGTCTGACCAGGGTCCTATATGGGCTGAGTGCAGGTCAGTGGGACTAGGTGAGAGAAAGCATTCGGAAAGGACTATAAGGGCTGAGATGGCCTGTTTTCATGCTGTAATTGTTATATGGTTATATATAGCTGCAACATTACCTCTCGGCTCCTAATTCAATTCCATGATTGATGAAGGCAAATACACCATATGCCTCTTTAGCAACAGAGTCAACCTGCACAGCTGCTTTGAGTGTCTTATGGACTCAGACCCCAAGATCCCTCTGATCCTCCACACTGCCAAGAGTCTTACCATTAATACTATATTCTGTCATCATATTTGACCTACTAAAATGAACCACTTCACACTTATCTGGGCTGAACTCCACTTCTCAGCCCAGTTTTGCATCCTATCAATGTCCAACTGTAACCTCTGACAGCCCTCCACACTATCCACAACACTTCCAACCTTTTGTGTCATCAGCAAACTTAATAACCCATCCCTCCACTTCCTCATCCAGGTCATTTATAAAAATCACAAAGAGTAAGGGTCCCAGAACAGATCCCTGAGGCACACACTGGTGACTGGCCTCCATGCAGAATATGACCCGTCTACAACCACTCTTTGCCTTCTGTGGGCAAGCCAGTTCTGGATCCATAAAGCAATGTCCCCTTGGATTCCATGCTTCTTTACTTTCTCAATAAGCCTTGCATGAGGTACCTTATCAAATGCCTTGCTGAAATCCATATACACTACATCTACTGCTCTTCCTTCAGCAATGTGTTTAGTCACATCCTCAAAAAATTTAATCAGGCTTGTAAGGCACAGCATGCCCTTGACAAAGCCAAAGCCATACTCCTAATCATATTATACCTCTCCAAATGTTCATAAATTCTGCCTCTCAGGATCTTCTCCATCAACTTACCAACCACTGAGGTAAGACTCACTGGTCTATAATTTCCTGGGGTATCTCTGCTCCCTTTCTTGAATAAAGGAACAACATTCACAATCCTCCAATACTCTGGAACTTCTCCCATCCCCATTGATGATGCAAAGATCATCGCCAGAGGCTCAGCAATCTCCTCCCTCACCTCCCACAGTAGCATGGGGTACATTTTGTCTGGTCCCAGCAACTTATCCAACTTGATGCCTTCCAAAAGCTCCAGCACATCCTCTTTCTTCATATCTGCATGCTCAAGCTTTTCGGTCTGCTGCAGGTCATCACTACTATCACCAAGATCCTTTTCCATAGCGAATACTGAAATAAATTATTCATTAACTACCTCTGCTATTTCCTTTGGTTCCATACACACTTTCCTACTGTCACACTTGATAGGTCCTATTCTTTCACGTCTTAGCCTCTCGCTCTTCACGTTCTTGTTGAATGTCTTGGGGTTTTCCTTAATCCTGCCCGCCTAGACCTTTTCATGGCCCCTTCTGGCTCTCCTAATTTCCTCCTTAAGCTTTCTATTAGCCTTATAAATCTTCAAGATCTCTAACATTACCTAGCTCTCTGAACCTTTTGTAAGCTTTTCTTTTCTTCTTGACTCAATTTATTACAGCCTTTGTACACCACGGTTCCTGTACTCTACCATATCTTCCCTGTCTCATTGGAACATACCTATACAGAACTCCACACAAATATCCCCTGAATATTTGCCACATTTCTTCCGTACTTTTCCCTGAGAACATCTGTTTCCAATTTAAGCCTCCAATTTCCTGCCTGATAGCCTCATATTTCCCCTTACTCCAGTTAAACGCTTTTCTTTCTTGTCTGTTCCTATCTCTCTCCAATGCAATTGTAAAGGAGACAGAATTATGATCACTATCTCCAAAATGCTCTCCCACTGAGAGATCTGACACCGGACCAGGTTCATTTTCCAAAACTAAATCAAGTACAGCCTTTCCTCTTGTAGGCTTATCTACATATTGGGTCAAGAAACCTTCCTGAACACACCTAACAAACTCCACCCCATCTAAACCCTTGCTGAAGAGAGATGCCAATCAATATTTGGGAAATTAAAATCTCCCATCATGACAACTATTATTATTGCACCTTTCCAGGATCTGTTTCCCTATCTGCTTTTCGATATCCCTGTTACTATTGGGCGGCCTGTGAAAAACACCCAGTAAAGTTATTGACCCCTTCCTGTTCCTAACCTCCACACACAGAGACTCCATAGACAATCCCTCCATGACTTCCTCCTTTTCTGCAGCTGTGACACTATCTCTGATCAACAGTGCCACACCCCACTTCGTTTGCCTCCCTCCCTGTCCTTTCTGAAACGTCTAAAACCCGGCCCTCGAAATAATTGTTCCTGTCCCTGAGCCATCAAAGTCTGTGTAATGGCCACCACATCATATTTCCAAGTACCGATCCACGCTCTAAGATAATCCACTTTGTTCCCAACACACCTTGTGTTAAAATAGACACATCTCAAACCTTTGGTCTGAGCGCATCCCTTCTCTATCACCTACCCATCCTCCCTCTTGTACCATCTACAAGCTTTCTCCATTTGTGAGCCAACTTCCTCTTCCCCAGTCTCTTCAATTCGGTCCCCCGCCCCAACAATTCTAGTTTAAACTCTCCTCAGTAGCCTTAGCAAACCTCCCTGCCAGGATACTGGTCCCCCTGGGATTCAAGTGCAATCTGTCCTTTTTGTACAGGTCACACCTGCCCCAAGAGAGGTCCCAATGATCCAGAAATCTGAATCCCTGCCCCCTGCTCCAATCCCTCAGCCACACATTTATTCTCCACCTCATTCTATTCCTACTCTCACAGTCGCGTGGCACAGGCAGTGATCCTGAGATTACTAACTTTGCAGTCCTGCTTCTCAACTTCCTTCCTAACTCCCTGTAGTCTTTTTTCAAGACCTCCTCCCTTTTCCTACCTATGTCATTGGTCCCAATATGTACCATGATCTCTGGCTGTTCTCTATCCCACTGCAGGATATCTTGGACAAGATCCAAAACATCCCAGACCCTGGCACCTGGGAGGCAAACTACCATCGGAGTTTCTTTCCTTCGTCCACAGAATCACCTGTCTGACCCCCTAACTATAGAGTCCCCTATCACTACTGTCTTCCTCTTCCCTTCTGAGCCACAGGGCCGGACTCTGTGCCAGAGGCACAGCCTCTGTTGCTTGCCCTAGGTAGGTTGTCCCCTCCAACAGTACTCAAACAGGAGTACTTATTGTCAAGGGGTATGGCCACAGGGGTACTCTCTGGTACCTGACTCTTCCCCTTCCCTCTCCTGACTGTGACCCACCTGTCCATCTCTGGTGGCCCTGGTGTGACCACCTGCCTATAACTCCTTTCTATCACCTCCTCTGTCTCCCTGACCAGACGAAGATCATCGAGCTGCATCTCCAGTTCCCTAACTCGGTCCCTCAGGAGCTGCAGCTCAGCGCACCTGGTGCAGATGTAGCCGTCTGGGAAGCTGGGAGACTCCAGGACCCCCCACATCTGACACCCAGCACAGAAAACTACCCTCAAACACATACTACCTCCTTTCTACAACTAACACAGTAAACATACTTCGCCTCATCCCGTTACTGTCTAAGTCTGTTGAGCCAAAGCCCTATCACTCTGCTGCCCGCTGGATATGGCGGTCTTTTTAAACCTTTTGCAATTTTCGTTTCTACTCAGTGTCTGAGACTTCAACTGTGCAACAATAATCAGCCAGCATTGATGGATTCCAGTTGCCCTGATACTGTTCCTCCATGACCACAATGTCCTAGTGAAACCATTCACCATACTCGTCATTGACAGTGCCAAGATTTGCAGGGAAGAATTCTAAATGGGAATGCAGAAAATTAATCTTCAGTAACGTTGCACACATGGTTTTGTGTGCTTGAAGCGTATTCTCAAGCAGCTTCGGTGCTCTGCAGTTGACAAGAAAATTATCAAAAACATCCTCTAACACCTTCCATGTGATTTTCTCTGGTCCCACTAGAAGTTCTTCAAATTGCCTGTCAGATGACCCGTTTGAATTGATGACTAACAAAAATGCCTGCCTTAACCTTGGCATCAGTTATTCTGGGGAGCATCTGCCTCAAATATCAAAATCCTTCATGGAAATTTATAGCCTCTCTAAAACCTGTCCATCCATGCAGCATCTGCAGAAAAGTTTCCAGCTCACATTGTGGGCAACATTTTAACTGACTTGAATTATAAATTGAAATAACATATATAGGCGATTTCTTTTTTTTTAATGTTGCATGTTCGGGAATTTTCATGGTGATCTTCATGATCAGCAGCTCAAAATCCATAAGATATCCCTTAAAGTATTCAGGAAGCAAAATCTTTGTTGTCCAGTGTACTTCTCTCCAAAGGCACAGTTGACTGAGAAACATTTATTTATTTAGCAATACAACGCAGAGTACGCCCTTCTGGCAACCACTATTTAACCATACTCGTAATGTCTTCGGACTGTGAGAGGAAACTGGAGCTGCTGGGGAAAACCCATGCATTCCACGGAGAGGATGTACAGAGGAAGTCAGGATTTAACTCTCAACAGCCTGAGCTTTAATAGTAGCTAACTGCTACGCTAGGATGGCATCTAAAACACTGGAGGAACACAGGTCAGGGAGCACCTTTGGAATAGGATAAACATTCCACTGTTTGGGCCAAGACCCTTCATCGGGAATAGGGTTAGAGGACAGTTTCTGTGTTGGTGGATTAGGGGCAGGAACGGGCTTATTTTGCTCTTGTTCTGTTCTGGTCTGCGTTGTTCTGCTAAATATTATGTGCGTGCCATGTTGGTGCTGGAATGTGCACAGGCTTCCCCAGCACCTCTGTTGGTTGCCAACACAACTGACACATTTCGCCGTCCGATTTGATGTTTATGTGATCAATAAATGTGAATCTGTAAAGGGAAGGGGGCAAAAGCCAGAACGAGGAGGTGGGGGAGGGGAAGGTGAAGAAAGGCCCTTGGAGGTGATTGGTGGAAGAGATGAGGGATGATGATGACGGAGTGTAATACTAGAGGACAGCGGACCATGGAAGGAAGCACAGGGAGGTGATGGGCAAGTGAGAAGAGGGCCAGAATGGGCAATGGAAAAAGAGAGAAGGGGAATGAGGAATAGAGAAAGAAATAACTGGAAGTTAGAGAAATCAGCGTTCATACCATCAAGTTGCAGGCTATACCAGAGAGAATGAGATGTTGCTTCTCTAATCTGGTGAAACAGTACATTCGATAACACAACAGCTTCTCAAAAACAATTTTAATATAAAAATAAGTTACTCTGTATATTCTCATATTTAACAGTTTAAAATAAAATAACCAGTTAAAAATTGTAAAAATCCTGAAAAGCAGGAATTGTAACAATAATAAAACATCACTTGAAATGTATGGGGGGGGGGGGGGGGAAGAGATATCACAATTGAACAATAAAATGAAAACAGACAGAGCAAACCCACAGTCAAATTTGATTCAAATGTTTCAACATTTGATAACTGACTGCAATAAGCAGAGTACAAATGATTTGTGTGCAGAGTGCTGGAACACTATATTTCTGTTTCAGTTTCTTTAAAGGAAAAAACAAGTTTGAAGTTCTTAAGCATTTTCCTCTCTGTCACTCTGGAGGCAATTTGGTAGTGAAGTGTGTCCATGGCCGAGCTGGGGTGTCGGGCTTCAGGACTGGGATGGGTTTAGTATTCCATCGGTACCACAGGAGGACTCCACTGGGAGCAACATTCACTTGAAAACATATCTGATTAGAACAGCTCCCTCCAAATGGCCATGGAGTTGTAACGTCTGAAAGCAGGCTCTTTGGATGCCTGGAATGCATCCTGGAGTGGTGGTGGAGGCAGATGCCCTCAAGGTGTTTGAGAGGTTGTGTAGACAGAAAGGATTAATTTATGGATCAGTACACTGTGCAACTTTTACAGCCAGCAATGTTGTGCCAATCTATATAAACTCCACAATCAATCTCACCCTTCCATCCCTCATAGCTTAGATCCCTCTATTTTTCCAACACCTATCTTAAGCGTCCCTTGTATATCAGATGCTTTCACCACTCCCAGCAGTACATTCCATGCACACACCACTCTCCATGTTACACAAAAAAAAACTTGCCTCAGTCATCCTCCCTGTACATTCCTCCAACCACCTTCTGTCTCCTGGCATAAGCTATTTTCACCCTGGGGGAAAATGTTTCTGGCTGTCCACTCTATCTCTCTTGCCATCTTGTACTGTTGAGGGGAAAGATCTTAAGAGGATCTGAGGGGCAGGTTTTCACAGAGAGAGGTGGGTACCTGGAACAAGCCCCTAAACCTCCTGCCACTCACCTTAAACAGATATCCTCTGGTATTGACAGAGTTTACAGACAGCACAGAATTCAGCTAAGTGTTTAATTAGTTGGTTCAGGACATGCTGCCTTCTCATTACTACCATCAA